>NC_035109.1:93639819-94320909 GCF_002204515.2 Aedes aegypti | reverse complement strand
GCTAAAAAAATGCCGATATTAATTTTAATTACATTATTATGCCAAACGGCCAGTATCCCAAACGACCATTATGCCAAACGGTTTTATGCCAAACGACCTTATGCCAAACGGGGTACAATCAAAATGAACACCTTAAGGATGCAATCTTGTTTCGAACGTGGTTTTCTAAAATCATAGTTTTTAATGATATTTTTTAACGAAGTTCAGAGCAATATGTTGCTTTGGTTTTGAGGTTGTATTGCTGCGTTGTATTGAGGAGAAGGTTTCAGCCATCCAAGGAATTTCTGGAATATGTCTTAAGATCTACATACGTAATATATATATATATATATATATATATATATATATATATATATATATATATATATATATAATATATTAATATATAGTTGAATAAGATAATACGAATACGATTGACTTTTGCTTTGGCATGGATCGTGAAGCTAATGCTACTATAGGAACAGAAATTAGAAATAGGCTAAGTGATGCAAAACACAAAAATACATATGATTTTTCTTAGTTTGCAGATTTTTCTTTCAAATCGAAGACAAAAGGGTTTCAGATGACGTAAAAATACTATCAGTAGCTTTTTTATTTGAATTTAACGTACGTACGAATCCTTCGTCAAAGATTTTTGAATTATTAGAACTGGTTGGTGCATTTAACTCAAGATACGATAGGCTAGAAATCTTATCCTATTCTTGCCTAGGATAAATTACAAGATTTTCTATTAAATTAATCTACGATACAAGTTCGTGGGTAGAAAACAAGGAGTGATTTAGTTGAGCAAACGATCTATCGCGTAACACTAAACAATTTTTATCCAGTATGAGTAGCGTTAATAGAAAACGTGTATCTAACGAATAATTCATAAAATTTTGAGATATTGTGTCGAATAAAAATATTTCGAATGGAAAAGGCGTTAAATGTGCAACATTTTGATTTACGAAATGAATATAAGGAAAAGAGTAGGAAATCTGAAAACAGTGTAAGAGATTTTGACCGTCCTTTACCAGTTTTGTCCCACTATGCTTTGCGACGGCGATGATGAAGGTATTCGTCGAAAGCTTTCCAATCTACTGTGGTCAGTAGCTACCTAGAGGGCTAGTTGCCTTCGCCCGTGTCGAACTGGGAGCAATCGATAGTTCTACCGCCGTTTCGCGGCTTCCCTGAAAGCGTGCACAGGAAACCTGACCAGTGCAGGAATGTGCCCTTCTCTAGGTTTGACAGGGTAGGTGGCGGCTAAAATCCATTTAGCTAGGAACCCACTTTGCGCAAGAATACAAAGTAAGTAATCAATGACGTTGTCTCAAGGTTGTGGACTGGGTGCATCGATTTATTTGCAATTGTTAGGGACGGAAATGGGCGCGTGACTCAAAGCTGGATGGACCTTTTTTAACAGGTCCTGGAACGTGAGGAACGGTGTTACTTCAGAGGGGCTGTAATGAATGTGGCAACCTGGCTAGGAAAACAAATCAGGATTATAAGAAATAGAAATTCGTTATATGTAGGAGTATGAAAGCTCCGTCACTAAATGATTCTATTTTTGTTGAGGCTTGTTTTTTAATAATGAAAAGGACAATAGATCTGACGACTGTCGTCACCAGGCATTGCCAAATTCGCTCTGGTTTGATTTCGAAGCACGATCAAAGCAAGCGAAGAAAACCATCGCATCTGTATCGATCCATGATCGGCAATGTTTCATAAGTTGTGGCAAGCTTGATAAATAACAGCAGCGAACGAGGGCCCCAAAGAGAGAGCGATGATAGAACCCATTTTTCTCGCTTATTTACCATTCGGGGTAGTTGTTTTACCTAACTGGCATGATAAACAATCCCTGAACAGCAACAATACCCGATACACTCAGAGCTGTAGCAGTTGACGATAAACAGACTATCATGATGTGCAGCGGATCATGATTGTTACAGAGAGCGGTTAGTGAGAGATACTCTTAATTTTCTCAGAATTCAACCCCTGATTATAACGTATGGCGAACTAGGGAGCCATGGGAGTGCAGCTAGTCTTTGGTATTACCATTGCTAGAAGGATCTGAATAGAAATTTGATATTTTGAAGGTTTCACATAAATTTTGAAATATCTACACACTTTTTTATATATATTTATTTCATCATTTCCCAGAAATTCCTAGCAAATTAATCCCGGGAGTTCCAATAACCCATCTCTAATGAATCATTCATCGCACATCGTCAATCACAGCACGTGTATCCGCTGTTCTCTTGCACAATGAAATTACATATCTGTGTCTCAACGTCAACATTGACAATATACCCGGAGCATAAATCTCCTACAGTTTCCTTTACTGTGGCCGTTCGAAGAAAAACATTCTCGGGATTCGTGTCCATCCACCAATGCAATCAAAGCCAACTTTTCCCATAAAAGAAAACAGCTTATTCCCATTACGTCTACTGTCTAATGGTGAAATGCTGCTCTCTGCCTTCGGTGCGACGACACGTGCTGACGCTGAGCGACGAAATGATTCGCATGAACTTTTCCGAAGTTATCGTTTGATCATGAAACAAATCAATATTTGGAGAACCGATCAACTTTTTCGTTTGCGGTGAAAGAAGCTTTCCCGACTTCTCGCGCGACAGTTCTGTTTCTGAGAGGAAACCGGTTCAACATCGGCAACGATATGTTTGCAGAAACTCTTCGCTGCTTCAAAGCGAATCAGATGGTGGTCTTATTCTTCGCTTTGGCTTTACGGCCCTACTGGGGCAGAGCCTGCTTCTCAATTGTCTCTTATGAGCATTTCCACAGTTATTAATTGAGTACAGTTATAATCTATGCCCAAAGAAATTTCCATTACGGAAAGATCCTGGACCGACCGAGAATTGAACCCAGACACCATCAAACCATTTTGATTTATAGCCGCGGACCTGATGATGGCTAGCTTATTTTTCCCCTTGTCATCGTAACCATCGTCGTTCATCTTGTATCGGTGGTGATGACGGCGAAGTGGTGACCATTTTCAGTTAATCGTGCTCTGTTTCTATACAGATGAAGAATAACGACCACTGACCAACGGCATCCGCAGGTTGGGGATATGAGCGCAATCGGTTGTTTACTTTTGCATTGCTTCGAAAAAAGGTACAGTATTTAAAGAAGTTAAGAAATATGAAAGAAAAAGTTCTTCTGAATGGAACATAGAGAAAGCAACGACTCAGGTCTTATTTATTCTTGAGCTCAAACAACGGTTGGAGATTGCCCTAGGAATTCGGAGATTTTTGAAGGAAAAAAGAAATAAATTTCTTCAGCAAATCTAAAGTAAGCTAATTGAGCGAATCAAGAGCAAAATCTTCGGAGAAATACAAGAGGAGGCTCCTCCAGCAAGTCTGAAAGAGGTTCCTTTAGCAAGTCTGGAGGAGGATCCTCGATTAAGTCTGGATGAAGTTCCTTGAGCAAGTCTGGAGGAGGTACCTTTAGTGAGTCTGGAGGAGGTTCCTTTAGCAAGTCAGGAGGAGGATCCTCGAGCAAATCAAGAGGAGGCACCTCCAGCAAGTCTGGAGGAGATTCCTCCAACAAATCTGGAGGAGGTTCCTCCTGCAAGTCTGGAGGAGGTTCTTCCAGCAAGTCTGGAGGAAGTTCTTCCAATAAGTCTGGAGGAGGATCCTCCAGCAAGTCTGGGTGAGGTTCCTCCAGCAAGTTTGGAGGAAGGTGCTCCAGCCAGTCTAAAGGAGGTTCCTCATGCATGTCTAGAGAAGTTTTCTCATGCAAGTCTGGAGCAGTTTTCTCCAGAAAGTATGGAGAAGATTCCTTCAGCAAGTCTGGAAGAGATTCCTCCAGCAGGTCTGGAGGAGGTTCCTCCAGCAAGTCGAGGAAATTCCACCAGCAAGTCTGAAGGAGGTTCCTCAAGCAAGTCTGAAGGAGGTTCTTCCAACAAGTCTGAAAGAGGTTCCTTTAGCAAGTCTGGAAGAGGTTCCTCCAGCAAGTATAGCGGAGGCTGCTCCAACAAGTCTGGAAAAGAATCCTCCATCAAGTCTGGAGGAAGTTTCTCCAACAAGTCTGGATGAAGATCCTTGAGCAAGTCTGGAGGAGGTACCTTCAGTGAGTCTGGAGGAGGAACCTTCTGCAAGTCTGAAGGAGGTTTCTCCAGCAAGTCTGAAGGAGGTTCCTCTCGCAAGTCTGAAGGAGGTTCCTTTAGCAAGTCAGGAGGAGGATCCTCAAGCAAATCAAGAGGAGGCACCTCCTGCAAGTCTGGAGGAGGTTCCTCCTGCAAGTCTGGTCCTCCTGCAAGTCTGGAGGAGGTTCCTCCTGCAAGTCTGGAGGAGGTTCCTCCAGCAAGTCTGGAGGAGGTTCCTCCAGCAAGTCTGGAGGAGGTTCTTCCAGCAAGTCTGGAGGAAGTTCTTCCAATAAGTCTGGAGGAGGATCCTCCAGCAAGTCTGGAAGAGGTTCCTCCAGCAAGTTTGGAGGAAGGTGCTCCAGCAAGTCTGAAGGAGGTTCGTTCAGCAAGTCTGGAGGAGGTTCCTTCATCAAATCTAAAGATTCTTCCAGCAAATTTGGAGGAGATTCCTCTAACAATTATGGAGAAGGTTCCTCCAGCAAGTCTGGAAAAGATTCCTCCATCAAGTCTGGACGAAGTTTCTCCAGCAAGTCTAGAGGAAGTTTCTCCATCATGTCAGGAGGTGGTTCTTCAAGCGAGTCTGGAGAAGGTTCTTCCTGTAAGTCTGGAGGAAGTTTCTCCAAAAAGTCTAGAGGAGGTTTCTCCAGCAATTTTGGAGGAGGTTCCTCCAGCAAGTCAGAAGGAGGTTCGTTCAACAAGTCTGGAGGATGTTCCTCCAACAAGTCTGGAGGAGGTGCCTTCAGCAAGTCTAAAGATTCCTCCAGCAAATTTGGAGGAGATTCCTCTAACAATTATGGAGGAGGTTCATCCAGCAAGTGTGGAAGAGGTTCCTCCAGCAAGTCTTAAGGAGGTTCCTCCAACAAGTCTGGAAAAGATTCCTTCATCAAGTCTGGAGGAAGTTTCTCCAACAAGTCTGGAGGAGGTTCCTCCAACAAGTCTAGAGGAAGTTTCTCCATCATGTCTGGAGGAGTTTCCTCCAGCAAGTCTGGAGGAGTTTCCTCCAGCAAGTCTAGAGGAGGTTCTTCAAGCGAGTCTGGAGGAAGTTTCTCCAGTAAGTCTAGAGGAGGTTTCTCCAGCAATTTTGGAGGAGGTTTCTCCAGCAAGTCTGGAGGAAGTTTCTACAGCAAGTCTGAAGGAGATCCCTCCAGCAAGCCTGTAAGAGGTTACTCCAGCAAGTCTTGAGGAAATTCCTCCAGCAAGTTTGGAGGAGGTTCCTCCAGCAAATTTGGAGGAGGTTCCTCCAGCAAGTCTGGAAGAGGTTCCTCCAGCAAGTCTGGAAGAAGTTCATCCAGATAGTCTGGAGGAGGTTCACCCAGGAAGTCTGATGGAGGTTCGTTCAGCAAGTCTGGAGGAGGTTCCTCTAGTAAGTCTGGATAAGGTTTCCCCAGCAAGTCCGGAGGAGATTACTCCAGCAAGTCTGGAGGAGGAGAGTATGGAGAACATGACTCCAGACAATCTTGATGAAGTTTCTCCAACAAGTATGGAGGAGGTTCCTCCTGCAAGTCCAGGGGAGGTTCCTCCAGCAAGTCTGGAGGCCCCTTCAGCAAGTCTGGAGGAGGTTATTCCACCAGCAAGTCTCGAGGAGATTCCTCATGCAAGTCTTATTCCAGCTAGTCTAGGAGAGTTTTCTTCAGCAAGTTTGGAAGAAGTTTTTTTAGCAAGTCTAGAGGAGATTTCTCCAGCAAGTCTGGAGATGGTTCTTCCGATAAGTCTGGAGTAGGTTCCCCCGACAAGTCTGGAGTTGAGGTAGCTACAGCAAGTCGAATATTATGCTAGCGAGCATGGAAGGGGTTAACCTTGCGTTTTTAGATATCTTTATTTGAGATATTTGCAGCCCGAAGCTGGCACACCTCTTAAGAAAACATCTAGTGATTCTAGAGGAGATTGTTCTATCAAATTTGGAGGACATTTTTCCAGCCAATACAGAGAAGATTCTTTCAGGGAATCTGGAGGGACCTTCACGATACTAATCTTAAAAAGCTTTTTTTTTCAATAATCTGGTGAAAGGACCTTAAACCTACGTCGCTAGAGATTCCTTCAACTAATCGAATTGAGATTACCTTAACAGCTTTGAAGTACATTCCCAGAAACCGAAGGAAACAGAAGGACAGGTGATTCAACAAATCTTAAAGAGATTCTTCCCAGAATACTGATGAGGGATTCCTCCAGGAGAAGATATTCGGCGAGATTCCTTCCAAAATGCGGAGAAAAGATTCCTTCTGAAATCCGGAGGAGACGATTTCTTCAGAATCCGGAGAAATTTAGAGTAAGAGAGAACTGCTATTCAATTGGATCAAAAAGTAGGTTCAAACTAAAATGTGTACAGAGCAGTTAACCATAAAAGTGGTGAATTTGTAGAGTACAAGGAAGTAAAACAAATTTAAACGCTCCCTATGTGAATCGATTTGGTTTTCTTGTACCCTCAACGACTGGAAACGCAGCAGAAAGCAACTGCTGACCAGTTGCAATGATGATGATGATGAGGTCATGTTTCTCCTCCTGCTGTTTTTTTTTTTCCACTAGAAAGAAGCCACCGCCAATTCTTTCCAAGCAACAGCGATGAAGCAAGGTGGTCCAATTTCTCAAGTTAATATTTTTAATCATTATTTTTATTAATGATAAATATGATAAACATATATTTTAAACTTTTGGCAAAATAATCAATTCTCAAATCATGTGAATCTTGAAGCTTTGAAGAATTGTTTAACATATCACGACATTTTTGCTGCTTTGTAGAAACTAAAAACTATTGACAAGGCACTGATTCATGTTCAAAACCCCTATCCAAGGACTAAGGCACTTAACCATTATAAATTCGTAACTTTTGCCATGTTTTTTTGCGAATCTAGACCACACTGCAACGACGATGATGACCTACCTCATCCGGTGGTGTGGAGCCAAATTTCCATTTGGATTCCGTCCGGTTGACCACCACAACCAAGGCGAACAACATAAAATGAGCAGGACTAACGGAGGTACCAACATTACAACAACGACATGACGACGGCAAGGGAGCAAAATGTAGGCTCATTGTAATAAATTTACATACAACGCAACGGTGCTTGCTGTTGTGGTTGGGTTTTTTCCAGGGCAAGGAGAGGTGGGAGTCAAAACTTAGTTGCGCTAGTAACACACAACCTATTATTTATAGGCCTGTTTCAAAGGCAACGGAAGTAACTTCCTCCTTCCTCCAAGGACCTACTACAGTATTGGACAGTATATTTGTAACTTTTTTCGATTTTCCGTACAAAATAATCAAGTTTGGTAGGTATCAGTTATTTACGGACCGATTTCAATGAAATTTTCACAGAACGCCAGACATAACATGAATTTCAACATATATTTTTAAGTAATTTTTCCAATCTCGAATTTTTAAAGTCAGGCTAAAATTAAATTTTCGAAGAAAACGTTGTAAATGATTTATCTAAAAATATGAAAGCCTTGCACAAACACTGTCTTTAGCAAATTTGTTCATCTTGTCTAAATCTAAAACTTCGATGAAAATACCATTAAGTTATTCCTTCAATTTTTTGAGTTAATATAATTTGCCAAGAAATCACTTTAGTATAATCGTTAATGCTTTAGAACTCGTGACTTGAGAAATTACTCATTTTTTTGTTAAATCAAAGTGAAGTCTGAAGAACTGACAATACCTCACACAAGTCGTAGTAATTCATAAATTACTCAAAGATGTCCACTTTTGTTTGGAAAATCGAAAAAAGATGCAAATGTATTGCCCAATACTGTATGCCAAAACGGGTGAACGGCTTTCCTGTACCAAGAAGATTTGGCCGCAACACGTGCGTCAAGTCACATTGATTTCATTTCGTACTCCCGCTTCGATGGTATTTCGAGTCAAATAATGAGAGCACGGGTTCGTACACCTGATGGGCAGATTTCATCAATCAGTAGCATAACCAGGCCCGAAGCATTTCATTTCGTTGAAATCAGCACGACCATCTGCACGTGCACCGGTGTTTTATCTCTGACCAAGAGAGAGAGAGTGTTTATTTCTTCTGCAAGGGTCTTTCTGGTGAGTAAATCGAAATCGGTTGTAAAGGTTCAGGTCGAAAGCAGTAATTTGTTCCAAAGTTTGCGAATGAAGCTACAGTCACCCCACAGTTATGGATCACAGGGCTGGTAGCGACTGAGTGTCTGAGTGTCTGAGTGTTATGCCAAAGAGATCCAAACTTTTTTGTTTATCGTAATGATCGACTGGATGGAGCATGTGGTGGAGTTGCTATCATCATTCATAGGCGCATGAAACATTAAATTTCTTCGTCATTTGAAACTAACGTTTTTGAAACTTTAGGTGTTTCTGTTAAAACACAGCTTGGTAAATATACTTTCATAGATGCCTATTTGCCTTTTCAATGCTCTGGACAGCAAGTTAATTTGCTCCAAACTGACTTGCGGAAATTGACTCGCAATAAATCAAATTATTTTGTCATTGATGACTATAATGCAAAACATCGCTCATGGAATAATTCTGAAAACAATTCTATCAGCAGAATTTTATATGATGAGTGCTCTTTAGGATATTTCTCAATTTAATACCCTGATAGCCTCACATGTTTTCCTCTTCTAGAAACCCATCTACGATTCATTTGGGCTTAACCGACTCTAGTGACCTTTGTAGCCAACTGCCCACTCATGCTGATTTTGATTCTGATCATGTCCCTGTTACATTTCAAATATTCCATGAAGCGATTCTCAATCCTATCAGTTCCACTTTCCATTATTAACGAGACGACTGGAATACATATGAAACATACATCGATAGTAATCGTGGTGTTAGCATTTCTTTGCAAACAAAACATGATATTGACAATGTTCTCGAAACATTGCAATGCCAAAATGAGAAGTAAAATTCGAATCCGTGGTTATAAACGATGATCCTGAACTCCTGATTTGTCATGAAAACGTGAAGAGAAGTCAATTTCAACACACTCGCGATCCTGCTTTGAAAATTAAAGAATAAAATTAAAAAATCCAGCCTCTAAGCCCTTTTAGGCATATAATTGGTATCAATGCCTGCAAAATCGACTAAATGTATGGCTCTTATGTTGCCGTTATGCCGTTGTAAAGTTCTTATCTAAAATCATTACAACCTTAAATGCTGTTGTAGTGTTTCTTCTGCTGTGAAGCATTTCCAAGTTTGGACCTGGTGTAGTGGTTAGAACACACGCCTCTCACGCCGAGGACCTGGGATCGAATCCCATCCCCGAGACAGTCACTAAAAATTTCAGTGATGACTTCCTTCGGAAGGGAAGTAAAGCCGTTGGTCCCGAGATGAACTAGCCCAGGGCTAAAAATCTCGTTAATAAAAATAGAAAAAAAAACGCATTTCCAAGGTTCCAGAACATTCTACGAATCAAAGAAAAGAACTTTACAGAAAAATCTCGAATATTCTACTGAAAAACTGTTGTAGTGTTTTAACATTCAAATAAACCGTTGAAGTGCATTGAAATTTATGTCGTAGAGCTCATTGGAACATTTCAAAGACACACAACTCTGGGATGTTATATATATGATTATTGTTTTGTATTCTTTAGCACCTTAAAACTGATTTCTGTAGTAAACTTTCTTCCTTGAAGTAAAAAATTCTGTAGGAATCATAGGAAGGCCTCCAAAAGTGAGAAAAGCTAGGAATTAGTGGAAAAATCTCTGAAGCAAATCCTGAAATAGTTCCTGTGGAAATTACTGCAGGTAGCATAGTTTGAGTGCTCAAGGATTTTCTGGAGAAAATTATGTATAAATTCATCTACATATCTCTTGAAAAATAGCTGACAGTATTTCCTGGCGAATTCTTAGGAGAACTGGTAGAGGAGGTTTAAGAGGGATCCATGGAAGAGCCTCGAAAGAAATCTCTGGAGCAAATACTAATAGAAGAGATCCTGAAGCATTTCTTTTTCTCCCAAGGAATTTGAGAAGAAATTCCTGAAGAACGTGTGGAATAGTCATGTTGAATCTCTGAATATCGTCCTTGAGCCTCTAAACATTTGCATCAGGATTCTTGGATTAATTTCTCATCAACTTCCTCTGCACTTCTCTGAAGAAGTTTTTCAGTGCTTCTGGAGAAGCTCTTCAGTGCTTCTGGAGAAGCTCTTCAGTGCTTCTGGAGAAGCTCTTCAGTGCTTTTGGAGAAGCTCTTCAGTGCTTCTGGAGAAGTTCTTCAGTATTTCTGGTAAGCTCTTCAATTATTTTGGAAAAGCTCTCCAGTGCTTCTGAAGAAGCTCTTCAGTGCTTCTGGAGAAGCTCATCAGTGCTTTTGGAGATGCTCTTCAATGCCTCTGGAGTAGCTCTGCCGTGCTTCTGGAGAAGTTCTTCAGTATTTGTGGTTGAGCTTTTCAATTATCTTGGAGAAGCTCTCCAGTACTTCTAGAAGAGCTCTACAGTTCTTCTGAAGAAGCTTTTATGTGCTTCTCAAGAAGCTTTTATGTGCTTCTGGAGAAGCTCTTCAGTGCATCTGGAGTAGCTCTGCCGTGCTTCTGGAGAAGTTCTTCAGTATATCTGGTAAGCTCTTCAATTATTTTTGAGAAGCTTTTCAGTGCATCTGGAGAAGTCCTTCATTGCTTCTAGAGAAGCTCTACAGTACTTCTGAAGAAGCTTTTTTGGAGAAGTACTTCAGTGCTTCTGGAGAAGCTCTCCAGTGCTTCTGGAGAAGCTCTCCAGTGCTTCTAGAGAAGCTCTTCAGTGCTTCTGGAGAAGCTCTCCAGTGCTTTTAGAGAAGCTCTTCAGTGCTTCTGGAGATGCTCTTCAGTGCGTCTTGAGTAGCTCTGCCGTGCTTCTGAAGAAGCTCTTCAGTATTTCTGGTAAGCTATTCAATTATTTTGGAAAAGCTCTTCAGTGCTCCCGGAGAAGCTCTTCAGTGCTCTTAGAGTAGCTCTTCAGTGCTTCTAGAGAAGCTCTACAGTACTTATGAAGAAGCTTTTTTGGAGAAGCTCTTCAGTGCTTTTGGAGATGTTCTTTACTGCGTCTGGAGTAGCTCTGCCGTGCTTCTGGAGAAGTTCTTCAATATTTCTGGTAAGCTCTTCAATTATTTTGGAAAAGCTCTCTAGTGCTTCTGGAAAAGCTTTTCAGTGCTCCTGGAGATGCTCTTCAGTGCTCCTGGAGAAGCTCTTCAGTGCTCTTAGAGTAACTCTTCAGTGCTTCTAGAGCAGCTCTAAGGTACTTTTGAATAAGCTTTTTTGGAGAAGCTCTTCAGTGCTTCTGGAGAAGCTCTCCAGTGCTTCTGGAAAAGCTCTTCAGTGCTTCTGGAGAAGTTCTTCAGTGCTTTTGGAGATGCCCTTCAATCCTTTTGAGAAGTTCTTCAGTATTTCTGGTTAAGCTCTTCAATAATTTTGGAGAAGCTCTCCAGTACTTCTAGAAAAGCTCTACAGTATTTCTGAAGAAGCTTTTATGTGCTTCTGGAGGAGCTCTTCAGTGCTTCTGGAGATGCTCTTCAGTGCTTCTGGAGTAGCTCTGCCGTGCTCCAGTATCTGGAGAGCTCTTCAATTATTTTGGAAAAGCTCTTCAGTGCTTCTGGAGAAGCTCTCCGGTGCTTCTGAAGAAGCTCTCCGGTGCATCTGGAAATTTACGATTATCCTAAAAACCTAAATAAACTATTAATCTATGGAGCTAAGAAACCAATAATACCTGCTCAATTTGATTCCGTTTGTTGGAAATACAATGTGAACCCTATTCTAGAAGCGAATCTTCGGAGAACTCTCACCAGGAAAAAGCATAAGCATAAGCATAAGCATTGATGACCGTACAATTCGTAGTTGCTACTCCGTGATTGACCTGAATAATCAAAGTTGTACAGGGAACCAATAAATGCAGCTTGGGAGTAGCATACATCTTCAATGTACAACTTAGAGAACTCCATACTTAGTAATGTCAATAACGGCGCCGGCCACGTCCTTACGGTCATCGGGGAAAGGAAGGAATGTAAGTGTGACGTCCATTGCTGCTAGAGACCGAGATCACCTCTGCATCTCCATGGTTTTCACGGGAAGGAGTTTTGTTAGTGGGAGGGTACAAAAGCAACATGATCAGGATTCTCCTTGGTAAGTGATGCGATTCATGTAGCCTTAATTTAAAAGGTTATTTTTAATAATTGCGACAAATAAATAAAAGAATAGATCTTACGTGTATCTCATTTTTCTAAACAGGAATAAGAGCCCATGCCGACACTCACAGTGACGAACCGTCCATAGTTTGTTTAGCGATTAAATAAATGAAATATTGGCACGATACAAATTTGTGTTATAACAAGCTTGAAACGAGCTCTCCAGTAGGTAATCCATCCTTGACTAAGGTCACAATCTCGGAATCAACGAGCAAAACTTGAGATAGAAAATCACTCCAATGACTCCGGCGACGCAGAAAAAAAACGAACCCGCATGTTTGGGTTTACTAAGCACATTCTGTAAACTACGCGGAATTGCCGATATATGAAGACCTAAACCCAATCAGGGTAGGTGCACCAGCTATGACCACAGCGGCTCCCCATTCCACCATACGGAACAACTTGAATTTCCTAACACTTTGAAAAGTTTTGTGTGTTTTACAAGTAGTATAAAAGATGTATCTAGATGTTAAGACGTTCAAAAATATTAAAAAAGGGAAAGTTATCGAAATTTTACATATGGCCAAATAGGGAACCACCACGGCCACAGCCGGTACACTCTCCCTAGTCAAGTTTCAGAAATCGATTTTCATAATACTCGAAAAACAAGAAAAATCTATCATTAGAAAATTATTGGTGTTTCTTCACTTTTACAAAATAAGTCCTCTCATCCATCACTATTTAGGGATATGTTTACAAAAAAAAAAAAAAAAAACTCCGTGCTGTGAAAATCCTGACTGCATAACTTGTTTGAAGCTCTGCACAAAAGTCGCACTCGCCTTGTTTTATTTCTTCACAATACCAATAAACAACAAGGCCAGTAAACATCAAAACCACTCAAACCAAATCAAAAAAGCGCATTGCATTATACAAACACAGTTTCATAAACACGTGATAATCATTAATTTTGTTTTGTATAAAACACACACACGAACATGTTTATAGAAAACATACACACACTCGAAGTTACAAAAAAAAAAACACCTCACCCGTGCGCTCGTATTCGAACCTACATCGAACAGGCGCGCATGACATCAACCAATCAGTCAGAGTACAGCTAATCCCTCGTGAAAAAAGCACTACTTATACGCGGTTTCCATGAAGGAATTTTTGGATCAACTTTGTCACTCGTGGCATTTTGCTATTATTCTTAGAATGTGAGCTATCATTCGTCCTGATCTTTTCTTTACGATATTTTTTTTTGCCATAAGGCACCGAGCTAGAAACACCTAAATCTCACATGCTACGAATATTGCATTCATGCTGTTTCCATTTACTCGCTATGATTTAGAGTCCTACATGGGGAGATAACTTTAAAATAACGCACACACCATTGCGACCGGAGAAAACACACTACACACGACGCACTGCTTTCAATCATCAACACTATCTGCAAATCAAACACTCACATATCTAGCCCATTCAATCACATGATACATATACAAACTCACTCTGCACTTCGATGTGTTCAAGTCCAGAGGCGCGTCTCGTTCATTCGACTGTGTTCCAATCTAATCGAAAGAATGAAAGAGACGACCATCCCCCCTCAACCGCACCACCAAATTGGTAAACATTGTCTGCACCAAGCTCGGGAAGAATGTTGAGCCACCTAGCAGAAATTTCATACTATCTACCAGCACTATAATATAGCTCACCATAAATAACACCACTACTACACACTATCATCGCAATAGCAAAAATCATTACTGATAGTATCGAATCCAGCTGGAACTCACACTATTGCTCACTATACCTGGATGGATCAGTGTGTGCAAGCTTGAGTTCATTTGGAGTAAGTGAGAGAGATGAAAATGAAAATATACTCCCTTAAGAACGGAATCCGTTGGCAGCCATTTTAGATGATGATCACTGCCACACTTTTTTTTAAGCATTTTGCTCATTTAAAATCATAGCACTGTATAAGATTTTACACGCATTTCTTTAGAAGTTAACTCCAGATTAGGATTTACTAAAATTCACAATTTAAAATGCACAACATCCTTCGAAAATTAGATGAATTGACGAGCACTAGAAAATCACTTGTACACTGAGCTGATGTTGCCAGCCTCCCTTCGGAGAACTCTCACCAGGAAAAAGAGACAAAAAGCCACACAGAAACCAAGAAACCAAGCAGGAAACAAGAGGTAAATAGTTGGATTTCTCAGAGAATATGAACAGTCATTTCAATACGCATATTTCTAAAACTATTCGTTTTTTTTAATTTCTTGCGACATTTTGACAAGCATTACTGCTGCTATTACTATAGGTATTTTCATTATTTTCTCTGCGAAGATTTCCGTCAGATACTGCTTAGAACATTACTCCAATAATTGTTAAATGAACTTCCTGAGGAATTCCTTCAAGAATTTCGTCTCTGATACCTTAAAGGGTTCAATTTGAAATTTCTTTACGGATAACTTCAAAGACTCTGCCAGGAAGTTCTCCAAAGAATCTTTAAAAAAATCTTCAAGAAAATCTCAAGTCTCCAAGAATTTATTTAGTGATTCTTCCATAGATTTCCCTTGGCAACCCCTACGCTTCTAGCTCAGAACATCAAGCAGTAATTTCTCCAAAAATGCCTCCAGGGTTTTTTTCTGGATTTCCTCCAAAATTATCGTTAAGACCTCCGATTTCATTGAGATTCAAACCAGAAATTTCTCTAAGAATACCTTCAAACATTATACCAGAACCTCCTGAGATCTATTCAAGAATTTCTTCATAAATTGTTTGACTCATTTTCCCAAACGAGTCTAAAATATTTTTTGCTGACAATATTTCAAGGATTTCTGCAAGAAAATTCCAAGATTTTTTTCAGAAATTGTTGAAATAATTTGGCAGGTATTTTGAAAGAGAATCTTGAAGTAATCCTTGATAAAACTCCTGTAAAATACAAAAACAAAACTGTGATTATCTTTTTCGATGTTATCCAAAGAACTCCTGGACTCGTGTGGAAGTCTTGAAGAATAACTAAGAAAAATTGCTAAAAATTGCTAATAATCAATATCTGGAAAATATTCTGTCCTTTTATTAACTTTATAAATGGGAATTTCAACAAAGAATGACTAATTCTTCGCTCAAATATTTTGCATGATTTTTTTAGGCAACTCCATAGCAATTATTCCCGGAATAAATCAGAGGAATTACTGAAATAATTATTCTTCAGTATTTACTGGTGTGAAATTTCAAATGAACTTTTGAAGAATGACTGAAGAGATTACTAGAGAATGTTTGGATGAAGTGCTGGAGAAATTCCTAGAGTATTTTCTGGAGGAACGTCAGTAGGATTCCCATGTCGAATTTCTTGCGGAATTCCTGGAAGAGTTCTCGATAGATTTCCTCGAATTCGTGGAGGAATTTTTAGAACAATTCCTGGAACTAACATTATGAGAACAAATGTATGAGTTGACTCACATGAAAATGCCTAGAAAAATAATTGAAAATCGATATAAGAATCTTCCAGCAGAATTCCTGGGAAAACCTTTTAACGAATTTCTTCAAAAAACTCTGGAATAAAGCCTTGTGAATTTTCATGGAGGAACTTCTGTATGAGCTTGGAAGATTTGGTGAAATCAGTGGAAAATTCAGAGGAAAAATATCTGCAGGAAATCCTGGGATAGTTGGAAAATTATCAGTAAAATCCTGTGAAAATTACTTGAGGTAGTAGCGTTCAATTGCTCTACGAATTCCTGGAGCAAGTTAGTCTAAGCATTCCTCGGAAAATATCTGAGTCAATTTTACGAGAGAATCTCTTGAGAAGTTTGTGGAAGGATCCCAGTTATTCCTCTAGCTTTTCCTCTAGGAACTGATAATCATCGTAATTATAATAGCAATAGTGTCCCCAAGTTTGGAGTTTACCCCAATACAATCATAGCTTTAGCAGTAGATTATAAACAGGTTCTCATGATGTACTGCGAATCATGATTGTTACAGAGAGCGATTAGTGAGAGCTGCTCTCCGATTTCAATCCCTGGAATACTCACGTAAGAGTATCTGAAGGCTTCTCTGGAAGTTCGTAGCAGGATTCACTACAAGCAGAATGAGGAACAATGTAACTTTGGAGGCCATTTTGGATAAAATAAAGACTTTAGAGACCTTCCATTGAAAATAGAGGCTTCTTAGAGTCTTGCTTTGAAAAAGTAATCTAATCTCTAAAAGAGACCTGTTATCAACCCTGAAGGTCGTTTCAATCCACTAAAACACCTGTCTACCTCGCAGTCCAATTGCTGTTGTAGTGTTTCGATTCTTAATATGGGTTAGTTTGATTCATAATAAGAGTCGTCCTGGTTCACTGATCCACATCGATTGGATGAACAACTTTTGGAAATACTCTCGAATTTGACACTTTTTGTAAAAATACGTAGAAATGAAGACGTATTCATAAGAACATGTTCTGCAGTATCAAGTTGCTAATTCTAACTTCTACAGTGTCACCAAAATCTTCAATCACGTTGTCTTCTGAACAGTGTCTCTTAGTTGTTTCATAACTGTGGGGTGACTGTATCATTTAATTAGTCGTTCGTTGATTGACGTCTTTCGCCTTTGCCACTTTGATAAATTTTCAAACATCGAAAGAAAACAGAGATAGAGAGTAAAAATGCTTACCGTTCAGCATTCATGTCGGTGGTGGTGCTGGTCGTTCCCGATTAACTGCCGTTCCTGAAGCTGCTGCGTTGATGCTGGGTCACTTTTCTTGAATTTTCTGCCTCACTTCCCGAAAACTACAACAATCTTCTGCACAA
Source organism: Aedes aegypti (assembly GCF_002204515.2). Classification (NCBI taxonomy): domain Eukaryota; kingdom Metazoa; phylum Arthropoda; class Insecta; order Diptera; family Culicidae; genus Aedes; species Aedes aegypti. Next base: position 94,303,976 of record NC_035109.1, on the reverse strand, counting down.
CTAACGCAATACGTCACTCACTAACTCGCTCACTGACGCAGTGGCGTTCTTCAATTTTTTCTCGTTTTCACCACCACAACCACAATATAGAACAATAGGGACAAATTCACACCACGCGCACGTATCGGTAGGGGTATCGTTATCGGATTTGAACTGTTGGGAGACTCAAGATGTAGTACGGCGACTGATTTTGAGATGATGATTGGATTTGGGTTATTTGGGACTTTGGGCCAAGGTGTCCACCGCAACAGCAACAACAACAACGGACAGACAACGCACGACGAAGACGACGACAGCGGGTTAGAGCAACGCGAACTCGGTGCAGGATTGCGTAGTGCCGTACTGATGGGCGGCGGTCCCTGCCAGGTTGGACACTGCTGGGCTTGGACGAGCGGCAAGCTCACCTGGAATGGTAGAGAGAAAGAAGCGGGTTAGGTATTTGTTTGTTTGGTTGGGGAAAAGGTATAACAGTTGATTACATATAGATATCTATTAAATCACCAAAAACGAAAAAGCACCGAATACACTGTGAACAAGTCATGGTACGATACCGTATTTGTTTTCTGGAAAGAGAAGGCTGTGAGAGTCATATACGTGACACGAATAATAGCACATACCAGACAAAACCCCAATCCTGGCGAAGTCCTTTTGAGATTGTTCTCAAATTTCCGGTGGTTTAGCATTCGGAATCAAAGTACTTGATGGAAATTTGAGGAGATTTTTATGGCAATTAACTGCCGAAATTTTTACCACAAGACGGAGGAGGATTTTGTAATGTAATATTAAAATATGAAAACATAATCTCTATTTTGAAGTGAGCGTCGAAAATTGCAAAACAATTTAAGAACCACATAGGATTCCACACTACACAAATTAAAGATGTCCAAAATAAGAGTGCCTCGAAGAAGCATAACACATGAGACACAAAACAGTTATAAAATGATAACCACGCTCACATGCTCGACGTGATATGAAAATGAAACTCTGATGCTCGTTTTGGTAGGTCTGTCGGTTTTTCTGGCGGTAGGCAAGAAGCCATCAGTACTGATGGATGGTGTCGTAAAGAGATAATGATAAATTACGTCATCTTCCGGGCAAACAGCTCTGCCATCGAGCAGCAGCACATCATCGTGTGTTATCTAAAACAACAGTTGAGAAGGTGAAATAACGGAGCCAAAAGTGTAACACGATAATAACGTGTACAGAGCAGAAGAGCAGCTTATGTCCAGAATTGGTGTCATGTTTGCTGTTATTCGTGTTGCGAAGTCCTCTTACAGCATTTTCACAAATGGATGGAAAGGAAAGCTTTTTCGATTTCGACAATCGATCACGCATCGGATTCCCAACTGTCGTCGCAATAGCTTTTGCGAGAAAGCATAACCGCTACAAAGTTTTCAACAATCAAAATCTACTGGATTCTTTACGCTTTGAAAAAAATCACATTCTTACACCCACGAGAAGATTTTGATTGCTCTCGGTGAATACAACAGCTGCTAGTAAGAACCAACCCACACCCTAACTAGAATCAATGTATGCGTGTGCCATTATTTCGAACCACGATGATTGCAGCGGCAGCAGTTTTAATTCAAGACTTCGGAGAAGCCTATTAACCATTGCCATACAGAACCAAGATCGATTCTAGCAGACCCAAACAACAATGCGAAAAAGTGCAACTCGGCAAAACCCAAAACGACCAAACCACTGCACAGAGGAGTAACTAGAACAAATTACTGGTCAAATTTGCAAAAAAAAAAAAAAAAGATTTTTGATCTCGCTATATTCTTATGCCGCTTGTTGTGTTTATATTGAGCAGACATAAAAAAAATACATTGAAAAATGTGATAAGATTGCAAAAAGTGGGTTATTTTCATCTATTTTCATTATATAGGGTGTTTGGTTCCGGAGTGCAGATATTTTTAGGGTAGATAGGTCTTTTGAGATATGAAAAAGTGCTCAAGGAACATAGGGTCGGAAATCACTGCTAAGTGAGTTATTCACTATTCTAATAAACAATAAGTCGTAAATTCAACCTCAGCGCACAAATCGAAAGCTTATGGCTTCTTTTGTATGAACTTTGTAGAAAATTGTAAATAAATGCATACATTATGAAAAATGTGCACAAAGTGAGAAAAAAACAGCTTTTTCCAGGTATTTTCATGAAATTTAATATGATTATGAAAGTTCCTTTAAAAAAGTTCTTCTACAAAATATGCATTATCTTGTAAGCTGCTAAAGTTTTTTTGAGTGCAACATTGTATGTTTTGTAAATTCGTCACAATATTACTATGGAAGTTGTGCTCCAAACAGCTATAAAATAAAAAAAATAATCGCTGGTTGCCCTATTCGTTCGTCCGTTCATGGTTAATGCCTCGGTGTGTAAATGAAATTCATATCTATAAGTATCCTAGAGAAAATATTAAAAAAAAGTTTCTATTGTTTTTTTTTTAATTAACTTTGATAGTTCAAGTTTTTTGTTTGTTTAAAATCAAAGTATTTTTTTTTAACAAAAATTCATCACTGCTCTTCACCTGAATAGAAGGAAATATTTGCCATGCAATTTCTTCAAAAGAGAAACTGGTTTTAAAATTTTGAAACCTCAGCTTTACTATTTTTGACAAAATAATTGCGTTAGGACAAGCACCATGATGTTTTTTAAATCATAAAAAAAACTAACAAGGATCTAATTTTATAGATTTTTGAGGAAGCCACTAATGTCAATGATATTTAGCTTAACTGCTACTTGTTTTTTACTAAATCAATTTAGGAGGTGGTTTAAAGATATCTGACAATATGACAGGAATTTCTTAGGGGATTCTTGCATGTATAATTTACAAAAAGAATCACTATATGATTGCTCCTGGATTCTTAAAAGAAATCTATGTGGCATTTCGCTTAGTAGATTTGCAACAATAAGAGTTGCTTCAGTAGGAAGTCCTGGAGTAATCTCCACATGAAATCCTGATAATGTTTCTGAAGAATTTATTTAAGACATTTTAATATAGTTTTCTTCTGGAACAGATGGCCTAAGTTTTGGAAAAATCTCTGGTGAATTTTTTGTTGGATTTCCTGGAGTTGTTCCGGTGATAATTTCAAAAGAATGTTTTATTGAAAAATTCTTGAACGAAATCTTGAGGAAATACCAGAAAAATCTAAAATGATTTATCTACCAGGGATTTTTCCCGGAAATCGAAGACAAAAATCCATGAAGAATTTTGGAGACATTTTTGGAAAAACAACTGTAAGAAGGGTATTCCAGAAAAATCTCTTTTGGGCTGTTACGCGACCCTTGAAAGAAATCTTTGTGGCACTTAAGAATATTTGTAGCTATCTTTAGTTAAGTTACTACACGAACATTTGCTTTTCTGAAGGAAATACTTGGTAAAATCTTCAAAGCAGTTCCTGGTGATACACTTTACTAGTCCTAAGTATGGAGTAGCTTCAACGAGATAAAAATAAATCCATAAGTACCTCCAGGGATTGTTCCACGAGTATTTACAGGAATACTTTCAGAAATGCCCACAAAGATTCCATCAGAAATATCTACAAGAATTCATCCTAAAACACCTTCAGGAATTTCTTCAAAGATTCCTCCAGGAATCACATACAGGAACTTCTTCTAAGATTTTCTACTGGGTTCTCTTAGAAATTTTTTCAGAGGTTGCTTTAGTAACTTCTACAGGGATTCCTTTATGAATTCTTGCAAAACTTTTACCCGAAATTCCTTCAGGAATACCTTTTTAAGAGTTCTTCTAGGAATAACTCCATGAATTCGTCTAGGAATTTCTTCTAGGATTCCTTTAAGGATACTCATGGGAATATCATCAGGCATTTGTTCAGGAATTCTTCCTGGTATTCTTAAATAAATTTATTCTAACATCCTTTCAGGAATATCGCCAAGGATTTTTCAAGGAATACTTACATGAAATTCTCTAGAAATATTCAAAAATATTTCTCGACGAATACTTCAAGAGTATCACTTCAATTTGTAATTAGTTTGATTTGTGTTCAGAAGTTGAGCTTATATGTTAATCAACCATATGAATTCAACCAAAAATCGCAGGATCCCGCTATGAAAGTCAAATATAAGAATTTAGGTGTCCGTAAAAAAAATCTTGCGTAGGATTTAGAAAGGAACTTGTCAAGAATTTTAAGATTTTGCTGCAATATTTCTGATAATTCTTAAGTCTCCCATTTAAAATTTCAAAAGTTTATAAGGACTTTACAGATTACCCCTAGCAATCTCAAATTCCGAAAACTTTTTCAGAGTTGCCAAGATTTTTCCAGAAATTTTTCAAATACAACTAAATATTAACATTATTTCGCTAGAAATTCATAAGACGCCTTAGAAATCTGAAGAGTTTACATGGAATTGCCTGATTTCGAATAGCATCCTCAATAACTAATTACACATTTTCAAAGGAAAAACCTAATGTCCGATAGGTATACTCAGATTTCTTCAGTATCCTTAAGAATCCGCTGGAAATTTTCAGGAGCCTACATACCATAGGATCTAGTAAGGAATCTACAGAATCCAAATAGAAAACTCCTAGACTCAGCTAGGGATCACCAGGATATCGTAAGAACATTTTGATTATTTCATGCGATCCGCATCCTTGATAAGGATCTCGATATGACAACTTGTAAACTGAAGTCTGAGCATCAATGGTATAGAATGTTCGATCGTTTCTTTAAAAAGTCGAACATCATACAGAGTCGCTATCAGAATGCAGTGTAGTTTAGACTGTGTTTGCATTTGTCATGGTAGCGCTATAAATTACGTATAGAAGAAGCCGGTGTATCATTTGTTTCTTTAGCTTTGTCAAAGTTGTGGATTATATGTTGACACTTCTGAAATTTACTTGAATACGAGTTTACTTGAAATACGCATTTAAATTTATGAAATTTCGTAAAAAGTTAAGAGACACGATGTTTTTCTTGGTTTGTTTTTATTTTTGTGGTATGCTTTTATATACACAATGCTTGTAATTCAAAAATTGAAAGAATGGTGAGCTGGAGATGCGATACGGATTTTATGATAGGAATTATGTGTGAGTCATAGATTTTTTTATTACTCTAGTGTCAATGCTTGTGCTTCGTTCAAACAAGCTGTTCCAAATCAAGGAAAAAAAATATTTCTATCACCTACCGGCATACCCAAGTGGGTTGGTTGAGATACTCATAGATATTAATAACTGTATGAAACGATGCGAAAACGTGACCATCTAGAATTAAATAGGCGCGCCTCTATCAGTTGGTGCGATTTAGGGGAATATCGATGAAAACTGAGCTCTGAAATGCAGTAAGCTTGTTTTGACTAACCCTAAAGACATAATAATATTAACAATAATTTACAAATTTTAATGGTTGAATACCATGTTGAATATTGCCAAAAACGGATCCATTTTGTTGTCAAAATCGGCGGGTGCCAAAAATGGAGCATTCTTCGGAATAAATTTTAAGGATTCTTTAAGATCAGGGGTTTTCAGCCTTTTTGACTCGCGGAGCACTTTTTAAAATAAAATTGTAGCGCGGAGCACCTGGCCTTCATCAACCACGCCGTTTGAAATCCGGATTATTTTAGACTAAATTAACCCTAGAATTTCTATGAAAACATTTAAATAAGATTCATGTTGGTCAATCTTTCAATAATTTGAATTTTATTTTAAACTTTTACCTGTAATTTTTAAATATTTTTGTTTCATTTGACTGAGCAAGCTGATTTATTATAGACTGAAATCGTGGCAATTAGGTAACTAAATGAAACTACAAAGTTTGTGAGCTGGAAATGACACAATTGCTTTGGTTAGGAAATTTTCCGACTTTTGTTTTTAGTTCGAACAACTGAGCAATTGTCTGCGAAATATATATTTTTTTGATATGTTTGAATGGAATAACCACAAGTTAAACGCTCATGGGAATACTCATAATTTTGATAACACTCGTGAAGTATTCATAATTTTGTTTCAAGATGTCAAAAACTTGCCTAAACGCTACTATTACCTAAATTTACGCATGAGCAAAACTTATTATTTTCAAAAAAAATACTCTTATAAGCTCCCTAATATAGAAAAGAGATACACGACTCATACATCAAACATGTTACAAAGAAAAATGTTGGTTCGTACTTCTTGCGAGGAAGGTCATACCGATCAATGTAACCCCGTTTACGTTTTGTCGATGAGGATAGGTATCCCGACAATAATTTCACACCCTGAAAGTTTTTAAATATTCTGTTGCTTTTTGAGAATAACTGAAGAATAACCAATTTTGCAGCCTGAATTGTCCTATACAAAATATATGAAAAATGTTCTACGACAGAATATTTATGTTTTTCCAAATAGAAAATGTTAGTTAGAATGCACTTTTTTTCGTAAAAGTACCCAAAGTATATGAAATTTCGATAATGTCTATATTTTGGCACCGTGGAAACTGTGTTTCGTCTTCCACTTTAACGTCATAAATTCCATAAGGTGAAGATGAATTAAACCAACCTTTAAATTTTCTGGAGCACAAATCTAGCGAACAAAACAGAGGTCTTAAATCAAAATTCGATCATTTAGTCGCAACCATCAAGTTACTCATCGTTGACGTTTCAAGGAATTCGTACAAATTTTTAAAACGATCGCGGAACACCTGCCAAGGCTTTGCGGAGCGCCAAGTGCTCCGCGGAGCACGATCTGCAAACCGCTGTTATAGATATTTCTCCGAGGATTTGTAAAAGATTTTGTCAGAGGTTTCTCAAGTAACTTTTCTGACGATTCTTTCAGGGATTACTACAATAATTCCTTTCCAGGTTTTCCCCAGGAATATGTCTGAGGATTTCTAGATTTCTCTTCAGGATTCTCTCTTGGAATGTCTCCAGGAGATTTTTAATGGAAAATCACCAGAAATACTTAAAATAATACCTTCCTAAAATGTCTTCAGCAATACCTCCAAGGATTTCTTCAGTAATACTTCCTAGGATCCTTCCTAGAATACCTGTAGGGATCTGTCCTGGAATACCTACAAGGATTTTTTCCGGAACTACAATCAAAGACTCCTTCCACGCATATTTCCAAAGATTCCTCCAGAAAAAAAAACAACAAGCTTTCCTTCTAGGATGCTTCCTGGAGTTTTTATGGATTTTTTCTTATGAATTCTTCTCAAGACATTTTCGATAATTCCTCTTGACATTCCTCCAAGGAGTTTTCCAGGAATTCCCTTTGAGTTTCTATCAACAAAATCCCTAGAAACCCCTCCAAGATTTCCTCCGTAAGCATCTCCAGGTGATGCAGAAGTTTTTTCAAGATTTATTTTATGAATTTCTTTAGGAATTTTTATGGCTATTTCTTATATAATTCCTCCAAGAGTTCTTCCGAGGAGCCTTCTAGACGTTCTTTTAGGAATACCTTCACCAATTCTTCTAAATTCTTTAGAAATCCTTCCAAAATTTATCCTATGATATATATAAAGGGATACCTTCAGTAATCCGCCGAGGGGTCCTCCGGAAACTCCTCAAGGTTTCTCTATTAGTTTTGCAGTGATACGTCTAGAAATTTATCCAGGAATTCTTCCGAAGGTACCTGCAGGGATTCCTCCAGTGACTTCTGCAATGATTCCCTGAAGAGTCCCTCCAGAGTTTCAAGCAGGAGCTCCTGATGAGTTTTTTTTTCAGGATTTTTTTTTCAGAACTTCGTCCATTAAGTTTTTTAAGAGTACAGGAATTTCACTAGGGAATGCTCTAGATTTTTTGGTAAGGATTTCTCTAAAAAATGCTCCGTGGATACTTCATGGCATTTCTCCAGGATTTCCTTCAAAGATTCCTTTATGATTTTTTTAAAAACTGTAGAAAGAAAGAAATCCTGTAAGGTTTTTTATAATCCTACGAAAAAAAACCTGATGAAATATTTTCAGGAATTTGTGCAAGAATATCTGGAAAAATCCATGATGGTTTTTTTGGAAGAACCCATAGAGGATTTAAGGCAAACTTTAAAAGAAATCTGAGAAACTATTCGTTGAAAAATGCTAGTAGCAATTTAAAACTAATTTTTTGGTGAATCTTATGAAAAATTGACGTATTTATTGTCAAAAACTTGTATCCTTCAAATATGTGTCAAAAACATGATTTTGTAGCACGTGAGAATTAAAAATGATAATTTTACCTGAATTTCCATTTTATTTTTCATTGTACATTGTGATGACAAGTGCCAAAAGAAGAATTTAAGATTTGTTCCGGCCTTACTTTGTTGAAAACCATAAAATAATTCGTTGGTTCGACAAAAAATAAATTATACTCTAAGGCATGTCTCATTATTTCAACATACTTCGTCTATTCGAAACTTATTTTTATTGCTGTCAAGAATCATAGAGTACACATTTAGTTTTTAAGTTAAGGGCTGTTAAAAAAACTTCAAAATCTTATCCCCGAAAAGCCCAAGTTTTTGAATAGCCCTGAATCTAGCTCACCAATTTCAGCCAAATAAACTCGTTTCCATCAGTTGTCTCAAAATATATTTTTTCTATGAAATTACTCACTGATAAGTGTCCTGGGGCCTTCCTTAGCCGAGTGGTTAGAGTCCGCGGCTACAAAGCAAAGCCATGCTGAAGGTGTCTGGGTTCGATTCCCGGTCGGTTCAGGATCTTTTCGTTATGGAAATTTCCTTGACTTTCCTGGGCATGAGTATAATCGTACCTGCCACACGATATACGAATGCAAAAATGACAACTTTGGTAAAGAAAGCTCTCAGTTAATAACTGTGGAAGTTCTCATAAGAACACTAAGCTGAGAAGCAGGCTCTGTCCCAGTGAGGACGTTAATGCCAAGAAGAAGAAGAAGAAAAAGTGTCCTGCAATGTTTTGAAATTAATACTATCTAATGAACAAAAAAAGGAAATTATTTTGACCATGGATAACCCATATTACTCCTGGGTGCGTTGCAACTTTCGGCTGTCCGGTTCGAGGTAGCCTTTAGCCGGCGTGATGCCGGTTCTAATAAAAATAATCACAGCGCACAAATCGCTAATCAGGATCGCTTGCGAACGACAGACAGGACCAATCTTCGTCATTCGGACGGGGAGAACAATGCCGGTAGACGTCGTCACAAAGTCGCAGGAAACTACCGTCGATAAGGCGGGTTACAGTTTGTATTCATGCGACCACCACCGTCTAGTTAGGGCTTGAGATTTTTTACTGTGTGTGTTGACCAATTTAGTAGTTCTCTGCACATGCATGATAGGGTGGTTCAAATTACAAAAAAGTTTGTAAATCTAAACTTCCATAGCTTCCTTAGAATCTGTGCGAAAAAAATGGAGTTGTGTAAAATTTTCAGTATTTCGTAGACGGCGTAGGTTTAAATCGGAATTACTATGGTGAAATTTTGAAAAATGTTCCAAATATGATAGTACTTTGACATAACTACAAGCTTTCCATTTCAGAATGAAAACTTTTTCTTCAAACAACTCAATCCGAAAGATGGGATATGAGATATTCATCAATTAGTTTGCTATTATTTTGTTCCATGTAAGATTATACTCCAGTAAACTCCTTCAGAAATTGCAAATGAAATTAATTCAAGAAGGATTTGTTCAAACAACTTTTTTTTATTGAAGCTTTAGTAATAAGTCTCGGTACTTAAAACTAGCATCAACAATACTTACTGGTATTAGAAGTATTGTTTCAGTTTCTCTACATAAATTTTTAAATAAACCTTCAACGTTTTTGGGGCACCTTAAATCTTTATCAAGACGGCTGAAAACTTGACAGTATTCTATTTCCATAATAAAAATTGTATGACAGATATGAGAAAAAAGATTAACAAACTTGTTTTCCAATTAGAACCACCCTAATGGATGGCGTGAGCGAAGCAATGAATGCGAGTTGCTACTTCTTTATAGCAAGCTCCACTAGTGAGTGACCGGCTCGAGCCGACAAGACCGGAGGAAAGATGAAATCTATGATTTAGGTTGATTGAACTCAATAATGAGTCATTACGACGGCAGCACGTTCGAGTTTGAGCGAGGTAGTAGCCGTCATCATTGGCTATGTGTGCGAATTGCGAAGAGTGATTAGGAATGTATACAGTGAGCATGGTTGCAGGGATTTGCACATTTTATTCCGAATAATAACTTATCCGGTTTTGCTGTTTGAGCAGTTGGAGAAAGAGTTTTGTCTTGTGATTTTTGTCTTCATCTTCTTAGCATTATGTCCCCACTGGAACAGAGCCTGTTTTTCAGCTTAGTGTTCAAAGAGCACTTTCACAGTTATTGACTGTGAGCTTCCTTTGTCCAAGTTACCATTTTTGCATCCGTATATCGTATGGCAGGTAAGATTATACTCTATGCCCAGGGAAATCAAGGAGAATTACATTGCGAAAAGATCTTGGATCGAACGGAAATCTAACCCAAACAACTTTGCATTGTTCGGTAATGGGTCTCGACTTGTGCACATTGAGAATGGTTAGCTAATTCTAAGTCCCAACTATTAATAGGTTCTCAAAGCCCTATCTCAATTTTTGAACTAATACACGTTTACTTAATTTTCTACCGTCTTGCGTTGGTCCAAAAAACAAATTATTTTGTTCTCTGAGTTTATGCCTGGATTTCAACTCAGATAGTAGGAGAATTATTTTTTCCGTGTACCTTGCAAAATTCAATTGTCTTTTGACTGAAGAAGTAAGTCATAAATGAATCAAGAATAAATAGAAAGAATCTAAAGTATTCTTTGTTTACTTTGGTTACAAGTCAAAAATCGATAACAAATCGAAGGTTTCTCGCGTAATTTTTCAAAAAGATCTATCTAACATTGAGATTCTCTCCTCTCTCGCTCTCTTGCGATTATAACAGTGCAATGCTAATGCTTTTAGGAAGTTTCTCACCATAGATCGAAAGACAATGTCCTTGGCAAGCATTTCATATAAAAACGCAACAGAAAAGGCTCTTGTGACTCAGCTATTGATTGAATAGAAAGTAAACAATGAAAGCCTTTCGATGTTAGATATGTAGGTCCTTTTGAAAAATTACGCGAGATTTGTCGCAAATTAAGTCAGAGTAAGCAAAAATGTTCTAGTACATTTTCTTTTTCTAGATGTGTGTTGTAAAAAAAATGTCATCCTTAGAGCATCAGCAAATTACATGTAAATAGTGATTCGTGAAAAAAACCCAAAAGATTAACTGAAAGGTGTTTCCAACTGAAGCCAAGCTCGTGAAGTGAGCCACAATTTCCGAGAATAGCCCAATCCAATTCCGGGAACCCCTCCACTGAATGCACCCACGGTTTACGACTACCGAAGCAAAACAACAATAAAAGCAGCAGAAACCGGTCGTCGTCTGTCGGTGCGTGGTCATCATGATTAGGTTGGTTGGTGGTTCAACTCTCGCGCCAACGCAACGCATCAACCGGTTTCCTCCAGAACAAACACAAACTGTCTGGGCTGCTGCTTTGCGCTCGCTCTATTCTGCGCCGCTGCGCCTTGCTCTTCTGTGGTGGGCGCTTTGAGAGGTCCGACTCGCTCACTGTGTGGGTCATCGCCGCCATCATCTGGATCGGGGAAGTAACTACCGGAAAACGGGGTAACGTTGGTAGTTTTTTTTTTTTTGAGGAATAGATTTTCATACGATAAAACAACAAGGTTTTAGAAAAAAATATCTCTTTCAGAGGTATTTTAGCTGAAATAAACATGAAAACCATTATAAGTATATAAGAAGTTGTGTAAAATTATGTTTCTGGATAAATATCCATTGATTTTTATGTTTCGACATTAATTTTAATATCCGAAAACACCAACCTGGTATCTGAACTGCATCCTTAGATATATGTCTTTTTTTAAATTTTGAGTACGCACTAGTGCCTCCTACTGACAAAATATCGAACTAACTATATAAGCAATGTGCTGAAACGAATTTTCCGAAGCTAAAAAGGTAAGATATGTGATTTTAAACTAATTTGAAGCTCATCGGTGTCTCCTAAAGGTTTGTTTGTTGAACTAAGCAGATTTGTAGTTTATAACTCTTTTGTCAATTAGCATTTCAGCTGAAGATATCGTTCTTCCTTGTCTTCATAATCTTGACATATAATACGTCATAATTAATTTATGGGATCCTTCAAGTAACATTTTCATACGGTGAAATTCACAATGATTCAATGTGCATTATGCATTTCACGGCGAAATTCCCTCTTTTTCGCTCTTCAACAAAGCTTGAAAACAGTGGTGCCAGTACCTGTCAACTTCGACAGGTACTGGCTCCGTTGCTTTCAGATTTCCCGAAGGAGGGAAAAAGAACGATTTTCTGATGACGTCACCGGGGAACAGAACAATGAGAAATTGCAGCAGCACTCTCGTATTAAAAATCTTAAAAATAAGCCCATCAAAATTGTCCCTTATTATTTTTTTCAAATATCTTGTAAGTTGCGGAACCCGCATAATCGAAGGAACCTCGTTGAACGGTACCACCAAACTAACCAGGCGGGAGCATCGCAAGCTAGTTGCTTGCGAAGAAGAAACCATGAGAAACGACCAAGCAGTCCCCTGTTTTTGAGAACCACCTTTCTTCTGGTAAACAACGGAAACGAAGTCGAGAAAAAGTCAATAAAATTCGCAACTTTGTTGCAACGAAGAGAATCGACGCATACCAACACACACACACACAGAGAACGCACAACGATCGCGAGAAGTTAACCGGTTGATTGGTCGGCACTTCGGCAACGTGATGTGAATTTATGATTCCTTAGGTTGTCTCAACTTTCGGACTTGTTATGGCTGTCTCTGTAGCACAGTGGCGTATGGCTGGACAGAACCGCAAAAAATGAAGTTCCTAATTTTGAACGTTCGCATTTTCATTGAGTTCTATACTATTGATGGATAAGGATGAAGGTAGCATCTTCTATCGGACGAACGTGAGGTCATTGAAAGCTGGAAGCAGTACTACGATGAACACATGAATGGCGCATATACGAAACCTTAAGGCAGCAGAAGAGCTATGGAAAATTATGGTCGAGAAGGTACGATGGGCGGGGCACGTAGTGAGAGTGCCGGACAACAATCCCGCAAAAATGAATCCGTAACAAGGCACAGAACAATAGATGATTCCACCAAGTGGAGCAGTATTTTGGAGGTTTGGGAGCATGATTGACTGTCCGCAGTTGCTACTCCGTTATTGCAAGGATAGCTTTACTTATAAAGGGAACCGACAGACGCTACTCAGCATCAGTAGCATCTTCATTGTGTAAGTATTGGTGCTTTCATTATTATACCAAACAATAACGTCGCCGGCAACGTCCGAACACAGGGGGAATTTAGGGAAGGGAGTGTGCTTTATGGAAGCCGAGAAGTCCTCTGCACTTCCACAACTGGTAGTTTGGATATGGGAAAATTATTTTCTTTGTTTAAACTTTATTTTTTTTTTTTGTTTTTTTTTTGTATGGTATTCAGTTGGAGCTGCCTGACAGCTTAACTTGTCAAGGCTGAACCCTCGGTCTGGCTTTTGCCAAGTTTCCCCTCTACCAGGACCAATGCTCAGACGGACTAGGCAATGGCGCCCACATGAACACTGTTTTTTTATTAGTATTGTGACGTGATAGTTTTTGAAAAGTGCCCATATTCCCTTGCTTCTGAGAAAAGGAAGCATTGTGAAAATCAGCAGCTCCATTAGAATTTGTTTGAAATATTACTGTAGAATTTGTTTGAAATAGTAGTGCATTACTAATACTGTCTAGTCGAAATGGTTTTGAATAATTTATCATTCAAGTGCTATTCTGATTACTATTGTCTTTTGCGTAAGATTAGAGTCTCAAATGTCAAGTGTCGTCAAGTCTTAACAAAATTAGGCTGTTTAGTAGTAGTTCTAGTTAAGGTACCGCGGGGCAATTGGGAACGAAAAAAACGATAGTTCAAACAAATTGTTCAACAAAATTTTCAAATGTCAATATTTTTCAAATCCAACAACACAATCACATTTTGGCAACATATTTACTGATGTGTGCATGAAACTGATCGAATAATTTCGAAATTGTGAAAACCTTGGAAGAAAGTTTTAGAACGAGCCATTGGACGCAGTTTCCTCGCTAAACGGGGCAAGTGGGACACATCCAGTTTCATGCGTCAATCCACATCAGTAAGTCAACCATTACAATAAAAGGATCGATAAATCATAGATTTTTAATTTTTAGTGCATATTTGATGTACATGAGGGATCAACCATAAAATACGTAACGTTTTAGAAAAAAAAAACCTTTATTTAATAGTATGTCACCTCACATTTGATATTAACTGAAAATTCCTCAATAAAAGCGTAAAGAGGATGTTCAAAATACATCATTTATAAGTGGTTAAATAAATTGTAGCACATAAACAATTAAAAAAATACGAAATTATAAATATGTTTTGTTATTATTTATATGCATGGCAGAAAACCACTTAATGGGGCGAAATTGTTTTCCATCACTACTTAATTTGGTAGAAATAACAAATAAAGTCCAAATAAAATAGAAAAGTAATCGTTTTCATGATGCATTTCAAATTTCATCTTTGTGTTTGTTCAATTTTGAAGTCGTATTTCAGAAATAAAAACAAATGAAAAAAATAAGAATATTTACACTTATTTTTCTCTCTTATGCAATTACGTAATTTGAGATTGATATTTTTTTGATAAAAATCATTTGTTTGAATGTTTTTGTTCTACTCTCTAGCAAAATGTATGAAACGTATACGAAAAGTTTTGATTCTGGTTTTTGTTTTGATAGGTCCCACTTACCCCGCGTATAAACATATTTTGGGGTAAGAAAGACCATCGAAAATTTCATATGAAATGAAAACAAAATACTGGTTTATCGTTAGCAGCTTGTAATAATACTTAAAATTGTAGCTTACAGATGGAATTTCGATTTATAACACATTTATTTTTTTCGAGTCAACCCAAGACATGAAACGTGTCACAATTTATCATGCAAGTTGAAAATGGCGCTGAACTGACAACTGTTACATGAACCACATGGTAATAAAAATAACAATATGTTTAGTACTAAATACATTCCTTGTCATTGTATCTTCAACTTTCTAGAAGAATACCCCCATGAAAAACTTTTCCTAAGTGAGCTATGACGAAACGCCCCACTTACCCCGTATTCTCACTTGCCCCGCGGTACCTTAATTTCATTTTTGTTGTTAAAAGTATTTATTGGTCATTACGTTCATATATCCTTAAAGAAAAAAGTCGCTTTCCTTGTCTGTTCAACAATTTTTCGAAACTAGCAAGTGTACCCTAATGATCGATCTCAGCGTCTTACTTTCCATTCATTTTTATAGTGAATATTGAAGAGTAAAGTTACCTTAGGCTTCTATTACAGTCTCCTACAAGATTCACTTTTCGGTGGCAAATGCAATGCTTCACAACGCCTACTTTCTACTTGTAAATTTTGCGAAAATGAAGCTGGAATTAGATTATTTATACCGCTGTTACAAAAGAGGTATTTCTTATTATGGCAATGTAAAAACCATATTAAAATAAGATTGTCGCCACTTATTTCTACTCAGTGAATCTACTAGTCATTTTCCTAAGAGTTCCTAAGTATTCCCTAGGTCGTATATGATAACGATGTATCTAGCTAGCTAATAGTAAGAGTGGCTACGGATCATTCTGGTTAGCAAAAGGCAAACTGAACGTCACCAATAGTATTAATGTCCACTTCGAATAGATTAATCATTTCAAATGGGCATCAATTCTATCAATGACGCAGAATGTCCGTTGGATCACATCCGAGATATTATTGCGTCTATGCCATATGAATTATGACGCGGCTTTAAGCAAAAAAATGCCAAAATGTGATACCACCACTACAGGTTACGCCTTTGGTTTCCATCATATGGGCTAATGGATTATGCCCTCCCATCGCGGCAAGGTCGCATAACCAAGGGGAGGGTATTTTCTTTGTTTAAACTTTATGTACATAAAAACATTCTTTTATCAGACTTTTGTAGTCATCTGGACAATATAAAAACGAAATTTTAAATTAATGTCAATTTCAATGAAGTTTATTTTGAGCATCAAGCACAGTTGGTAAACCATCGTTTTCAAAAGATTTGAGGCACATTTCGGGTTTATCCCAATTTTTGCATGAAGGCACGCCACTGTGCGTCGTCTCCGGCGGCGTTATGCTCGCCGTTATTGAAAACCTAATGAAGGTTTATTAGTGACTGCTAGTTTTTTTCGGAGACCAAATGAACCCTTACTAGGAGCTAGTAGGACGGCACATAGCCTCCAGCAGCCGTGAGTCAATTATCCTCCCCCATCAACGTTTTGGTGGATTTATGAGCTCTGGTCACCGGTGAAGATTTACGGCGATGTTTGAAATGTTTGTTTCGCCGGTTATGAAATTTCGGTGTTTTTCGGTCTGAGCGCAGCTGAATAAAACATTGTGTTGTGCTTCGAATTCTAATCATGCGTGTGCCACCGCCGTTGAACTTCTTTGTTACGCAGCCACCGCGCATTCATTAGCAGTTGTTGTGTTTTGACGACCTTCAGATTGCAGTTTGAACTCTGTGTGGTGGTTTGCGGTAAATTCTCACCGGTTCGTGAATTGGCGAAACATTGTTCTATTCGTGAGGCGGCGGAACCTATGTTTATTCAAGGCAGGACCTATGTCGCGAACGATACAGTTGTGTTCAGAATAATAGTAGTGTAAGCCGATTTTCATACAAAATGCTCAACTTTGGCATGCTGTAACTTTGTTTCCATATGAGCAATCGGCATAAAATTTTGGCATTATACTACAAATATTATTATCTTTATTAACGAGATTTGCAGCCCGAGGCTGGCTCATCTCGGTAAATATATTCAATTTTATTATGACAAAATTTGAAAAATTTCACACTACCGGCTAAAAAGTCAAACACCAGGTGAAATCGCTCAAAATAATAGTAGTTTTTCTTTTGTAAATTTTTGTTCGGCAAAAATTTTGTAAAAATTTGGCTTGTTTATACATTTATAGCTTGGGTGGAAATGATTGTAACGATGAATAAAGAAAAATTCAAAAACTCAAAATACAGCGTATATTTGAATTAATAAAACTACTATTATTTTGAGCGATTTCACCTGGTGCTTAACTTTTTAGCCGGTAGTGTGAAAATTTTCAAATCTTGTGATAATGAAATTGACTATATTTGTAGTTCACTGCTTAAATTTCATGCCGATTGCTCATATGGAAACAAAGTTAGAGCATGCCAAAGTTGAGCATTTTGTATGAAAATCAGCTTTCACTACTATTATTCTGAACACAACTGTACGTACCGTTTGTTCGATATCTAATCAGTATACGTGCAATAAAACGATAGGATTTAGAGTATACGTGCCTGTAGTAATTGTATAGCAAGCATTAGCTTGTTATTAAAATATCTGAAGAAATTGATCTTTTTATCAGGCCAATCGGCTCCATCTAGAAAGCAGGAAAAAGAAGGGAAACCCAAAAATTTGTGATGGTCACTGGGTAAATCGTTTTGAATGAAAATGGTCAAACTATAAGTTTACTAACCATTAAACCTTAAGTTCTTAAAATATGCATTTGTTTTTTATTTTCAATGATTCAAAATTTTGGTAAAAAAACCGTTATTTTATGGGAAGTATCGGCCCCTCTAGGAACATCGAATTCGGAATATCCCCAAAACCATGTGACCAATAGCCTTCCCGTTTGTCTCAACGATCAAATGATGTGTCTCCAATAAATTTGGGGTTGCTGAATCCATTGCCTGCTGCCGCCAGCAAATCACAATTTGATGCTATAGCTCGTCAAAGTGGTATAATTGTTTTTATCGATGTTTAAATGAGATTTAAACTATGATTTATTGATCTCTTTGGTAATTCAATCCACCGAACACGCAAAATACAACATAAACTTTTGTATGAAACATGATTTATTTTTATTATTGTACGAATAAATATAAACTTAAACGCATTTATGAACATGCTTGCATCCTCCATACATAGTTTGTCGTTTTTTATGGTCAGGTATAATACTTTTGAGGGATTCCACGGAGGCATGCAAGTCGATTCTGATCGACCATTTCAAAAATATCTGAAACTTTGCACAGTTTTTCAGTTCCATCTAAATCGTCATTTTCCGATATCAAATCTTCAAGTTGAGTCACGACTAACTTTTCAAAAGGGTGTATGTGAAAATGGTTCAAAAATATTCAAAAAGCTGCACAGCAAAAACGGTTCGTTCGATTGTTAGACAACTAAAGAAACGACAACTAAATAAAGATTCCAAAAAAAATACACACAGTAAAACAAATTTTTTTTTTGCATTAAAAAACATCATTTTTGTCACAAAAACTCAAATATCTCAAAACCCTATCGGAATACCAACGTAATTTTTTGAGGGAAAACGGTCCATTATATTAGCTATCTACCATAAAAATTTGGTAATGGTAAGCCAATAAACAAAAAACTTATGACATTTCAAATATTTCACAAATTTGACACTTAGTGAAATTTTTTATTTTTTTTTCATTGTTATTTTTTTTAGGACCGCAGTTTGTTGCTGAATTTTTTGTTAAGGGTACCACATGAGGTTAACAAGTTGTTTTCATGATATTTTATTTAATTATTCATAACTATTATAGCATCTATTAGAAAGTTAGACGCGATCCAGTGTTGTGATCTAAAGTCTTGATAGTGTCATATTTTTTATTGTACGTAACTGAAGAAAAATTCTCTCAATAGTGTTGAAACCTTTTGATAAAAGAAACCTATAAGAAATCTAATATTGAAGACAAAAGCTACAAAAAAAGTTTTCTATACAGGTATACGACTAGTTTACCTGCAAAAAGTTTACCTCGTAGAGAACAAGGCGGGTCTATACCCAGGTGATCTAGTATACGTAAAGCAGGTCGGTTTTCTCGGCGCTGGTTTTCTCCACAAAGTTAAAATCTGATTACACTTGGGTATATACCCGCCTTGGTAGAGAATAGACTTTGTTAATCATATTTGGGAGAAAGCCGGTAACTTCAACAACATCAAAAACATGATAGGTACATACCATGAACATACTCACGAAAAAGCTAAAAATATACTACCACTATGGTTATAAAAGATTTAATTGTAAAATTTTTCTTCAGTCAAGCAAACGACACCAAACTAGTCAGTAAAAACTTAAAAGTGATTTTGTTTATTAAAATCTAACGAGCAACATGAGTAGTCGCTTTCTCAACTGTTGCAGGCCGTTTGCAAAAAAAAAAGTGTTCGAAAGAGCTACGAAATCTCACCGAAAGCACCATAGATAAACTGAAAGCGGCTGGTTATGCTCCAATGTCTACATTGAATACAAATTTACGCATTTGTACGTCCTGCCGTTTAAACGTTGACAAACGGGCAATCTGTACATCATCGGTGGATCAGGTTGCAGGAAGTTCGAAAAAAACAACAACTGAGGAATTACTAGATGCACCGACAACAACTGAGGAGTTACCAGAAGTACCAAGTGCAGATAGTCTTGCCACGGTACCATCAGCGACATCTGTTTCAACAAATCAATCAGAAGATGAGTGCATCCAGAAGGTCAACATCGAACGCTTCAACGAAGGGATAGCTGGAATAAAAGTGACTCCGATTAAATGGACGAAGATGGGTTACGTCAATTATCCCGAGAAAAAATACCGTGAAATCAACGAAGCTGTACGAAGAAACCTCTTCAAATTAGGACCTGAGGATGTGGAAAATACAGACTACGATGAGGTAATTATGAATATGAAGGAAAGGTTCTCGAATCTAGCCACGACAAGGAAAGAAAAATTATTGATTTTGTCGATGCTGCCAAGCTCGTGGTCTATTCAAGACGCCATTGATAAGTTCAAAACCAATAGAAATACAGCAAAAGAGGCAAAACAATTCAAAAATAACTGTCTTGCAACCAAAAATGCTAGGTCGAGTACTTCATTAACAGATGAGACAAAAGAAAAAATAATTCAATATTTTGAAGACGATGAAGTAAGTAGAGCTATGCCTGGCCAAAAAGATTATGTATCTGTAAAAAAAGATGGAAAGCGTCAAGCAATCCAAAAACGATTAATGATGACTACTTTGAAAGAAGCGTATACACGCTTCAAGGAAATTAACGAAAATATTAAGGTAGGTTTTTCCTCATTTGCAAGCCTTCGTCCAAGGCAATGCAAGCTTCTATCCAATTCAGGAACACATAATGTTTGTGTGTTCACAACACACGAAAATATTAACCTAATCTTACACAGTTTGAAAAGAATCAATTTATCAAAGGATATTAAAATGTTAACTGGTAGTCTTTTGTGTGAAAATACAACATCAAATTGCTATCTACGATCTTGTTCGGATTGTCCAGATTCTTCATCATTGGAAAATACTTTATTCGCTGAGTTTGAAGAAAATTATATTGATCAGTTATCATTTGAGCAATGGGTGACCACGGATAGGTGTGACCTAGAAACTATTGTAAAACCTGTAGATGAGTTTGTGTCATTTTTTTGCTTGAAATTAGAAAGTTTAATTCCTCACGACTTTATTAAAAAAGAGCAATCCCGCTTTTTAAAAAATACGAAAAATACATTACAAGATGGTGAATTTTTAGTCATTTGTGATTTTTCTGAAAACTATAGCTTTGTATTGCAAGATGAAGTGCAGTCCCATCACTGGAACGTACAACAAGCTACAATTCATCCATTCGTTATTTATTCCAATGGAAGTACGCAAATTGAACATTTTAGTTTTATTGTAATTTCCGAAGATTTAAGACACGACTCAGTATCTGTAAATTTGTTCATTGCCAAAATGATTAACTTTTTACGCGTTGATAAGGATGAAGAAATCAGAAAGATATATTTCATGTCTGATGGAGCAGCATCGCAGTACAAAACCGTAAGAATTTTTCGAGCCTATGTCAATTTAAATCAAAGTACGGAATTGATGCAGAATGGCATTTCTTTGCTACGTCACATGGCAAAGGTCCTTGTGATGCTATTGGAGGAACCATAAAGCGCATGGCCACAAGAGCAAGTTTAGCCAAAGAACGTGAGCATCCAATTAAAACTGCAAAAGAACTATTTGATTGGGCGAATCGCAGAAAAGAAGAAGATTTAACAAAATTATCATTTTGTTTTACTACTACTGAAGAGTACGAATTAACGGCATCAGAGCTCAGCGAGCAATATAATAACGCGAAAACGATCCAAGGAACCCAAAAATTTCACTGTTTCATTCCATTGTCAGAAAATAAAATTAAAGCAAAACTATACTCGAACTGTACTGATAATGATGCAAAAGTGTTCGATATTGTAAAAAAAAATGAATAACAATAAATAAATAAATAAGTATTAATAAAATGTTTTCATGATCTCATAACGCATACCCAAATCCAAAACTTTTAAAGTTTATATATAACATTTAGAAACTCATCGATCATACTCTAAAAAAAATATCCTGGTAAAAAAAAAATATTTTCGTGTAATCTGTTAATTAATTTTAATTTATACATTAGACAGTTTCACAAAAATCAAAATTTCTGGGATTCAACCAGTCACCCCCTTGTCCTAGCTGCAATACTAAAACAAACTTCTAGTCAAATTTTCATCCAATTTGGAGAAGATTAGGAGGTGCCTCAAGTCGAATTTGTGTTTTTTGGCTATTTTTTACATTCAAAAAATTCTAACGAGAATTTGGAAAAACGAAAATCAAAATAAATACCACTAGTTGAACGTATTATTAGTACTTTACAACTTCTGAGAACACTGTATGCCGATTAGAGATGGTTTTGACCTCATAAAATTGATTTCTGTTCATTTAAGTACTTGTAAAACATACATTTCTCTACAGTTTTTGTTCTACAAGATTCTTAACCTCATGCCTAATCATAAAAGTTCAACCGTAGTATCATTCCTTTGTTATTTTTGAACATTATTGTAGTACATCATTTTTGTATCCGAATTACACATAAATTGTAAAAAATCGTCGGAAATACGACATTCCTCATTCCCCTGCATTTAGAGCTGCTACCAAATGGAGCAATTGCTGACATGCTACAAAATTGAACATAGTAGCTTTGCTTTTTCAATGATGGTTGATGATTGAAGAAAACAGCTATCAAATGTCATCAACGCAGTCGTGTTTCAAACAACATTCGCATTTGATGCCAAGCAATTACATATGTGATATAGCCCCGAGGTTAAGCTTCTCGACTACTGATCTTGAGGATCAGAGTTTGATTACGGGAGTTCATTTAGAGTGTTGTTTTTTGCCATGGACCAAATGACCTGAGGCCAAAAAATTTCATCACGATTCATTGTTCAAAAGTGCATCTTGTGTCTGAGTCTTAATCACAAAAATCTCCCACTTCTAAGTGAATGAAGAGAAAATAGTGATTTGCGCCTTTAGTCCTTTTTCTATGCTGCTTATAATAAACATTGGTTTCACTTTTATTTTTCTTTTTAAGAGACTTTGCCCTGACGGGACATTCGTCTCTGTGAAAATAATTGGTTTCACTCGAAAAAAATAATCATAATTGAACTCCGATCCTCAAGATCGGTAGTCGAGAAGCTTAACCTCGGGGCTATATCACATATGTAATTGCTTGGCATCAAATGCGAATGTTGTTTGAAACACGACTGCGTTGATGACATTTGATAGCTGTTTTCTTCAATCATCATCCATCATTGAAAAAGCAAAGCTACTATGTTCAATTTTGTAGCATGTCAGCAATTGCGCCATTTGGCAGCACCTCTAAATGCAGGGGAATGAGGAATGTCGTATTTCCGACGATTTTTTACAATTTATCTGTAATTCGGATACAAAAATGATGTACTACAATAATGTTCAGAAATAACAAAGGAATGATACTACGGTTGAACTTTTAGGATTAGGCATGAGGTTAAAAATCTTGTAGAACAAAAACTGTAGAGAAATGTATGTTTTATAGGTACTTTAATGAACAGAAATCAATTTTATGAGGTCAAAATCATCTCTAATCGGCATACAGTGTTCTCAGAAGTTGTAAAGTACTAATAATACGTTCAACTAGTGGTATTTATTTTGATTTTCTTTTTTCCAAATTCTCGTTAGAATTTTTTGAATGGAAAAAATAGCCAAAAAACACAAATTCGTCTTGAGGCACCTCCTAATCTTCTCCAAATTGGATGAAAATTTGACTAGAAGTTTGTTTTAGTATTGCAGCTAGGACTAGGGGGTGACTGGTTGAATCCCAGAAATTTTGATTTTTGTGAAACTGTCTATTATACATATATACATATACATATAATATTTATACATATACATAATATTTATACATATAATATACATAATACTAATGAATACATGAAAACGACTTGTTTAATTCACGCAAGGCCCTTAACAATAAAATCAGCAACAAACTGCGGTTCCCGTAATAATTTACACCGAAAAAAAAATTTTTTTTTCTACTAAATGTGAAAATTGTGACATGTTTTAAATGTCATAACTTTTCTGTTTATTGGTTTACCATCACCAAATTTTTATGGTAGATAGCTAATATAATGGACCGTTTTCCCTCAAAAAATTACGTTGGTATTCCGATAGGGTTTTATGATTATGATGGATATTTGAGTTTATGTGTCAAAAATTATGTTTTTTAATGCAAAAAAAAAATTTTTTTACTGTGTGTATTTTTTTTGGAATCTTTATTTAGTTGTCTAACTTTGTTTCTTTAGTTGTCTAACAATCGAACGAACCGTTTTTGCTGTGCAGCTTTTTGAATATTTTTGAACCATTTTGACATACACCCTTTTGAAAAGTTAGTCGTGACTCAACTTGAAGATTTGATATCGGAAAATGACGATTTAGATGGAACTGGAAAACTGTGCAAAATTTCAGCTCAATAGAAAAAAATGAATTAAAAAATTTACCAAATTTTGGTGCTGTTGCTTGGAATCACTCTTTTGTAAACCATCAAAAATTTCGTTTTCCAACACGAAAGTATTACAAACTTCGTTGATCCGTATTGTTCAGCACCTAAAAACTGATTTTCAATGGCAAATTAAGCACATATATCAGCATACAAGCTGGTAAACTTGCATACAAGCTGGTAAACTTGCATACAAGCTGGTAACGTTGCATGCAAATTTCATTTAAACTGATAAATAATGTCTTTTTAACAATCCATATCTCAACAACCAGATTTGATGACATATTTTGAAAACGGCAATTGATTCAGCAACCTCAAATTGAGCGCTGTTTTTGGTGCTCTAGACAATAACTTGTACCGCTGTGTAATTTAACATCATTTTTCAGCAATGCTAAACTACCTATAAACAATGTTTAATAATTGTAAATAATATTGTATTGCTGATAAAACTAAAATTTCTCGGCGAAACTTCTGAAATTATGGAACTCCTTGATTCCCTTAAGATTCAGCTGAAAGAGATCAAGATTCCTAGATGGCAGTAGAAACACTCAAGATTCCAATAGAAATTGAGTCTATTGAGACCTACACTGAAAGAAATATTTAATATTCAATGTGATGTAAACTAAAGTCTACTGTAAAAATAAATCAAATTCGTGTGTTTTTCAAGCATCATGTAAATTTAAATGAATATACATTTAATAAGCAACTCAAAATGGTTGAGTATTACATGATCGTGTAAATTTAAAGTGAATTCGATTGAAAAATAATTGATTGTTCGTTGAAATTTAGGTTTATTTTGATGCTCCAAATATGTGCATGAAAATAAACTTAAATTTACAACATATTTTTAGCTGTGTATTTGTGGAGATTTCTAAGATGTAAGTAAATATCAACCCTAAATAAATTGACCGATATGTAAATTCGTAATTCCTTCCAGCTATCTTTATTGAACAGTTAGGCTTGAATTGATAATGTTGTCATTGATTTGATTCATTCCGCAAATAGCCCTAGTCTGTTTCTCTAGAAACTGTAGCGCTTCTTCATTCACTTTTCAGTAGGATGTGCCAAAGACTCTTGACGTCAGTGTCGTGGAATATGATTTTCCTGAGACGGACACTTTTTTTCCTTTTTCTTGCTGCAGTGAGCTCTTGTGTAAAATCTTGAGGCTATAGGAAAATTTGTATGTTATAGTAACAAATTTACATACAAAAGAGAAGAGTTGTTACAAAAAATCCAAATTCAATTATCTACTGTATTCATTATGTTTTAAATATGACGAAATTGTTATTTTTAGGTTAATTGATAATAAATCTTCGAGCTGTTAATTGAATAAAAATTCTAGTCGTCTCTGATTTGTTCAGTAATACATTCAGAGATTCCTCCAGGTAAATCCTACATTTCTCGCAAAAATTCGTCCTCTCCTCTTTTTTATGGGATGTTTTTCAGTATTTTTTTCCTATATTTTTCCGATTATTTCTATAAAAAAAAATACAAAGCTTTCAGCTTCAGCTTTTTTCAATGATTCCTCCAGAGAATGGGGGTATAGAGGAATAGGGTTTCTAAAAAGTCCTAATGGTCTAGAAGTTTCTTCGAAAATCATGCGGGGGTTTTCTGCTGCAAGATTATATCTTGTACTGCCTATTGGACCCGACAAACGTTGTATTGCATGTAGTAGGCCGTGTAAGAACAATGTGAAACCCCCTTTAAAAATGTCAGGTTCGTATGTACCATTTACTTTCTCTGGTGTTTTCGAATTCAACTATGAAAAAAATATTAAAATCTGTTGACCCATTCTCGAGCCAATTCGTTACATACAAACACCATT
Organism: Aedes aegypti; assembly: GCF_002204515.2. Lineage (NCBI taxonomy): Eukaryota > Metazoa > Arthropoda > Insecta > Diptera > Culicidae > Aedes > Aedes aegypti. The sequence continues at coordinate 94,278,286 of NC_035109.1, read as the reverse complement.
CCATTTTTATTTATTAATTATATTATTAAAGTAGCGTAATCGTAATCTTTACCAACCATTCGGAAATTAAGGGTTTTCCGAAGCTTGATAACACTAAGGAATTATACAGAAAGATTTACAGATATACTACCATTTATTGGACCCTCGATTTTATGTACTTCGATTGTATGTACATTTTACCTCGATTCTATGGACATTAAAATTTCATGTTTTTTTTATGTTTAACTAATTCTAAACATGCGTTATGCAAACTAAAAATGTCTAAGGGGCTTGCACTAAGCTTATATAGTGTCTAGGTCCGGGGTTTTTTTAGAATTAATGAATATCAATGTTAATAAATATACAACAAATCCTATGCAGTTTTCATGAAGAAAGAGGAGTTGTTTAACCTAGCAAGGATTTTTCAACAGATTACTCCAACGATTATGCATCATCTTTCAGACAAACCAGCTGGAATTATTCCGGTATTTACTTTATTTCTTTGAGTTATTCAATACTGAGTTTTCTACGATTGCTTCAAGCAGTACAGTTTTTAATGATTTGTGTCTGAATTAGTCTAGATGAATGTTTACAATAAACTTCTCAGAAGTTCCAAGAGTTTATGTTTAAAACAACTTCAACACTTCGCAATAAATTCGTTCCAATATTTTTGAGGATAATTTTAGTGATCTATCTAGAATTTCTTTGAAATTTTAAAAGTAAATTCAAAATATTTGTTTTCTTATAAATGCCTTACTTGACATGCATTAAGGATCAATCAATGGTCATACTGGAACACCGTGAGGTTAAACTATGAAATTGTACCACAAAAACAGTTTTTCTTACTTACGATATGAATAATTCAATTTATGTGATCTAAGCACTATGATTATTTTTTTTTAAATCATCTGTTTCTTAGGCGATTATCTCACGGGTGAATCGTCAATTAAGCGAACAAATTCCAATGACGTCCTACTTTTCATTGCAAACAACCGTCATCGCTTTACAAAATTTTCTAAGCCAATTTAATCGTTCAAAGTCAAAGTTTTAAAATCTATCATGGAGCTGCATTTTCCATCTGATATGCAATGAAATGAAATGAATCCCCTAAACATTTGAACAAAACTACTGGTTCATGATGATTACTGGTGGATTCTTGAATAGATTTTTATTTGAGCACCATATTGCTTTGAGATATGCACTGCACATAAATAAAGTACGTGCCGATTGTTGTAGGGAGGGAGAAAATGACTAAAGCCTATGTTGCTTACAAACTCAAAATTATGTAAGACTAAAGTTTGGAAAGAGGCTAGGGGGTGTCCAAAATTTGGCTAAATTGGTTTGATTTCGTAGAAAAAAATCATGAGAATATCCTTGTTTGAGAATGCAAAATGTTATGATCATACCATTATGAAATGTTTGCTTTGGTAAAAAACATATTTTAGTATAGTTTTGATTATACCTCTGGAAAATAGTACGGTAATTTATCGTAAATCGTTATTGTATAAAATAATTCAAAATGATAGTAAAAACAACTATTTATTTGAAGATTGATGTATTTGGTAACGAATTCAAATGAAAAACTAAAAAACCTTTGGTTTTATATTGAGAAATGTGCGTTCTTATTAAATTCTCTGTTAATATTCTATAGCCACACTAACTTTTCAAGAAAAATACACCGTATGTGACCATCACAGAACCTCCACCAATTTCGCGTTGAGAAATACTGATGGTCTTTTCGAAGATCACTCCAATAATCCGTGAATTCATCAGGACCATCCAAATTAAATTTTTTCTCATCGGAAAAGATCACCTGAGCGTTAAAAAATAAACATAAAATTACGACATTCCGAACCACAGTTTTGTTTACTCTATCTGTCAGAAAAAGTAAATATTTAAAAGTGTTTTACCGTGTCCCTTTGACGTGCCATGTTAAATTTGGCGAATTCCACTCGTTTTTGTCTTTATAAGGCAGTCAGATTTGGAGCATTTTTCATTTTTGATCGGACAATATTCGGGCTGAAGTGCAGAACATTTCGGACAGTCTCCCTGGGAACATCCAGATTCAACGAAGACCTTATCTTCGCCAGTTATATCGTTGAATTCGAGACCAGTTTTACAATGCTTTAAATATAACATTAATCACAACATTTTGACGCAATTCGTAGAATCAATCGTGTATAAAAATGGGGGTGGCGAATACTGGACCACTTGCACCAGTATTCGCCACGATTTTAATTTCGGTTTCTGAATTCGCCACCTACGTTGATTTCTTATGGAGGGTGGCGAATCAGGAACACCATGGCGAAAAATAGGTGCACAGGAGCAAAAATTTTAAGAAAAATGGTTTTATTCTATTATTTTCTGAGAAAATTTTGTGGTTTACAAGAATGTTTCCATATCACCTTAAAGCAATTTAGCGAACACTAAACAATTGGCAACCATATTTGTCGTAAAACGGTAAATAATCCGGGGTGGCGAATAACTGGTACATGGCGAATATCGGTACACCTTCCCTATTTCTCTATTAAAACACACCATTAAGATGATTCTTTTTTCTGTCAGCTTCTTCGCTCAGTCAGACGAGATTTCCGAGATTGAACAAACAATATCGCCAGAAATATCATCAATTCAAAAATGAACACACCTCAAAATGCGACTGATTCGGAGCTGCCCTGCAGTTTTTATGGCAAAGTTGTCGAAGAAAATGAGAAGAGTTCATTTTGATCCCTCGACCTTGACGCTTGCTCCTGCGGGAGCGGGTGACGAGGCCAGGATCAAACATGTCGCGCGTCGGTCGAGTGAAGTGAAAAAGTGCCGCGATCGGTTAGTTCATTTTGATCTTTCGACATTGACGCTTGCTCCTTGGAAGTGCGTCAAGAAAACTAGAGCAGTCGTCAGTTGTTTTCCCTCTCGGGTCGCGCGCCTATTTTCTCTGAGTGCTTTTATATAGCCGAGAAAACGAGTTAAGCTGAAAGTGGATTGTTGCTGCTCAGTCAAGGATGGCGGATCAATTGGTGAGCTCGTTTCATGCTTCTATTTCTAATCTATAAAATATGTATGACTGTACATTTAATCGTTACAACGGTGGGACGTAAATATGATTTTTCAACAAACTTTGAATGGTTCGTCACTGTGAGTGTCGACATAAACTCTGATTCATGAATTATTTATGTATACTTTTTTTCAAAACACCCCTTTCTTTTTACCTTTATTTTTGTAATTGAAAAAAAACTTTATTCAACAAACTGTGGATGGTTCCCCACTGTAAGTGTCGGCATAAGAATAAGAGTGTTCTATGATGCTCCAGCCAATCGAGTTTTTTGTTTCTTTTCAAATGAGTAAAATATAATAACACATGCTTTCGTCCTGACAGCTGTAGGAATGTTACATTTAGGTATTTGTTTAACAAACTTTGAATGGTTCGTCACCTCAAGTGTCGGCATACTTTATCGATCCTACGTGTTTCGCAGACGAAATTCTACACATTTTGCTCTAAACCAACTTGATTTTTCACTTTTAGAACGTTTACTTTCCGGATTTACAAAACGACGAAAGTAAATATTCAACTTTTGCTACCTAACCACTACTTTCGCCGCTCCGCTGTATGGAGAGACAAAGTGACTTAACCACGAATCAAAACAAAACACTACTTGAGTCATTTTTACACTGGTACAAAAACGTCGAAAGTAACTGAATAAATAGGCTTATCATTTTGTAATAAAATTTTTGTTGGAAATAACCGGAAGTCCCTAGTTTTTGAATGCGAGCTTATTGTATGCAAAATTTAAGCAATGTACACGGCGAAAAAATGTCAAAAAGGTGATTCATTCTAAAACTGTTATAGAAGACAGGTTGTGATTCTTCGGAACTAATTTTCTCAAAACCGTATGAAAGTTACTTACGTCGATTTGAAAAAGTAATCGAGAAATCATGGTCTAATCACTTATCAAAGTGAATCCTTTGACCCAACAATCCTTCCCATTAACAAACATCCCTCCCAGTAAACTTTGTGGAGATGCATAGGCAAACACGGTCTCCAAATAGCAAAGGTTACACACTAACATTCCTTCCCTCAATCCCACCTGACTGCAAGGACGTGGCCGGCGCCGTTATTGACCTTGTATAAATAGAGGCTTTGAATTATGCACACTGAAGAAGATTAAGGCCACTCCCAGCCGAACTGATTCTTTGTGCATTTTCACTGACTTCGGTCAATCACAGAATAGCAACCATTGATATGTGTAGTCAGTCTAAGCTAAGCTAAGCTAAAGTTGTCGAAGAAAATGAGAATGCAGACCATAGTCACACTGACAAGAGATGTTCTCAGCGTTTTATAAACGTTTCCGAAATTATTTTGACAGGTCTGTCGATGTTAATTAATAGTGGATTATGCAGTGCATAAATGTAAACAGACAAACACGGAATTTGTCTGCTGATGTCCGAGAAAATTACAAAAGAAGCGCGGCATCGTCTTAGACTGCCGAGAATACGTAAGTTCCTCTATGTAATTGAACTGGGATAAGAATAATTTCAGAGAAATACTGTATCGATAATGATTGTTGCAGATAAGCTGAATCAACTCGCAATCGTAAAATGTAAGTAATCGAATTACGAGATCTTCTTCACAATTTATGCTTCAATGCAAAATGAATAGCTCTTATCAACCAATATGTTAAGTAAATGAGGCTTTTGCTACATAAGAATTTAACTAGTATTTTCTCTAGGGATACCTTCAGGAACTCCTTAACAGATTCATTTTCATTTTCATTTTGCAGCGTTTGGTGGGGCAATGAGAGCGCAAGTCAGTCCAAAGCCGGGGTAAGGGATAGGTAATGGCCGTAATAGTCTATGCGGACCACTTGAACACCATCGGAAAGGATAAGAAGGGTTGGGGTAGGGTATAGGGAATGGAGAAGACTTGACACAGTAATGCGATTAATGCTGCAAAATGTAAATGTGCTGAAAGCAATTTAATTTGAGTTTTGAAGTTTGATTTGACTTATTAAAATTCCAAATAGATCGGCCATTGTACAAGTAAGAAAGAATATGCTGATCGCTTTCTAGAAATTTTATAAACAACAAAATAACAACAATATGAGAGTGATGCTAAGGGCTGCTGATGGCACAATGCGACGCTTTAGGAGATTTTGATACTGAATGAACATTACTATACAGAGCGCAATTTAATCGATGGTGATAACTTTACAAACTTTATCTGTTTTTACACTGATTGACGATGCTGATTTACATAAAAATATTTTAAAAATAATTGATATTATTAGTTCATTTGTTTGTGTGATCTAAGTGTTAATAATGGAAAAATTTTACATACCCTTGATAATAATACTTCCCTGATCAGAAATATTATATTTTGAGCGCCCTTTTCGAAGCTATTCTATCCAGGTATCCATGTACTGCTTTCAATCCTGAAATTATTCTTATTGTGCATGCTCATGCATTATATTAGTGATGATCATAATCATGCAACAGATAAGAAGGAGAGAAAAAGAGAATATAGGAACAGTGATTAGTAATGAGTTAATTATGTAGTTTTGTTAGAATTATAAACAATTAAACAGCAGTAATGAATAACTTATAAAATTACTTTGCAGCATAGCTGAGCCTTTCGGAACGTAAGACCGATGTATAAAAATAATTTGTTTCGAAATTGTCCGCGTGGTCTTCTAGTGCCCCTATTAGATCAGAATCAGTCATAGACATACATATCGAATGCTCGCCATGACCCTATGACCAACATTTGTATATGTATAGACTTAGCTGATGTGGCTTTTCTAATAGGTAGTTCTTTCACTCATTGATTGTCTTCAAAACCTTGTCAAGTATAGAAAATTGATTTTATTTCATTTATTACTACATTAAAGCTACATTGTACTTATTAAGTATTAGGTATTATTTTATGTTTTTATCACTATTGATATTATCAAGGCCAGAATTCCCAGTGAGTGAAGAATTTTATAGTACTAGAACACCATAGAAGATCGCTTAACATTACCTAATCATGGAACGGCTTTTTGCTCTATTATTTTAGGTAGATGCTATTGATCTCCCTTTGCTCCTATCCGCAACCCGGTGCACGCGCCCTGTTGGTTTTCGAAAACCTCGTAGAAGATTACAAACCGTCAATGGCATTCCCAATTACTACCCCACATTGCACATTCAAGGGTCTGATTGTGCTCCTAACCCACCCTCAGTCTGTAATCTTCTCGCCAGTTTGAAATTATATTTTCCCGAAGTGAAAGTAATTTTGATGAGTGATAGCGTAGTGCAGCCCAACTGCATAGTACAGTAGTTTAACCAGAATCTTTAGGTCAGAAGATAAAATCTAAATTTTGTAATAAAAAGGTTGCCATTGCTTTGAAATTTACCCAACATCTAATCAAAACTACTAACAACAGCGATCAATTATCAAAATTCATCGCTCCCTGGAAAATATAATCCCAAGCCCAGGGGATACCTTCAGGAACTCCTTAACAGATTCAGTCCAAAACTCTCGAAGAATTTACCCAGACAGATCAGGTACGTAATTATAACACATTTTGAAAAACCAGCTGCTGGGATTATTTATCTTTCTTTTTCGCAAAGTGTAGCAAGAGAAGCTCCACAATACTAAGCATCTCTGTGCGTCATGAAGTTTGTGAAAATTAGGCAGATATCAGCACAAAATCCTTTTTCCGGATTTTGTAAAAATAGCAACACGGTGTATTGGTCCAGAAGAGCTGGATTCAGTGTAACTTTATTTTAGAGTGCCATCCCTGCTCGCTCAGAACAGACGAAGTTGCACAGAGATTCAACTGTGCATTCTCAACAAATCGAGAGCTCAAAAATTATGTCATTTACGGCGCCGGCCACGTCCTTACAGTCATCCGGATAGGGAAGGAAGTTTATTATAGAGCCATTGTTACTAGAAACCGAAAATACCTCTGCATATTCACAGTTGTCATGGAACGGATATTGGATTAGAAGGATAAAATAACCTTTGGTTGGTGATGCGATCCATGACATATCCGCGCCTGAAAAAAATGCGATGTTATTCGCATCGAAACAAGTGTGATCCCGATACCATCGCTGAGTTCAAGCCCAATCGTTTTCGGGAAACTGGGTCCCTTAACTGTTTTACATGGTCGGCATCTTGCATGCTGATGGATCATCGCGTACAAAGTATAACAACTAGAATATCCACCTCAGGTTTCGAGGTATAAACTTATTAACACTCCAAGACGTTTTCCACTTTCAATTAATGCAGATTATAATTCTGATCTGATCATACCTGATTCGAAAACGGTGATCTGCAATATTGTTAGCCAAATAAGAAAGCTCCTAAATTGTATTATGAATTCGTGTGAAAGAAAAATAATTTCATACAGAGAAAATACTCTTTTCCATCGAATAATTCAACAGCGACTGGTTTCCGATTCTACATTGACCCAATACACACATGCAAATAGGTAGCAATGAAACATGTAGATCCACCCACGCTCGAAAAACTAATCGAGCATTGGGATTCGCTAGACGGCCCCATCGAAAACTCTATCGACTTGCATCCATTCGAAGCGTTGGATCGGTTTCGTGAATCTAAAATACAGCTCAACTCGTAAAACCCCATCCAGCGTTAACAACATTCGGAGCAAATGGAAGCCTTTAAACATAGTTGAACAAAAAAAATCCATATCACTCACCTTGTCTGTCGCGAAACGTCACGTTCGCGACCTTCACGTTGTTGCTGATGATGTTGCTGCTGCTGACGTTCCCTGCTGTTATGCTGCATTTTCCGGAAGCGAATCGCCGATTAATAAGCTCATCGGAAATTGTTACACACGCACAGGACAGACAATCCGCGTTATTTTTTCTTCAGTTATAGTTTTCTGTTACCACTCTCGCACAGGTATTGACGCTGACGTAATTGATGATAAGAAATTGATCGCCGCAGCGGTGTCAAGTTTTGCACGTCACGTTCTCTTCTTATGTTTGCCGGAAAAGATGTCGTCGCTTTGCGTTCTTCTTTTCGATCTTCTTGAATCGACTGTAGTAGACTCGAGGATTTTCCCGGATTTTCTTCGTTCGGGGGTCGATTTCAACACACTTCTTTTCTCACCCTTGGAATCGTTTTTTTCTTCGGTTTTCTTTCTTCACTTTACAGATGGGATGAAATTGCGTGATTCTGGAGAAAAGCACTGATTGACACTTCCACACTAATACACTAGGCGCGCAATCTACCAACAAGAGCAGAGTATTGAGCTTCTTGTGATTACAGACGTCACACGGGACACAATCACTTCCTCCGGGGGGTGGTTGATCCTTTTTTCATTGGATCAAGATAAAATCACACATCCTCCCAGTCGCCAGTCTGCCGTGGTAGATTTCGGAGACGAGGTTTCTTCTGGCGATGTGTGAGTGTTTTGGGTAGGGTTCACCTGTCTTCTTGCGCGTCACGGCCCACAACTACAGCTACGAATCCGAATAAGGGAATACCAACTACACACGCACACACTTCCCCCTAAACTACTCGGACCGAAACGGAACTTGCACGATTCTAGTGATTCACCAGACGTCAGAATTGAACCCCCAGTCCGTATCGAAGTCCAATCCGAAACTACAACTCAAGTCCTTATCACTTCACCATTTTTGGAGAGGTCCTTGGCATCTTCTCCAGAAGCGATTTTCACTTTTTCCATCAAACTGTACAACACTCTGCACTTTCAGTTTGCGCAGACACCCTCCAATTCCCAATGTATGAGTAGTTATGCTGCAAATATGCGTGCTAGTGCTGCTGTCAAAAGTTTAGAAAATTGCCCATCGTGGACCTCCCTCGATCTCGGTGATCCAATTAACTGGCCCTACCCTTGGTCTAAAATTAAAACTTCTCACAGACGAAAACAGAACCGAACCGCTAAAATCGATTTTCCTTTTGGGATTTTTTTGTAATATTCTCTGGTCCACGGTGACACCGTTTTGTTTTCCGGACTAGATATTCCACAACTTTTTCCTTCGACGACCCAAACGCACACACAATCGCTCGTTCGAGAGCTCTTCACACTCTATTCCCCCAATACGACAACGGCGACGAGCTCTATGGGTATTATGGATATCCGTTTTTCACCGATATTGGTACTGGTAAAACCGTTCCGTCTTCTCTTGCACCAATGTGAGTGAACGCCCCGTGTGGCAAACCTAGGTTTGGTGGCGCTAGTGTTCCTCCTGCTCCAAGATTCGACGACGACGACGAATGATGGCGAACTCTGAAAATCACTTTTCTTCACTTCCTTCTGACGAACTCACCCCAAAACCTGCAATGAAAATCGAAACGGAAAACAAGCCTTCCATTAGTTGGGCAATCGACAATCACCTTAAATCATACGAAAGCACCTTAAATCAATGGGAAAATCCCCTTCGACGACGGTAGCAGCTTGCGTGAGCTGCACCCACCAGCAGACCAAGACACCAAGACCTGTACGGTAGACTGTGGAAGAGCGAACGAACGGAACGAACGGACAGTCCAGCTCGAACGAAAGAGAAAAATATTTTGAGTGATCGACCCTACGGCCAGCGATGCCAGACTGTCCGGGCATCGATTCCGTGAATATAACTTACACTAAACATATAAATTGTGACATGGCATAATATACGCATTTGTCGCAGAACAACTTTACTGATGAGCCATTTTTAGTCCAATTTTATAATAATCATATGTAAATTAGTTTGAATTGAATAGGGAAGCCAAATTAGTTAGGGGCCTTCCTTAGCCGAGCGGTTAGAGTCCGCGGCTACAAAGCAAAGCCATGCTGAAGGTGTCTGGTTTCGATTTCCGGTCGTTCCAGGATCTTTTCGTAATGGAAATTTCCTTGACTTTCCTGGGCATATAGTATAATCGTAAGTACCTGCCAAACGATATACGAATGCGAAAATGGCTACATTGGCAAAGGAAGCTCTCAGTTAATAACTGTGGAAGTGGTCATAAGAACACTAAGCCTAGATGCATTTTTTCCCGTAATGCGGGTAGATCACCTTTTCGAGGTGCGTTACGGGGTAAGATCTACCATATTGTACTCTTGTTTTATCTGTTCTTGTGAATACTTATAAGTTACGGTCGGAAGAGTATAAGAGAATAACAAGCCACTAAGACCCACCTATTTGTCCTAGATGATGAGGAGGTCGAAGTGGAAAAATGGCTCAATCAGCATCTGAGGTTGGTTTCAACTCATGAGACAAGTTCTTTCCGAGTCCAAGAGTTTATCTTTCGATATCTAGGAGGGAAACGATTCCGAATCAGTGGAGTAGCAGACCTCTTAACTTCTAAAATAAGCTTCTTGTTTCAAGGAATCTAAATGTCTCATGCGATGAAACCTGTTCACAGTTTCAAAAAACGACTTTGAAGCTTTTAAGTAGAAGCGATAATTTGATACGCTAGAGTACCGATGCATGGTCAAAATCAATATCATTCAACCAGCATAGTTGCCGAACCTGATTAGGGGCGTGCTTTTGAGAGTGCAATGGTGACAAACTGTTTTCTCCAAAAGGTATAAATAGCGGTATCTTTTTCTAAAGAGGCTCTATGCAAAATGGTAAAGAATGATATTTGTATAAAAAACGACTACTTCATTATTTCTCAATAGTAATGGAGTAGAACGACATGCACTAAACAAAGGACACGGGTATACCACAAAAGATCAAAGAAAACTGGTCGCAGTGGTTTTTTTCTGTTCGGAACATAAACCACTGCGACCAAGATTTGATCTATTGTAGTATATCCCGCGTCCTTTGTTTAGTGCATGTCGTGTTACCTTATCACTATTGAGAAGTGATAAAGTAATCGGTTTTCTTATAGTTGTAATTCCTTACTTGATCACAGGAAAGGATTCTAATTGAAAGGTTCCGCTATTTATACCCTCTGAAGAATGTGGTGGGTACACTCTCCACAGGTGCGCCCCTTTATCAGTCAAAATCGGATCCCTTGATAAAGCCAAAAAATTGCACCGATATTGTCCATGCATCAGAATCCTAGTCCTTACTTCTTTAAACTAGAGAACTAAATAAATAAAAGATTAGAAAACAAATTGTTGTATTCGACTCATTTTTGTCCTTGTCTCAAGATCATTCTCGGCAACCGGGTAAACCGAGACTTGTCACTTTCAACAAGGTTTACAATTGTAATAAGGACTAAAAAATGTTCCTTTGATTACTATAATATCCTGTTCTCTTCGTTTGAAGCAGTCAGGACTAGGGTTCACTGGTAGATCTTTACCCCATAACTACCCGCGTTATGGGTAGTCGCAGTGGTTCATCCCGAACAGAAACAAAAAAAAGAAGCCTAGATGCAGGCTCTGTCTCAGTGGGGACGTCAATGCCAAGAAGAAGAAGAAGAAGAAAATGGGAAGCCAACTTCAAATCTGTATAATATGCGCCAGGAAATACAAATCCGCGTCACGAGGAAAACATTTCTCAAATTTGAAGATTTTGTTCGATTTTCCATTCAAAATAATTAACTTTTGAATGTTGGATATCGGTCATTTATGAACCGATTTTAAAAAGAAAACTATATCACGTCATACAAAACTTGAATTTTAACGTATATTTCCTATTACAAGTTGCAAAGTAAAAACAATTTGACACAAGTGCAATTTTTGATAAACAATCGTAGACGAGAACTGTCTTAAGCAAATTTGTTCATTTCATTTCATTTCTATTTGGACAGGTCCATGATTCACTTTGGCATGGGGGGATTTTCTCGGCCGAATTGTATGAAACTTTTCAATAAGAAGCACTCCAATACGAAGCATATTGTGGCCAAACATGAACGCAGTAGTATTCAAAAACCCCACTGCCAAAGCGAATCAAAAGTGCCAAGAATAGGATCCATTCTTTTTTTTAAAGAATTAACAATCATCAAAATTTGTCAAAAATTCACTTCGGTCAAAGCGTTATTGATTTTGAACTCGTGATTGGAAAATCACTTAAAATATATGATGCATTTCAAATTATGTCTGACGTGCTGTAAAACTATCGTTTAAATTGTCCATAAATAACTGAGATCAAACCTTCTAAAGTTGGCCATTTTATATGAAAAATCGAAAAAGTGGCAAATGTTCTGTCCAACACTGCACTTAACAAATGGGCAAAATATGAAACCATGAAAGAAATGTATTAATAGCGTCAAAAATTGCGTCATTTGTCATTCAATATAAGGCTCTTCAGGACGTTTTTAGAAATCAATACAATTTAATCATAGAAACATTATTACATAAATTTTCAACTAATTCTCATTCATTGTAATGTTTTTGAAAGTTTTTTCATTGATTAATACAAATTGAAGAATGTATTGAGAAAAAATTGTTGCATAGATTTTTAGAAGACGATCGCGACCGCAGTGATTTTTCTGATTAACCAGAGTTTTCTAGAGAGGTTAACCGGAACTTTATTCATGTGCCAGAGATTATGCCGATGCAATGCCGTAGCGTTTCCCCATTGGCGAACCTCTATTTGAGCGCCCCTAGTCAAAGTCTAAGTTGCAATATTTAAAACGAGTGTTGCAATACTCGATGATGTGATTCCATACTTTTGACGGGTGGTGTGAATATGGAAGAAACAAATCTCAGAAACAAACAAAATTGCTGTTGCAGATATTCCTGAAGAGATTTTTTTGGATATTGCTGAGTATTTATGTTTTCAAAAATTCCTAAGACTACATTGTTCTTCTTCATGATATCAATAGTTGTTTTCGTCGATGAAGACCTCAGCAAAAAAAAACTGAAAAATAGAAAGTTGTAAACATTTCAAAAATTATAGCTATTAGCAAATCTTTCACCAGTTTTTTTTCTAATAGTCTTCGTTTAGTTAGTTAAAACTAATCCTTCTTATTCCATGATGTTTGTAAACTCTTATGGTTGTCAATTGGAGTAAAACATTCTGTTCAGGGTACTGAAGGTAAACCCATCAGGATTCTGAACATTTTATTGGGAATTCCGAAATTGAAAATTCGTGAATTGTTCCCGAAACAGTATGATAGGGGACGGACCTGGTGTAGGGGTTAGAACACACGCCTCTCACGCCGAGGACCTGGGATCGAATCCCATCCCCGAGATAGTCACTAAAAATGTCAGTGACGACTTCCTTCGGAAGGGAAGTAAAGCCGTTGGTCCCGAGATGAACTAGCCCAGGGTTAAAAATCTCGTTAATAAAGATAAAAACACAGTATGATACTGACAAGCAGGATTTTTACAAAATTCTTCTTATAATTCCATCAGAAGTATTCTGGCTAGTATTCTTACAGAATGACACAAATTATTTTGTTAAAATCTAAAGATATGTCCAGAATTTTCTGTGATAACTAGGGTATGGTATTTTCGACAGCTCTGCTCTTTTCGTCATGGACGGTTATTTAAATCAACTGGACTCAAAGTACGTATGAAAACCTTTTATTATATTTGAAATCTTTTTGAGCATCCTTTAAAAATCCTTGTCATTTTATGTGAGAATCTTGCGTATATAACGTACGCTCTGCCCAAGATTTTATAACAAAACTGCCCTATTTACGGAGAAATATCTTCCCAGTATTCAGATCAAAAACTTCGATTTCAAGATTATTTTGAACATACTTTAAAGTGATTTTTTAGAATCCAGTCTATGATGCAGTATTTGACGAACTTAGCTGATGAGGAACAACTTTTTTCGATGTTTATTAGAAATACAGATTTTTTTCTGGTAAATAGTTCAAAAATGCATCTCGTAATGCTTATATTTGTTGCAATTGGTAAAAAAAACATTGTTTATTCTTATTTTAAATCTCAAATCGAACCACAAATAAAATGTATGTGTAAAACAGTTATACACACTTAATTTAGAATGCCGAATCTTAGCTTATTTTAACCAAGATTCGCACACCCGAGAAGTCGGCAAAAAAAATCCTGGGATCTCAGCAAATAAAAGCCGAGCATCGCTACATCGTGGTTCGTTGCTAAGCAACCAGATAATTTGTTAGCTGAGATTCGGTTAAAGTCCAATTAGTAAAGAGAAAAAAACGTAAACAAAAATAACTACGTCACTATTTTACACGGCTTCTTAAGGGAGCTCCCTTGCTTGTAGTTGTGAAGACTTTGGCACTTTGGCACACGGATGTCACGCACACTAAATGTCTTTTCCACACCTCGGTAAATATTCTCATTGGTTAAAATCGGAAAACCGAGATTCGCACAGCCGAGCACGTGAGAATTATCTAAGTGTGTACAGCTATAAGAACTGAAAAAAGTGCTTGAAATGTAGCTACCTAAACTAAAAATGCAATAACACTAAAAATGTTAAGTATTTTTTTAAGAAAGTGAAACTAATTTATAGATAGTTTCATAAATCCTTGAATTATAAATAGGGTAACGACAAATTATTCAAAACCATTTCGACTAGACAGTATTAGTAATGACACTACTACACTACTATTTCAAAAAAATGTTGATGGAGATTTTCACAACGCTTCCTTTTCTCATAAACAAGGGAATATGGGCATATTTCAATAACTATCACGTCACAATACTAATAAAAAAAACAGTGTTCATGTGGGCACCATAGTCTAGTTCATCTGAGTATTAGTCCTGGTAGAGGGGAAACTTGGCAAAAGCCAGACCGAGGGTTCAGCCTTAACAAGTACAGCGTCAGACAGCTCCAACTGAATACCAAACAAATAAAAGCTGTCTCATATTGATTTTTGAACCAACACTTTTTTCGTTGAACGTTCATATTTCAATATACACTCCCGTGCATAAGTTTGGGTTCACCCTCTAAAAACATACAAAAGTGCTCAGTCCATATCTCTGTGATTACACGCATTCGAAAGGCATAGAGTTGTCTCATTTCGTATGTATTTTTCCAAAAAAAATTTTGAACTTTGTATACTAAATTGTTACTTAAAGTTGCGACATTTTTCAAAAAACACACTGAAAAAACATAGTTAATTTGCTCAGCATTGGATTGACCAAAATTTTAAAACAAAATGTCATTAGAATCGTAATCTTATATTCTTTGAAGAGCACGCACGAAATTTTGGCTAAAAAATCTGAAAACTATTCAAAATCAATGAAACATTCAAGTCATCGTGCAAAAGTTTGGGTTGGATTGGGTAAGATTTTTTACATTTTTCGCCTTGATATCGCTGAAAGAACTTTTGAACAAATACTTAGATGTATTCAATAGAAAATCTTCAAAGAAATTTCTTCAAAGAGATCGGTGAAAGAAATTTAAGAGTAAATATTTGGATAAATCTGTTGTTACATTCAATTTGAATATTTTTTGGAACTCCATCCACAAACAATCACTAGAGAAATCTTTTTCAGTATAACAAATCTTCGAGCTGTTTAGTGGAGTACCTATAAATAAACGAAAAACCGAATTTAACACTATACCATTTAACTCCGCTAGAGTTTGTATTCTTTGACAGATACGCGTATTTCGGCTATAAGACCGTCTTCAGTGTCGTATACTAGATTTGACTTCCAGGAGATTTTTAGGGGTATTTTGACGGGTTCCTTAGAGGAATACTTCGATAAAATATTTTGGGGATATCTGCACAAATTTGGGGATTATTTGTGGAAGAAATGTTGTTGGAATCAATCTTAGGGATCTTTGAAGGAACTGTATGAACTTATTATATTCCGAATCAGTAACTGGCCACAACGATACCTACAAATATATTTTTTAGCTATTTTTAATTTAATTTAATAGAGCTTAAAGGTATTTGCTCGCCTTATTAGTGATTTTAGTATTTGATTTTTTCATTTGCAAAAGCGACGTGAAGGTACGGTTTGCGTAGATCCTTAGAAAGTATTCAATTCCGTAAGTCTGGCATCGCTGCCCGCGACAAAAGAGCACAAACTCGAATTCGCCTACCACTGCTCAGTAGTGCTACTATTCTCGCACTTTTGACGTTTTGTCGGCGAGCGAGTTCGGTCTGACAGCACATCTGTCAAACAACGCAATCACAAACACCAAAACAAAAGCGTTGTGCTTTTTTGTTTTCCTAAACCATGACTGCTTCGAGAGTAAAAGTAGCCAGTTGCTCAAAACTCATCCACTTGGTTGGGTTCTGTAAAGGTTTGCAAACACACACATTTTAAGTCCTATTTTTTCGCGGTGTACTTTCTCGCCCTTCGACTGCCCCTCCACCTTTATCCTTCTTGGGGGGTGTGACGTTAAGGCAAACACAGTGTGGTGTCCATTCGTCCAGCAGTGCAACACCCACACAAAGCGCAGATTAGAACACTCTGTAATGGTCTCTCAACTCGAACGAGTAGCCGAACAGAAAGAGTAATGAACGCAGTTTTGTTGTTTTTTTTGTTTGCAGATGTTGACTGTTGGGTACTTGCATTCCATACTAAGTAGATAGAGACGTGTGGTATTAACAGAACTTGAACGTGTGGTCTGGGTCTGACGGATCGATGGATGATTATTAGATTTCAATTGATATTAAGATGAATTTTGTCCAACTAATAGTTTAGAAAGTGTTCATCATTATTTCTCGAATATATTTTTTTTTACTTCAAATCAAATTGTTTTTATCGTATCTATTTTCACATTATCTGATCGAAAAATTTGTGTTTTTGAATTGAATTAAATAAATCATATATTATAATTAATTATTAATTTTTTAATTAGCACTCAATTAATTATTAATTTTTTAATGAATTATTTTTTTACCAACGTTCAACTGCAATGATTGGTATTTTTCCATTACGTAACTCGCGATATTGAGATAGAATTAGCCCATAATATACTGGCAAGTAACAAGCATTCTAAAAGCACATGGTTGCATGTAGAGACAGAGGTAATCCTAGTTTTATCATACAATACGAAATTTGTATATTTCCCAATGAAGAGTTACCTCTATGCATAATGTTTTAGCATACGATTTCGAGCATAATTTTTCAAAACGACATATCTAACACTCAGAAGGATTTGTTTGCATTTTTCGTTAGCTGTATCTACTATGAGTTAAAAAAGAACACTGTTTCTAACCACTATTTAACAATGCCGATTTGTTTTGAATTAGATTGAAAGTTTGATAAAATTAACAAATCAACCCTTTTGTTTTGTGCTTGTCACATACACCATGACGATTCGTCGAAATCATACCTTTTTTGATACGTCATGTTGACCGTTTGTTTTACACATGCGTCACATCAGATACACCGGTATTTGTTTTAGCTCAAACGTCGGTTTGTGAATTCTCATGAAAACTTAATAAAGTTGGTTACTTCGCCAGTTTCTATGTTCAACTTCAACAAATATTGATTTTCGAATGTTTCCGATTTCAACTTGACTAAAAGGTGCAGCGGACGGTGCCGTAAGTAACAAAAGTAGATTGAGAACTAATATTTGTGAGAAATATTACCGAAAACTGAATACTGATGATGTTCCACATTTACGACCCGTCAACTGTGGGACCCCGAATCTCTCGATTTCCAGCATGTTCAATGATTCAGAAACAGTATGACGTATCTGCTGATTGAAATTTCATGTTCATCCTGCACATAGGTCGTTTTACTATGAGCGTTTGTAAGGTGTATGCGCTGGCATGAAAAATGTTGACAGTTACGTCACTTCGTAAACGTAGGGTGTATGTCGGCAAATTAAGTGCAGATAGGACATAATTTACTTTAAAAAATCAAACAACGGTTTTAGGAATACTTCTGTAGACTCGTTATGTAGATTATGCGGTTATCGAGCACATGCAAATTAAATCTCGATTTGATTATTTTTGAGACATACGTCGGATTAAAAAGTTATCCTTGATTTGTAACTCTGCTGAAGATGACCTAAGGGGTTCTCCATTGGCCGGTTGGGTGACAAAACTTCGAAACCATCGGAATGACAAAATGTCAAAATGACAAAACGTCGAAAGGAGAGAAACGGAAGCGAAAATTGTTGGAAGAATGAAAGAATAATATAAGAAATGTGTGCCAAACGTTATCCGTAATATATGTAATCAAATTTAATTAAGCAAGATATGAAAAAAGAAAACTGGAAAACAATTACAAATCGCTTTTGAAAATTTACTACTTATGCCGTTTCGGGATTCGGCGTTTTGGTGTTCGAGGTTTTGTCCCTAAATCCCATTAGCCAAGTGATTCTGTTTTTATATAAAACTCTCGATATTGCAGAGCAAGTTTAAAGAAATGTGTTTCAGTAGTTTGTAGATGACTTGTCCTCATTCCAGGGCTTCATGGAGAAAAAGTACACTATATTGGCGGTTTCTAAACCTTCATGATTTTGCAAACTAAGTCTAAAAAGGATGGTTTAAGGAATGTTTGCATGACTTGACCATATTTGCCGAAATGCTCGGAATATCTCAGGACTGGTAGCGAGTAAGTGTTTCAAAAATAAGAACTTTAGAGCCCTCATGCTTGGAAAAAGAGACCAAAAAAGACCGAACTGGAACCGAAAAGAGACAAAACAGGAACCAAATAAAGACCATACAGAAACCAAAGCATTTTTAGTCAAACTGATTTTTGTTGATGTAACCGTTTGACCGACTGTCAATTTTTTGGCTGTATTCCCCCCCTACGATTTTTGGGCAATAATCGTAGTTAGGAAAAACAGAACATTCAAAATTTAAGTTCTGGAATTCCAATGATAATTCGCACGAAGTATTCCGGCCGAACTCCAAAATTATGAGGGGTCTCTGTCGATATGGGAATGGCTATGGAATTTTTTTTAAACATTCTATCCAAAATCTCTTAGTGGTTTCCTATAGTTATTCTGCTTTAAAGTTTTTCCAGGAATGTATGGGTTCTGCTGGGGATTCCACCAAAAATTCTTCCTGGAATTCAACCAGGAATTGTATCAATAATTCCTGTATAAATTCATTCACAGATTCAATCAGAAATTCCTCTGGGGAAAATCCTTCAGGCATACCTTCAGATTCATTAAAAGGTTTCTCTACAAATTATTCAGGATTTCCTCCAATGACGCCTTCAAAGATCAATCCAAAAAATTCCTCAAGTAATTTCTTCAGTAATTATTCAGTGTTTACTCCAAGGCTGCCTCCAAGAATCCCTCCAGAGAATGCTATAGAAATTTCTTTAAAGATTCCTTCAGGAGAAGTTGGTTCGAAGGATTGTATCACGCATTATCCTGGAATCACATCTTTCAGATTACTTCTTAACCTTCTTCTTACCTGGACTTTTTTCAAGGGCTTCTTACCAAATTCCACAAGAAGTTAATTCAGCAATTCTTTCTAAATAGTAGTTTGTCTACAGATTCTTCCACTTATTCATACAAAAACTTCCAGAGGAATTGCTTCAGGGATTCATCCAATACTTCCTTCAAGAGTTCCACCAAAAAAAAAATCCTCTAAAGATTTAGTTAAGAATTCCTCCATAACCTCAGCAATTGCTCAACTGATTCTATCAGGATTTTTTTCCTGCGATTCCACCAGGATTTCCTCTATAAATTCATAAAGAGATTGCTCAAGAAATCCCTTCCAAGATATTAATGCTAGACTTCAATAAAAAATAAAACCAAGAAATTCTACCAGGTATTGCTTCTAATAAAATTCTTCCTGTTTTTAATTCTTCTAGTAATTTCCCTAGTAATTCCTTCGCAGATTCCTCCAGAAAATCCTTCACAAATTTTCTCTAGAAATTCCTACAGGAATACATTTACAGATTTACTCCCGGAACTCTTACAATGATTCTATCCAGAATTTCTCCAAGAATTCATCAAGCAGTTCCTCCAGGGATTCCACCAGGAAGCCTTCAGGTATTCCACGAGAAACTGCAAAAGAATTCATCAAAACTTCCTACACGGGATGTCACCAGGAATTCCTTTAGAGATTCCACCTGCAATTTTTTGAGACGTTTCTCCAGGTTATCCTCCGGTATTCTTCTGAGCAGTCTTCCCATGAACAGAACCGATGTGCAACTTTGGTTTGAACCTTGCAACTTGTGTTGAACCGCAAACGCGCTTCGTTTCTGTACCAGTGTATCAAACCGAACCCGGTACATGTGTACTTCGGTTCAAACTTTGGTTCAAATAATGGCAGGCAGACAGGGAACGGTTGAAATCCACGCGGATAAATTTCTACGATCATATATGGAACTTCTTGGTTCAAATCGCAAGACCCTTGAGGCGTGAATAAAATTTAATACATTTAATGTTTCATTTGAGCATTCGGGAGGAATCCCTCGATGAATTCCGCGAGGAAACCCTGAAAACCCTCAAGAATCCTTGGAGATATTCCGGGAGGAATTCCTTAAGGATTAATTCCTTGAGGAATTTCGGGAGGCATCCCTTGATTAGTTCCGGAAGAAGCTCCTTTAGAAATTCCAGGAGGAATCCTTTGAAGAGTTCCTGGACGAATCTCTTGAATCTAGGAGGTTTTCATAATGAAATTTTAGAAGTATTTCTCATGGAATCCATGGCAGAACTCCTGATGAAATCCCTGGAGGAATTTCTTATGAAATTCCTGATGGAACTCCTGATAGAATCTCTAGTGGAATTCCTTGTGATATCCTTAAAAGGAATCCTGATGGAATTCACCGGGGAACTCCTGATATAATCTCTGGAGGAACTCCTGATAGAATCCATGAAGGAATTCCATGTGTAATCTCTGAAAGAATTCTTGATGGAAACCCTGGAGAAACTCCTGATGCTATCCCTGGAAGAGCATCTGATGAAATCCCCAGAAGAACTCTTGATGCAATCCCTAGAGGAACTTCCGATGGAATCACTTGGGGGGCTCCTGATGGAAACCCCGAATGAACTCCTGGTGGAACATACTCCAGAGACTCCTAGAAAAATATGGAACGCGATTAGAAATGTATAGGGTCAGTGTTCCCTTAGTGGACAGTCCCCTATAGTCGCACTAGTGGCTTTTTACGACCGTTTTGCTATGAATCTTTTCAAAATATTTTTTGACATGAAGGTCAGGAGCTATTTATCTAAGTACCATTGATACACAGCTTGATTTTGTTCAAAAAATGATCGAAATAATTAGTTTTGCTTAAAATTTGAGCTCCCTTGCGCCTATAGTTAACCTATTTTCCCACAAAACCAAGATAAAAAGCTTTCAGATGATGTAAAAATAATGACGCTAGCGTTATTTTTCGATTTTATATGAATATTTGTTCTTAGCTATGCGGCTATTGGTACATCGACCCTATAGGAATGATCGGAATAAATGCTATAGTATTTCCTGGTGTGAAGTCTTAAACGAAATTTTGATGAATCCGTGGAGATTTTATTTGAAAAAAAAAAAAACTCTATAAATACTTGGAATAACTGTATTACTCCTGCATAGTGATTCGTGGAGAAATTCCTATAGGATATGAGAGGCAATATAAGAGAAATTATTGATGAATTCTTGCAAGAGGTCCTAATAAAATCGCATTTTATTAGGAATTTTGAAGTAATTCCTGAAGTCAAACGATTATGAATTCGTAAAGCAATCAATTTGAAAATGACTTGGAAAAATCGGCGTAGAAGAATTTTAGGGTTTCCTAGAATCCTTCAATAAATTTCTTCAAAAACTCTAGAATGAACCCTTGAGAATTTTATTGTAAGAACTGTATGAATCATTGAATGATCTGCTACAGTACCTACTCAGGGTGTCTACTCGTTTAGCAAAATGAAATTCCCTGATATTTCCAGGTTTTTTCCAGGTTTTATAAAAATAATTCCAGGTTCAAGAAATACTGTAAAATTTGTTTATGTCTAAAACAAATTAATGAACGGAAATTTCAAGTGCATCAGTGTCTTCTTGAAAGTATTTTTTGTACAGATTATGTACCATTCATTTCCATCGGTCGTTTGGATAACATAGACAGCTTCATGGGCGCTAAATTAAACTTTATTTGGATATGTGGCAATATATCTACAATCTAAATTAACACAAATAATTCGTAAAACTTTTGGATCCCGGATCCATTTTTTTATGATACACGAAACTCGGATTATCAAGCCCCTGGGTAATCGCGTTCGACCGCATAACATTTGACTGTGGTAATATGATTAAATTATAAATGTTTGCATTTCATTCGAAAAAGTTCTAAATTAGTCATGATTGTTACGAAATTTCGAATTGATTGTTGTTCAAGTTTCATTCTCCAATTAGTTTTTTCTAGAACATCCTCCAGGGCACCCGTTTAAAACATGTTGTAATATTCAACTAGAAACTTCTCCAGATGCCTCCAAGGATTTCTCAGGATTTTCTACAAAATTGTTCTTTAGAATTTTTATAAGATTTTGACTACAAATTTCTCTGAGGATATCTTCAGGATTGCGCCTAGCATTTCTTCTCGGAAATTCTTCTATTAATTCTAAGATATTTCTCAAGGAAGTTTTCAAAACCTTTTTCTCAAGCATTCTTCCAGGAGTTTTCGCCAAGGAAATTTGAATGTAATTTCCCAGAAAGCTGAGAATTTGAAAAAAAAAAAACCTTGACGTAAATGTATGGGTATCTTCTGTTACAGTTACTTATGTAATTTCTTAGGCCACCCTTGATTAAAGAGGATTTTCAGGAAGACTTACTCTAGAAGAACTTTTAGAAAATTTCCAAGATTATTGCCACAATAAGAATAAAAGTGGCGATAAACAGGCAACTTTATCGAAGTTCTGCGACCCGGATCGTTTTTTCGGATTCTATGCCCGTGTTAAGACCAGAACGGGCAAAATTCTATGTTGACTTATGCTGCCTATGCTGTGGGCAAGTTAACGAGAAAACGGAACACAGTTAACTCCTTGAAAAAGGCACAATAAATGTGTCCGAAACGTCGGATGAAAACTTAAAATCCGTTTTTGAGCATAATAGACTGAAGGCCATAACCTACAACAAGATACTAATAAAAAAGAAAAATCATAATATCTCGCAGGATATTGCGCAAGATCTCCTGGAACACTGGACGAAATTACTAGAAAATTGTGTAGGAATAATCATTCCTACAGTCGAAGCATTTCATAGAAAAAATTGCTGTGGTGTTAAATTGTGTGGAACCTATAAAGAACTTTTCAATATTCAATGGGGATTTTTTGAGAAATTCATTGAAAAATGTTTGGATGAACTCCAGTGATCCTTGGATGAAATGCTGGAGAAATTCCTAGAAAAAAAAACTCTATAGAAACTTAATAATGAAACACAGGTCGAATTGAGGAAATTATTTGAAACTAGTGGTCCCGGCAAACTTCGTCTTGCCATCAAGTAGGCTGTTGAAAAACGCTATGGATCGTCTCATACAAAATGACAGTTCCGTGCACTCTCGTTTTTTCAACTTTCCCGGTAATTATCCTGGGAGTTTTATACACACGAACACGTCGGAACCGTTGACGAACAAAACGGAGGAAGAATCATTCAAATGCGTTGACCCGTTCGTAAGCCATTTCGTGACATACAAACACCAATCCATTTTTATTTATATAGATGTTCTCAATATATTGACTCGAATAACCCCTCGAGGACACGACGTCTAGATCATCATAGGAGATTTGAACGCTCAGGTTGGCCAGGAGGAGGAGTTCAGACCGACGATTGGAAAGTTCAGCGCCCACCGGCAGACGAACGAGAACGGCCTACGACTGATAGATTTTGCCGCCTCCAAGAACATGGCCATTCGTAGCACCTATTTCCAGCACAGCCTCCCGTATCGGTACACCTGGAGATCACCTCAGCAGACAGAATCGCAAATCGACCACGTTTTGATCGACGGACGGCACTTCTCCGACATAACCGACGTCAGAACCTATCGTGGCGCCAACATTGACTCCGACCACTACCTGGTGATGGTGAAACTGCGCCCAAAACTATCCGTCATCAACAATGTACGGTACCGACGCCCGCCCCGGTACAATCTCGAGCGGCTGAAACAACCGGATGTCGCCAATGCGTACGCGCAGCATCTTGAGGCAGCGTTGCCGGATGAGGGCGAGCTCGATAGGGCCCCTCTTGAGGACTGCTGGAGGACAGTCAAAGCAGCCTTTAACGACGCTGCCGAAAGCGTTGTCGGATATGTGGAACGGAGCTCAAGAAACGATTGATTCGACGAGGAGTGCCAGGAGGTCTTAGAGGAGAAGAATGCAGCGCGGGCTGCAATGCTGCAGCATGGTACGCGGCAAAACGTGGAACGATACAGACTGAAGCGGAAACAGCAAACCCGCCTATTCCGGGACAAAAAGCGCCGCCTGGAAGAGGTGGAATGCCAAGAGATGGAGTTGCTGTACCGTTCTCAAGAAACGCGGAAGTTCTATCAGAAGCTCAACACATCCCGCAAAGGCTTCGTGCCGCGAGCTGAGATGTGCCGGGATAAGGATGGGAGCATCTTGACGGATGGACGCGAGGTTATCGAAAGGTGGAAGCAGCACTACGATGAACACCTGAATGGCGCAGAGAACACAGGCACAGAAGGTCAGGACAGCGAAGGCGATGGCTACGTCAGCACAGCGGACAGCGGAAATCAACCAGCTCCCACGATGGGGGAAGTTAAGGATGCCATTCAACAGCTCAAGAACAACAAGGCCGCTGGCAAGGATGGTATCGGAGCCGAACTCATCAAGATGGGCCCGGACAGGTTGGCCGCTTGTCTGCATCGGCTGATAGTCAGAATCTGGGAAACGGAACAGCTACCGGAGGAGTGGAAACAAGGCGTTATATGCCCTATCTACAAAAAGGGCGACAAACTGGAGTGTGAAAATTATCGTGCAATCACCATCCTAAACGCCGCCTATAAAGTGCTATCCCAGATTCTCTTCCGTCGTCTATCACCTATGGCAAACGAGTTCGTGGGAAGTTATCAAGCAGGTTTCATCGACGGCCGCTCGACAACGGACCAGATCTTTTCCGTGCGGCAAATCCTCCAGAAATGCCGTGAGTACCAGGTCCCTACGCACCATTTGTTCATCGATTCCAAGGCGGCATACGATAGTATCGACCGCATAGAGCTATGGAAAATCATGGACGAGAACAGCTTTCCCGGGAAGCTCACAAGATTGATCAGAGCAACGATGGACGGTGTGCAAAACTGCGTGAAGATCTCGGGCGAACACTCCAGTTCGTTCGAGTCTCGGCGGGGACTACGACAGGGCGACGGACTTTCGTGCCTGTTGTTCAATATTGCGCTTGAAGGTGTCATGCGGAGAGCCGGACTTAACAGTCGAGGCACGATTTTCACGAGATCCGTACAATTTGTTTGCTTCGCGGACGACATGGATATTATTGGGAGAAAATTTGAAACGGTGGCAGATTTGTTCACCCGCCTGAAACGCGAAGCAACAAGAGTCGGGCTAATGGTGAATGCGTCGAAAACAAAGTACATGCTGGTTGGCGGAACTGAGCGCGACAGGGCCCGCCTAGGAAGCAGTGTTACGATAGACGGGGATACCTTCGAGGTGGTGGACGAGTTCGTCTACCTCGGATCCTTGTTGACGGCTGACAACAATGTTAGTCGGGAAATACGAAGGCGCATCATCAGCGGAAGTCGTGCCTACTATGGGCTCCAGAAGAAACTGCGGTCAAGAAGGATTCACCCCCGCACCAAATGCACGATGTACAAAACGCTCATAAGACCGGTAGTCCTCTATGGGCATGAGGCGTGGACTATGCTCGAGGAGGACTTGCAAGCTCTTGGGGTTTTCGAACGCCGAGTGCTAAGGACGATCTTCGGCGGCGTGCAGGAGAACGGCGTGTGGCGGCGAAGGATGAACCACGAGCTCGCTCAACTCTACGGCGAACCCAGTATCGTGAAGGTAGCTAAAGCTGGAAGGATACGCTGGGCAGGGCATGTTGCAAGAATGCCGGACAACAACCCTGTAAAGATGGTGTTCGCCACGAATCCGGTCGGAACAAGAAGGCGTGGGGCGCAGCGAGCTAGGTGGATTGACCAGGTACACCAGGACCTGGAGAGCGTGGGTCACAGTCGAGGATGGAGAGAAGCGGCCATGAACCGAGGGAATTGGCCGAAATATTGTTGGCGAGGCTTTATCAAGATAATTGATGTAAAGCCAAATAAGTAAGTAAGTAACCCCTCGAGGAGCTTTTGGATCTATTATTTGGAATAACCGTAGACGAAATGGCGTTGAAATTCTTGTCAAGTTTTCTTGGGAGAAATTCTGTGGGAAACTTCAGGATTTCCTGAAGCAAATTATGGAGGAACTCCTGTAAGCATCCTATGAAAAAAATGCTGAAGCAATTTCTTGAAGAATTCATAATAAAATCTTTGGAGAAACCACAAGGATATTTCCTGAAGCTGTTCTCGATAAATACGAGAAGAAATTTTGCATCTCAGTTATCTGCAAGCAAGATAAGGAAAGAAAAGAGTCTTTAGATACTACTCATGCACCTTTTATCGAAAATAGACTTTTTAGAGACTTGCAAAAAAATTGTATATAAAAAGAAACCTGCTACCAGCCCCAGATATGTTAATCCTTTACCGAATAAATTGAGATACATTAAAAACATCAATCATGTTTTGATAAGCTGATGAAATTTCATACTCGAAAGAATTCTCACTGAACAGCTCATATAGTTTTTGGAGAGCGGCGCAGTCGAATTTTTTTCGAATGAAGATAGTTTTCTGGCAATTAATGATAGCTCTAGGTTATAACGCAAAAATCCTTTGTCGTGAACATATTCTATCATGAATTACTGCTTCAAAATAATTTCCCTGATTGTGATCGAAATTCCCTGAGAATTCCAGGTTTTTTCCAGGTTGAATAAAATTCCCTGATAATTCCAGGTTTTCCAGGTTTTTCCAGGTAGTAGACACCTAGAGAAATTGGTGGAAAAATCTCTGGGGGTCACCACTAGCCGGGAAATGCTGGAATACAGTCGCCTCTCCACATCTCGATATCGAAGGGACCATCGAGATAGGGAGAGATCGAGACGAAGAACAAATTTTGGATTAATACTAGATTGAAAAACACTCCGTTGCCAAGAAAGTAATACACAAACAAACGTCATTTTGCGCTCCTAATTTGTTTTGAATCCCAAAACTTTGGTCATATCGACATACGGAGAGAAAATTGAGAACGGAAAGTCAACAGAAACACATCGAGATATGGAGATATCGAGATATGGAGAGTGACAATGTATGCAGTTGGTTATGGCTGGGCATGGCGTACCATTGGTACCTCGCGTACCTGAAGGAATAAAATAGACCCCTCTGTGCGGTCCTTAGCCTCTTGCCCAGCAACTCCTATCCCTACCTCCTCGCGGTACTGGCCGGGGTACGAGTAACCTTAGGGAAGATCGGGTAACCAACCCCCGGTGGGAACTTTGGTCGTATGCTGACAGGGAAGGGGGGGTTTGCTTTTGCTTCTGCAAACCTTGAGCGTCTGCACTCCATGTTAGGAGCGGCTCACAACAGCGTCTGTTCCCCATGTCAGGGGCGGCTGATCATCGTCCGAGTGCCAGAGAAGGACTCTAAGCTAAACTGCGCACTATGGTCCTCCGAACATTTAGGGGGAATGGTCCTCCGGAAATCTAGGGGGTTGGTGTCAGGCCCTGCAAGCCAACCGTAAAAACACATCAGCACAGGAACGTCAACGAGAGAATACGGACCGGAACAATCGGCAAAGACCACAGCGACGGAAATGGACTAGCGATTGGAAACTCGGTACGTGGAACTGCAAATCTCTCAACTTCATCGGAATGTATGCAGACTGAAGGGACTTATGAAATCATCGACATAGGGAGAGATATCGAGATGTAGAACATCGAGATGTGGAGAGTCGACTGTAGTATCTGTAGATTTTTTTAGAGTAACTCCTATAATTACTGGTAGTTCCGTTGGATTTCCTGAAACAAATTCTGGATAAATTCCTTTAATTATTTCTTAAAAATAACTTCTGGGCTAGTTTGTGGGAATTTTGGAGAAATCTACCTGATATTTTTCCTCGAGGAGTTATAAAAGAATGGAGAATGGCGTAAGCAGTGCTGTAAACATTCGACACTTTGCGCGACGTTCGTTTCGTTGCCATGATCAGCAGTCACAGCACGAGCTTTAGAATGAACGTCGACAAACACAAAAAATTGTCAATTGTATGTCGTCTGACACAACGACATTTGCATGAATCATAAGTTTTGCATAGAATTCAGATACCAGATCATAGACAACATGAATAGTGCGATCATGTCTGCTATGTGGTATGTGACACACATACAGTGAAAGCAGAACAGAAACAAACAAAACCGTAACGTTTCCTAGCGAAGCTATCGTGGTCAGTGGCATTCAATTGACATTTTTCTTTTTGACTTTCGTTTGATCGCTCATGTTGTGAATGTTAAGAGGAAGCGCTGCCGAATATCAGCGAAAAAGTGTGGACTACCGTGATTGCTAACAACACTGGGCGTAAGTCTCTAGGCGTAAGGTTCATGGACCTTTCAAAAATTGAGACTTTTCAGAGACTTGCATTAAAAAGGGACCAAACTTCTAGAAAAAGACCTGCTACTAGCCGTGATATCTCGTTACTCTCTGCAGTGGTCAATTTTTCCTACCAGAAAGCGATGAAGTTGGAAGTCCTTTAATAAACTATTGGACATTGATTCATAAATGCTCCAGTAAATCCACAAGGATGTCTTTAGAGAACACTTTAGGATATAAATATGGAGCACAGCAACGTAATTCATCGCCACTTTCATAAGGATAAAGAGTAGCCTGGAAACAACCAAATTCATTTCACAGCTTCAAAAATTGATGTCTTTTTTAACCTCTTATGTATGTTGTGATTTTGTATGAAACTGCTGTTGAAATTTTAAGAGGAATTTTTCCATAATTTTTTGTTGAATACCTAGAAAAACTCAAAGGAAGAATTCTTAATCGATTTTTTTACTGGACTATTAACTCATATGGAAAAGAAATATTTGGGCTCCAAAAGTGGAAGAAGAGAATGGTATCCGTCTCCATAAACACTGGCATTTTCAAAAAGCTAAATTTAATAAATACTGACAGTGCATAATAGTTTAAGGCAAAATGATAGATGTAAGGCCACCACTAGCCGGAAAATACTTTGAATGAAGTTATGTAAAGGCTTCTTGTTAAATATGTGACGATGCTATGCTGGACGAAGGTTTGTTACACAAAAGACAAACCAAATATCTGTCAACCACAGAGCCTGCCGAGAGTAACATTGAAGAGAGGCACGCATAATCCTGCCGGTCTATTTCTGTTCCGATGGAGTGCCTCGTATGATGTCCCACACTTGGTGGAATCTGGAAAAAGGTGACACGGGTGTGAGAAACTCATTTATATAAAAAAAGTAAAAACTATACGTGGTCTGACGTGGGATGTGACTTTCGAATTTCCAACTTTCGCATTCAGATCCATCGTTGCCATGATGGACCTTTGAGAAGCCTGCTTCTCGTAACGAGAACAGTTGATTGAACTTTAATTATCTTGAGACGTTGATTAATTCTTCAGTTTTCAATTGCCTTAACTTCAAAGACCTCGCACCGGAAATTTGCAGCTCACATAAATCTTCAAAATATTCAAAATAAAAGAAAACTTTGAGGAGTGGATCTTGGTATATGCGGAGAGGGAAATTTTGTTTCATTGGTGACACAAAGTTTAGCTTGAGTTTTCATTTGAAAAATCTTACTATCGGGATATGTAGAAACGAAACTAACATAAAATAAATTAAGGTATTCGTTCAAAG
This sequence comes from Aedes aegypti, assembly GCF_002204515.2. Lineage (NCBI taxonomy): Eukaryota > Metazoa > Arthropoda > Insecta > Diptera > Culicidae > Aedes > Aedes aegypti. Next base: position 94,248,667 of record NC_035109.1, on the reverse strand, counting down.
TTTCCTTCATATATTGTGCATTCAGATTAACTTTAGACCGAAGTAAGAACTCCTAGAAGACTTTTTGGGTTAGCTTTCGAAGGAACTCCTTAGAAATTTTTCGGAGCAAATACTGGGGAAGCTTCCGAAGGAACTCCAACAGGAACTTATGGACAAACTTCTGCAAGAACTTCCGGAGGAACTCCTAGAGGAACTACTATAAGAAATTTTAGTGAAACTTCTGGAGAAACTCCTTACAAAGAAGCTATTAAGAAAACTTGCAGAAGAATTCTTAGGAGGAATTTCCAGAGGAACTCCTATGAGAAATCCCCCATAACATTCTAAATAAACTTCACGAAGAACTGCACAAGTGGAGGAGCTTCTACAGGAACTCCCGGAGGATCTTCTGGAAGATATCCTAGAGGAACGTACAGAAGAATTCGGAGAAAAATTTCCGGAACACCTACCACGGGAACTTTTGGAAGAACGCTTAGTGTAACACCCGGAGAAACTTCCAGGGAAACTTGTACACATGGTTTTGGAGAAACTCCTAAAGGAACTTCCAGAGGAATTTTCAGCGGAATTTCTGGCAGTGGCGATTCCCTAACCTCAAATATACCTATTCTACGTTTAGAAATTCATGAATATTCACAAGAAATGCGCATCTATTAAGTAAAGAGTAGTTGAAATAGTTGGTTTCAAATATTTAATTGTTTCATTTGATTATAAATCTGCCAAGATATAATTTTTTAGTATCGTAGAACAGGTAGAAAATGAGCATAGGAGTTGCCCCTGATTTCTGGATGAACTCCAGGAGAACTTCGGGAGAACCTATTCGTAAAACTTCCGGTGGAAATACTGTAGAAGCTTCCGAAAAAACTCCTACAAGAACTTATGGACGCACTCCTGCAGGAACTTATGGACGAACTCCTACAAAAACTTCCGAAGGAACTACCATAAAAATTTCTGGAGGAACTCCTACATAAACTTCCGGAGGAACTCCTACAAGAACTTCCCGAGGAACTCCTACAGGATCTTCCGGAAGAACTCCTACAGGAACTACCCGAAAAACTCCTACAGGAATTTCCGGAGGAACTCCTACAGGAAAATCAGGAGAAAATCCTACAGAAAATTCAGGAGGAACTCCTACAGGAACTTCCGGTAGAACTCCTACAGGAACTTCTGGAGGAACTCCTAAAGGAACATCCGGAGGAACTTCCGAAGGAACTCCTACAGAAACTTCCGGAGGAACTCGTACAGGTACTTCCAGTGAAACACCTACAGGGACTTCTGAAGGAACTTCTACAGGAACTGCCATACGAGCTCCTACAGAAGCTTCTGGAAGAACTCCTACAGGAGCTTCCGCAAGGATTGCTACAGAAACTTTCGAACGAACTCCTACAGGAACTACCGAAGGAACTCCTACAAGAACTTCCGGAGAAACTCTTAAAGGAAATTCCGGGGAAAAACCTACAAGAACTCTTTTTCTAGCGGAACTTCTGGAGAAGATCCTAGAGAAATCTAAGAAAATCCAAAAGAAACTCCGAATACCTCCTAGAGGAACTTCAGGAAAAAAATTCAGATGAACTTCCGGAAGAACTCCTAGAGGAACTTCCAAACAAACTTCTAATGAAACTTCCGAAGGGAATTTTAGAGGATCTTACGAGAGAAATTCTAAAGGAACTTATATAAAAACTCTTAGAGGAATCTGAGTGGAACTTCTATGAGGAATACTTGAGAAACTGTCGGAAGAGTTTCTGGACTTGCTGAAAAAACTCATAGACGAATTTCCGGAGGAAGATTCGGGATATATTCTATAGCAACTTCCAGAAGAACTCTCTAGATGAAATTTTAGTGGAACTTCCGGAAGATCACCTAAAGGAACAGCCGGAGAAATTACAGTCGACTCTCCACAACTCGATACACTCTATAACTCGATGGATTTTTCGGTCCCTTCGAATTCCCATACATCGAGCTCTCCATAAGTCGGTATTTCTATAACTCGATATCTCCACAAGTCGATGTCACGTGAGAGGATAATTTTTCTCCGTAACTCGATATCTACTTTAAAATCATTCCTATTTTAGGAAACTTGATCTAATTCTTGTTTGGAGGTGATTGCAAGTTGTAATAAAAGTTGAAAAACAGGAAAATAAAAAAAAATATTGCCAGTAAAAATTAAGTGATTTTTCGAGCATTTCGAAAAAAGTTTCCAAATAATAGTACTATCAACAAAATAGAATTGCTTTCTTGCAGAAATGATCATATCTGTATTTGAAAAACAGAAATTTGTTCCTACGATTTTGTGATTTTTTGTGTCGGTATATTCCATAACTCCATAATTCTATAAGTCGATGGTCCCTTGAATATCGAGTTATGGAGAGTCGACTGTATTGATAAAACTTCCAAAAAAAATCCGAGGACGTTTCGGAAGAACTTCTACACAATCTTTTGAGAAGCTTCTAGAGAAACTTCTAGAGGAATTTTCGGGTCAACTGCTACAAGAGCGTCCAAAGAAGAATTTTTAGTGGATCTTCTGGAGAAACTCCTACATAAACTTCTAGCGAAACTTCTGGAGAAACTCCTTGTATAATTTCCGGAGGAACCCCTGGGGAAGTTTGCGAAGCAACTATTAATAAATTTGCGGAAGGACTCTTAAAGGAATTTCCGAAGGAATTCCTAGACGAATTTACCAAAAACATACTAAACAAACTTTCAAAAGAACTCCTGCAGTGGAGGAACTTCCTAGAAGAACTTCCAGAAGAATTCGGAGCAAAACTTCTGGAAGACCTACCAGGGTAAGTTCCGGAAGAACTCTTAATGTAACGTCCGAAGAAACTTGCGGGGAAACTTCTGGAGAAACTCCTTGAGGCTCTTTCCTTTCAGAAAAAAACCTCAGAGACATTTCTTTTGACACATTGATTGGAACTTGCAGAGGAACTCCTGGGTAACAGCTACAGGAACATCCAGAGGAACTCCTACAGGAACTTTATAAGAAATTCCTTCAGAAGTTTCCGAACGAATTCTTACAGGGACTTCCGGAGGATTTTCTAAAAGAATTTTTGAAGGAAATCCTTGGGAAACTTCCGAAAGATCACGTAAAAGAACTTCCGGAGAAACTAATAGCAAAACTACAAGAACTTCCACAACTCCTACAGGAACTTACTGAGAAACTCCTACGGGAACTCCTAGAGAAACTCCTACGAGAACTTCTAGAGAAACTCCTACGAGAACTTCCGAACGAACTCTTACGGGAACTAACAGGAAGGAACTGCTAGAGTATCTTCCGGAAGAACTCTTACAGAAACTTCCGGAGTAACTCCTATAAGAACTTCCGAAGGAACCCCTAGCGGAACTTCCAGAGGAACTCCTACAGGAACTTCCACAGGATTTCCTACAGTAACTTCCGGAAGAATTGCTGTAGGAACTTTCGGAAGAATCCCTACAGAAATTTACAAACTTACAGGAACTTCCGGGGAACTCTTACAGGAACTTCCGGGGAACTCTTACAGGAACTTCCGGGGAACTCCTACAAGAACTTCCGAAGGAAATCCTTGGGGAACTTCCGGAAGAACTAATAGTAAAACTTATGGAAGAAATACGAGGATTTGGAATTTATTGAGAAGCTTCTAGAGAAACTCCTAGAGAAATTGTTGAGTAAACAGCTACAGGAACGATCAGAGAAACTCCTGCAATAACTTCCAGAGGAGCTTCCACAGGAACTTTCGACGGAACTCCTACAGGAACTTCCGGACGAACTCCCAAAGGAACTTCGAGACAACTCTTACAGGATGTAGCTAAGGAACTCCTAGAGGAACTTCCGAGAAAAATTCTAGATAAACTTTCAATTCATTTCAATTCAATTGAATTCATTTCAATTCGAGAGAAATTTTCGAAGACCTCCTAGAGAGACTGTAGTAAAAACTCCTTCAATAAATTCTAGAGGAACTTCGGATAAACTTCTCATAGCGGAACTTCCGGAGGATCCGAAGAGCCTCCTAGGATAATTTTCGGAGGAATTCCAGGAGAAACTTTCGAAGACGATTCCAGAGGAATCGCTGTAACAAATTTTTGTAGATATCACTGAATTTGAACAGACGTCGTAAAGTTGGAAGGGACCGGCAGTAGCTGTAGGATTTTGGCAAAACAGTGATACTCGATAAGAAGAGGGAGAATTATACATAAATCGGGTTTTGATAACAAATTTAACTATGTATCTGACAATTGGCATTTTTGAACTGTTACGCGAGATATCAGAAATCAAACAATATCATAATTTCCAGTGTGAACGGGTTTCGTGATAAAGTTATGCAGGTTGGACTCGATTATCTGGTATTCGATTATCCGGAAATTTTTATTGATGTTCTTGTTTTCTGTTTTTATGCATGAATTTGAGATAATTTAGTATTGCACTATATGGTTTAGCAGTTTTGAGCATAGGTAAGAAAAGGGGAGTTTAAAAAAAAAATTTTTTTTTTGAAGATACCAACCTTTTTTTTTTCGATACCCCTAATGTTTCTAGAAATAATTTTTGGCAATGTCACTGCATCATATAAATAAAACAACGGAAAAAATATATATTCAAGTTCTTTTATCTCAGATTTATAAATTTTTCATTTAGTGATTCGATTATCCAGAGTGAAAAAAATCGATACTCCGGATAATCGAGTCCGACCTGTATCACGTCGCTTGTATAATACCGGGTATCCCCGTTGGTTTGACCACATTTAATCTTAACCCTTTTCAATCTGTACCCCGCTAATTTGCACATCGTTCAGATTAAAAATGGTTCAAACGTCATTTAGCTCATGGAACGGAGTAAAGTGGAATGGAACGCTATGGAACGGAACGCAGAATCAAAACAAAACAGTGAAAGAGGTAACCAGAAACACGTTTCTAGGGTGACTAGATGTTCAAATTTAAAATGAACCCCGATGGTTTGCATGAGGTACCGTGCAAATTAAGGGAGGTGTACGGTAATACCACGTAATACATTCCGTAGTCCGAACAAGGCATTAGTGAATTATAGTAAAAATGCCTCAGTACAAAAAACAAATACAAAAATGAAATACAAAAGGGTTTCGTACCACAAGTTTATACTCTTTCTTACGTTGTAGACACCAAATTGGTATCTCATACCGTTTTGATGATAGAATCGAAAAAACAGCAGCATCACTATTTTGATTGCGTTGAGTGCCGAATGAGTTCCCTCCAGTCAAGCAATGATTATGTGTAAATTTATTTTAATGTGTATACCACTCACTGAACGAACTGCTAGAATCCGGCTGTTGCATTTTTTGTGCAAGTCCGATTCTCATGACAGTACTGTTGCGCTGTGTTGGTGTGCGTGTTCACTACACGCACGAACACAAAGCAAAATAAAAATCGAGCGGTGTTTGCTCAATTTCCGTGCATTTTTCCTTCAAGTGATCGATTTTCCTCACACACTCTGCGCTCTCCCACCCTGCAGTGCAGCGCTCTTCTTCGACTGATGTTGGACCAAAAATTGAGAAAAAAATAATCGAGCTTTTCCCAATTTGCCTTCTCTTTGCAAAATAGAGAACATAAATTTCTGAACACCTACCTTGATGAGTCACATTTCCTCCCGTCCGGCATCCGCAAATCGAAGCAAAAACTGTCACGGTTCGATCTTCTGTTCGGTCACTCACTGAGAAAAAATGGACCACCACTTTTTGCTGGCCTAATCCCGTTATGTTTCTTCCTGCTCTCACCTTCTTCACTGCACTCCGTCCGCAAGAGAAAAAGGGACGGAAACCTCAAACCGGAGAAAAGCATTCATTCAGCACTGTTCCATTTTCCCAAAATCGACACTCCCAAGACCAGTAAAATTTCCACCGTCACTTGCCTTCCGTTTTCCGGCACAGATTCGGTCCTCGATTCCCAAGAATTCTTTTCTTCCCGATCGAATAATCAACAGTTTCAAAACGGATGAAGGAAATTTGTTTTATTTCGACGGACGACGAAACCGACAAACAATCCGCGAATCAACCCGACGTGAGCTCTGGCTGTTTCACTTCTGACTCTGAATTTCGAGTTCGATCAATTTCGAGTACGGACTCGGTGGACGGTTGCTTCGCTTTTTGCTAGCTGTTGTCCGAGCAAGCTTTGCACCGACACTATCAAAGAGTGAGCTCATCGAAAGTTCGAATAAAAAGAGCTTTCGTGTCAGAGCTGCCAGATAAATTCTGACGTAGGATTACGCCTGTTCATTCAAAAATTTCATATTGCCGAAAATGGTTCTCTTGTGACGCTTTTTGTATGGATTTTATACGAATTTTGTATGAACTGTAAAATTTTGAGAACACCCACTCACCCCCTTCAGTGTTATGAAATTAGTGAACAGGCCCTTATTTATTGGCACATTATAGGCCAGGAGAAGTGGATGAACTTGTCTTTCATTTTCCTGTCAATACACAATCTACTTTTTCTCTGCTATAAATTGATTCTGGGTAAACCACTTCCCCTGGCCTATCCAGCTTTTTAAAAGCGCTAATGGCTGCCGCAAATGGCCTCGCTTTCTGGTAGGGATAAGTCGATTTGATGATTGGCTTGGGTCGTTTTATATTGAATGGACCCAAGCCAAACGTCATATCGACTGATCCCTACCCGAAAGCTAGCCTATTTGTGGCAGCCATGAGCGCTCGTAAAAAGCTGGATTGGTTGATTTAAAAGGGTAGGATCCGTCATTGATTTCGGAATTTTTAAAAACAGTTTTTTCGTTTAAAATGAAGAAAATTTACAGGAAAATGCCTGGGTACAGGCTGGGAGGGAGAAACCAATACAAAATTTCTGTACGTCATAGTGAGCCGGGATTCCGCTGTCACGAACTGTCACTGTGAGCCCAGATCTCAAACATTGGACTAACATGGAAATAGCGCGTAACTGATTAAAACACATTTTCGCATTTCATCAAAAGTGACAAAAATCGAACGAAAATCAATTCATGCACACAATGCAAGTAATGTCACGTGAGCACCTTCCAATCGGATTGAATATAAAGCATTAAAAACCACATCGTTTTACTTTTTCCAATAAAAATGAATATTTAGTGCATAGAAAACTGTGGCCCTTTTTCCATGTTTGTCAGGAAAAATCGAAAGTACACAACAAAAGAAAACTAGCGATTTTCCCCAAGCCTGCCTTGATTGTTGTTGGCAAGCTGGAGTTATCTTGCAGTTCAAACAAACATTGTTCTATATTTCGTGTGTAGTATCGGTGCCTCCCTCCCAGGGTAGGTACATTGCGACGCACCAGGGAGAACCCGGATAAAAACGTATCATTCAGTGAATGGAATAAACCATTAATGTACAATATAACGTATTGGATACAATACAGCGTATTGTAATTGAATGTCGAAGCAATATTATTCATGTTTGGATATACAATTCAAAAACATTATAATATATTGTAGCAGGACATTGTATTGTTTTTAATTGGTTTTATACCTTACAATGTTGGTCAAATTCCTATTTTCGCGTAAAACAACTGTTGCTTTTTTCTATGTAGCTTTGCTGAAAGAAATAAACAACACAAGTTCAAAAAGCAAGAAATGTTGGGTGAAAAATATTCAAAAAGTAAAAATTAGTAGTTTTTTGAAAGTCACTTGACATTAGCTGTAACGACGAATGCAACCATGATGCAGTTTGTTGAATTGTTTTTGTATTGTACAACAATACACGAATAGACCATTTCCGTCAGATCTTACCCCCTATTTTTATATTTTTTTTTTTCGAAAGTCGATTATTTTTAATGATTATTGACGCTTTTAGAACTAATTTATATGAACTCCTTATTTTATTATAATTTTTTGAAAACTTGGATATTCACCACTTTTTTATGTGGAAACTGTCGTGCGGCACAGTTGTTTCAACCCTGTGGGTATACAAAGTGGAGATTTTTCCACAAATTCCGATCTCACCCCTGCGTTGAGTGTTTGTAAACATAATGAATAGAAACGGAGAAATTCATGTTCTGGATCAGCTCAGGTGACGAAGACCATGGATACGTGCCATTAGTTTTCTTTTTTATTCTTCCGCTATGCTTATGCTGAGCAACTAGTGACGTCACTATTCGCTCTGCACAAGCACAGTGAAAGAATAAAAGAGAGAAATAGTGACACGCATCCAATATCTTCGACACCTGAATAAATCAAGAACATTGCGAAGAAATTTGTGGCAAGTCCAGAGGTATTTATGTGGCCAAACGGTCGCCGGAACTATAAGGCCGCATCCCCGTTTATTTACTGGGACCATAATCGCTTCCCCATTTAATTTACTCCTCTAATAAATCTCCCTGAATAAATGTAATTTTCGCAGTTCTCCAATCTGATGGTCCTCCGTCACCACGAAATTCTTCACTGGCAAAACAAAAATCCTCTTTATCTCCCCGCCCGCAGCTGCTGCGGTGCTCCACGATTGTTCATAAAAATGGTTCTGCTCTCCGGCAAAATTGTGGTAGAGGCGAAGATTTCTCTTCCCGACATTTTGTTCTCGTCACTTGATACCCATGGAAGCTGGGGGAATCTAAACCAAAAGATGGATGTGCCAATTGAGGACCTCTTGCAGTCTTCCGGTTTTCCAGTTGGGATAAACCAGCTTCAAAAACAGTATACTGTTGTATTACGCCGTGAAATCCTCATCGCCATCGACCATAAAACCGGAAGAGAGCAGAACTCCTTTTATAAATATCCAAGGAGCATCACAGCAGTCCCAGGCGAAGGAGATGGTGGTTGCGAAATGTTTCTTCGTGATCTTTCCCTTTCACTATCATCAAACCAAAACGGCAACCAAAAAATATTGATAAATTGGTGACTGCACAGGAACAGCTTCTTATCTTCTTTCCTCTTGGTGAAGCTGCTGCTCAGATGATGACAAAAAAACATATTTTGAGCAAATAGAACAGCAATGATAACGGATGAAAACATAAATAAAGGTAGATCGTTGCACGTCTGGCATAACATCGATTCTCCATATAAAAAATGTCAACATTTCCCGCAGTGAATGTCAACTCCATATAAACAAATCTAAACGTTTCCAGCAGGAACGTCAAGAGCAAGACAGTCAATTGAGGCTAATGGAAGAGGGATAGAGACGGAGAATTTTCCGGGACGTCTGCTTGAGCGCTTCTATCTGTCATGATTGATCCAAACCAGCTGATCAATATTCACCACGATGTGGAGAAAAATTCGTTTTTTTTTTTTTTTTTTTTTTTTTTTTTTTTTTTTTTTTTTTTTTTTTTTTTTTTAATTTCTTTATTAGTATCATTCCAAACATTACATTCATTTCTTATATCTAGGTGTTCTGTGTTATTTGACAACACTATCATCCTAATTTGGTAAAACAAATTTAAGATTTAATTAACATTTTGTTAACAACATATTACATTTCATTTGCCGTAGCAGTTCAGTTTTTTTTACAGGTGAGTTGATTTCACCTGCTTATAAGAGAAAAAAAAAAGTTTTTAATATACTTAACCTAACTTAACCTAAACATATAACGCATTAATCGTGGCAATAGAAGATTGTAACGATTTTTGCCTGAAATTATTAATGATTGTATTTGACATTTGTTCCAATGTTTCAACATTGGATATTCTATGTAACTCATTAGTACTATACCAGGGAGGAAGCCTCAGAATCATTTTCAAAATTTTATTTTGAATTCTCTGCAGAGCTTTCTTCCTGGTATTACAACAGCTAGTCCATATTGGTACAGCATACAACATGGCTGGCCTGAAAATTTGTTTGAATATCAACAGCTTGTTCTTAAGACAAAGTTTTGATTTTCTATTAATAAGGGGATAGAGACATTTTACATATTTATTACATTTGGCTTGAATGCCCTCAATGTGATTTTTGAAAGTTAAATTCTTATCTAGCATGAGCCCTAGATACTTAACTTCATCTGACCAATTTATTGGAACCCCTCTCATCGTGACAACATGTCTACTTGAAGGTTTCAAATAAAGAGCTTTTGGTTTATGTGGGAATATTATTAGTTGAGTTTTGGAAGCATTAGGAGAAATCTTCCATTTTTGCAAGTATGAAGAAAAAATATCCAAACTTTTTTGCAATCGACTACAGATAACACGCAGGCTTCGTCCTTTGGCGGAGAGGCCTGTGTCATCCGCAAACAAAGATTTTTGACATCCCTGAGGTAGCTCAGGTAAGTCAGATGTGAAAATATTGTATAATATTGGTCCCAAAATGCTGCCTTGAGGAACACCAGCTCTTACAGGAAGTCTTTCAGATCTTGAGTTCTGATAATTAACCTGAAGTGTACGATTTGACAGATAACTTTGAATTATTCTAACAATGTATGTTGGAAAATTAAAGTTTTTTAATTTTACAATCAAACCTTCATGCCAAACACTGTCGAATGCTTTTTCTATGTCTAGAAGAGCAAGACCAGTAGAATAGCCTTCAGATTTGTTGGAACGGATCAAATTTGTTACACGTAAAAGTTGATGAGTGGTCGAATGTCCATGGCGGAATCCGAACTGTTCATTGGCAAAAATTGAATTTTCGTTGATGTGGGCCATCATTCTGTTCAAAATAACCTTTTCAAAAAGTTTACTGATGGAGGAAAGCAAACTGATTGGACGATAGCTAGAAGCTTCTGCAGGATTTTTGTCTGGTTTTAAAATTGGAACAACCTTAGCATTTTTCCATTTGTCAGGAAAATATGCTAATTGAAAACATTTGTTAAATATATCAACTAAAAATGATAAGCTACTTTCTGGAAGTTTCTTGATGAGGATGTAGAAAATTCCATCATCGCCAGGAGCTTTCATGTTTTTGAATTTTTTAATAATAGTTCTCACTTCTTCCAAATCAGTCTCCCAGGCATTTTCGAAAACGTTCTCTTGATTGAGAATATTTTCGAACTCCTGAGTAACTTCATTTTCAATTGGACTAGTAAGTCCTAAATTAAAATTGTGCGCACTTTCAAACTGCATAGCAAGTTTTTGAGCTTTTTCGCAATTAGTTAGTAATAATTTGTTTTCCTCTTTCAATGCCGGTATTGGCTTCTGAGGTTTTTTCAAGATTTTAGATAGTTTCCAAAAGGGCTTAGAGCCAGGGTCCAATTGAGAAATTTTATTTTCAAAATTTTTGTTTCTTAATTGAGCAAAACGTTTCTTGATTTCTTTCTGCAAATCCTGCCATATAATTTTCATAACAGGATCGCGAGTGCGTTGAAATTGCCTTCTCCTCACGTTTTTAAGACGGATCAAGAGTTTAAGATCATCGTCTATAATCACGGATTCAAATTTTATTTCACATTTTGGAATTGCAATGCTCCGGGCTTCAACAATGGAATTTGTTAAAGTTTCAAGAGCATTGTCAATATCAAGTTTAGTTTCTAAAGAAATGTTAACATCAAGATTGAAGTCAACATACGTTTTATATATATTCCAGTCGGCTCGTAAATAATTGAAAGTGGAGCTGATAGGATTGAGAATCGCTTCTTGGGATATTTGAAATGTAACAGGGACATGATCAGAATCAAAATCAGCATGAGTAATCATTTGGCTACAAAGATGACTAGAGTCGGTTAAGACCAAATCAATCGTAGATGGATTTCTAGAAGAGGAAAAACATGTGGGGCTATCAGGGTATTGAATTGAGAAATATCCTGAAGAGCACTCATCAAATAAAATTCTGCCGTTGGAATTACTTTGAGAATTATTCCATGACCGATGTTTGGCATTAAAGTCACCAATGACAAAAAATTTTGACTTATTGCGAGTCAATTTACGCAAGTCAGTTTGGAGCAAATTAACTTGCTGCCCAGAGCATTGAAAAGGCAAATAGGCAGCTATGAAAGTATATTTACCAAACTGTGTTTCAACAGAAACACCTAAAGTTTCAAAAACTTTAGTTTCAAATGATGAAAACAGTTGATGTTTTATACGCCTATGAATGATGATTGCAACTCCCCCACATGCCCCATCAAGTCGATCATTACGATAAACAAAAAAGTTAGGATCTCTTTTGAGTTTAGATCCAGGTTTTAAATACGTTTCGGTAATAACTGCTATATGCACGTTATTAACCGTAAGAAAATTAAACAGCTCGTCCTCTTTACCATTCAGAGAACGAGCATTCCAATTTAAAATATTTAAACTATTATTTGGATCCATTAGAAAAACGTAATCCAATAACAATTTGATTTGTAAATTTTACACCTACTTGGACTGCTTCAGTCATAGTGGTGGCTTTGAACATTGCATCAATCATTAGATTCAATTGTTCAGTTAGAAAATTAAAATCAGAGGCAGACATGTCATGTGATTTCCCATTGGAATTTCCGGTAGACGAAGAAGCGGAGTTACCTGTGGCGGTAGGGTTTTTTTCCATTTGATTTGAAACAAGTAGAATGGGTACTCATGGATCGAACAGGGGAGGAGTTAGAATTTCCTGCTACGACATCGGCAAAGGATTTACCGTGGGTAGATACATTCGAAATAGAAAGATTCGAACGGCTACCCGACGGATTAAAATTAGTTTGTGAATGAGCATGATTATGATCTTCCTGATGGGTATGATTCATGATCAAGCGATCGTTAACTGAAAAATGAGCATTGTTCGATACTCTACCAGGCAAATTCCGGAAACGACCGTTATCGTAACGGATATTATCTTTCATCTGCCTGGCACGAGCCTCAATGACCTTTTTGCGTGAAGGACAATTCCAAAAATTGGACTTATGGTTAGCCCCGCAATTACAACATATGAATTTGGTGGTATCTTCCTTCACTGGACAGACGTCTTTGGCGTGAGAAGAACCTCCGCAAATCATGCATTTAGCATCCATGCGACAATTTTTTGTACCATGACCCCACTTTTGGCACCGACGGCACTGAGTGGGGTTCTGGTAATTTCCTCCAGGTTTCTGGAAATGTTCCCATGTCACACGGACATCAAACAAAAGTTTTGCTTTTTCTAAAGCTTTAATATTATTTAGTTCTTTTTTGTTAAAGTGAACTAAATAAAATTCTTGAGAAAGCCCTTTCCGAACAATGCCAGATTGGGTTCTCTTTTTCATAATGATTACTTGGACTGGGGAAAATCCAAGTAAATCATTTATTCCATTTTTGATCTCTTCAGGTGATTTATAGTCACTTGAGAGACCTTTCAAGACAACTTTGAACAAACGTTCAGTTTTGTCGTCATAAGTAAAAAATTTGTGCTTCTTCTCTTCAAGATGTTTGAAAAGAAGCTCACGATCTTTAAGAGTTTCCGGCAAAACGCGACAGTCTCCTTTCTTTGCGATTTGGAAGGAAACCTTGATTCCCCTAATGGAGTTCAAGATCTCCTGCCTAAATCCCCCAAATTCGGAACAACTGACCACGATAGGCGGCACTCTTTGCTTCCTCACTTGAATCAAAGAGCCTGGGCTAGAGGCTGCTTCGATTTGGTGTTCGAAAAATTTGTCTAGAGCATCGAACTGATTGCTCATTTCGATACAATTATTAATTTCACCCTTGGGAGAAAGTTCGCATTCCGGGGAAACGTCCTTTCTTCCATTCTTGCCACGTGTAGTGACAGTTTTAAAACCCACTTTTTTGGAAGGAAGTAGTGAATTCAGAGATTCACCCTTCCTTTTGTTAGTTGTTGATACCATGTTTAATTAATAAACGAAAGAAGACGTGACCTTCGAAAGGTTTTTTCCCAAGACGGTGTCCAAGAAGGATTACCACCGCTAGCTTTCGCCAACGGGTCCAACGAAAAATCGAAGGCACGGGTCCAAACAAGGATCGTAAAGGGATCAATAGTAGAAAAAATAGTACTGAAAAGTACTGTTTTAGTAGCACTGAAAAGTACCGTTTTTAATTTTAGCACTGAAAAGTACTGTTTTTGTAGCACTGAAAAGTACTGTTTTATTGCTTTAGGTAGTTTTTAAGAAAACTTCCAAGAGCAGAGAGAATTCGTGTACGCACAGCACGAAGGTACGATGCGCACTGCCAGTTTTTCGTTGTTTTCCAATACTTAGAGGCCTTAAAACATATCGGTTCCTTAGGAAAGTTTATTCAGTAAATTGACAGAAAGCATATAAGCCAATAAAAAAATTTAACGGAAATGGTCTATTGTTTATCAAGACAATACATGAACAATATATCGTATTGTATTTTCAAAATGTTTGTATGAGAAAATATCTATATTTGTATTGTTACGATACTTAACCACCCATACATTATATTGCAAAAATCTCATATAACATACAGTGAACTGTTCAAAACAATATATTGTACTGTAATTGTTTTGTCATTTTACAATATACTGTATTGCATTTCCAATATATTGAATGGTACTGTTTCAATACGTTATATTGTTTTTGTATTGTATTTTTTATCCGGGAAAGTGTCGAGATCAAGTGAGGACACATCGCCGGGGGTATCGTTGAGGATTTTCCGTTTGAGCTTGGGCGATAAAGTGTCGTTCAGGGCCGCTGCAGCTTTCACTTTGTTGTCTATCGCGCGGGTTTTGGTTGTGGAAGCAGCGGATTTCTTGGCCGTTACGGGTTTCGTTTCGACCGATTCCAGCGCTGCCGGGCTGGACGTGTTGTTGACGGTCGTTTCCTCGCCGCTTTCGGTGCCACCTTCGCGCAGTTTGTTGAAGCGCAGTTTGTTGAACTCGACGTCCGGATCGGGGCGGTTGTCTTACTCCGAGGCGAACAGATGTTGGAAGTTTTCCGGCGAGGCGATTAACTCTTCGATTTGCTGACATTTCGGAAGGGACACGGAAAATAAAATATATCTAACATTTGAGTTTAAACCAAAGGGTGTGGCAAAATCTAAAAAATCATAAACAAATGTTTTTTGTACTCAAACCAATGGAAATCATTTAAAAATTGAGTAAACATGTGTTTCTGCCCTAAACTTAAGCGTTTGGTACTAAAATTGAGACAGGGCTTTAGGACCCTATTTAGCCGGAAAAAAGTATTTTCTCTGTTCTCGTCGATCTTAGACGTTTGATGTCTTCAGAGAAGTTATTCGTAATTGAGTTTTGCATCTTTTAAGAAAAAAGTTGAATAGGGTGGCCCTTATATAAGTTAAAATTTTGACTCAAACTTTTTTGTTTGATGAAATTTGTGGCTGCGGTCTTCTGCAAACTTTTAGAAAATGTTATTTTGAACAACTTTGTCGAATACACTTATGATCTAACTCTTCTTTTGAGCTAAGTAAATTGATTTTGAAAGTTTTAACTTAGGGTGGACCCAAAAATCAGTTATTTTGATCTAACTCTTTTATTTTCAGTTTCACGTGAATGTGGTCTTCAGAAGAGTTGCAGAGGAAGTGAAAATACACATTTTTGCTGAACATCGCAAGTTTGTAATTCTTGTGATTTTGAAGTTATAAGCAAATTTAAGTGAAAAACTATGAAATCTTCAGATGCCCATAACTCATGGAGTTGGTTCGATACAATTTTTCTTTTAGTGGCAATTGAAAGACCATACGATAGGCAACTTTTGCTGCAAAAACTGTGAGAACGTAATTTTTGTAAATTGAGAAAATTCACTACAAAAATACACTTAAAAAACTCTAAATTTGCTTGTAACTCACAAGATTTCAAAGTTAACGGCGAGCTGTCTTCAGCAAAGTTGTAGGTTTTAGCCAGATCTACAACTTTTTCATATCAAACCTTATGGAGAAATGTGAAATAAAAAAATAGAACTTTATATTAATACATTTTACTATTATTTCATACAAAATTATTCAAGTAGTAGCAATATAATTGTACTTTCATTTTATACATAATTTTACAAAACTGCACACTGTTTGATTACCATGGCTTCTTCAATAATGTTAGATTATTCCACCATTTTCACAGTTCTGTGCCCCAGGACACTACTGTACGTATTCAGTTACAATAGTAGCAGTCACAATGACGAAACATTTAAAGTTTCTTAAGTTGCATTGGCACCATTTTACATTTTGAATTATATGTGAATTATACCACTGAGTACTGATAAAATAATAATAAAATCATAATACTATACAAAGTTTACAACAGCAAGTATATGAGAGCGACTACTGATATACCAACTTAATGATTTATAGTAATAAATATTAGGTGACCCACATCTGCATCGTATCATCATTTCTTCATATTTTGTTTCACATTTCTCTAAAAAGTGATGTATGTAAAAGTTGTAGATCTAGTTAAATTCTACAACTTTGCTAAAGACAGCACGCCGTTAACTTTGAAATCTTGTGAGTTACAAGCAAATTTAGAGTTTTTAAGTGTATTTTTGAAGTGAATTTTCTCAATTTAAAAAAATTACGTTCTCACAGGTTTTGGCAGCAAAAGTTGCCTATCGTATGGCCTTTCGATTGCCACTAAAAGAAAAATTGTATCGAACCAACTCCATGAGTTATGGGCATCTAAAGATTTCATAGTTTTTCACTTAAATTTGCTTATAACTTCAAAATCACAAGAATTACAAACTTGCGATGTTCAGCAAAAATGTGCATCTTTACTTGCTCTGCAACTCTTCTGAAGACCACATTCACGTGAAACTGAAAATAAAAGAGTTAGATCAAAATAACTGATTTTTTGGGTCCACCCTAAGTCAAAACTTTCAAAATCAATTTACTTAGCTCAAATGAAGAGTTAGATCAAAAGTGTCATTGTTTCTGAGCATTTGAATGGATTTACACGTTGTTTAACAACTCTATGGTGAAGAAAGGATCAATATCTACCTACCAGTGATGTTGGTTTGGATGTTTATTCCTTCACTTGCTTAGAAACAACGAGCTACACATATGGTTACCAATGGCTTTTAGGGCGTTATCTCAGAGTATGCGAGATATGATTACCCGTGTTTCTGAGTCATCATGATGAAAACGATTAGTCATTTTTTACTGTGCTTTGCGCAGCGTGCGATTCGAGCAGTTGAGCTTTTAGTAACTCGAGAAAGCGTCAAAATCCACCCCAACCTTCTGTTTGTTTACATTCATCGTGAGAGCGGCCCAAAAATAACGGAAAGAATCGTAATTCTGAATGAAGTCGTCCACATAACGGTGAGGCCATAGTAACGCGTCTGCGTCCGCGAACGCGATGCGATCAAAGGATTTCCTGTTGTTGATATTCTGCTTTGCGGGCTCGCACACGCGGACGCGTCGCTCGACGCGTTTACTATGGCAGCGCCCTAACTGTAATTAGCGTATCCAATTTCAAATTCTTGATAGATGTAACAGAACACCAAGTGCCTTTCCATGGATCGACCCTCTGACCAGCTCGTTATCGCACTGCACATTTTGGACGGTAAGATATCCGATTTAAAATCCTACCACCTCCAAGAAATTATTGTGAGATAAAACCCCTACAGCCATCAACTTCCACCGGCCGAAAAACACCCCGATCCTGTTCAGCGCCTCACTGGACCGGAATGTGCTGGAAACGGATTGTCGCCTTCCGGGCATTGCTTCCACCAGCTTCGACAGCAATCTGGTCTGGGAAACGGATCGCCGCTCGGTCAAACGGATGAAAACCGAAAATCTGCCCATCAAGCTGGAATGTTACGAGGTGGATGTTCCGGCCGCTGAACAACAGCCGTTGCAACGGACACTTATTGGACACTTGGTCCTACCGTTGAGGTCAGTTCCCTTGCTCGCTTCGGCCAAGGCGGACAGCGTAAAAGCACGGTGGTTTCGGATCATAGGATTATCCACTCCAGAGTGGAAAAGCCACAAACCGGAAGTCCAACTGACCGTGGTCATAACGGATAGAGAGTATTTGAACCCCGTTCGGCGGAAGGGGCAAGATTCCGAGAAGGAACCAGACCGTAGTTTGGTCATTTTCACCAATCCGGAACCGTCACGGTTGGGATCCGGCGAGGGACTTCCGATTCGATTGTTGGAAGAGCGGGGGCTTCTGCAAGTGGGATCCCATGAGCAGGAGTGCGACCTTTTCCTGGTCAAGATAATCCTAAAGTATGCCAAACAGCTGCGGAGATTGGTTCCGGAAGGGGAGATGGGTGGCTTCCAGATGCGGTACGATTTGCTGGGCGATAGCTATCCGTGTTCGCTGGAGCGACGGTCGAATGGGACGATAGCCATTCAGGAGAAGATTGTCATCAATTTTAGGACGTCGTTGCATTCGCTGAAGAGATATTTTGAGGAAGTGTTTGTCGTCCGGTTGGAAGTGCTGTACGATGGGAACGTGATAGGTGAGTTGATGTCCTAGAACAGGCCTGCCCAACCTTTTTGAACCGCTGGCCAAATCTCAGAAATAATTTTGTATCGCGGGCCACATTTTTAAACGCACAAATATTCCCATGAAGTCTGACAATAGTCAATAAATTAAGTTAATAAAATCCGACAAAAATCAGTGATTGGAGTAAATTTCATTTGACGAAATCGAAAAAAAAATGTTGCTGAGCATTCTGCAGGACATTGTGAGAGTCCCTTTCAAAATTATATAATAATCTAGTCTAGAATATTATGAAGAATCTATCCCAAAAAATTTGGATCCTGTGAGAATAATCCCCAGGATTTTTGTTTTTGATCGTACTCCGAATTCTGTTAGAATCCGACCTAATTTTATTAGTATGAATCGAAATGTGCTAAAATCCTGATCAAGCTTTTACGAAAATTTTGGTCACAATGTCCAAGATTTTACAATAATCGTGCCTAAGATTCCTTCAGAGTCTCACTCAATAATCATTTTGAAATGCCATCTATAAATCTTTGAAAATGGTAAAAACTATTTCAAAAGAAACCTATAAATCTATATAAATAAAAATGAAACGGTGTTTGTATGTCACGAAATGGCTCGAAAACGGGACAACCGATTTGCACAATTTATTCACTTTTGTCTTCTTCCGACGTGTTCGTGTAAAAGAAAAGTTTCCAAAAAAATTCGGTAAAACGGGAGAAAACCAATATGTCATTTTTATGGGAGGCTTCATGGCATTTTTCAACAGCCTACTTGATGGCAAGACAAAGTTTGCCGGGACCACGAGTTAAAAATAAATTTGTTAAAAATTCTGGCAGAATAATGTAATCTTGCCTAGGATTCTAGAAAATTATGTATTGAATTCGTTATCCGTGAAAGCCGTGTCCAGAATTCTTAAAAAAAATCTGTTTAAGATTTTGTAAAAAGCCTGCCTTTCTTTTAATCCTGTCAAGGATGAATGTCGAAAGAAATCATGGTAGAAACATTGTTGAAACACCCAGAATTTGAGATTTGAATCATTCATAAAATTAAATATCTAAGAAGGTTAAAAAATCAGAACATTTTGAATGATTAATGAGCTAAAATGATTCTATAACATTCCCCAGAAAACCATTCCCCAGAATTCCGTTCCCCAGAATGAACAATTCCCCAGAATGTAACATTCCCCAGAATTCCATTCCCCAGAATGCACCATTCCCCAGAAAGCTATATGAATATCCATTTTTTTTCTTTTTTCAATTATTGCTTTGCGTGAGTCACTTATGTGGGGGCCCAGATAGCCGTAGCGGTAAACGCGCAGCTATTCAGCAAGACCAAGATGAGGGTCGTGGGTTCGAATCCCACCGGTCGAGGATCTTTTCGGGTTGGAAATTTTCTCGACTTCCCAGGGCATAGAGTATCTTCGTACCTGCCACACGATATACGCATGCAAAAATGGTCATTGGCATAGTAAGCTCTCAGTTAATAACTGTGGAAGTGCTCACAAGAACACTAAGCTGAGAAGCAGGCTCTGTAGGGACGTAACGCCAGAAAAGAGGAAGAAGAGTCACTTATGTGACAGGCTAAGGTCTGATGTGACAAAACAAATATGTAGGTAGGAGGGTTAGGGATATAATGAACACAAGGGGCGAAATGGACACCCCCTTACTCTCTGGGAATATGCATATTTCAGCAACACTTTATAAACTTTACGAAATCTGTATTGTATATGAACATTTTGACGGTATAAAAGTTTACGCTTTGCTTCATTTGTCCTCTGAAATTCTACTTTTTTTTTCTCTGCTTCAAATTAGTTTATAAGCAAAGCGGAGGAAGCGGTGGATTTAATTTTAAAGCAAAGAAACATATTTCCATTCTATGTAAAATAAGCATTTACCTAATGTGTCCAATATGCCCCTAATCCCCCTATTCATGAGTATTTTACATATTATAATAATACACCCTTCTTTTAATACATTCCCTTAAAATATACAGACTATATGTTTATTTTTGCATATATAGTGATGCACCCTTCTTTCAGTATTATCTCATTCATGATATAGGCAAAATATGGAGCAAATCGATGGAGAGCCCATATAGCACTTGGTATAAAGCCATTTGCCATCCAGCCATACTTATGCTCCTTCTTTTCAAAAAGGATGTCCTTCATGTCATGCCAAATGATCATTGGCCAAATGACCATTATATCAAATGGTCCTTGATCATTTAATCAATCATGCCAAATGCCTTCTTTCCATTTGGTATCCTTGCGGAAAATTTTGTCTATATCGTCAACAGGATAAGACTGAAAGAAGGGCGTATCATTTTAATGTTCAGAATAGTAAGTTTTTATTCTGCCGAGTTAACGTAATCATTCTATCGGAAACGTATAATATGATACTACGAACGTCTTTATTCTAATCGGTTTAGCCCTAAAAAGTAAGAGATGATGCACCTTCTTAAAACATTGATAAAAAGCTGCATACATCACTACATTTGATAAAAATTGGACATACATGTGAAATTATACATTTGGAAACAACTATACCGAAAGAAGGGTGTAGTGATGAGTTGTATATTCTTTTTAATAAATATTGGATATTGCGTTTCCCCATAGACTGATCTATCAGTCTTCATAAGTGCCAATAAAAGTGAAACTACTGTGATAGTTCATTTGCAAATGAAATTTGAATTATGCGTAAAGTGTTCATAACTAGCAGCACCAATGCTAATCTTCTCATATACTTGTAAACAACTTTGTATGGAGTTTAATTTTCAAGTTTTTTTAAATAGATTATTTCAAAACTTCAAAGTAGGTATATAATTTTCTGGGGAATGGTCCATTCTGGGGATTGGTTTTCTGGGGAATGGTTCATTCTGGGGAGTGAAATTCTGGGGAATGGTACATTCTGGGGAATGGAATTCTGGGGAATGGGTTTCGGGGGAATGGTTTTCTGGGGAATGTTATAGAATCAGCTAAAATATTATGCATCCGGTAGAAATCAAGACCAACATTTTTTTTTTTAATTATTATTTTCTCGGGCCCCGAGCGTCGCAGCTAATATGTGAATAGTGCGCTGTGTTCATAGAAATCGTTAGAATGCAGCGCCACACTAAAAAACTGATTTCAAAATGTCGTGAGTTGAGGCGCGTCGCGAGTCACACTGGCGCGATCCGGTTTGGTGGCGGTGCGACAATATTAGGTTCAAACTAGAGAGCCTATATAAGAGAGATACGCAGAGGATGACATTTCTGTCAAAGTGTGAGCCAATCGAGCAGCGAGAGCTGTCAAAGCGTGAGCCAAACGAACATGATTTATGTTTGTTTTGAACTTTTGTTTAAGAAGTAATGTATTTCGATTAAAATTATTTTGGTAAAAGTTGTTTTGCATAAAGCAAAAAATATGAAATATTTTCCATTTTTGAATTTTTGTCAATGCAAGATTTAATTGTTGATTTTTTCTGCTGTTTATTAGTTTTCAAATGTAGCTCAAAGATCCATAACGGAACAAAATACACTTTTTAGCAATGAGGAATTCATGTCCGTGTTACAATATTATTCTCGACGCCAAGCAAACTCAGCACTGCTGGTCTGTTGCCAAATCATTCCATTTTACTTCCGCTTATCGCTCATATAAACGATCACTAGTTCAAACTAAATAGAAAATTAAATTAAATGGCTTAATATGTTCTAACTTCGGGCTAGTAAAATATTCAACGGGCAAAATATGTGAAGAATCTTCGAACCCTCCGCGGGCCGCATAAAATGGGGTCGCGGGCCGGATGCGGCCCGCGGGCCGTACGTTGGGCAGCCCTGTCCTAGAAGTTCATGAGATTTTCTCATCAGACGACGCATGTGCCAGTGCAGATGTGATCGTTTGAGCTAGTACATTGCTACATGAGATCTAAAAAAATTTGTCTCACCATAGAACGTGCTCAAGCGCGCGATTATTTTTGTGCGCTCATGGCAAGCTGATCTCAAGCTCTTGACATGAAGCGCGTATACATGATGTCTGCTCAGGATTGATTCATTTATAAAAAAAAAGATTCAAGTTTTGTTCTTTCCATACCCGCAAGTGTTTCACACGTCAGATTCACTTTATTATTAAGTGATTTAGAATTGATTCGTTTCATATTCAAGTAATTCAGTTCGCTCCATATCCTAGAGATTCTTATCTGATTCACTCATATTCGGCTGTTTCAGGTTTGATTCACTTAATGTTCAAATGATTTCAAGTGATTCATGCTTGATTCAATTGATTTTCAAACGTTTCAAGTTTGATTCACTTTATGTACAAGTGATTCAGGTCTGATTGATTTCATATTCAAGAGATTTGGATTTATTTCCAGTGATTTATGTTTTATTCGCTTTATATCCAAATGATTCATGGCGGATTTGCTCCATATTCAAGTGATTCAGGTTTGATTCGCTTTTTATTCAAGTGCTGCAGGTATGAAGCACTTCATATTCACCTATTTCAAGTACGAATTACTTTATATTCAAGTGGTTCAGGATTGATTCATCTAGAATTTTCCGCTTTTTCAGGTATGACTTCTTGTTCAAGCAGGTTAGGGCTGATTCACTTCATTTTCAAGTGATTCATGTTTGAATCACTTTATGTACGTGTTTCAGGTTTGATTAGTTCAATATCCAAATGATTGATGTTTGATTTTTGAAGTAAATTTAAGGCATTTAGGTCTCATTCACTTTATATTCAAGTGTTACAGATTTGACTAGCTCCATGTCCAAGAGACTCATGTCCAATTCATTTCATATTGAAGTGTTTCAGGTGAGATTCACTTCATGTGATTCATGTCTGAATCACTTCCTAGTCAAGTGTTTATGGTAATATTCACTTTATATACAAATAATCAGAACCGATTAACTTCTTGTTCATTTTTTTCATATATGATTCGCTTTATATCCAAATGATTCATGTCATGTGACACTTCATTTTTGAAGAATGCATGATTCATTTTATATTCAAATTATTCAGGACCGATTCACTTCGTTTTCAAATGTTTCAGTTTTGATAAGCTCATATTCAAGTGATTAACATCTATCAGTTCATTCATATTCAAGGGTTTAGATCTAGTTTACCTTATATTCAAATGTTTCAGAAATAATTAGTTCCATATCGATTCATCTGATATCAAAATACATCTTCATATTCAAGTGAATCGTGTCTGAGTTACTTCATATTCAATTGATTCAGGTGTCATACACTCAGACTACAGTTATTCCGGTTTGTTTCGTCTCGTTATTCAATTATTAAGATTTATTTTAATTCACATCTCAGTACTTCAGAGCTTATTTACTCATTTTAAAATGGCAAATTTGACTGTTTTATTTGAAAACGACCGAAGTCCTCCAAAACTCTGTTATGAGTCAACAAATTTCTTGAAAGACCCTCGTAGAAGTGATTGAAAGAACATTTGAAATCATTCCCGGAAGAATATATGTAATAATCCGTGAGAGTATCATTAGACAACTGCCTGATTAAAATGATTAAGAAATGCTGGATAAGTTTTTCATAAAATATCACAAGAAGACCTCTAAAGTACTCCTAGAGGAAACCCCAAGATGTTCTATGGGAGAAGTTTTGATCACATTCCTCGAGAAACGAGGACTACTACCTTGAGATATTTCAGAAAGATTATTTGGAGCAATTTTCGGAGTAATTTATGAAGACATTATTAGAAAAAAATTAGAGATGTACCGAATAGCACTATTCGGCTTTCAGCCGAATACCGAATAGTTGAGAAATTATTATTCGGCCAAACGAATATTCGGCCGAACATTCGGCCGAATAATTACTCAATATTCGGCCGAATAAAACCCTTAATTTCGGTCGAATAACACCTAGTTTTCAAATAGGGATAGCTTCCACGGTGAAGAATTGATCGGAATGATCGTTTCAAGCTTTTGGAACCGTGTGAAGAAAAAACAAAAATCAAAAGTTCTGAAGATTTATATTTCTAAAGTAAGGGATTTGTATCTTATTGATTGCAGTTTTGATCCATTTAACTTTTTAAGGAACTAGGTTAATACGTCGCTTTATTTCTCATCCGACTTCTGGAAGTGCTTCATATTAATTGGAGCAATACATCGCATGGGGTCGGTGTTCCCTTAGTAGACAGTCCCCTATATTCGCACTAGTAGCTTTTTACGACCGTTTTCCTATAAATCGTTGCAAAATATTTTTTGACAAGGTCAGGAGCTATTTATCTAAGTACCATTGATTCACAGCTCGATTTTGTTCAAGAAATAATTTTTTGCTTAAAATTCTAGCTCCCTTGCACCTATAGTACATCTATTGTTCCTATAGTAGAGAAACTTTGTTTTTTTTTTATTTTTGAATTAACTAAATGAAGAATTAAGAACTTTTTGGATTTAATCGAGAGCCATTCTATAAAGTAAAACGCTGTAAAGCTATTGGAACAGGAATTAGAAATATTGCTGCTATAGTCACATGTGTTCCTATAGTGGCACAAGCGATAATAAATGCAAACATATGAATTTTCATTGTTTCCATATTTTTTTTTACAAAACCAAGATGAAAAGCACTTTCAGATTACGTAGAAATAATGCCACAATACAATCCATACAAGATGAGTGAAATATTGAATGGCTTGTATATTGAGCAGCATCGTCATGCCGTAGAACAGAAAAATTCTCACATTTATAAACATTTAGCATCAAACTCCATCCATGGAATCCATCAAAAGGAAAATTTGATATATCATACCTTGAATAAATTAATCGTATTTTTTTTTTAATTTTCCTTCGTATGAAACATAATGTTTTCTTACAATTTATTTTATTTTTTTGTTATTATTCGGTCACTATTCGGCCTATTCGGCCGAATAACAGATTTCATTATTCGGCAGACCGAATATTCGGCAAAATCAAAATAATCGAGATATTCGGCCCGAATATTCGGCCGGCCGAATATTCGGTACATCTCTAAAAAAAATTCTGTTGTATTTTTTACAGTAGCCTGAACAAAAGACTTGAAGGACTTCCTAGGGAAATCTGTGAAAAAAATAGTGGTTGATTTGATGAAAAAATCCTGAATCCTGGCTCGAAAGTAATTTTGGATGAGTGTCCGAATTATTTCTGATGAAATTCCTGGAAAAATCCTGTGAAGAATCCATGATGAGGCAAAGCAATTCTTATAGGTGCCCTCTGAAAAAAATCCTCTCGGATTCTCTGAGAGATCTTTATAAAACCTTTTTAAAATTATTATGAAATTTTCACTGGCTTTTTTTAGTTTGTTTTGTTCCTGATTGATCTCTATTTTAATCTTTTGTGCTTAATTTTAGGCATCTTTTTTTTCGATAGGTATATGGTCTCTTGCAGGTGAAATTCTTGATTATTTTATATAAAATATAGTAGATTTTAAAACAGTTTTTTCTGTGTATAAGCAAATTAAAGTTGTAAACTATGAAATATTGAAATTCCAATCCATTATCTTATGGAGTTGATTCGATAGAAATTTTCTTTTAGCGGCATTTGAAATGCTATACATCAGACATCTTTTCCTCCAACATTGTAAGAACTTTTTTGTTTTAATTGAGAAATTTGAGATTAAGTTGCCGCTTAAAGTGACTTATGGCTTTAAAATGATATGATTTATAAACATTCAATATAATTCAATTCAAATATGTATCATTACTTCCTCTACATTTACCTACGTAAAACAGAAAAGAATAATTTAGACTAAATATGTGATTGGTTGGTTCCACTCTAAGTTTAGACTTTCAAAATTGATTTACGCTCTAATGAAGAGTTAGATCAAAAGTGTCTTCAGCAAAGTTGTTCACAATATCACTTTCCATAAGTTTGCTTTAGAACGTAACCACAAATTTCCTTAAACAAAAGCAGTTTGACTGAAAAACTCACTTTTTTCTAGGTCGTTGCTACTTCCGGTTCGGTGATATGATACGAGATGAACCACTATCAGAGTTTCTGAGCAGGCATCATGAGTCTTCTACTCAGGAGGTTGAGAAATTCTTCCCAATCGAACCCGCAGCTTCCAAACATGAGGATAAACGCGATGTAGATGAAATTTCGGATCGATCCTCAACTGTAGTTCCGGCTATCAAATGCAAATTCAGCCTTAGGTACCTTTCTTCCGATCGTGCTAAACTCGTTTCGGAACCCAGCCGAGAAAAGATAGAATCAGCTCCGGTAGATGATCTTCCTCTTGTGGAAATTCCAGAGGTTCCTTCCATTCCATCGATAAATCTCAACCAGACACGACAACTTCCGGTTGCGCCCACAACCCCACCTGAGAAAACGGACATCGATTCGATTCTGCATTGCGAGGATCGCGATCTCAGAGACATCCCGCGCACCTTCAGCTACAACCTATTGCTTCAAAGCGTGAAGTTCGCCCATAGGCCACCACCCGGTCTCTGGCAGCTGTCTCTGTACCATCCGCGAGCGGACACTCCCTTCACCAAGCTGACCATGGAGGTGGACTCGATCGAATCGGAAACCGTGGAGTTTCCGAACCTTCAGCTGCAGTTGTACTTCTCGTCGCTTCCGGATCGAGTGCTGACAACGATCACCGCTGAGTGTTCAAAACTGACCGTGAACGGTCCGCACGGATTGTTCGGATTTGCCCGGTTGGATAATCAAAGTCTGGTCGTTGGAACCAAGGAGAAGCAGGCTGGTGTGCTGATTCTGGAGAACCAAACTGGCGAGAGCATTGGAATGGCGACCGTGTTCAGCTTCCTCGATGAAGTGGGGATAAACTTCAACAGTCGAACTCCGAATGGAGGGCCGGAAGTGGCGGTGTCCGAGCAAGCCTTTAGAGGTCAACTGGACGATCAGTTGTCGTACAAAATGTTGGAGGAACTGAAACAATGGATGGTGGAACAGAAGCAGCAGTTTCTGATCGAGCTCAAGCAGAAGGAGGTTGCGCATCTGACGAAATTGACCGCCGAGTGGAAGCGGAAGCAAGCCAAGGAAAAAGAGGTATGTTTTAATTATTATTCGCCATTCCTTGCTGAGCGCTTGTACGAGTCGGTTAACAGGTTCCCGGGCTTATCGGACGAGGTGGGTTTTAATCAGTTGTTCAGTTACCATCAGTACCCCAGATTCCGCTCATTTAAGGGAAGTTATGTGTTCAAATGTTTATTATAAAATAACTATTGTGTCGATCAATAATATTTTTATGTCACAATATAGCTTCAAGTATAGGTAGTCAGCGACAAAATATGAAGGATTATAAAAACTTTCATAGAACAATATTTTAATGCATTTGTTACTGCATCTAAGTGTTCCTATTTCCGCTCACGGTAAATAGATTTCGTAACGAACTTACTAAAAAAAAATAAGTAAGAGGTTGTTTCCGAGATACGACCGCCAAGTTGACGTTGGATAACGTTAGCTTCTTCTATTTCCTGATTTAGGACCGTCACGAACATATGAAAGATTCCTAGGTACTGACAAAAAATCTAAACAATTTTCAAACTATTTGTTGCATGTCAATTCTGATCTATGATGGACATTGAGTGTTATTATTTGGTTGGTTCGGTTAACACTTCAACGCCGATAGAACCGGTCGATGGAAGATGAAGCATGAGCGGTAACTTTTGCTCTCCAAACAAATATACCGGTTGAACGTTAGGTCCAGATTGATTGCTTTAGTGGGTTCCGAAGCCAGTTTGAGGTTGAGGCTCTTGTCCATGAAGTCCGCTAACTCTGTGTACTCCTCTTTGCTCAAATCGATGTTGAAGTTACCTGTCACGATGATTGGCATGGTCTCCTTTTGATACTCGAAGAAGTTCCGCGCCATAAAGAACTTCTTCTGCTTCATTGTGGTATCCGGAGAAATGTAGAAGCAAACCAGTAGTGCCCGACAATTCATTATAGTGATCTCGGCAGCGCAAATATCACCATAATCATCTGACAAGCCCAGCTCCACATCATAACAGGTGCAGAGTTTGCGAATCTTGTGCGCCACAACAATCGTTGTTGCTGGCGGTGAAATCGATCAGAACTTCTTGATTAAGGCCGCACGGGATGGTGTTTTAATCACCCTCTCCATTTGAAAAGTTAAACGCAAGAACCACTGAATATATCGATGCGAAAAATGTATCACTAGCATTATATATATGTAGTGTACAACCCATTAAATTTTCAGTTCAATCGGTTCACTAAAACTAGAGATTTGCTTCTGCAAAGTTTTGATGATAATTGTTAGAGTGAGAAAAAAGATAGGGAATATAACACGGTCTCCCGTGTCACCTTAAGACCGATCTGCGATTTCAGAGCGCGACCGTCATAGCCCTGCAAGAAGCGAGCGTGGCCTAACTGGTCGGTTTGTTTGAGGATACCAACCTGTACGCGATCCACGCCAAGCGTGTCACCATTATGCCGAAGTACATCCAGCTGGCTCGTCGTATCCGTGGCGAAGGCGCTTAAATTGCATTGAAGCACAATTTCAAACAACAACCCTTTATAGGGCCACAATTGAATAATTAATATTTAGTTATCGATTGTAATTTCGAATGATAAGTTTTCAACGGAGATAAATGGCAAACAAAGTTTTATCTAGGTTCCCGTCGCTCGGGTCGGGCGGCGGTAGCATTTTTGCAGTCTTCTCTGTGTGTGTATTTCGTTTCGATCGACAATTCTTACCAAATCAAAACGTCAACAAAGCTGTTGCTGATAAATTTTAGCTCTTTGTTAGCTAAATTGATAATGATCGCTCTAGCATGCGACGACGACAACGGCATCATTCAATCATCACTAATTGCGAGGCAAACCATGATGGATTCTTAATTCAAGTGTCGTTCGCGATTTACCTGACCGCGCGCGCACAATGGGAATTTTATTTCTTGACACTGTGATTCTCGAGAAGCATTATTTAGCCGTGATAAATGATTGCATGCAAATTACTGACCAAAATTTGAATCAATCACATCCAATCCCCAGTAATGTCGCTCTTCACGGTGGAAAATTCTCACAACTCTTTCAAAATGAATTGGTCGTCCTGAAAAGGACGGTTGGGGCTAGTCACCGTCGATCGAACTGGGTTGTCAATCCATCGTTAGACAGAAACACTTCAAAAGATTACCGAAGACGATCGAAATGCGGTCGGTAATTTTGTGCTTCGTTGTTTTCGTTGGTTTGCTCACTCCTCCGACGGCAATTTTCAAGGTTTCTAGACGAGTTCTCCACGAATTTGATGGTCTAGCTGGATGCCCATGGCCATGATGAGCGATTTAACGGAACCCGCAGCATTTAGCTTGGGTTGGGAATAAACAAGAGCAGAAGCAGCGGCAGCGACGAATGTGTAAAATTTATTCCGATAGAAGTCCTTCTCCAATTGCTGGTCGACGATTGACTGATTGAAGCTTGGTTGGCTTCGACTGAACACGATAGAATAAAGAGGAGTAAGAAGAAGACCGAAAGGGGCGTTTCCCTTTGCATGACGAAAGTGGCTAAGATATCGAGCAATGATGTCTGTGCTAGGAATACACAAGAAAAATGTGCTTTTCTATGGAAAATAAGACATGCCTTGATATTTATCTTTTTTTCAATAGTTTATTCATGAAAATCAATAGTTTTAATTATTGGAGTTGATTCGTAGAAAGATTTCCAATATTCAATGGTTAGTTATTGATAATCAATAGTTTTCTTTTGTATGAAGGAAAATTTCTGATCCATGGGTGCCAAAATGATGAAAATTGTTCAATGAGAATTTCTTTTCAGAAGCATTCTAAATATGTCGCAATTTTGTTTCATATGTTCTCATAAAATATGGCGAGTCTAAGGAGCTGTTGGAAATGCCACTCTATTTTACAATCGTTGTGAAATGTTGTGACGACACTGCAGCAGCGTCCGTGAATACAGTATCAAATTGTCGTGCCATCAATTATTCATGACAAATTAAATTTTGTATGAAGCTGTGAGATTGATTGAGAAATATAAGATGTAATAAGGTCGAAAATATTATTCTTTCAACTCTTTTCAACACATTTGATGGCCCTGAAAAGCGCCGATTTGCTTATACGACCAACCAGCTAAATGACGTGACGTGGACGGCGCACAAGAGCAACGGGTTGTTGATTACCGGGCATAAGTCGAAATCTGCAAACGATGCTCACTCTTAAAATCTTGAACGATTTCACAAGTCCGACACTCGATTAGAAGCAGCTTCTCGGATCAGCAACTCAGAGGGCCTGTGGTATTTCGTTCCTAGCGGGCTTGCTTCTTGACCACCGATGCTGAATTCAAAGTCGAAATCTGCAAGCGCGGATATATTTGCGGCGGCGATGACGACGGGTTGGACGCTTTTCCGAGCGACAGTAGTTTGCCGCTCGGAGAAGCGCCCAAGCCATCGTCATCGCCGCCGCAAATCAACCTTGCGTCTTCCTCTTCCGACGACACAAATTGAACTGTGACGGCGGGAGCAGTGTTGCCACATTTCTATCTGTACCGAAGGCTCAGAAATCTTTTTTATCTGTCCAGTGATTCTAAAAATCTGTACCCAAAATCTGTACCACATCCAACATAGATTGTTGGAAGAAATCCTAATTAAATTGGAAATTTCATATAGTTTTCATTGATATAATTTCACTTATTATATAACTGTTATTAAATTCAATAAAAATAGTATCTTGCAATAATGGTTTTAAGGAAATCAGTTCCAATTTCGCGTATCCTGTTACACACAACACTGGGCGGGAGCAAACGCAAAGCGAAAATGACTCGCCCGACCGTGTGAACAGTCCGACCGCAAAAATAAGACTGAGGGAAGAAGCAGGACCGGTGCGCTTTTATAGGGGGAAGCGGAACCCAAAAATGTGCTTGAACGTGATTGGTTAGATAAGAAAGGGGTCAACATTTAACGATATTTCCATAGTTTGTTGCCAATAACCAATAGTGTCCTCCATTTGAATCGACGCGTAGATAAATTTCCGATCGATTGATGTATAAATATTGAAAATCTATCGATAAATGGCTGAGTTATTAGCGGTCAAAACCTGACCACTTTTCGTTACATGCTCAATTTTTCGTTTTTTGAAATTGTACCCCCATATGTTGCCGAAGGACGTTATCCAACGTCAAAATATAACTTTTAAGTCCCTTTATCAAAGATTTCAATTTTTTTTCTTAGTGATTCGATTATCCGGAGAATTCGATTATCCGGTTAAAAAAAAAATCGATACTTCGGATAATCGAGTCTGACCTGTATTAATATTGTGATGGCGCATGTGAATAAAATGAGTGAAGAACAAGCCGGATGTGTTAAAATTCACATAAATAAAGACAAAAAAATGTGAAGAAACAAATGTGTTGTAATGGTCTTGAGCAAATAATAATCAGCTCAAACCTCATTTATTTAAAATATAAAAAAATCAATTGAAATTATTCACTGTCTTGAATTTTCAAGCTTTACTATTTTAGAATAAATAAACATTTATGTTAAAATCTTGAAAGAGTCTTCATTTCGAACGATAACTAATCATAAAAAGAAGTATGTAATCAAATGATTAGGACCTCGTTCGATAGAATTCTTGCGAGAAATTCACAGCACTACGTTTTCTACATTTAGGCGTTTTTGCATTTTGCTCGAATAGATGGAACATTAGGAATCATATATGAAAGAACTTAAAACATTATTTCCATAACAAGCAGGCATAATTTGAATAAAGCGTTCAATTTGAATTCAATTGAACGTTGTAGTTTTGTAAAATAAGAACAAATTGGTCTTGGTAAGAGACCCATTAATCCATGATAAGCCACACTAAAGTACACATTGAATGCTTTCCATAATATATTGTTGTGAATATGTTTGTAAATTCTATATGTTTAAAGATTGATAGGTATTTGGAACGGCTGTTGAGCTTCTATAGACTTTTTTTTACCAGGATTTAACAGATTTGGCTAGTTCTTCGCTGCTATTGTCTTAAAATTAACATAACGTCTACAGTTAAAATTAACGTAAATCTACAGTTTATATCATCCATAAGATCTATTAAACTGAGACGCTAGTTGTTGCTTGCACATTTGCTGCAAATATCGATACTAATCGATACGAATAACAGATACAAATAGTAGATCTCAATTCAACAAATTCGAATAAAATTAATCTTCAGGAAATATGGATAGAACTTCAATTTTAAAACAAAAATTTTGAAACCAACGTTTTCCTTTCAAATCGTAATGTTTAGTTCGAATTTGAAGTTCATCAGTTTATTCGAAATTAAGGAATACAGAAATTTACACAAAAATTTGATTCTTCAAAATCATTGCACGATATTTTGGAAAAACTCTTAGATAAATCCATAGAGCAATTTATGGAAATCATCTTGGAAAAATTGTGTGGCAATGAATTTCTTAAGAAATTATTAGAAGAAACTAAAGAATTAGATGAATCTGTGGGAAGTTTTTGAAGGTAGGAAGAAATCCCTAAAACATTTCTAGGAACAAATGAATGTAATGTTTAATATGATACTAATGAAGGAATTAAAAGAAACTTCCAGAATGATTGTATGCCGGATTCTGTTTTTGCACGGGGGATGCGTACCGTGCAAAAAAAGTTTTCAGTTCAAAATTTCAAAAACCTTGTAAAAAAAGTAACACCAGTTCTCGACGTTTCATGCAAAAATAAGGTTTTGGCGGAAAAAAATGTATGGAAACTTTTTTTACACGGCCGTGTAAAAAAATCCGTGTAAAAACAGAATCGGGTGTAGTTAAAAAACTCAACCGGTAGAAATTTCTCAACACTCTTATATCACTTTCAGGAATTATCGCAACGATTAGAGTACGCCTCCGCTTTAACGGCCGCCCTCGAGGAGACGAAAAAGAATCTCGCCCTTCAAACTGCAGAACGCGCCAACCAGGACAAGTCACAGGAAGAGCTTCGCGCCAAATTGGAGCGATCCCATCAGCAACAGCTCGCCGACATTCGCGAGAAAACCACCCGCCTGGAAGAGGACTTGAACCATCGAACCAAACTGCAGAAACTACGCTGCCAGGAGCTGGAGGAACGAAACGATTCCTTAGTTCGGGATAACGATGTGCTGAGACGTGCCAACGAGCAACTGGAGCAACGATTTTTGGAAATGAAAAACGAACTTCGAGAAACGGTAGGGCACCGAACGGAACTTGAGCGACGATTTCAGGAGGTGGAGAAATCGAAGCTCTTCTACAAGCAACAGTGGGCCAAAATGATTCGGGAGATGCACAAGACAAAGCTGGAAGACGAGCAGAAGCTGGGTGATTTGATCCAAGGCAAGGAGTGTAAGCCGCATAAGAAGAGTTCGTGGTGGAATGATGAGGGCGTGGGGGACGGCAGTTGTAGTGCCGCTAAGGAACAGCGAGAGCTGGACACGGTGCATGGATTACTGTTTCAGCATTCGAATTCGCAGCGTCATCACCCTCATCAGTGCTGTGCGAAGAGTTGGGATGGGTGACATGACCAGACGGTTGTATGAATTGTATAAAGACTGATTGATGTATATTTTAGAAGTAATTTATTTATGTAAATTATTTTATAGTTACATTTTTTAATCGCAAAAAAAATATACTCTGTTGCGTAAGTAACATAATCTTGCCATTCTTTCATCACAATCCTGAGAGTTTCCGGCTGAGACTATCGCTCTATTGCCTGAACTGAACTATTTACGAAAATTTGAGGATTTTCATTTTGGATTTTAAAAAATCATGAGTTGTTCATCCCATACATGTGAATAAGGCTCTCCAAAGATGTTTCTTTCAGTTTTCATCAAGAAATTCGTTTAAGGACTGTCTAATTCTAGAAAAATCTTCCAAAAAATACTCTAGTAATAACCAGAAGGGTTTCTGTGGAATTCCAACCAAAAGTGCTTCCATCAGATTGCTCAAAAAGTATATTGAAATGTTCCACGAATTCTTCTGGAAGTTCTTTCATAGTAATCTGCTGGAAAACTATAAAGTTTTATTAAAATCTACAATCTACTACAGATATTTTTTGAAATATTACACTATGTCTCGAATGAAATTTTTAAGGAATTCTGGAGAACTTCGGGGGAAAATACAAGAGAAAATATCATGGAGAAAACCATGCAAAATTTTTAGGACAACCCTGAGAGAAATTGAGAAGCAACTCTTTTAGGAGAAGCAACTGTTTCAAGAGAAATCTCTAAAATAAATTTCAGAAGAAGAAGAAAAATCCCTGGAACATTCATTTGAAAACTTTACTAGAATAAATTCCTGCAAAACAATCCTCTATACAAAACTTAAAATAATTCATAGAATATTATCTAAAGGAATTCATTCATTCATGGCTTTGCTTTGTAGCTGCAAACGTTACCACAAGCCCCCTCTTCGGATTCCTGTTGGAATGGATGAGACAAACCGAAAACAAAAACAACTCGGTGTTTGTAGGCTTTGAATCTTCTATTTGATTATTCATCAATAGTTTTATTATTGAAACAATCAGTTGACTATTGAGATAATCTGATGAGCATGGAATCTTATTCTAGTAACTATTCCATAGTATTCATATAATTCGGTTTGTCTCAAATTCGCAAATGGAGCTCTGCAGCTACCATTGGAAAGAGAGGGTTAACACATAACATTAAATTGGATTGAAGGTACTTAATGTGCCGCTCAAATACTGGTCAACTAGTGATTTTTACATCTGAATCACTTATCTATCATCCTCTACGGTCATACATGCTCATCTAATACTACTTCATCACCTAGACCGCGTGGCCTGCCTTTGTCTCTACCTGCAAACGTGTATGTCTCTTTCTGATGTTTAGAATCAATCGTATGCTGATGATACCGATAAGATCTATGTAATCCGTGAAGCTAATGCACAATGGTTCGATCCAGAACAAATGTCGGCCAAAACCTCAAACTTTTTTTAAAATAGCTGAAATCATATATTTAGCATATTTTATACCATATATAAGTATTATAGGCTTTTATTTTTAAATATTTCTTGGTTTGGACTGATAACTAGAGTATACAGGTTTGGATAATATATTTGTAGGTTTTTCAATCTTACATACAAAATTGTGCGAAGCTGGTTCTCAGTTATTTATCGGTGGATTTAATTGAAATTTACACAGCATGTCAGGCATTACTTCAATTTCAACATATATTTTTTCCGTGCACAGCTCCAATAGTAAAAACAACTAGCACAAAGTGAAATTTCTGACGAAAAAATATAAATGATTTATCCAAAAATATGGTAGCTCTACACAAAAATCATCATCAGCAAATTTGTTCATCTCGCCTAACTTTACGACTTTACTTTTTTAATATGTCTTTTATTTGAATTTGTAAACGAAATCACTACGGTGAACTCGTAATTTGAAAAATCACTCAAAATTATATGTTGAAATTTATGTGATTTTTGAAAAACTGTAGAAAATTAATGCGAATTTGTCCATTATTATCTCAGATCTAACCCTGCCTCAATGCAAGCATCATCATTGTTAGCAGGATTGTCATGTGTATAGCTTCAGTCTGTTCTCAAAATTATTTTGGCAGCAAAAACAAGTCCACGTAGGGAATGATTCTTCTAATATGTCTGGAGGCAGGAGGTTTCATTTCGAAGGAATTAGTTCGACGTTCTTAATAAGCCGAGACAACTTGTGTTATTTTATTTAGTGAATTTATTTAGTAACAGTTCCAATTTTAATCAAAAGTACTTCAATACCACAATAATACCAAATGGCGGTATGGACAATATTCAAAAAAGGTGTAATATAAAAAAATCATATGCATAGGGGTCCAGAAAGCCGTAGCGGTACACGTGCAGCTATTCAGCAAGACCAAGCTGAGTATCGTGGGTTCGAATTCCACCGGTCCAGGATCTTTTCGTAAAGTAATTTTTCTCGACTTCCCAGGGCATAAAGTATCATCGTACCTGTTACACGATATGCACAAGCAAATCGGCAAAGAAATTTCTCAGTTAATAACTGCGGAAGTTTGTCATAAAAATTCTAAGCTGAGAAGCAGGCTTTGTCCCAGTTGGGATGTAACGCCAGTAAGAAGATGAAGAAGTAGATAGGTGCGAGCTGAGACGAGACTCGCGAAGACGGTCTTCTTTTTCTGTGATTGCTGTGTTTTTTTCTTATTCCACTTTGTGTTTATACCAATTATGCGCATGCTGTTCAAATCATCACATGAACCTCTCAGCAAAAAATGATTGAGTTTGCATCACATCGAATCATAAATAGCCGTTTGAGTGAAATTTCATGCCAGCAAACGTAGCAGACATTAGAAATAATTAATCTTCTGCTTAGATTTATCAGCATTTTTGGAAAAAACTGCTCCGCCGACTGAGGTTTTTAATAACAGTTTACTTTGAACACAATACTTTTCACTTTTTCAGCCATAAAAACGGTGGGCTGCATTTGACGTTTCGTGAGAGGGGAATCTGGGCTGCATATGACGTTGATATTTTTCCTCTTCGCGAGTCTCTCTCAGGGTGCGAGTTATTCGTTCCTTCTCGGGATGCTGTTCATGGCTACTATGATTGCAATGCACGTAATAGAGAAGCACAGGATTGTTATTATTTAATTAGAATTGTTCAAACGCGTTAAAAGTGGCCTATCGCAAGTTTTCGCAAAATAATTTGTACTCTACTTGAAAGCTCTTGTTTTAAGCTTGCGAATGCGCTTATTCTCATCGCGGGCATTCGCGGGCTACTAATGTCTTAGGGCACTTTTATGAAAAAAATAAGTTTTTTTAAAGAATTTTTTGCCTTAACTTACTTTGTATAAATTTAATGGAAAATTTTATACAACTCAGGTCTACTTTATGTATATACAAGAAACTTCTCTGAATATACCATTGTGATTTGAACTCTCTTTAAAAACGTAAATAGTTTGTGAAATTTGGATCGCAATTATCAATTTTCTTGAAAAATCATGTCCACGGTCCACGCAAACAGCTGTATAAAATTCAAAATGCAATGAATCTGCTTCAAACTTTGGATTTAAACCACCAATATGTTAAGGAAGTCGGGAAAAATATTACCGTTCGGAGAAAACAACTTTGAATTTTGAGGTTTTGGCCACCTTCGAACCATTGTGTAATGTTCTCACCGTTTGGATTTTCAAATGTAGTAAGTATCATTGAAGGCGCGGTAAATGGCTGAGCATGGCGTACCATTGGTACCTCGCGTATCTGCAGGAATAAAATAGACCCCTTTGCGATCTTTAGCCTCTTGCCCAGCAACTCCTATCCCTACCTCCTCGTGGTACTGGCCGGGGTACGAGTAACCTTGGGGAAGATCGGGTAACCAACCCCCGGGGGGAACTTTGGTCGTATGCTGACAGGGAAGGGGGGGTTTGCTTTTGCCTTTGAAAACCTGGAGCGTCTGTACTCCATGTTAGGAGCGGCTCACAACAGCGTCTGTTCCCCATGTCAGGGGCGGCTGATCATCGTCCGAGTGGCAGAGAAGGACTCTAAGCTAAACTGCGCACTATGGCCCTCCGAACATTTAGGGGGAATGGTCCTCCGGAAATCTAGAGGGTTGGTGTCAGGCCCTGCAAGCCAACCGTAAAAACACATCAGCACAGGAACGTCAACGAGAGAATACGGACCGGAACAATCGGCAAAGACCACAGCGACGAAAAAGGACTAGTGATTGGAAACTCGGTACGTGGAACTGCAAATCTCTCAACTTCATTGGAAGTACTCGCATACTCTCCGATGTACTGAAGACCCGCGGTTTCGACATCATAGCGCTGCAGGAGGTGTGCTGGACAGGAGCATTGGTGCGAATGTTTAGAGGTAATCATACCATCTACCAGAGCTGCGGCAACACACGCGAGCTGGGAACAGCTTTCATAGTGATGGATGATATGCAAAGACGCGTGATCGGGTGGTGGCCGATCAATGAACGAATGTGCAAGTTAAGAATCAAAGGCCGATTCTTTAACTTCAGCATAATCAACGTGCATAGCCCACACTCCGGAAGCACTGATGATGACAAGGACGCATTTAACGCACAGCTCGAACAAGAGTACGACCGCTGCCCAAGCCACGACGTCAAGATCATCATAGGAGATTTGAACGCTCAGGTTGGCCAGGAGGAGGAGTTCAGACCGACGATTGGAAAGTTCAGCGCCCACCGGCTGACGAACGAGAACGGCCTACGACTGATAGATTTTGCCGCCTCCAAGAATATGGCCATTCGTAGCACCTATTTCCAGCACAGCCTCCCGTATCGGTACACCTGGAGATCACCTCAGCAGACAGAATCACAAATCGACCACTTTTTGATCGATGGACGGCACTTCTCCGACATAACCGACGTCAGAACCTATCGTGGCGCTAACATTGACTCCGACCACTACCTGGTGATGGTGAAACTGCGCCCAAAACTATCCGTCATCAATGATGTACGGTACCGACGCCCGCTCCGGTGCAATCTCGAGCGGCTGAAACAACCGGATGTCGCCAATGCGTACGCGCAGCATCTTGAGGCAGCGTTGCCGGATGAGGGCGAGCTCGATAGGGCCCCTCTTGAGGACTGCTGGAGGACAGTCAAAGCAGCCATTAATGACGCTGCCGAAAGCATTGTCGGATATGTGGAACGGAGCTCAAGAAACGATTGGTTCGACGAGGAGTGCCAGGAGGTTTTAGAGGAGAAGAATGCAGCGCGGGCTGCAATGCTGCAGCATGGTACGCGGAAAAACGTGGAACGATACAGACTGAAGCGGAAACAGCAAACCCGCCTATTCCGGGACAAAAAGCGCCGCCTGGAAGAGGTGGAATGCCAAGAGATGGAGTTGCTGTACCGTTCTCAAGAAACGTGGAAGTTCTATCAGAAGCTCCACACATCCCGCAAAGGCTTCGTGCCGCGAGCTGAGATGTGCCGGGATAAGGATGGGAGCATCTTGACGGACGGACGCGAGGTGATCGAAAGGTGGAAGCAGCACTACGATGAACACATGAATGGCGCAGAGAACACAGGCACAGAAGGTCAGGATAACGAAGGCGATGGCTACGTCAGCACAGCGGACAGCGGAAACCAACCAGCTCCCACGATGAGGGAAGTTAAGGATGCCATTCAACAGCTCAAGAACAACAAGGCCGCTGGCAAGGATGGTATCGGAGCCGAACTCATCAAGATGGGCCCGGACAGGTTGGCCGCTTGTCTGCATCGGCTGATAGTCAGAATCTGGGAAACGGAACAACTACCGGAGGAGTGGAAGCAAGGCGTTATATGCCCTATCTACAAAAAGGGCGACAAACTGGAGTGTGAAAATTATCGTGCAATCACCATCCTAAACGCCGCCTACAAAGTGCTGTCCCAGATTCTCTTCCGTCGTCTATCACCTATAGCAAACGAGTTCGTGGGAAGTTATCAAGCAGGTTTCATCGACGGCCGCTCGACAACGGACAAGATCTTTTCCGTGCGGCTAATCCTCCAGAAATGTCGTGAGTACCAGGTCCCTACGCACCATTTGTTCATCGATTTCAAGTCGGCATACGATAGTATCGACCGCGTAGAGCTAAGGAAAATCATGGACGAGAACAGCTTTCCCGGGAAGCTCACAAGATTGATCAGAGCAACGATGAACGGTGTGCAAAACTGCGTGAAGATCTCGGGCGAACACTCCAGTTCGTTCGAGTCTCGGCGGGGACTACGACAGGGCGACGGACTTTCGTGCCTGTTGTTCAATATTGCGCTTGAAGGTGTCATGCGGAGAGCCGGACTTAACAGTCGAAGCACGATTTTCACGAGATCCGGACAATTTGTTTGCTTCGCGGACGCCATGGATATTATTGGGAGAAAATTTGAAACGGTGGCAGATTTGTTCACCCGCCTGAAACGCGAAGCAACAAGAGTCGGGTTAATGGTGAATGCGTCGAAAACAAAGTACATGCTGGTTGGCGGAACTGAGCGCGACAGGACCCGCCTAGGAAGCAGTGTTACGATAGACGGAGATACCTTCGAGGTGGTGGACGAGTTCGTCTACCTCGGATCCTTGTTGACGGCTGACAACAATGTTAGTCGTGAAATACGAAGGCGCATCATCAGCGGAAGTCGTGCCTATTATGGGCTCCAGAAGAAACTGCGGTCAAGAAAGATTCACCCCGCACCAAATGTACGATGTACAAAACTCTCATAAGACCGGTAGTCCTCTATGGGCATGAGGCGTGGACTATGCTCGAGGAGGACTTGCAAGCTCTGGGGGTTTTCGAACGCCGAGTGCTAAGGACGATCTTCGGCGGCGTGCAGGAGAACGGCGTGTGGCGGCGAAGGATAAACCACGAGCTCGCTCAACTCTACGGCGAACCCAGTATCGTGAAGGTAGCTAAAGCTGGAAGGATACGCTGGGCATGGCATGTTGCAAGAATGCCGGACAACAACCCTGTAAAGATGGTGTTCGCTACGAATCCGGTCGGAACAAGAAGGCGTGGGGTGCAGCGAGCTAGGTGGGGTTATAGAGGGGGAGTTCTCTTGCATATCAGACAATATGCACTTATTAACGTCCTCCCTTAAAGGCGGTAACGATTCTGTTGCACGCTTTAGCTCATATTTGTTTATTCCCAAACTCTTGCACGACATCATACTGAGGGATGAACCCAAACTTTTGAACGATCGCTTGAATGACGGTTTTGATGATCATGAAAATTTTTCAGATTTTTCTACCAATATTTTGCAAGTGATTTTCGAAGATTATAAGATTACTGTTCTAATGCCGCACTGGTTTAAAATTTCCGTCGATCCAATGCTGAGAGCAGTGAGATTAGTTCATTGCATTTTTCATTAGACGTGTGTCCATTCCTTAACATATAAATCACGTTTATTCGACAAAAGATAACCTTCGGAAGCAATTGATCGTTTTCCATACACGTGACCATCTTGGGTCCAGTTGTAGAATGCCAGTTCTAGTTCGAAAAGACTACGGATGTTTTATCATTTAAAATACTCATTATGAGAAACGCCGAACAACACTGTTTCAGCAAATTAAAACTACTGGAGGAAAATTTGGGACATTCTTGACGTATTGATGCCGTCTTAGATTTTGTTCAGAGCTCCTGTATTTGATTCTGAAATTTGAATTCATTTTTAAAAGATAAATAAGATTACATTTCATTACATCACATAAATGCAAATTTTAAGAACATTCTAAATTGGACTATTTTGGATAGTTCGATAATGATGATGTTTCACTTCTTGATTTTGGTAGAATCATGCTTTATTTTTTAATTTTCAATTCTCATCAAAACCTTATCTGGATTGTTATCAGAATCCTTCGAGGATTTTTTTTCGGAATCCTATCAGAAATCTCATCAGAATTCTCATCAAAATTATCTCTGGACTCTTATCACATTCCTCTCAAGATTCTCATCAGAATCCTATGAAGTTTCTCAGAAGAATTCTCCAACATTTCTCATCAGAACCCTCTCGGGATTTTGCTTGGAATTCTCATCAGAATCTTCCCAGGATACTTTCAGAATTCTTCCTGGATTCTCATAGGAACCCTCGAATCAGAATCATTTCCGAATTCTTACAGTTTCTCTTAGGAGAGAATCCAAATTCTTCCCGGATCAGAATAATCTCTGAATTTTCATAATCCTATCAGGATTCTAATCCAAATTCTTTCCGAAATATTTTCATTCATCAGAATCGTCTCAGTACAATCATTAGTATCCTTTCTGGACTCACATCAGAATTCTCATCAGAACCCTTCCAGGATTCTCATCAGCATTCGTCCAAGATTCCCATCAAAATCCTTCCAGAATTCTCTAAGAACTTTTCCAAGAGGGAAGAAGATTGACCAACACGAACACCCGAAACATCATCCAAAACAAATACAAGATGATCCGCAGCATCCAAAGAAGGACGACCTCCGTCTTGGAAACTGCGGCACACCTAAAAATGACTAAGATCATTCAAGTGAATCTCCATTATGCTCGAAGCGCAACGGATGTGCTTTGCCGGAGATTCACAAAAGAACTGTTCACTGTGGCTCTTATCCAGGAGCCATGGGTCAACCAATCTCGAATACAGGGTATTCATGTAAACTCATGCAAGTTGGTATATGATGACAGCCAGCTCTCTTCAAGAGCAGCTATTCTAATACGCAATGACACTAAATGCTTTCCAATTACAGAATTCATTAAACGCGACATCGTAGCAGTCAGGGTGGAGGTTCCTACCGCTAGAGGGAAGGCTGATATCGTCATGGTCTCGGCGTATTTTCCAGGCGACGCGGAAGATGTTCCTCCTCCAGAGATTGCTGCGCTAACCTCTTACTGTGAAACGAAAAACATTCCCCTTGTCATCGGATGTGACGCGAATGCTGTATGGGGAAGTACAAATATAAATCCTCGAGGTGAGTACCTTTTACAGTTTCTATCCTCAAACAACATAGACATATGTAACACAGGTGAGAAGTCTACATATTCTGTGCCGAAAGGCTCTGACAGACTACAACAAGGAAATAAGGCTAGCTAAGCGGAAATCATGGGTCCTCATGTGTGAAAGCATTGAGAAGACTCCCGTAGCTGCCAGACTTCATAAAACTCTATCGAAAGACCACTCCAATGGTCTGGGAACTCTCCGAAAGACTGACGGTTCGCTCACTGTGGATCCCACAGAAACACTGAGTGAAATGCTGAGGACTCACTTCCCTGATTCAATCCCTGAAGCGATCGTGAACGCTAATGGCAACTGACATGGCGTCTCTGGTCAACAAGAGCTCCTGTCATGGGACTCAAGTACCAAAAGAGACGCATTGAAGGTTGCCAAAGAAGCCTTTACGCGAGCAAGGGTGGAAAGGGCAGTGAGATCCTTTGAGCCATTTAAATCTGCTGGCATGGATGGAATTTTCCCAGCGCTTATCCAGAAAGAGGAGCAAACGCTTATTCCTCCCATGATAGAGATTTTTAAGGCCAGTTTAGTCTTAGGACATATTCCAGATGGCTGGCGTCAAGTTCGAGTTGTCTTTATCCCGAAGCCGAAAAAAAAAGACAAAACCAATCCCAAAGCATACAGACCGATAAGTCTGTCGTCAGTGAGGCTTAAAATAATGGATATGGTCTTAGGAGAGTTCATACATTCAAAATTTATGGAAGCAATGCCT
This sequence comes from Aedes aegypti, assembly GCF_002204515.2. Taxonomy (NCBI): domain Eukaryota; kingdom Metazoa; phylum Arthropoda; class Insecta; order Diptera; family Culicidae; genus Aedes; species Aedes aegypti. The sequence continues at coordinate 94,205,434 of NC_035109.1, read as the reverse complement.
CTTTCCAAATACCAATTCGCTTACCAAAGTGGAAAATCTACGATCTCAGCACTACACATGCTAGTCAACAAGATCGAGAAAACATTTCATGCAAAGGAAATCGCCATCGTGGCATTTCTTGACATTGAGGGTGCATTCGATAACGCTTCCTATTTGTCTATAGTGTCAGCAATGCATAGGAGAAAATTTGACCCATGCATTGCTACCTGGGTACATGCTATGCTAGCAAATCGCCGAATCTCATCCGAGTTGAGCGGATCGTGCGCCACTGTCATGGCCACAAAGGGGTGTCCTCAAGGAGGGGTACTTTCACCTTTGCTATGGTCTCTAGTGGTGGATGATCTACTTAATAGCCTGGAAAAAAGAGGATTCGAGGTTGTTGGCTACGCTGATGATGTTGTCATCATTGTACGCGGCAAATTTGAAAGCGTTGTCCTTGCAAGAATGCAATCAGCTCTCGATTACACGCTCTCCTGGGGATAAATCCTTCAAAAACTACGATTGTTCCTTTCACAAAGCGCAGAAAGGTACAGCTGCAACCTCTTTTCCTTAATCAAACACAATTGGTTTACTCAAATGAAGTCAAATACCTTGGCATTACGCTTGATGCTAAACTCAATTGGAACACACATCTTCAAAACATGGTAAATAAAGGTCTCAATTCTCTGTGGGTCTGCTCAAAGACCTGTGGGAGGGATTCCACGGAGGCATGCAAGTCGATTCTGATCGACCATTTCAAAAATATCTGAAACTTTGCACAGTTTTTCAGTTCCATCTAAATCGTCATTTTCCGATATCAAATCTTCAAGTTGAGTCACGACTAACTTTTCAAAAGGGTGTATGTGAAAATGGTTCAAAAATATTCAAAAAGCTGCACAGCAAAAACGGTTCGTTCGATTGTTAGACAACTAAAGAAACAATGTTAGACAACTAAATAAAGATTCCAAAAAAAGTACACACAGTAAAAAAAATTTTTTTTTGCATTAAAAAACATCATTTTTGTCACAAAAACTCAAATATCTCAATACCAACGTAATTTTTTGAGGGAAAACGGTCCATTATATTAGCTATCTACCATAAAAATTTGGTGATGGTAAGCCAATAAACAAAAAAGTTATGACATTTCAAATATTTCACAAATTTGACACTTAGTGAAAAAAAATTTTTTTTTTCATTGTTAATTATTTTTAGGACCGCAGTTTGTTGCTGAATTTTTTGTTAAGGGTACCACATGAGGTTAAGTTGTTTTCATGATATTTTATTTAATTATTCATAACTATTATAGCATCTATTAGAAAGTTAGACGCGATCCAGTTTTGTGATCTAAAGTCTTGATAGTGTCGTATTTTTTATTGTACGTAACTGAAGAAAAATTCTCTCAATAGTGTTGAAACCTTTTGATAAAAGAAACCTATAAGAAATCTAATATTGAAGACAAAAGCTACAAAAAAAGTTTTCTATACAGGTATACGACTAGTTTACCTGTAAAAAGTTTACCTCGTAGAGAACAAGGCGGGTCTATACCCAGGTGATCTAGTATACGTAAAGCAGGTCGGTTTTCTCGGCGCTGGTTTTCTCCACAAAGTTAAAATCTGATTACACCTGGGTATAGACCCGCCTTGGTAGAGAATAGACTTTGTTAATCATATTTGGGAGAAAGCGAGTAACTTCAACAACATCAAAAACATGATAGGTACATACCATGAACATACTCACGAAAAAGCTAAAAATATACTACCACTATGATTATAAAAGATTTAATTGTAAAAATTTTCTTCAGTCAAGCAAACGACACCAAACTAGTCAGTAAAAACTTAAAAGTGATTTCGTTTATTAAAATCTAACGAGCAACATGAGTAGTCGCTTTCTCAACTGTTGCAGGCCGTTTGCAGAAAAAAAGTGTTCGAAAGAGCTACGAAATCTCACCGAAAGCACCATAGATAAACTGAAAGCGGCTGGTTATGCTCCAATGTCTACATTGAATACAAATTTACGCATTTGTACGTCCTGCCGTTTAAACGTTGACAAACGGGCAATCTGTACATCATCGGTGGATCAGGTTGCAGGAAGTTCGAAAACAACAACAACTGAGGAATTACTAGATGCACCGACAACAACTGAGGAGTTACCAGAAGTACCAAGTGCAGATAGTCTTGCCACGGTACCATCAGCGACATCTGTTTCAACAAATCAATCAGAAGATGAGTGCATCCAGAAGGTCAACATCGAACGCTTCAACGAAGGGATAGCTGGAATAAAAGTGACTCCGATTAAATGGACGAAGATGGGTTACGTCAATTATCCCGAGAAAAAATACCGTGAAATCAACGAAGCTGTACGAAGAAACCTCTTCAAATTAGGACCTGAGGATGTGGAAAATACAGACTACGATGAGGTAATTATGAATATGAAGGAAAGGTTCTCGAATCTAGCCACGACAAGGAAAGAAAAATTATTGATTTTGTCGATGCTGCCAAGCTCGTGGTCTATTCAAGACGCCATTGATGACTTCAAAACCAATAGAAATACAGCAAAAGAGGCAAAACAATTCAGAAATAACTGTCTTGCAACCAAAAATGCTAGGTCGAGTACTTCATTAACAGATGAGACAAAAGAAAAAATAATTCAATATTTTGAAGACGATGAAGTAAGTAGAGCTATGCCTGGCCAAAAAGATTATGTATCTGTAAAAAAAGATGGAAAGCGTCAAGCAATCCAAAAACGATTAAAGATGACTACTTTGAAAGAAGCGTATACACGCTTCAAGGAAATTAACGAAAATATTAAGGTAGGTTTTTCCTCATTTGCAAGCCTTCGTCCAAGGCAATGCAAGCTTCTATCCAATTCAGGAACACATAATGTTTGTGTGTGCACAACACACGAAAATATTAACCTAATCTTACATAGTTTGAAAAGAATCAATTTATCAAAGGATATTAAAATGTTAACTGGTAGTCTTTTGTGTGAAAATACAACATCAAATTGCTATCTACGATCTTGTTCGGATTGTCCAGATTCTTCATCATTGGAAAATACTTTATTCGCTGAGTTTGAAGAAAATTATATTGATCAGTTATCATTTGAGCAATGGGTGACCACGGATAGGTGTGACCTAGAAACTATTGTAAAACGTGTAGATGAGTTTGTGTCATTTTTTTGCTTGAAATTAGAAAGTTTAATTCCTCACGACTTTATTAAAACAGAGCAATCCCGCTTTTTAAAAAATACGAAAAATACATTACAAGATGGTGAATTTTTAGTCATTTGTGATTTTTCTGAAAACTATAGCTTTGTATTGCAAGATAAAGTGCAGTCCCATCACTGGAACGTACAACAAGCTACAATTCATCCATTCGTTATTTATTTCAATGGAAGTACGCAAATTGAACATTTTAGTTTTATTGTAATTTCCGAAGATTTAAGACACGACTCAGTATCTGTAAATTTGTTCATTGCCAAAATGATTATCTTTTTACGCGTTGATAAGGATAAAGAAATCAGAAAGATATATTTCATGTCTGATGGAGCAGCATCGCAGTACAAAAACCGTAAGAATTTTTCGAGCCTATGTCAATTTAAATCAAAGTACGGAATTGATGCAGAATGGCATTTCTTTGCTACGTCACATGGCAAAGGTCCTTGTGATGCTATTGGAGGAACCATAAAGCGCATGGCCACAAGAGCAAGTTTAGCCAAAGAACGTGAGCATCCAATTAAAACTGCAAAAGAACTATTTGATTGGGCGAATCGCAGAAAAGAAGAAGATTTAACAAAATTATCATTTTGTTTTACTACTACTGAAGAGTACGAATTAACGGCATCAGAGCTCAGCGAGCAATATAATAACACGAAAACGATCCAAGGAACCCAAAAATTTCACTGTTTCATTCCATTGTCAGAAAATAAAATTAAAGCAAAACTATACTCGAACTGTACTAATAATGATGCAAAAGTGTTCGATATTGTAAAAAAATTGAATAACAATAAATAAATAAATAAGTATTAATAAAATGTTTTCATGATCTCATAACGCATACCCAAATCCAAAACTTATATATAACATTTAGAAACTCATCAATCATACTCTAAAAAAAATATCCTGGTAAAAAAAAATATTTTCGTGTAATCTGTTAATTCATTTTAATTTATACATATATACATATACATATAATATTTATACATATACATAATATTTATACATATAATATACATAATACTAATGAATACATGAAAACGACTTGTTTAATTCACGCAAGGCCCTTAACAATAAAATCAGCAACAAACTGCGGTTCCCGTAATAATTTACACCGAAAAAAAAAAAATTTTTTTCTACTAAATGTGAAAATTGTGACATGTTTGAAATGTCATAACTTTTTTGTTTATTGGTTTACCATCACCAAATTTTTATGGTAGATAGCTAATATAATGGACCGTTTTCCCTCAAAAAATTACGTTGGTATTCCGATAGGGTTTTGAGATATTTGAGTTTTTGTGTCAAAAATTATGTTTTTTAATGCAAAAAATTTTTTTTTTTACTGTGTGTATTTTTTTTGGAATCTTTATTTAGTTGTCTAACATTGTTTCTTTAGTTGTCTAACAATCGAACGAACCGTTTTTGCTGTGCAGCTTTTTGAATATTTTTGAACCATTTTCACATACACCCTTTTGAAAAGTTAGTCGTGACTCAACTTGAAGATTTGATATCGGAAAAAGACGATTTAGATGGAACTGGAAAACTGTGCAAAGTTTCAGCTCAATAGAAAAAAATGAATTAAAAAATTTACCAAATTTTGGTGCTGTTGCTTGGAATTACTCTGTGGAAAAAAGTGGGACCTAAAACCTAATATGATCATGTGGATATATAAAACCATCGTTCGGCCTAGAATAGCCTACGCTTCCCTTGTTTGGTGGCCAATAACAAGCGAGGTTACGGCTAGAGCCAAGCTGAACAAATTCCAATGCGCTGGTGCAGTTCGCAGCACCCCTTCATTCGCCCTAGATGCAATGCTTAATCTGCCCCGGCTAGATCAATTCATAAAGCTGGATGCTGAGAAAAGCGCTCTGAGGCTAAAACGATCAATAAACCTTCTGCCAGGTAATTTAACCGGTCACCTAAGCATACTAAACGAATTTTCTATAAATCCAATTGTAGAGAAATGCAGTGACTGGATGGAAATGGTTGTGAATTATGACATATCATATACGGTGTTCATTCCTTCTCGCAAAGAGTGGCAAGAAGGTGGACCGAGTATTTCTCCAGGCTCAATCAAATTCTACACTGATGGATCGAGAATGAACAATCGTTCTGGATCTGGAGTGCACGGACCAAGAACCAAAATCTCTGTCCCTCTCGGACAGTGGCCTACAGTTTTTCAGGCTGAAGTGTATGCTATCATTGAATGTGTGCAGCTCAGCATAAAGAGGAATTACAGAAATGCCACAATCTGTATTTTCTCCGACAGCCAAGCAGCTCTTCATGCTCTGAAAGCTTACACTTTTAACTCAAAATTAGTGTGGGAATGTGCTCTTGCTCTAAAAACCCTAGCTATCCGCAATCGAGTTAAACTATATTGGATCCCCGGGCATACGGGTCTAGAGGGTAATGAAATTGCCGATGAGCTAGCCAGGAATGGATCGGCCAATACATTCATTAATCCTGAGCCATTCTTTGGCATATCAAACTGCTCACTAAATATTGAACTGAACAGCTGGTTGTCCAGGCAAATTATATCCAATTGGAAAACAGTTTCCAATGCGAATCAATCTAAAAGATTCGTCACAATTAATTCGAAACAAACACAAAAACTCATTGGTCTCAACAAAAGGGACCTCAGCACCTACACCGGTCTTATAACTGGACACTGCCCCAGCAGATACCATTTACAAAAGATCGGAGCCATCCAAAACCCAAATTGCCGTTTCTGTAGTGAAACGTGCGAAACCTCACAACACCTTCTCTGCTCCTGCAGTGCACATATACAACGAAGATCCAAAATATTTGGCAAGCCCTTTTTTGGAGCCGGCCGATATTTGGAACGCATCTCCCAGGGAAGTGGTCGGCTTTATCAGGCTGATCGTACCAGATTGGGGGAGTCACAATGCTGCAACTTAGGACTTCTGCCCATCAATGGCAGATGGCTAAAAGTTCAGTCACCGCGCAAAGTATTCCGGTGGCGTTCCCGCCACTGAGGGTCTTTGTAAAAGCAAAAGGGTATATCACAATAGTTCTAAAAAAAATGGACGCAGTGATCTCACACCCGACAGAAGGAGGAAGAGTCTCATCGTAATCCTTCCAGGATTCTCATAAAAATGCAGGATTTTCATCATAATCCTTCCGGGATTCTCATTTGTGCTTATTCTGCGCAGCGTGTGAGGTGAGAAAGTGCCAATAGTCGAGCACAATTATTATCGTTCCAGGATTATCAGTAAAACCTTCCAGAAATCTAATCAGACACCTTGCAGGGATCTCATCGGAAACCAGAATTTCCGTCACTACATTCGAATTGTTTCAGGATACTCATCAAAATCCTTCTAGGTTTATCATCGCATCAACCCATAGCGAACTAAATTGCGGATAGATCTCGTGTCGAACGACAGTCATCATAATGTTCCAAAGAGAAGAGGCAAATTCTGAAGCTGAAAGTGTTAGAGGAAAATTTGCGGATTCGTTTTTCTTTCTATTAGTGAAGATGTCCGAGTGAATATGAGGTGTTCATTCTAATTTTCTATAAATAAAATGCATTACTTCCAGCGTTGGATATAATGTATGGTGTAGGAGAAAAATCGGATTCCACTAACAGATTTTCCTAGCTTTCAGCTTCGAATAAAACGAAATATGCTTATCCTTGGTTTCCCAAATTATGGATTTGCGGCGCCCCACTTGTTGCTGTCTCACTTGTTTGAAAAAAAAAAAAACATCCAAGTGAGCTTGCGACAAGCAGAGGAGCCTCGAATCCATATTTTGGGGAGCAAGATTTCTTCTATCAAATTTCTTCTTTCAGTCTCATGACATTCATGTTCTATCACACATGACTATCTAAAGCCATTACATTTCGAATTCAATAAGCAAATCATTTGGTTTTCATAATTTAATATTTAGACATTCATGTTTGTTTCTCATGACAACCTAATGTTGATACACATGTTATTATACCGTGAAGTCAATGACTAAATCCATATGGCTACCACACTCAAGTCATGTGGTTTTCCTCATTGCGCAAATCTATAAGTAAAACACACGACCTTGGCGTGTAGATTTTTCTCAGTGTACTGATGTTTGTCTTCATTCAAGATAGCCTAGGAATAATTTTCTTGACAAATTGTACCATGGTATGTGTACCAGGTATCTTTTCAAGGTATAATGGGTATTGTTAATGATAAAACTTGGTTTTTATGAACTTAAACAGTCGTTCTGAAGCTACCCCTGGAATGGTCACATATATTAAAAAGAACCAGATTTGATTCCGGTGGTTATGTTTTGTTGAATAAGTGTGATTTTATATGTTATAGTTGATACAAAGATGAAATAAAGCCCTCCATGTTTCTTGCAGTTGCCTAGAATTTTATGACGCATAAAGTAATAGAGCAAAATCTAGAATGCCGTGAAAAGTGTACTGCGATATGTCCAAACATGGGTACGTTTTGCAGTACCAAGGGATCAAATGCAGTACTAAAGTGGTACCTATTCTGAACCCGAATCTATCCGTCTCTGGTTGATATGTATGCCAAATGATCATCGTAGCAAGCTACGACGGTAGACTGTTGTGTTTTTCAAATTCGGTGCGTTTTCACTTCGCGGTGTGGATAATGAATACGACTAGTCAATCGACGAAAAGAAAATTAGGTAAAATAGTTATTTATGCAACAAGTTGAAAAATGATGATTTTTTCAGCACGAGTTGTACATTTACAATACAACGAGTGCTGAAAAAATCGAGTTTTGCAACGAGTTGCATACTACTTTTTTTTTGCTATTTCGAAATGCCGTTTCAACTGGATGAACTCTAAAAGCACGAACAAACATTTCAAGAGAACCAACATCTAGCCCAGGGGTAAAAATCTCGTTAATAAAGTCAAACCAACCAACCAAGAGAACCAACATGGTCCTATAGCCATGCGAGAAACTACACATTCCGCATTTTTCAATCACGTAGGCTGTGATACAGTAGTACCCAAGAATGACACAAATTTTCTCGCTCCCATCGGTATCATGCAGTTCTTCATTCCCTATTGGAGGAAAGAACAGGTAAGACGATTCGGATCCCACATCATAATCGCCAGCTTGTGTAGGAACCAGATCGCACAACGGATATAGACTCGAGTGAAGTGACTCGCCCTGGAAACCAAAAGGAAAGTCACTTCATTCGAGTCGAGTAATGTCACCTCGCTATCCAACAATTCTCGCATACGCAAGTCGTAGAATAAACCCTACAATCAGATGCAATTGTGCTTATTCTTTGCGGCATATAAGGCAAGACGAGTCGGTGAGGTGTCAACTTGCTCCCATTTGATTAGTCGCCTCATGTTACCCGAGGTGAGAACGACTCGTCTCGATTCACACGCCGCACAGAATAAGCACATATTACGGTTGTTAAGAAAAATTTCCAGTTTACGGTAGCCGCAGAGTTCTACCGCAGCTGTCAAAGTTCTACCGCAGGCTTCGAAATCATTCTATCATTGAAGCAAACAGTTCAATCATAGTAGGGAGTCGATGCCGGTTATGGATCCTTTGCGTATTATGGACCCCCTACAGAAAAACATAAAATTAACACTCAAAACAACTTTATTCCTATGAAAATCCACCGGGGGAACTTCGATTACATTGTTAATCAGCAGTTTCAGGCAAAAAATTTGGTTTGAGACGCATAAATGCAGATATTTGAACAGTTTTGTAAATGAAACCACACAAGAGGGTCCATAATACGCATTTCCAGGTGGGTCCATAATAGGCTCGTCGGCAGCGAGCCGGATTACATGGGAATCAAATGGAGGGTCCATAATACGCAACGTCAAATTTGTAAACAATCCTATTATGGACCCCGGGAGGGTCCATAATAGGCATTCGGACAACAGTTTTTCAAATGCAAATTTCGCTGGAAAAATCGAATGATTTTGTATGTTTCATAGACGTACCATGAAGTAAAGACATTGAATTTGTTGTTAGACTCCACAAAACGTATATGCGTCTGAGATATCATTGCGGAAAGGCGTCTAAAATGAATTTCAGCTACTAAGGGGTCCATTACTAGCATTGAAACCCTATGCTTGAAAGAGAAAACGCTATGAAAAATAGCAATAAACAACGGTCATCAAGGCGGTATCCAAGGTACCTATCATTGAAGCCTACTGATGATTTACCAATGCAAATCAGTGATGTGACAGCTGCGGTAGCTTTTCGTTGAACCGTAAAACGGAAAGTTTTCCCTAAAATTGCAATATGACATGACGAGACTGGGTTATTCGGTTGACGCCTACAAAAACAGTACTCAAAAGTGCTACTTTTCAGCACCGAAAAGAGTGCTGAAAAGTAACACTTTTCAGCACTGTTTGTTTCGGTAGGAAAAGTAGGCCGTTATGTTGATCAAATTCTCAATGAAAAGGTGATTGATTTGCAACCGAATTGCAAACAATCTGTTTTCGAATGGCTCAGTGGTTTCCTATTTGCGAAAGGACGCGATCATGTTAATGGAAAAATAACGAATGGATTGAGAAGAATAGATAATGTTCAGACTTTTGATAGCATTTAGGTGGCATAGACTTTTGCTTTCTCGGAATGTTTTTTCTTTAACCCTTTGGGGCCGGCGCGGTCATATATGACCGCAGTACAAAAAAGGCTGTAAAAAAGAACCAATGAACAAATGTATATACTGTCTTCGGCAAAGTTGTCCCAAATATACTATTTTATCAGAGAAAAATATGAAGTATATGCCTTTATGACCTAATTGACAACCTAGAACATCCTGAACATCCTGAAGTTTGGAAAATTGAACTATAAGTACATACGAAGCGTGAAATGCTGTTTGTGAACATAAATGATGTGCAGGCTAGATAATACAGAACTACTCTTTTAACGAAAACACTATTTCACTTGCTTTGCTATGTCATGGGATGTTCTAGGACGTCCAAACTGTCCTGAAGCACACTCTTTGAAATCTACAACCGTAACAGTAATTGTTTGGGTTAAAAACAATAACATTACAAATTCAAATAGAATCTACCAACCTCTGAGAATCTGAAGAGCTATTTCAAGGAACGTTTGGGATATTCCAGGCCCTCCAAATTACCCTGGAGTTCAGAACTTCATGTCTACACTTGTTCCAGTAGTTATTCTCGCTAAACTGAGTGAAGTTATATAATCTATAATGTTTACTGAACCTTGTCACGGATCAAAAGGCTACTTCAAGAAACGTTTGAGGTATTCCAGGTCCTCCAAATTTCCCTGGAAATCTTAATTTCATGTCTACATTTATTCCAGTAGTATTTCTTGCTAAACTGGGTGAAGTTATATAATCTACCATGTTCACTGAACTTTCGCACGTATCAATAGGATGTTTTAAAGAACGTTTGGAGTATTCCAGGCCCTCCAAATTACCCTGGAGTTCAGAACTTCAGGGCTACATTTATTTCAGAAATTTATCTCGCTAAACTGAGTGAATTTATAAAATCTTTCCTGCTCACTAAACCTTCTCATGCATCAATAGGCTGTTTCAAGGAACGTTTGGAATATTATAGGTGCTCCAAATTACCCTGGAGTTCAGAACTTCAGGTCTACACTTATTCCAGTATTTTTTCTTGCTAAACTGAGTAAAGATGTATAACTTACCAAGTTTACTGAACCTTGTCACGGATCAATAGGCTAATTCAAGGAACGTTTGGGGTATTCTAGGCCCTCCAAATTACCCTAGTGTTCGTAACTTCAGGTTTACATTTGTTTCAGTAATTTATCTCGCTAAACTGAGTGAAGTTATATAATCTAACATGCTCACTAAACCATCTCATTAATCAATAATCTCTTTCAAGGAACGTTTGGGATATTCCAGGCCCTCCAAATTACCCTGGAGTTCAGAACTTCATGTCTGCACTTGTTCAAGTAATTTATCTCGCTAAACTGAGAGTAGTTATAAAATCTAACATGTTCACTGAATTTTCTCACGGATCAATTAGCTGTTTCAAGGAACGTTTGGGATATTCCGAGCCACCCAGATTACCCCGGAGTTCAGAAATTCAGATCTACAATTGTTCTAGTAATTTTTCTTACTAAACGATGAAGTTATTTAATGTTCACTGAGCTTTCTCACGAATCAAGAAGATATTTCAAGGAACATTTGAAGTATTCCAGCCCCTCCAAATTACCCTGGAGTTCAGAACTACAGGTCTTCCCTTGTTCCAGTAATTTTACTTTCTAAACTGAGTGAAGTTATATAATCTACAATGTTCACTGAACCTTCTCACAGACCAATTGGCTATTTCAAGGAACGTTGGTGATATTCCAGGATTTCTTTGGAAATCATTCCGTAGACGAAAAGTGATAAGCGGGGGGAGAGATCCCCGGCATTGCAATTCCGTAGATTTCCGTTGGAAAAATCCGTAAATTACCGTAGAATAATGAGAATTTCCGTAGCTTTCTGTAGAAAATATACATTTTCCGTAGCATTATCTTACGGATACGTAGAAAGTGCTCAATTCCGTAGATCTACGGAAATTTCCGTAGATCTGGCAACGCTGCAAATAATAATATTTTCAACTCAAACGGAATCTATTGACCTCTGAGAATCTCAAAAGCTTTTCCAAACTATCCTGGAGCTCAGAACTTCAAATCGGCCCTTGTGGCAGTGTTTTTTTTTCGCTAAATAGAGTTCAGTTATATAATCTACCAGGTTATATAGGTCCCCCATAGCCGAAGCTGTAAAGACGCGGGTATTCATCATGACCATGCTGAGGATTCCGGGTTCGATTCCCGGTCAGATGTACCATGAGCTTCTCAAGAGTGTTATGTCTGTTTGTCTGTGACAGTACAGTAGTGACGCCTCTACACGGATAGTCGTGTTGCACGATTGCAAAAAAGAAGTAGAGCTCGAGATTTGTATGACGATTACCGGATCTTTTCGTAAAGGAAAGAGTCTTGACTTCCTTGGGCACAGAGTATGGGCGCATGCCTGCCACACGATATATCCATGCAAAAAGGTCATTAGCTGAGAAAGATCTCAGGTAATAAATGTGGAAGTGCTAAACTAACACTAAGCTGAGAAGCCAGCTTCCTCCTAGTGGGAACGATATGCCAAGAAAAAAGAAGAAGATTCGTCGACAAACACATATATTCAAAACGTGTTTCTAGTCGTTTACGCATTTAGACTCTACTGACGTTTTCACAAATTGTTCTCTAACAAAAGGTGAAAAGCAGGGAGGTTGAAAATAGTATATTTTTACGTGACATAATTTATGGATGCTTTCCAATAGATGTCGCTAATTATGACTGGAAACTTTGTCGAATACACCATGTTTCGGAAGTGCTTCGTTTCGTGGTTATTAATTTTTTACCGTCGTTGGGGGTGACAATGGGTCGAAAAAAGATGTGTACGAATTATTTATTGAATACCTATCGCAATTTAACTCCAATAAACTTCAAATTTGGCGTATATGTACTTTGATGGTACATTAACAACTGCTCAAAACATTAAAGAAAAATATTTATTCACAGCGGCACCACAAGAGAATGAAAAATGGGTCACTCCATAGAGGGGGTGACATTGGGTCACTGTAATTGAAATAACTTGTTTTTGATAATATGGTTGCAAAACCATTCACAGCTAAAGAATATTGATGAAATACGATGCAAACAAGATGAAAAGATATCTAACATGTTTCACAAGTATGATAAACCCACTTAAAAGAACGATTATACCAAAAAATTGAAGAGCTATGAGAAAAAATATGTAAACACAACATTCATCGTCAAGTTTACATAAATTTTCTATTTTTTCCCCTCGAATTGTCTTCAAAATCTCATCCCCATTGCCATGAAGCCTATTCAGTTTCCCCAAAGGTGTACTGAAACTGTGATTATTTTAATTCTTCGCAAATAGCTACATTTCGGAGCGACATTCCACGATCAATACATTTCAGGCAGATGTTGACGTCATAATCACGATATTTCAGTGTTCCAACTCATTTGTACTTCCAGGAGATGTTTCTATAATATGAAAACACTGGTAAATAATTAAATTTAAAAAAAAAACAATCCATTTGATAAAATTTTACGATGTTGCTGCGCACGAAACACCGTTGCTGGATTGAGAAGTTGTCAAAATGCGTTGCATTGTTATTCAATGTACGGAATCCTCAAGTAGACTAGTTTGATGTTTCAGAGATGCTGTATTTAGAAAGAATAAACACATCTTAATGAAAAAAAAAACTACCGGCACCGTAAAATGTCAAAAAAGTGGACTTGCAATTTCATTTACTGTCGTTCTTGCTTGACCCAATCTCACCCCGATTTTTGATGTTTTATACACCGTACCGAAAAAAAATAAAATTTTTGTTGAAAAATCAAATAGATTCCGGAAAATACGTGTGAAGTGTAATGAAAAGACTTTAAACCGTCTACTAATATAACGGTAGAGGTTAAAGTACATGCATGATACTTTGCACAGGAGAAATTTAATGTTGTAGATTTTATCTAATTTCAACATACAAGTTTATTGATACAGTAAACAAAACCTACTATTTCTAAAAATGTATATTGTGATGAATTATGTGTAATAATATGTTCCCTAACATATGAATTATTAATTTTAGTAATATCACCGTTATTAGCTGAAATATTTCATAAATCATATTTTTCCGTTTTGACCCAATCTCACCCCCCAGACCCATTGTCATCCCCATCGACGGTACCACTAAATCCTGACTCTCATCGCGTTGTAGATCTTATGTACTGAACATCCCGACAAGTTTGATAATCTAGAACATTCGAAATGATCTGATAATATTTGCTGAACACTCAGAAGGTTCAGAATATACGGTAGATTACAGTTCATCACCTTGTATGATGAACAAGGTTGTTATTACAAGCATAGACTTCAAGTTATGAACTCAAGAGCAGTTTGGAAGACCTAGCACCTCCCAAAAAAATATTTGTCATCATTTCTTGTTATGTTTAGCATTTTGAGCACCAAAACTATTGAAAGGCGTTCAAAAAACTGTATAATAGTTCTTGGAAAAAATCAGGCCCCAAAGGGTCAAAGTACACACATTTGACAGTAATTTCAACGCTATTTTTTGACTATTGATATCTATCGCCCGTTTTTATTCCTTTCTGAGAGTTTATTTTCTGATGACAACGTGTGGTTTTCACTGGCCGTGAATAGTGATATTCATGCTTTTGGTATTCTTGTTCAAGATTGAATCACAGTTTGTTCCTCGGCTTTGTTCCTGAAAGCAGTCTGAATGAGATTATCAAAGAGAAACATGAATGTTGAAGTATCCAATCGCCAACACTACAGTTGATATGTATGTCAAATGATATCTCTGAAAAGAGACAACAATAGTCTTTTCTGATGCAGACTTTTCACGATCATACATTTCAACAGTATGGATATCACCATTTAAATTGGGTTGATTCTCTGGAATGCGGTCGCAACATGTCGCAACGGTCTGAACATGTCAATTGTTCAAGTAGTTAATATGCTTCGCAGTTCCACATGAGATCGCAAGATTTCAAACAAATTTACGTTCACATAAAAATATTTGAAATATATTTTGATATTTTATCAAGAATCACTGATGGAAAAGGTGGTTAACACTCTCAGGTTTACACTACATTTTCTATTGAGTCAAAAGATTTGATCAAAAAAGTGCAACAATCCAATCCAATAATGCAATCCATGCCTTTTAAGGTTTAAACCCCCTTATGTATAACAATTTATAAAAATAGTTTAGTAGCGGAATGTCTTTAGATATGTTGATAATTTTGAATAATATTTACTTATGCAAAGTATTCCAGCAGATGATAGAGAGTGTGATTCACAATTCATATTCAATTTATTGCAATCTTTGATATGTACTGTTTCTAACAAAATATGGCAGCACGCTTAAGGGAGCTTCATAATCCCGAATCCATATCGGGCCATCGTAAACAGTGCCCAGATTTCCATCGATCCATTCGCCTTCCGGAAGGTAAATATCTCTAGTCCTTGCGCCTTCAACTATGACTGGTGCGGCAATAACGTCATCGCCCAGAAGAAATTCTGAAAAATATTTACAATTGAAACATCATTCCAGTCATATGAAAGATATCTACTCACGATCGTCGATCTCCTGAGCAACCGTATCTTCCGGAGATACCCACCAAATAGGTGGATTCACTGGGTATCCACCGGAAACAGCCACCCTAAAACGCTCCATTATCAACGGAGTGTACTTCTCGTGCAGATTGGTCATCTCCTTGGAAATTTTGACCGTTTCCTCATCGAAATCGAACGGAACATACGAGAACTGTATGCTGGGCATGAACACGTTCGCCTGCAGCCATCGGACGAACAGCTCCTTGCTAGGAGGGTTGTTACCATCGGCTACCCCGGGATCGTACCCATTGCCACCGACCATGTCCGGCAGAACCAGCGGGTGACCCGCCATGTTCATCTGTAGCAGTGTGGTGATCAACGTGGGAAGACCGTTTGTACCATGCCATTCGGTATCTTTGTCGAGCATGCGCACAAATACTGGAAGATCTTGGGTGCGGTGCGTTGAACGGACTTCGATCAAGTCTCCGAACTTGGCAACGGTTCGTAGAAAATCATTCGTGTACAGGGTGGGATGCTTGGCAGGAGGTCCGTTAAGCACTGGATCCAAAGGAATCCAATCGGTTTCACCGGCATCGAATTTGAAACTGTCGATTCCGTACTGCTCTTGGATATTGCGCAGACGTTGAGAATACCACTCGGCAGCTTCCGGATTTGTGAAGTCTATGGAGACGGATTCGTTCATTCCACTGTTCCACCACCAGTGGTCGGAGTTGCCATTGTGATCAGTAACCAGGTAACCCTTTTCCATCGCTTCGGAATAGAAAGGTTCACAAACCTTATTGATGAACGGGTGAACCCATAAAGTGACTCGTGGTAGTCCCTTAGCTTTGATGTCCGCCACGGTCTGCTTCATATCCGGAAACTTCGTAGTATTTATGGTCAACGATCCGTAGCATGTCTCCCAGAAGTCGTCAATTTCAAACTGGGAATTCGCCCAACCGTTCATCACAATATCGTCAGCGTGCTTCAGGATCACTGCCTCATTGATATCTCGCTTGTAGCGCGCCCAAGTCGACCAAATCGGATACTTGACCATCTCCTCCGCCGGATGTCCTGTTGGTTTTCCAAGAACATTCACCACTGCACCCAAGTGAGCCTCTCTGGCATCTACACCGACCCCGATCTGGTAGATAAACGAATACGTCTCATCATAAGTATCGTACGGAAGAGCCTTTTTTGCTTCCAAGCACATGTAACCCGGTTTCCTAGAGTTCTGGTCCAAGAACAGTGGCGTTTCATCGTCCACGAACACAAACGAACCCAACGAGTTCAACCAATAGCGTTCGGCAACTGCGCAGTTATCCACCTGCTTAGATAAGTACGAGTAGTCATGCAGGCGAAGCTTCTGAATCGGCCAGTACTGGTTCTTTTGCTCAGGTCCTCCGAACCAGTTTGAGCCACGTAGTTTCACACAATCGGAAACCTCCGTTGAACGGTGCCGGCTTCTTCTGGCCACGGTCAGAAGCGATAAATCTGGTTGGTCTACATCTATGGTGAACTCGATTTCTGCTCCCCGTCTGTTACGCAACACAAATCCACGGAGCGTTTCTTCGTATTCGTTTGCCGATTGGAGTTCCCGGTCCATGACAATGTCCTGAACAACTTTTCCATCTCGCTGTATTGTTAGTGATCGCCCAAAGGAGTCGATCGTCACTTCTGTATTAGATGCTTGGAAGTATAGCTTGTAGTTGGTAGCGCAAGCAATCGCTGTGCAAACTACAAGGAATATCAAGGTTCTTATCACTGTAGTCCCTGCCATGTTATTTCACTGAAGCACTCTCATTCCTGACTATGGGGTCTACTTTCGGTCGTATATCTACATATACTGCTGCTACGAATTGGATGCTGATTTATTTTTATACCTTTATCGATAAGACCAGTCTACTATCGAAGATGAAGCGTGTCAAGTTTATCAATTGTTCTTTTTAAGATAGATGTACTTGAGGGACTAAAACAGACCGTTCAATTGTTCTTACCTCTATATGTTTACTAGAAAGCAAATCTCTCTCACGTTTCGATTTAGTGACATAACTATTCAGACTGATAACATTCGAAATAATGGTGATGATACAAGAGAAATTCATTTTGTCTTCTTCATCTTGGCATTATTTGTCGTCACTAATACAGAGCTTGATTGTCAGCTTAGTGTTCAATGGACACTTCCACAATTATTAACTGAGAGCTTTTTTGCCAAAGTTGCAAATTTCGCATTCGTATGTCGTACCTGCGATGATACTCTACGCCCGGGAAAGTCATGAAAATTTCCATTTTGAAAAGATCTTATATAATCTATCCTAATCCTATCCTAATCCTATCCTAATCCTCTCCTAATCCTATCCTAATCCTATCCTAATCCTATCCTAATCCTGTCCTAATCCTATCCTAATCCTATCCTATCCTAATCCTATCCTAATCCTATCCTAATCCTATCCTAATCCTATCCTAATCCTATCCTAATCCTATCCTAATCCTATCCTAATCCTATCCTAATCCTATCCTAATCCTATCCTAATCCTATCCTAATCCTATCCTAATCCTATCCTAATCCTATCCTAATCCTATCCTAATCCTATCCTAATCCTATCCTAATCCTATCCTAATCCTAATCCTAATCCTATCCTAATCCTATCCTAATCCTATCCTAATCCTATCCTAATCCTATCCTAATCCTATCCTAATCCTATCCTAATCCTATCCTAATCCTATCCTAATCCTATCCTAATCCTATCCTAATCCTATCCTAATCCTATCCTAATCCTATCCTAATCCTATCCTAATCCTATCCTAATCCTATCCTAATCCTATCCTAATCCTATCCTAATCCTATCCTAATCCTATCCTAATCCTATCCTAATCCTATCCTAATCCTATCCTAATCCTATCCTAATCCTATCCTAATCCTATCCTAATCCTATCCTAATCCTATCCTAATCCTATCCTAATCCTATCCTAATCCTATCCTAATCCTATCCTAATCCTATCCTAATCCTATCCTAATCCTATCCTAATCCTATCCTAATCCTATCCTAATCCTATCCTAATCCTATCCTAATCCTATCCTAATCCTATCCTAATCCTATCCTAATCCTATCCTAATCCTATCCTAATCCTATCCTAATCCTATCCTAATCCTATCCTAATCCTATCCTAATCCTATCCTAATCCTATCCTAATCCTATCCTAATCCTATCCTAATCCTATCCTAATCCTATCCTAATCCTATCCTAATCCTATCCTAATCCTATCCTAATCCTATCCTATCCTAATCCTATCCTAATCCTATCCTAATCCTATCCTAATCCTATCCTAATCCTATCCTAATCCTATCCTAATCCTATCCTAATCCTATCCTAATCCTATCCTAATCCTATCCTAATCCTATCCTAATCCTATCCTAATCCTATCCTAATCCTATCCTAATCCTATCCTAATCCTAATCCTATCCTAATCCTATCCTAATCCTATCCTACAAAATTGTTAGTCTCCATACGACAAGTTTGACATAGGAGAGAAAATTTCACAAACTAGACAAAGAACTACGACCGGAGTTATTGCAAAAATTACTTCAAAGATTTTCATTCTTCTAGTAATTCGAGAAGGAAATCTTTCAGAAATAATGAGCGAAGTTCGTGGATCAACACATGTAATCTAAGTAGTTTGTGCAGCGCCTGTGGAAATAATTGAAGGCATCACTTGAATAAAATTTAAAGTATTTATTGCTAGAACCCTTTATTTGACTACTGAAAGAATCATTCGAGGAACTACTAAAGGAATTATTCGACATATTATTGGTGAGCAATTCCCGCTCGCGCGCCAGCTATAGCTAAACAGTTCACGAAAAAGCCCATATTTTGATAAATGTTAGGTATTTTTTCGCGTGATATGTCTCATATTTCCCTTGGAATACATAGGGTGATGTGCTAGTTTTCCCAGTATTGCAGTGAATGATGCTGATACAAACCGATGCCAAACAATTCTTTCTCAAAACGGCTTTAGCATTGTACAATAACATTTTGATAAATCTTGATCTGTTTTTGGAAATAATGCAAAGAAGATGCATCTTATCGTATTCTCAATCCGTCGTATTGTTTTCAACTCCGTCGCAATCAGTTTCCAGATTCGTCCCACAACTCACGGCTCACTGTGATGAATTGAGTGGTTAAAACACAATATATCAACGCTATAATAAAATGTTTTACTAGAATATATAGATCTACGGGCATCTCCCTCCATTCCTTCAGCATGATGGAATATACTAATTTCCTTTAAAATTCATTGTTCGTCATCAAAATTTAGCCCAAACATATGAACACAATTTTGACCGTACAATTATGGCATTTGCTCACAGTACAGCGAAAACAACACAATCAAAGGAACCGTATTTTTACGTCGAGCGTCGCACACACATTGATGCGCACAAGCTTTTTTTCTCAGTACGACGGATTGAACTTTGTTTGCATTCTCAATTATACGCGGCGGTTGAGGAAATTTCGTAAAGTTTGGTGATTAATTGAAGTTTTACGGCGTGTGATTGGAATGAAATCCTTCAGTGAAGAAGTACGAAGGTTCTCCATAGTGAAAATAAGTGCCCGGCGAAGTAAGTCACCCTCGGGGGTGGGAAGAAACTTGTGTTCGAAAGTGGTGTGACTGATGTCGATCGCTAAGCATTTCTCTCAAATCGTGTTCGTCCATGAGATTTCGGTGAAAAAGTGAAAAGTGGATAATTGAACTGAAGTTATTTATCGAAATACAGTAGTTTCATTGCATTTTTGGTGTACAGGTGGACGAATCATAAAAGCTTTCACAAAATTACATTCGGAAAATGAATCTTTGTTGCAGGTAAGTTGGAATACCCGCCGTAGTGGAACATTTTAAGTTTGATACGACGAATAGTAGCTCTTACGACGAAGTAGAACGAAACCCTAGTAAACTTAGTGGCATCGTTCAGAGGAAGCATATCTTTTCATCATTTTCAAGTTTCATCTGACACTAAGAATATTTTGGCGGCTATTTTGAATTTTGCCGCCATCTCGAATTTTGTTAGAAAAATCGTTTTTGAACCATTAGCGCACCGCTCGCTTAGAATTCAATCAGAAAGCTGAGAATAAACCGAGTGATATATAGGCTACAAAAACTAGGTGAGCAGAACATAGTGGCCAGGGACGCAATCTAGCGGGACAAAATTAATAACTCGGTAACGAAGCGTTTCCGGTATTTGGTGTCTTCGGAAAAGTTTTTTGTAACAACGAGGACCATCTACTGACATAAACGAATAGTTCGTCAATCGTCCGCATAGTTAGCGCCACAATCTAACTTTTTACTGTGACGTTCTAGAAACTTGGCATGTTCGGCAAAGTTGTTCATTCTAATAAAACAAACAACTCTTTCGAAGACGTCAAAATTCCACAGCCTACTGTTTTCGAGCTATTGGCAAAAGTAGACCAAATAAGTGAAATAAAACGATTTTTTCACCGAATTTGACATTTTTCCTAAGAATCATGTCACATTAGACTGGCCCTTAAACAAAAAAGTTGTAAAACTCAACGGGGCACCCCCTATATGACCCTTAGGGTAAGAGAAACGCTCTCTCAAAATTTCAACTCAATTGGTTGCTCCACCAGCTGGCGCATTCGATTTGAAGTTTGTATGGGATATTCGTCTCAAATATATTGAAAATTGATCCTATGTCACTGTTTCGTTCCGTATATTAATTGTTCACGTTAAAAAAGCCCAGAATGACAAATACACTAGTTGATACCCTAATGAACATAATTGCAGAAGGTTGTATCTGGATTTAATCTCATTTTCATTACTCTTTCAGTTGTTGAAAGTTAGGCTTACATCAGCACTCCCGTACAGTCACTTATATGCATGCGACATGTGCCTCAGCTCGCCCAGCGTCATAGGTGGCTATGATGCGTTTAGTGGCTACCTCCAAGCTATGTTGAAGAAATACAAGCAGTATTGCATGATATACTTCAGATGGTTAAAACACAAACTTTATTAATTTTGATCATGGTATAATCTTCTACAATATTCTTCGCTATTACATCAAGTAGTGTTTTTGACATTCTGGGTCCAATTGAACGCGATCATTAATTTTCCTGAACTAAACAGTAGATGATGTGCTGTTGCTCATATGTTTGAGCTGAAAATCCCATATTAACTTCAATTCAAATGCGCCAGCTCATGGAACGACCAAATGAGCTGAATTTTTCAGAAAGACTTCCTCTTACCCCAAGAAATAATCCTGGGGGGTGCCCCGTGGAATCATACAACTTTATTTTTCTCCCATACTGAGCTGGGCCAGTCTAATGTCATATAATATTTTTTGCTGATAAATATATAACAAACACAAGCTCTGGTGGAAAAAATTTAATAATTAATAATACGACGCATAAAAATTGAGTAATAATGAAAAAACTTGAAAAATAGAGCAATTTTTCAACCTTAATATCTCCAAAAGCGCAAAAAATCGCAAGCTCAAATTTTGAAGCAATATTGAACAATACTTGATGAAACGAATGTCAAAATTTCAGAGAGAAATATTTTGGTGTTTTTTGAGATTTTTAAATTTTTTTTAATTTTTTTTACGGTTTACGGCAAAACTGCTCACAGTACAAGCTGGCTTTGGGTTTCATCTCGAATTCGTTGTTACAGTTTTCCGGAAGCTCAAAATTTAAGCAAATCCGGTGATTAAACACATATTTAAGGTTAAACAACCTAACAGTTCTCAAAATCGAAGGAATCTCCAAATTGATACCCTTTGATCTGTATTCTCTGTTTTGAAACATCCAAGGATCAACGCCCCTCCCGCTTTAAAACAAATCTACAAGCTCCGGACAAGAGCTCGTGTGCTCTGAAATTTTAGTATTTAGAGATATCGACTTGAATATGCTTTAAAATTAGATTTTCCGTGTTAAAAGTAACACATTCACAAAACAAATTGCTCACCTCGAACCATGATAACAACAATTAACTGACACATGATCAAATTTTTCATGGCCTACTATATCATTTGAATTATTGAAGAAGCACAAATATGTACCCTGTTTTAATCTACACTTTCATCTACGTCACTCGATATCAACTCAAGGAACTGGTCTAAAACTGAATTACATGGCTACTATGATGGCTTTTTTAAACAGTTTTCTGTAAGTTTTTGTTTCACGACTCGTTATTTCTTAAAGTCGATCGTCCCTTCAGATTTCTCATGGAAATTAACTGTATTGGAGTAATATAATCATTGTAAAAAAATTAAATACCGTCAAACGGGGCTTCTTTTGACATTATTTCCACATTGTTTAACTTTGAGGATTTGTAACTCTTAGAATTATGGATAGATGTTGATAATTTTTGCCTATATTTAAGTTGTATATTTACGTAACAAATGTGCAAAATATGAGGCAAATCCATCAAGAAATAACAAAAATGCTTGAATAGCGAAAAAAGCGTGTCCTTCAAGACAAAAAAGAGGCTACTTTGGACATGTTCACAATTTGCTAATGAAATTATTTTTTTTTATAACTTTCAAACTGATTCAATAAATTGTCGTCCACTGTGATTTTATGGAACGTTTTTCATTGATAAACTTAATGTAGAAAATTGCAAAGCTAGAATCAATTACACATATATAACAAATTTCAACGAAACGTGCCTTTCACTATTCTCAGTTTGCAGTATGAAACTTAAATTTTCAACTTCCTCTTAAATGGAACTATCAGTTACGAATGCTCGATTTTCAAGTTGACATAAACGAACGACGTAACTACTAGGTACTGCGATGATAAATGAGTTATGTACAAAAACTCTTTTTTTTCTATTCTTACTGTTATATGAACAATATGTTGAAGGATCACATTAATACCGGTAACTAATTTAATACCAGTAAGTAATTTTCATTAAAAACGCAATCTATGAAGTAAAGTTTAGCAAGATCGTAAAGAAGTAAGTTTGCTTTTGTAATATGCTTTTAGCTTCTAAGCAGTTTAGAGCTGGCTTAAGAGTAGTTTAATTTAGGCATTTGAAGGATGCAACTGTTCTGTACTACAAATTCATGTAAAATATGACGAAAAATTGTTTTTTAGAGATTATGTTGTGAATTTGGCATTGGTACGTATTGAAATATATGCGTTTTATGTCTGTTCACTTTTACAAACATTTATTTTATTTTTTTAAGTTGTAAAATACATAAACCAAAACATTATAATAAAATTAAAGTCGCAAAAATAAGACCTTTGATCAATTATTTTAATAAAGCAACAATTTTAAGCAAAACAAATCACAAGATTTTCATGAAACATGACGATTCGATAGTTTTGTGATGCTCCCAATTAGTTTCCAAGACATGGGTAAAATTCAAACAATGTTTGTATAGCCAATGTTTTATACCTTGTGAATATTTATTCGGGCTTTTTTTGAAATGTTTTCTTGTTTATCCTGTTATTGTTGATGTTGTTCCAAGAAAAATTCATGCCTAGTGCCCAGTGAACACACCATCGTATATGATGGGATATAAGAGTACAAATGTGCACGGATCCTTATGGTGCATATACGTATATCGCCTCCACATTTGTACTCTTATGCGCTATCTTATACGAGTTCGTGTTTACTGGGTGATAGAGCATATATTGGTTAATAAAAGTGCTGAAGACACAAAATAGCTCAGATTAATATTTACGCTGCTATTAAATACAAAAGGTGAGTGTCCAAAGTAGCCCCTAGAATCAAAAGTAGCCCCGTCCGACGGTATCTCAAAAACACCAAAATATACTTCTCTGAAATGCCTGAAAATTTGAGCTTGCGATTTTTTGCGCTTTTAAAGTTATTAAGATTCAAAACTTGCTCTATTTTTCAAGATTTTTCATAATTTCTTAATTTTTATGCGTATTATTATTTTTTCCACCAGAGCTTGCGTTTGTTATATATTTATCAACAAAAAGTATTATATGACATGGTTCTTAGAAAAAATGTCAAATTCGGTGAAAAAAATCGGTAAAAACAGATCATTAAATAAGAATTTTCTTTTATAATGCATATTTGGTACCAGAATGATTCTTCGGCAAATCTTCAAGTTCAGGAATAGCATTCATTCTTTCATTTGTTTGGTTCAAAACCATTGATTGAAAAGAATAACCAATTGAAAAGCTGAGATACGATAAGAATGAAATAATCTTGATCTTTTGGCACAATGGAAGCCTAATAATTCAACATGATGAGCGCTTAGATGGTTAAAAAAACATTCAACCGTTTTAAACCAGCCTGAATCTGAGATGTTCAATTTCGCTATGTTTTCACGTATTTGTTGGGCGGCAGTTAAAACGATACTTTATGGCGCAGAAAATCAAGGATTTTTTTAGCTCAAAAATTAAGAATTTCCTCTATAAATAAAAGCATTTTTGGCAATGTTTTACATTGAAACCAAGGAAATCACCATAAGACCTACTAATGTCTCAACGCGCAATCTATGAACTTCATTCAATGAAAAACAATGCATATGGTTAAAAAACTGTTTATTTATTTCAATCAATGGTTTTAGATGGTTATTATTTGTTGATTTCATTATTCCTGAGTTCAAAGATGCATATGTCGAAGAATAATTCTGTTATGAAAAAAAAAAACGCATTAGAAAAGAAAAATCATTTATAACAACCTGTTTTATAGCTAATTAAGCTAAGTAACAGGATCGGTTCCAGTAGAAACGTAACACCAAGAATAAGAAGAATAAGAGTATACGTAATCTGTTTTAGTGGTAGCCTCGAAATTCAACATGCTGAGTGCTAACAAAGTGAAAAACTCATTCTACTACTTAAAATCAAGATGGCGTCAAAATCCAAGATGGCCGCCAGATTTTTTCACTTAAATTAATACTCTTATTCTTCACTCGACTCGAAGAAAACACCGATAATTGAAAACATATTTCTTTGTTGTACAAAGAATGATGTTTTCATTGATTTTACTCGTCATACACCCGATTCTGTTTTTGCACGGATTTTTTTTGCACGGATTTTTTTTTACACGGCTTTTTTTGCACGGTTTCGCGAAATAACACGGATTTTTTTTTTGCACGGTATTTTTTTTACACGGTACGCATCCCCCGTGCAAAAAAAGAATCGGGTGTATACGTCAAAATCGTAGAACATGATTTAGCAACTACCGAAAAGCTAAACATTACATATACTTTACAATTGGATTAAATGGACAAATTGATGTGAAGTTTTGAGAAAAAGTTACATGTCTTCTCAGTGAGAATCGAACTCACGACTCCCTGATCTCTAGTTAGGGTGCGTTACCCCTACGCCATGAGAGGACTCATGGACGCAGAAGTTAATCTGAATTTATGGTGGTGGTGGTGTGCTATTTCAATACCTGAAAAATAATGCGTTCTCGGGCTAGGCATTGGATATAAATAGAAAGCGTTGTGTTTGGATGGGCATCTAATTCTTCCGAAAGAGGTACACTTTGCGAAAAAGGACCACGTGATTATTGAGCTGAAATCTTACACAGTTTTTCTCAGCTTTCAGATGGTGACAAGGGACTGTCAGATTGTGATGCTTCCGTAGCCAGCATCAATACTATGCAACACTGCACTGAGGTTGGCTGTCAGCTTGGGCCTTCGGCTTGAGCCTTGTAATGCTGGCTACGGAAGCATTGTGTTGGTTGGTATAGTGCTGCCAGTTCCTTGGATGGTAACCTCAGAATTCTAAACGAGCGGTGCGCTAATGATGAAAAAACGGTTTTTCTAACAAAATTCAAGATGGCAGCCAAATTAAAAATGGACGCCAATTTTTTTTAGATAGGTTAGATAGGTCTTTTTGGAAAGTTATGCGAGGTTACTAATCAAATTAAATCTGTCAGATAGCCGTTGATCTGCAGATCATCTTTACTGAAGACACCAACCTTTTTAGCTCATCAGGATCTTGTGACATAGAAGATTGAAAAATCATTCGTAGTGTCACCTAGCGGATGAACTCCTAACCAGCAGATAGCACAGCGTAACAAAAATGACATTTTTGCGTGTCTCAAGTATCAAATAAATTGCCATACAAGCTGGCGAACTTGCATGCAAGCTGACTCAAATAGTCCAAATAGTCAATATATCAAAAACTAGACGTGCTATTTGAAACGGCAATGGATTCAGGAAACCCTAATTAAGTAAATAGTGCTGTGTTGGTGCTTGAGACAAAAACGTGTTCCGCAGTGTAGCCCTTGACCTGTTAAACAGCTCTGCGGAAGTCACAAACTTTCTTGAAATACAGATATGTAATTCGTTACTAGTGCTACCTTGCGAATCAACACTTAATCAAATATTTCTAGATTTGCTTAACAACTTTTCCGGTCTAGCATATCAGAATCTTGAGATTTAGAAGATTATCGACATTGGCGTAGCTAGGATTTTTTTCTGGAGGGGGCCTAGGGGGGGCCTAGCAAATACTTGTTTTATAGAAGTAATGTCACGATTTTCACAAATTTCGTAGTTTTAATGGATTTGTATTGATTTTATTTATATGTTATTTTCGTTATATTCGTGACACATCAGTGGTATTCGTAAATTTTGTTTTTCGCTACGGAAAAGATTCATTCTTTTTGTCAGTCAAAAATCCTTCAAGAACTGTAGAAAAATAACCATGTGCTTTGAAGAGATTCCTCTGAGAATTACTACGGGAATTTCTTCATAAATTATGTTCGTACTTTTCAGTGGATTCTTCAAGAACTCCTTTACCTATTTTAACTGAGTTCATCCTGGGATTCCCACGAAAAATCATTCCCAGACTATTCGATCTCACCAGGAAATTTTTCGAAGAATCTCTATCGAATTGTTTAAAAATCTCTTGAAGAATTCCACCTGAGAATGCTTTAGTAAATCTTTTTATCATTTCTTTTGGAAGGTCTTATACGTATCAATTATATATTAATTCCAATTGTTTGTTTAAAGTATCCTCCAGTTGTTTGTAAACAAATGTTTGGGCATTCCAGAAATTTTGTTTGAACAAATTGCAGCAGAAATTCTCTAGACTTCCTGCAAAAAAAAAAAAATTCTACCAGATGTTACTCTAAGGATTCCCCTTAATATTCCACAAGAATTTCATGAGCAATTAAAAAGAATTCAATTGGAAAAATATTCTGCACGTTTTCTCAAAAAAGTTCTATCAGCAGAACTATCTACATTATTATTTCACAGATAATATTTCTTTAGATTTCTCTAAAGTCAATGAGCAACACCCCGCATTCCTTCAAAACACTCTCGAAAAAATGGTTAAAGAATTCTAACAGTCTTAAAAATTTCTAGCGGATTACGTTCAACTGATTTTCCGAGTAATTTGTTCAGGGATTTCTTAGAGAATTATATCTTAGAGTTTCCCTAAGATCCTCCCGAAAAATGTAACAAAAATTTATCTAAGTATTTTCGATTGATTTGGGAATTTCTTGAAGAAATTTTTCTCAGAACAAAGTAAAAACCAAGTAAAATGATCCAGAGGACGATTAAAAACAGTTTAACAACTATCATTAAAAATAATAATTCGAAAAAATATTTTTTTTTCATTTTTATTTTTTCGTTCCTTATTTATTTATATCCACCCCCCCCCCCCGTACCTTTTAAGTGGTCTCGGACATAAAAGAAATTTAATATTTGTATCAGCCTAATTGCCTAAAATTCAAGAATTCAACCGTAGAATGAAACTTGTTCACAATGTACATCACAGAAAAGCTTGAGTGGTCCATGATGGATTTACTCTAAAAATGTTTGTTCTTTTTACTTCGTCTTTTGAAATAGAAAAGGATTCGTGTTAAAATGGATGAAATTTTTACAGGACCTATTATTAAATAAAATCTTAGAACATGTGTTGTATATACTCCAAAATTCATGATACTATGGTGAGTATATTGATGTGGAATGAACCCATTTTTCCTACCTTTAAAAATTCCAAACAACCTTTTCAATGAATTTATTATTGATTAGTATGTAGTACTGTAGAAGATTAACACGAAAATATTTCAGGAATTTTTAAGAACATTATCAAAGATATGTTGTGGTAAAATTCGTAATGTAAGATTTTAATGAATGGAAATCTTAGGGGAAACTTTTGCATTACTTTGAAAATTTGTTGAGAGATTCCTGACGGACTTTTAAGAAACCATATGCATAAGAATTTTGCTTTTTAAAAACTACCTTTTTTTAGATTCTCTAAAATGTTGCTTTTTGGAGTATGGAAAGATTTTTGTAAGAAATTCCTCAAATGTTGAAGCAGGTAGAACAATAAATGGGCAATGGTGCAATGAAAGATAATTTATAATCTTTTCTCTAGGGGTAAATTATAGGTTAGTTAAAATTTCTTTAATTAATTTACAAATAAAACAAAATTCTCGTGAAGTTCCGTCAGAATCTTTTTAAGAAATCATCTTTGAAATATATACATCCTTGACTTCTGGATCTCTAGAATTCTGCCAGGAAGCCTTTAGAAATTTCGCCCTCGTATCGCACAAAAATTCAAACCAAGAATATGGATTCTGACAATAATTGGTCGGTTTTTAGACAGACTGGATCAAGTATTTTAGAATGATGTCTGAAAAACGTAATTCAAGCATTTGGAGTAACAAATATTTACCTTGTTTGCTGTAATGTTGGAACTTATCAAGTTAATAACACCT
The DNA here is from genome assembly GCF_002204515.2 of Aedes aegypti. Taxonomy (NCBI): domain Eukaryota; kingdom Metazoa; phylum Arthropoda; class Insecta; order Diptera; family Culicidae; genus Aedes; species Aedes aegypti. Next base: position 94,176,483 of record NC_035109.1, on the reverse strand, counting down.
CTGTGTCAAAATCGTACCGAAAAGATCAAATTTTATAAAATCGCCAAAATATCATCTAATCCGGTCTGCCTGAATACCAACCAATTGGTGAAATTATTTCTAAAGAAGCATTTTAAAGAAGATCAATACAAATTTCTTTATGAATATCTTAATGAATCATTTCTCTCTTGCCAGTTATTTTGCTACATGTTTCTCTACAGATTACTTCACCACTATTGAGGAATTTGATAATACTAAAATTCTACAAAGAATATCGAAAGATTTTTTTAAATTTTACTAAAAACCTGTTGGTAATTAATCAAATTAATTGATAAATTTATTCATGCGAAAATACTTAAAAAATTGAATCAAAGAGAGAAATTATTGTTGGATTTTGTTACATTCATTCACGCCAGGATAAATTGTTGCCATCCATCTGAAGAAAACTTGATCCTTGAAAGTTAAGCCTTATTTTTCAACAAGAATTTCCACTATGTTTTGGCTGAGAAATTCTTTTAGTAAGTTTGTCTATCTCTTCAATTATTTTTTTCGGACACTATACGAGTTAACATACACTATGAAGTCAATGCATGGATTTCTTTAGTGAATTCTCATTAGGGAAATCATCATCACCAGACACCTCGAGCAGGGTATCCTAAATACATGAGAGATCAGAATGCACTGAATCTGCTGCTTTATGCTGAAACAGCAATATTTGGGTTATTCAGAAGAAAAAAACGATTTTTGACAGTTAAAATTCCAGGATATTGACGCTTTATATTACCACGGTATTTTTTGCAACGGAGATATCGAAAAATTGCACTTATCGCATACAACAAAAAGCTAGTTATAACAGTAAGGACGTCCATAAATGACGTAGCATTTTTTCACTGATTTTTTACACCCCCCTCCACCCTCGTAGTATTTCGTCACAAATGCTGGTACTCCCCCCTGGAAAATACGTAGCATATCGAGCACCCCCCTATATTTTTTTATTTGTTTTCCTTAGTGACTGGGTTGAAACAAAAAATTGGAATTGAGAAGTTTAATACAAAGTTTGATATTAATTACTGACTGAAATGAAGGTATAATCTATTCTAACAGTTTGATATACAGTAGCGCTCAAAAGTAATTTGGAAAAGTTTTAAATAAACATTTTCCTTGGTTTTGGTTTCCAGTTTCTTATAGACTAAATTATATTACTATTGCTGTTCTTACCATAAAAAAAAAAACAAGTTTACTTTGAACAATGTGAAAAAAATTGATTGGATTGATGAAGCTCGTTACTGTCGAGTTAGGGTTCAATATATTTATAATATATTGAACAAAAATTTCGTAATATTAGATTTTTTTTTTAATTATTCGTTGTTAGGAAATAGATTTCAATGAAGATGATCATGAAAATATATTAATTTGAAATGAATCATCGTTAATATTATCCAATTTCAAATCATTTTAACAAACAGTGGCCAGATACATAAAAGATTACACTTGAAATATTTGGAATGTTTAGAAAATTTTAGCGATTATTATACAAATACAATAATCTCTATTAATATTTCAGTTGATTTCCATTATCGTTTCCATACTGAAAAAATCTTACAAATCTATAATGAAACCGTTAAATAATAAAAATTCTTCAAATTACCGAGTTATTACCAAAATTTAATGATAGGGCAATTTTGTTAACACTCGAATCTATTATCCTCATTAATATTCAGGCAGTTGACAATCGCTAGCTGTAAACAACGGACGTGTTCGATTTTCTCTTTCGCTGCTCCCAAGTGGTTTTATCATTATGGACTTATCCACGGTCTACTTTTATCCTCGACTTTCTTTTTCTTTTCTGCTCTAAATGCGGGCAATGTTTACATAAAATGACATCCGGACTAACATCCGGACGACGAATATTCACCGGATGAACATGAAGTGGATGAATGCACAACGAAATCTCGCATAACTTCTGATCTCGCCCTAAAAGCCATTTGTAACCATGTGTGTAGCTCGTTGTTTCTGAGCATTTGAATGGATTTTCATGTTATTTAACAACGCTATGGTGAAGAGAGGGTCATTATCTACCTGCCCGTGATGTTGGTTTGGATGCTTTTTCTTTCATTTGCTCAGAAACAACGAGCTACACACGTGGCTACCAATGGCTTTTAGGGCGTTATCTCAGAGTATGCGAGAAATCGTTCATTTTTTGTAAACACGGCCCGCAGTAAAAGGTGTTCTTCCCGATGGAAGAAGCAGCATGACGTCATTGTTAATTAGTTCATGGCTGCAGCTCGTAAAAACGTACTCGTTGTGGACTTTAGTGTACTCCCCGTGAGACCAGAGGTGTCAAAAATTCACAAGTTCCTATGTGAAACCATCAAACTTCAGCTAAATGACGTTACCAGCATACAGCTGACTTGGCCACAAAATATCAGAGTGGAAATAATATGAAGCACGTTATTTTCCACGAAGGAAGGGGTTTTAAAATCCCGGTGTATGTGGATGACGCTGCCGTTACTGTACGGATCCATGATCTTTCAACGGACATTTCTCGCGTAACAATTCTAAAGGGCCAATGATCAAATTGTAAACAAATCGGGTTTTGATACCATTCGATAGCATCTCCCAGTACCCACAAACTATGCAAACATTGTCAACATAATCATAAAACTTACCTTTATAAACTCGATTTTCAAAACGGCCAATAACCGCTTTTTTCCAAATCATTCATTGGCCCACTGCTTGAAACGGCCAATGATCGGTTCTCGCTCTATCAAGAGGGCCTACAATCGGAAAATTTCGCAAACTGTCATTGGCCTTAGCATGGTGAGAGGCCAATGACTCTCTCTTGCTCATTCATTGAAAACCGAAAAGGCCTAGCATTGGGCCAAGCACGCTAATAAAATTCTATTTTGGCCAATAAAAAAGGCCCATGCCTTGTAGAAAATCGAAAATGGGCCAAGCATTTAAACTCATCATTTTTTCCACATTTTTGTAGTACCGTAAAACGGGGTAACTTTGATAGTTTTTTCGAAGAAAACTTCTATATTTATGCATGCTGTTTCAAAGAATTACAATTTAAATTTTTAAAACAAGTACTGACATCCTAGCTATCGATTGCACTTGATAGATTGCCAAAAGATTTATTCTGAATGGATATATAATTTTTCATATAATCGAAAGTCGGTTTTCTGTTTTGGGGTAACTTTGATAATGGAGTATGAATCGAACAAGATTAAAAGAATTACGGAACATTTATAGGGCGTTGCATACCTCTAGGCGTTTAACGCTATATGGAAATTTCTGACTTAGATTACAAAAATGGTCCCAGTTTGTAAAAATGGTTTTCGCTAGGAGATTTGAGACCGAATTCATGTTCTACTATAACTAGGCTATCATGGGTAAGTGACGAACTCAATATGACTTTATCAAATAGTGGTCGTAGAACAGATTGTTTGTAAGCGTTGCAAAAATGCTAAAACTTTGTAATATTTTAATATTTGTATAAAAATCCTCAAATGCACTTGATTCCAACGAAAATAGCTTTGACATGAAGTGTCATATTAATACTCTTTATTATAACATTCGTTTTTCTTAACTAATTGACAGAAACTTCGTTATTTCGTTTAGTATGTTGGGGGTTTCGCACTATCAAAGTTACCCGCATTATCAAAGTTACCCCGTTTTACGGTAATAGTAAATTTTCACTCAACTAGTAAGACATCACATTGATTGATTTGAATACTGAGAAATAGGAATTGAAAATGTGGTGAGTAATATTCAAATCGAATTTTCTCAGAGTCAACGATCTGAGGATTGGCTCTTTTGAATTGTTACGCGAGATTTCACACATGACCGTGAAGAAACATATGGAGGAACGATACGGTGTGGTACTCTCCGTCGGACGAGAGCGATGGAAACATTACTTTCCTGGTATTCCTAATGGAATACGTGTTTTGAGGATGCATCTCTTCAAGCCAATTCCTTCGTACATTGAGATTGAAGGTCAGATGACGTCAGTTTCTTACCAAAACCAGGTGAAAAGTTGCCGCTATTGCCACAAAACAGCCCACCCGAAACAAAAATGTTCCGAGCCATCGGAAGCGCCAACTGAAGCCAATCAACCTGAAGCTGGAGGAAACATTCGATCCGCATTGTTCAACGTGAACGATTTCCCCGTTCTTGGCGAATCGACTAAAACGATACAAACAACAACAAAAGCCACACCATCAGTACCTATTGTACCATCACATGCGACTACCGACGCTGAATTTAATATCGACGATGCTCACCACGAGGAAGCAGTCACGGACAACAATAACGAGAATGATACCGATAGCTCGTCAGTGGAAACAGACACACATAAACGGCGCTTGTCAACTCGACGTAAGAACGAAACGAAAAAAATGTGCATTTCTCAGGGTTGCCAGAATGATGGCAAACCCGTGAACGACGGCAAAAAGAATAATTCATTTGTTGAAAATTACTCAAGTAAATTGAGAAGTAGTTCAGCATCCAAAATTAACTTAGGAGGATAGGACAGTTTATTATTTAAGACATTATGTAATGAACGCACGAAAATCGGCTCCGTAATGCTTTAATGGCGGATGAGCCTGTCAAATAAACGAACAATAAAAAAAAAATTAATATTCAGGCTATTCCATCAAGAGCATTGATATATCAAAACAAATGATGAGTTGATTGGGTGGGGATCTCCTGCAACATGAAGGCATAATTCACGGAATAAATATTTTGCTTTAAACGTAATATTTGCCAAGAAGAACATATTTTATTTTCTTGAAGAAATAAAGCTCCAAAAGAAAATATGGATTAAACTAAAAAGGCTGACTTGATGTCATGTTAACAAATGGCAAAAAAATGTACTCCAAGTAGTTAGAGCATTGATTTTTAATCAATTCATTAAACTTATTTTGTTTATTTATAAATTTATTAATTTGGACACGAATAAGATATAATATTCACATAATTATTTAAAGCTTCAAAACATCTGTTAGATTGCATTTATTAAGAAAATCTAAAATTTCATAGATATTTTTTCAATCTTGTCATATGAATGTTTTGAAGCTTAATCATAATTTTATAATCCAAGTTTATAAGTAAAAAAAAGGAGTTTCATAAAAAATAATTGTATGCAATTTTTTTAGCGCCTTTCTTTTTACGGACTTGATTCAAAATGCTACGTCCACTAGCTAGGACCCCTCCCTCCCCTCGTCACACTTCGTCACAAATTCGCGAAGACCCCCCTCCCCCCTAAAAAGCTACGTCATTTATGGACGACCCCTAACAAATCGATCGACAACCGGACGATTATGCTTTCGGCTGTTACGCGATTCACCGAGGACAAAAGCGCTACGCTGATGCTGTCTAAGACAAGCGAGGTTTTCTCTAAAATAACGTAACAACTGAAAAGAATTTTGTCAATAACAAGAGTCGTGTACATTGATTCAGAAGATTTTGCTTCGTGTATTTTTTTTTAAATTTCTATTTTAACTATCATCAAATATTCTGGGGGGGCCTGGATGATTCTGGAGGGGGCCAGGCCCCCCTGGCCCCCCTTGTTCCTACGCTAATGATTATCGATAATAGCGCCATTGAGCGAAAGAATTTCCTATCAGTTTGGTAAGGTCATCAACCAACAAGAATGGATCCAAGCAAAGCCTGCAATCATGAACCCTTTTTCAAAATGCTTAAACTTAGCAGTACTTGAAGTTTAACACGGAAACGCATAAAAACGAAAGTAGATGCAACAAGAGTGAACGTCTTATAAAGTTGTTTAATATTGGGCTTGTACAAATATTACGCTACTAACGAGAAAAAGTTCAATGACCTTCTTAATTAGGTTTTACAGCAGCGATGGCAATCAACCACCGACAACGGAAGCAATAGTTTCCTTATCTTATTATAATTTTCCCACGCGACTTTCGTAATGACTCAACCGGGTGGCAGATGTTGTTCACGTTTTTATTTCATGAAATAACTCTTTGTCAACATACACCTCAGGTACGAAATCACCTTCAAAGTTAGAACAATCAATCGTTTGGAGGTATCCACTTGATGTACTGATGCTTGCACAATGATAGGAAGTTGCAATTTTTCAAATAAATATTGTTATTTCACCGTATCGACCGATACCAAGGCGCTATATAAGATCCATCGGATAGTTCATCATCTGACAGTCTGCCCGTGAATGTGTTCGGTGCCGCGAATTTCAACCGATAGTTATCTCGTACGAAATACTAATTTTACTTAACATGAAGTGCTAGTGAATGGCTACGATGACAAATCTCATATTAATTATTACCGGGTTCCTGGCTACAGTGAGTACGATCCAAGCCGCAAGTTACACACTAAAGTTCTACAATGCCAACGCAGCCGCTACGGTGTATACCTCGTCTAGAGAACTTATCGTTCATAGAAATGGAAGAGTTGCACAGCGAATCTTCATGGACCAGGATTTGCGATCAATGACACACTACGAAGAGATCGCACATGGATTTAAGTTATCTAACGCGAATGGAGAGGAGATTGAGTTTGTGAAGGACTTGGACACAGCGGAGTTTTCGCTGTTTACGATTGCGCGAAGAGTTCGTGATCGGTCCGAAGTAGTGACGGATTGTGTTCGAATGACGGGATCGAATTGGTTTGGTGGTCCGCAGCAAAAGTACCAGTACTGGCCGATTCAGAAGCTCCGTTTCAACGAGTACTCTTTCTTGACGAAAGAGGCTGATAATTGTGCGGTAGCCGATCGGTATTGGTTGAACTCGCTGGGTTCGTTTGTCTACGTGCATGATGAGACTCCGTTATTTGTCGACCAGAACTACGGACAGCCTGGATACATGTGCTTGGAAGCGAAAAAGTCTCTACCATACGATATTTACGACGACACGTACTCTTTCGTTTATCAGGTTGGAGTGGCCGGAGATGCGAAGGTCGCACATATGGCTGCAGTGGGGAACATTCTGGGAAAGCCCTCGGGACATCCCGCCGAAGCCATGGTTAAATACCCGATTTGGTCTACCTGGGCGCGGTATAAGCGAGACATTGATCAACACGTAGTTCTGGAGTTTGCCAACGAAATAGTTAAGAATGGCTGGCCTAACAGCCAGTTCGAGTTGGACGATGACTGGGAGACTTGTTACGGCGCTCTGCAGTTCAACACTACCAAGTTTCCGAACATCAGGCAAACGATCAGTGATATACGAGCGGCGGGATTCCCAAGGGTTACGATCTGGATCCATCCGTTCATTAACAAAGGATGTGAACCGATATACTCGGAAGCGAAACGACTCGGATATCTGGTAGCGGATCATGAAGGAAATACGGATACGGAATGGTGGAATAGCAAAACGGGGCAAGCTGCCTACGTGGACTTCACCAAACCTGAGGTTGCCCAGTGGTTCACACAACGGCTTCAAGCGGTTCTGGATGTCAGCGGAATCGATAGCTTCAAGTTCGATGCTGGGGAGACCAGCTGGACGCCGCCCAACCCACTGTTGAATGGACCACGATCGCACCAGCCAAACATGATCGTAGACAATTACGTGCGAACGGTTGCCAAGTTTGGCGAATTGGTCGAAGTGCGTTCCGCACATCTCAGCCAGGATCTGCCTATTTTCGTTCGGATGATCGACAAAGATTCCGAATGGACCTGGAACAATGGACTACCGACGTTGATCACCACCCTGCTGCAAATGAACATGGTTGGTTACCCGTTGGTTCTACCAGATATGGTCGGAGGTAACGGATACAACGATCATCCGCCAAACAAGGAGATGTTCATCCGTTGGCTCCAGGCCAACGTATTCATGCCCAGTATTCAGTTCTCGTATGTCCCGTGGAACTACGATAACGAAACGGTGCAGATTTCGAAGACGATGACCAGCTTGCACGAGCAATACACACCGCAGATCATGGAGCGATTCAAGCTGGCCGTTTCCGATGGGTACCCCGTGAATCCTCCACTCTGGTGGATCTCTCCGAACGATACTAAGGCACAAAAAGTTTATGATCGTAAGTTGTTCGATATTTGATTGGCTAGCTACTTAAAGATTGATCGATTACAGAATTTCTGTTGGGAGATGACATCATTTCGGCGCCGGTAATCAAGGAAAACGTTCGAGCCCGGGATATCTATCTCCCGATCGGTGACTGGGTGGATGGCAACACGGGGACGGCCCACACCGGGCCCAAATGGATAAGGAACTATTCCGTTCCTCTGAAAATGCTTCCGTATTTTTTGCGGAAGAAAGCGTGAGATTTGATATAACTGAATAAAGGTGCTTGAGAATAGATTTGAAGTGGTCAAGGTTATCTTGACGGATAGGAAATTACTTTGTTATCGGTAAAAATCAACAAACATTCACTAACTAAAATAAGCAAATGCTTTTAAGTACCTTCTTGTATTTCTTCTTCTTTCTGAGATTACATCACACATGAGGTAAAAACTGACAACATTACATACTTCCATAGCTTTAAATCTCTTTCCGCCAACGACTTTTTTCAATGTTACGGAAGGCTTCTAAGCTAAATTAGCTTGAACAAAAATTGTTGGAAATTGTCTACAATTACACTAATTTACAAATAAAAATGAAAGTCATGAACTTTAATAGCTGAGCTTCATTTTCAATGTAAAATCGTACGCTGAATCCAAAAAAAAAAAAATGTCAAAAAAATTCACAGTAGAACCTGTAGTAACCGAAAGATGCAATAATAAAATTCGCATCTGTTCGCTTCTACGATGGTTATCAGAATGATTTCATCCGATTTTTAGCTCATCAGGATCTTGTGATATAGAAGATTGAAAAATCATTCGTAGTGTCACCTAGCGGATGAACTCCTAACCAGCAGATAGCACAGCGTAACAAAAATGACATTTTTGCGTGTCTCAAGAATCAAATAAATTGCCATACAAGCTGGCGAACTTGCATGCAAGCTGACTGAAATAGTCCAAATAGTCAATATATCAAACACTAGACGTGCTATTTGAAACGGCAATGGATTCAGGAAACCCTAATTAAGTAAATAGTGCTGTTTTGGTGCTTGAGACAAAAACGTGTTCCGCAGTGTAGCCCTTGACCTGCTAAACAGCTCTGCGGAAGTCACAAACTTTCTTGAAATACAGATATGTAATTCGTTACTAGTGCTACCTTGCGAATCAACACTTAATAAAATATTTCTAGATTTGCTTAACAACTTTGCTGGTCTAGCATATCAGAATCTTGAGATTTAGAAGATTATCGATAATAGCGCCATTGAGCGAAAGAATTTCCTATCAGTTTGGTAAGGTCATCAACCAACAAGAATGGATCGAAGCAAAGCCTGCAATCATGAACCCTTTTTCAAAATGCTTAAACTTAGCAGTACTTGAAGTTTAACACGGAAACGCATAAAAACGAAAGTAGATGCAACAAGAGTGAACGTCTTATAAAGTTGTTTAATTTTGGGCTTGTACAAATATTACGCTATTAACGAGAAAAAGTTCAATGACCTTCTTAATTAGGTTTTACAGCAGCGATGGCAATCAACCACCGACAACGGAAGCAATAGTTTCCTTATCTTATTATAATTTTCCCACGCGACTTTCGTAATGACTCAACCGGGTGGCAGATGTTGTTCACGTTTTTATTTCATGAAATAACTCTTTGTCAACATACACCTCAGGTACGAAATCACCTTCAAAGTTAGAACAATCAATCGTTTGGAGGTATCCACTTGATGTACTGATGCTTGCACAATGATAGGAAGTTGCAATTTTTCAAATAAATATTGTTATTTCACCGTATCGACCGATACCAAGGCGCTATATAAGATCCATCGGATAGTTCATCATCTGACAGTCTGCCCGTGAATGTGTTCGGTGCCGCGAATTTCAACCGATAGTTATCTCGTACGAAATACTAATTTTACTTAACATGAAGTGCTAGTGAATGGCTACGATGACAAATCTCATATTAATTATTACCGGGTTCCTGGCTACAGTGAGTACGATCCAAGCCGCAAGTTACACACTACAGTTCTACAATGCCAACGCAGCCGCTACGGTGTATACCTCGTCTAGAGAACTTATCGTTCATAGAAATGGAAGAGTTGCACAGCGAATCTTCATGGACCAGGATTTGCGATCAATGACACACTACGAAGAGATCGCACATGGATTTAAGTTATCTAACGCGAATGGAGAGGAGATTGAGTTTGTGAAGGACTTGGACACAGCGGAGTTTTCGCTGTTTACGATTGCGCGAAGAGTTCGTGATCGGTCCGAAGTAGTGACGGATTGTGTTCGAATGACGGGATCGAATTGGTTTGGTGGTCCGCAGCAAAAGTACCAGTACTGGCCGATTCAGAAGCTCCGTTTCAACGAGTACTCTTTCTTGACGAAAGAGGCTGATAATTGTGCGGTAGCCGATCGGTATTGGTTGAACTCGCTGGGTTCGTTTGTCTACGTGCATGATGAGACTCCGTTATTTGTCGACCAGAACTACGGACAGCCTGGATACATGTGCTTGGAAGCGAAAAAGTCTCTACCATACGATATTTACGACGACACGTACTCTTTCGTTTATCAGGTTGGAGTGGCCGGAGATGCGAAGGTCGCACATATGGCTGCAGTGGGGAACATTCTGGGAAAGCCCTCGGGACATCCCGCCGAAGCCATGGTTAAATACCCGATTTGGTCTACCTGGGCGCGGTATAAGCGAGACATTGATCAACACGTAGTTCTGGAGTTTGCCAACGAAATAGTTAAGAATGGCTGGCCTAACAGCCAGTTCGAGTTGGACGATGACTGGGAGACTTGTTACGGCGCTCTGCAGTTCAACACTACCAAGTTTCCGAACATCAGGCAAACGATCAGTGATATACGAGCGGCGGGATTCCCAAGGGTTACGATCTGGATCCATCCGTTCATTAACAAAGGATGTGAACCGATATACTCGGAAGCGAAACGACTCGGATATCTGGTAGCGGATCATGAAGGAAATACGGATACGGAATGGTGGAATAGCAAAACGGGGCAAGCTGCCTACGTGGACTTCACCAAACCTGAGGTTGCCCAGTGGTTCACACAACGGCTTCAAGCGGTTCTGGATGTCAGCGGAATCGATAGCTTCAAGTTCGATGCTGGGGAGACCAGCTGGACGCCGCCCAACCCACTGTTGAATGGACCACGATCGCACCAGCCAAACATGATCGTAGACGATTACGTGCGAACGGTTGCCAAGTTTGGCGAATTGGTCGAAGTGCGTTCCGCACATCTCAGCCAGGATCTGCCTATTTTCGTTCGGATGATCGACAAAGATTCCGAATGGACCTGGAACAATGGACTACCGACGTTGATCACCACCCTGCTGCAAATGAACATGGTTGGTTACCCGTTGGTTCTACCAGATATGGTCGGAGGTAACGGATACAACGATCATCCGCCAAACAAGGAGATGTTCATCCGTTGGCTCCAGGCCAACGTATTCATGCCCAGTATTCAGTTCTCGTATGTCCCGTGGAACTACGATAACGAAACGGTGCAGATTTCGAAGACGATGACCAGCTTGCACGAGCAATACACACCGCAGATCATGGAGCGATTCAAGCTGGCCGTTTCCGATGGGTACCCCGTGAATCCTCCACTCTGGTGGATCTCTCCGAACGATACTAAGGCACAAAAAGTTTATGATCGTAAGTTGTTCGATATTTGATTGGCTAGCTACTTAAAGATTGATCGATTACAGAATTTCTGTTGGGAGATGACATCATTTCGGCGCCGGTAATCAAGGAAAACGTTCGAGCCCGGGATATCTATCTCCCGATCGGTGACTGGGTGGATGGCAACACGGGGACGGCCCACACCGGGCCCAAATGGATAAGGAACTATTCCGTTCCTCTGAAAATGCTTCCGTATTTTTTGCGGAAGAAAGCGTGAGATTTGATATAACTGAATAAAGGTGCTTGAGAATAGATTTGAAGTGGTCAAGGTTATCTTGACGGATAGGAAATTACTTTGTTATCGGTAAAAATCAACAAACATTCACTAACTAAAATAAGCAAATGCTTTTAAGTACCTTCTTGTATTTCTTCTTCTTTCTGAGATTACATCACACATGAGGTAAAAACTGACAACATTACATACTTCCATAGCTTTAAATCTCTTTCCGCCAACGACTTTTTTCAATGTTACGGAAGGCTTCTAAGCTAAATTAGCTTGAACAAAAATTGTTGGAAATTGTCTACAATTACACTAATTTACAAATAAAAATGAAAGTCATGAACTTTAATAGCTGAGCTTCATTTTCAATGTAAAATCGTACGCTGAATCCAAAAAAAAAAATGTCAAAAAAATTCACAGTAGAACCTGTAGTAACCGAAAGATGCAATAATAAAATTCGCATCTGTTCGCTTCTACGATGGTTATCAGAATGATTTCATCCGATGGAAATCAAATTTACGAACCCCGATCAGCTAAGCCAATTTCGCTTCGGTTTGATTTCGGAGCTTTTTGCTTCGACACGCTACACGCAACATCTCCCGACATCAACACGATTGCGTTCATTTTAAGGCGCCGCAAAGCTTCGTTCAGTTTCCACATTTCGACCCGTTTACACACTGCTTCGGCTAGGGGTGTTCAAACTGTACGTTCAATTATCATATGATACACGCATGACAAATTCTAGCGAACGAATAAACTTTCGAGCCATAACCACCACAGAACCGTTTTTGAAATACGCTCAATATTTGATTTTTTTGGTTTTTCAAAAAAGTACATTTGCTAAAATTGATGTATCTCCGGATTTAGAGCACCAAATCTAAACTTTTTTTTAGCAAAATAAAGCTAATTAAATGTGCTTTCTACCGTCTGAACATCACTTTGTTGTGCAAATTACGGTTTTCTAGATATTTATGGCATAATCAAATTTTTTCGATATTTTTGAGTAAAATTTAACCAAATTTTCAACTTTTAGCTAAGTTTTAAGCACGATGCTGATGTTTTAAAATTCGTTTATCATGTTGAACTCAAGGTATGTAAAAAACCAAAAGAAAAAAGTACCTAATGACTGAAATCGGTTGAAAATTGAAGATGTTATGGCATTTTTTGTAGAACACTTGAATTTTGAAGTTTTGACCTTTTAAAACAACAAGACGAAATCCATATAAATTTCACTAAATCCTTTCACTTTGAATGACTCTTAGTACAGATTCCATGCTTTGTTAACCGTTTTATCAATTATTATTTTGGATCACGACTAATTAATGAAAAGGGCGTATGTAAAAGCAGAATTTATGTGTTTGCGTATATATTAAAAAAGGCCAGTTTTACTAACATGGAGTCTTGATATATTTCAAGCTAATAATGATGATGATAAACTTTTTATGATTCAATATTAAATCCAGCAAACAAACTACAACGAATACGCGTATAAAATAAGGCCATGGGCTCATTTGAGAACGTGAAAGATGTATCCGCCTTGGCTACATACTGTATGCAACTTAAAAGAAAAATTTCCGAAGCCATCCGTGTTCAATTATGGCATACGAAAGTTCAGGCTACTGCGATGTCAAGCTTTCTTTAGTGTTGCTGGCTCAACGGCTGAATGATCATGGCGTTTAATGTGATACAAGAAATATAAATTCCTGACTGATTCCTGAAATGTTTGGTCCTTTAACTGTTTTGATGTGGTTATAACTATTTTTGATGTGGTTTCAAGTTTAATGATAAGTTTATGCTGCTTGTCTGTTTGGCGTTTGAACGTTATAACTTTGTTATGACAAAATGATTTTGGCAGCACTTTCGTCGCAGGGAAAACATTGTTGACAGGTAGTACTGTTTGTTGAACATAGTGAAACAATGTGTGCGGCAAAGCGTGAATTTAAGTGCAAAAATGATCCGCAAAAATTTTGTTTCGTCTGCGGAAACTACATTTTTACGACACCGGTAAATTTTACTAGTTCATTGCAAACTGCATATCGGCTTTATTTCAAAACTGATCCCAAAAACCTCGACAAAACGTGGACTCCAAACGTTGTGTGTAGTTCGTGCAAAACATGCTTGGCTAGATGGATGTCTGGAGAAAGGTAATTATTTAATTTTCTACATTCAAATGACTAACAAGTGCTATTTACTAACTAACTAACCAACAAATCTTGTACCAGCCGCCATTTGTCCTTTGTTGTACCGATAATATGGCGCCAACCATTTTGTCATGCAGCGGATTGTTATTTCTGCTTAACCAAAGTCATGCAATGTTAATAACGGCTAGCCCCGTGGCTACACCCACTCAGGGTCGGCGTTTGCTTGCTTCGGGAGGACACACTAACCTTTTCACTGGAACTGAAGGGGACAATACAAAGTACAGGCAGACCCACTGAAATGGAAACCAAGGCGGTCTTCAATAGAGTAAAGTGGCACAGAACATAGTGAAATTTTACTTAAACATATTTATTTAAAGAAGTTACATTGATAAGGGGGGGTGTAATCGTTGCGGCCGTGCAGGTAGTAGCGAGAGAGAGAGGAGAGGTTTTTGGGGGTTACTTGCCACACTTCAGGAAGCGCTATTTTGTTGATCCACGTGCTTGGTCTTGTGGGTTCTTCGGGGCGTCATCTTGGCTGTGCGGGTTCGGTTCCAGCAGCTGGGAATTCAGGGCCTGATCTTCGTCGTGGGTTGATCTTCAGTCGGGGATGTTCGTGGGTTATTCCCGGCCTTTGACCGACGTCCGAACGCTCACCGACGGGGCTGTGACTCATAGGATTTTGAGCTACGGTAAGCGGGGCACGCCCACGGGCCTCACCGTCGCTCTCACCTCCAAAACGTCCGTCACTGTTCCCTCGTGGCGTGTGGTCCAGTGATAGCTTGGCTCACTGACCACCAGCGTTAGGCTCGCCGATCTCCAACGTGTCGCCTCGTCGCGAAGCTTCCGCAAAGTGGTAGGGTTGACGACCAGAATGTTGCGGATAATCCGGGGTTCTTCCAGGCTCCAAGGTGGGTTTCGCGGACACTTCTCACACCGGTGTCGAACTTTGGCTTTTTCCGCGCCAGAGCTTTCCCTTTCTGTCCGCACACGCACTCGTTTTTCTTCTACAACTTTCTTTTCGGAGCTACTTTAGATTTAGTCCGTATTCTTCGAGCGTCAATCACTTTCTGCCCTCTTTTTTTCCCAGACTCTCCTTTCCTCTCCATTCCCTTCTCCTCTCTTCCTCTTCTCTCCGCTCTTCTCTCCTCTCTCTTGATTTGGTCCCGGAACTGTCATTTGAGGCAGGGATGCCACACCCGTAGAGTCAGATTTATTTCAGATAGAGATGTGAAACGTGCCTAACCTCTTGCTAATCATAGTTGTAATAAGGGGGGGGGGGGGTAGCCTTTACTTAAGCATTACAAATTATTTGAGTTATACATTTCTGTTTTTATTTTACTCCTTTTGTCCCTATTTAATTTCTTATGGCTACTATAAACAAAACTCCTAGCTGGCAAAATAGTTTGACTACTTCTTGGCCTCCATAACGTGGGTGAATTTAATTGGTTCCGATCAGTCGGTAACAGCAACACGGACGTCACAAAGCAGTTGAATATCCACAAGTTCAATCAATGACAAAACCGATTCCACATGAAGATTCATCTCCTTATCCTGTTTGTCCAAAGCGAAAACGAGAGCCTTCAGTGGATGACAGTGACGAACCACCCTTTGATGAAAGCGACGTGGAATACGAAAGAAAGCCGATGCTGTTTACACAAGCGGAACTCAATGACTTGATAAGGGACTTGGACTTATCAAAAGAAAAATCAGAATTGTTGGCATCGCGCTTGATGGAACGAAACTTTCTTTCTGCTGATACAAAAGTTACTTCCTACAGAAAGCGTCATGAAAAATTTGGAAAATATTTTTCCAAAAAAGACAGTTATGCTTATTCTGCGCGGCGTGTGAGGTGAGACGAATCGAATAGGGTGACAATTGTCGACTCGCTCTCATTTGATTAGCATTAGTCGTCTCACGTCACCCGAGGTGAGAGCGACCCGTCTCGATTCACACGCCGCGCAGAATAAGTACGAGTGCTTGCTTTTGCCATGACATAAGAGGCTTGTTTGAAGAATTCGGTGAACCATATGATCCTTCTGAATGGCGTTTGTTTATCGACAGTAGTAAATTAAGTTTAAAAGCTGTTCTGCTGCATCAAGGGAACAATAAGCCTTCGATTCCGCTAGTTCATGCCGTGAACATGAAGGAATCATACGAATCGATGGCTTTTATACTTGACCTGATATGCTACAACCAACATAATTGGAAAATATGCTCAGATCTCAAAGTTGTTGCAATGTTGACTGGCTTGCAACAGGGATATACTAAGTTCATGTGTTTTCTTTGCAAATGGGATAGCCGAGCACGTAAACAACATTACGTTCGGGAAAATTGGCCCGAACGAAAGTCTTTTACAATTGGTCAAGAGAATGTAAGGTGCCATCCTCTCGTAGCGAAGGAACAGATAATACTCCCGCCACTGCACATAAAGCTTGGGTTGTTCAAGAATTTTGTAAGGGCGCTTAACAAGGAAGGACCAGCTTTCGGATACCTGAAATCCATTTTTCCAAACTTGTCGGATGCCAAGATTAAGGAAGGTGTGTTCGTTGGTCCTCAAATTAAAAAAATGTTAAACGATGAAGATTTCTACACCGTATTGAACAATCATGAAGCCGAAGCATGGAAATCGTTCCAGCGTGTAGTTGCTGTGGGCAACAACCGCGCAGGAACCAAACAACCGAAGCGAATAACCGGAGCGGACAAGTAATCGGATCACGAAATAAAAAGATACTAGGCGTCGCGTAACAAAAGGAAAGTTAACTGTATTTTGGTTCAAGTACAAAGTTCGAATGAAAAAGGAAATAGCACTGACTCGACCACTGCTTGTTTTGGTGCGATGATGTTGGCAGCAGTTCGATGGAGGTTTGACAGTAGATGGTGTATCTAGGCGAGGTAGTCATTTCAATACCCCACACTCCTCCTAAATGTAGACCGAGCCGTTAGTTGCTCGATAATCCCAGGCTCTCCAAGAAACCCCGGAACTTTACAGTGCCCAAGGGCTTCGTGAGCACGTCCGCGGTCATCTTCTCAGTAGGGCAGTAGACTAGCTTCACTTCTCCACGATCGTATAGGTCCTTGATGAAGTGCTGTTTAGTGTCTATGTGTTTAGACCGCTTGTTTGTTTTCTCCAGATTCACGAAGCAAAGACAGCTCTGGTTGTCTTCGTAAACAATCGTTGCACCCTGTTGTGGTTCACCAAGATCAGCCATTAAACGTCGAAACCAGATCAGCTCCTGGCAGGTCTCGCTCAGTGCGAGGTATTCGGCCTCCATGGACGACAAACTCACGCTGGTCTGCCGGCGACTGACCCAAGCAACGGGACCACCACCGAAAAAGAACACGAATCCTGTAGTCGATTTTCTGCTGTCCTGGTCGCCTGCCCAGTCGGCGTCCGAATATGCAACCAGTGACCATCCGTTGCCCGGCCCGAACTGTAGCTTGAACTCCTTTGTCCCCTTCAGGTATCTGATGACTCTTTTTGCGGCCTTCCAATCCATCCCACTTGGCTTGCTGACTCTGCGACCGAGTAGTGATACGCTGGCCGCCACGTCAGGCCGAGCGTGGACTGCGATGTAGAGCAGAGCACCTACTATGCTCCTGTACTTGCTTGGATCCTCGAATAACTTGGTGTCGCCGCTTGACTTTAGGTATCCCGGTTCCATTGGCGTCTTAGACGGTTTGCAGTCGCTAAGGCCAAACTTCTCTATCAGCGACTCGATGAAACAGGTCAATCGTAGACTGTATATTCCAGCTTCACAGACAATCTCGTATCCCAGAAAATGCTTAGCTGTTCCGAGGTCACAGATATCCAAGTCCTTCCGCAATTCTTCGTACACCATCTTAGCGACCGATTCTTTCGCACAAGCGATCAAAAAGTCATCCACGTAGACGAGTAATATGACTAAGCCGTCACCGTTGTCGCGTACGTAGAGGCAAGTATCAGCCTGGCACTGTCGGAACCCCAGCTTGGTCAACACTGCGTGAAGTGCACGGTTCCAGCAGCGCGCAGACTGCTTGAGACCATAAATACTTTTTCTGATCTTGCAAACCTTCTCCTCCTTTCCGCTTACGGCGAATCCCGGCGGTTGCCGCATGTAAATTTCTTCCTCGACGATTCCGTGTAAATACGCTGTCCGTACATCCAAATGTCGAAGAACGAAACCACGCTTGCCGGCCACTGCTAGCAACGCACGGAGAGTTTCATGTCGGGTTACAGGTGCAAAGACGTCCAGATAATCAACCCCGTATCGCTGGTTAAATCCTTGCGCCACGAGGCGCGCCTTGTGCTGCACAACATCGCCGTGTTCATTTCGTTTTAGCTTAAAAACCCACCGCGAACCGATGGTTTTTCTCTCTTGCGGCAACCCGACAAGTTCCCAGGTGGCATTCCGTTTGTGCGAATCCATTTCGGCACCCATGGCTTGCTTCCATGCCGGAATCTTCAGCGCGCAGCGATAATCCGTTGGTTCCTCAGTCATCGACTTTGCCATGCCGACTACGTAATCCTCTAGCTTCTTCGGACGAATCCCTCTCGTCGGCCGATCTTGCCGTCGAAGTTCCGGCTCCTCCTCAACGGCTGCCGCTTCCTCGTCGCCCGAAGATTCCTCCAACGCCTCACTGTCAGCTGTGTCAAAACCATCCCAATGGTCCGACATCTCTCCATCACTTGCTTCATTCTGCAGCAGCTCTGTATCTTCACGGTGCTCGAAACCGATTGGCACTTCGATCTCATCTTCAGCTACGTCGATCTTCTCCGGAGTCGCAAGTTGCTCCGACCCATCACCAAGCTCAATAAATTTAGCGTCCCGGCTGACGGTTATGTGGTTGTTGGAACGATCTAGAAACCGGAAGCCTTTACGATCCTCGCAGTAACCAACAAAGGTGAGCTTTACTGCCTTCTGGTCCAGCTTGGAACGTTTTGTCTCCGGAATCTGCACGTAGGCGTCGCATCCGAAAACCTTCAAGTTGGAAATA
Source organism: Aedes aegypti (assembly GCF_002204515.2). Taxonomy (NCBI): domain Eukaryota; kingdom Metazoa; phylum Arthropoda; class Insecta; order Diptera; family Culicidae; genus Aedes; species Aedes aegypti. The sequence goes on along the minus strand of NC_035109.1, from coordinate 94,157,457 downwards.
TCAGGCTTTCGGCCGGTCCAAAGCTCGTATGGAGTCTTGTTGATCACTCGTGATGGCAACCGATTCTGGAGGTGTGCTGCTGTCATCACGGCCTCTCCCCAGTACACCTTGCTCATACCAGCATCAGCCAGCATGCAAATAGCCATCTCCTGCAAAGACCGGTTTTTGCGTTCGGCTATTCCGTTCTGCTGGGGAGAGTATGGCATGGTATACTGCGCTTTGATGCCCTCAGACTTGTAGAAATCGTTTAGCTGTCGGTTGACGTACTCGCCCCCGCCATCGGAGCGAATTGCGAGCGGCTTCCTTCCGAAAATGTTCGCAGCCCAGCGAACGAACTCTTTTATTTTTCCCGCTGCTTCGTCCTTGCTTTTCAGCAGATAGACGACCGTGAATCTACTGAAGTCGTCGATGACCGCCATAAGGTAACGGTTTCCCGACGGCGTCTTCGTCTCCATGGGTCCACAGAGGTCTGTGTGGAGCAAATCTAACGGTCGATCCGCTTTTCTCTCAGTCACTCGTGGGAATGGCTAACGTGCCAGTTTCCCCTTTAAACAGCATTCACAAGTGATACGCATGCCACAGTCAGTAATATTGAGTCCACTTACCAGATCGTCTCGCTCAAGCTGTCGGATTACCTCGGGATCACGGTGGCCCATGCGCCGATGCCACGTATGCTGGCACCGCTGGTGGTGCTCGCAGCTGGCACGCAGCGACCGCTCCTGCAATCGCAGCCGGTATAGACCACCGACCTTGTCGCCAACAACAACTGTATCTCCCGCTGGATCTTTGATTTCACATAGAGATGCACCAAACACTGCCGCAAAACCTTTGGCAGCCAGCTGACCGACGGACAACAAACCGCCGTCGAGATCCGGTACAAAAAGCACATCGCTCAATGTAATTTCAACGCGTTTACCACTTCCATCCTCCCCGAAGAGCACACCTTTGCCGATACCGTGCACTTTTGTGTTCTTCCCGTCTGCGAGCGTGACTTTCGAATCACCACTGGGATTTAACTCGACGAAAAATGACCGGTCACATGTCATGTGACGTGACGCTCCACTGTCAATCACCCAGCTCTTCGGAAGCTTTTCTCCGGCAACGAAACACACCGCACTGTTGTCACTTTTTGCTGGCTTCGCTTTGTGATTGTCGTCTTTAGCCTTCTTCTTTCCGGATCCACTAACATTTTTCTGCGATAACCACTTTTTGCACTGCTTCTTAAAGTGCCCCGGTTTGCGGCAGAAAAAACACACCGGTTCTTCCCGATCACTGGCACTCATCTTCATCGCTTTCACACTCTGGGATAGCGATTCATCCCTTTCACACCGCTGATTATATTCGTCCAGCAGCCGCGTCTTCACCAATGTCACAGTCCAGTCCTCATCCGCCCGGCTCTGGAGGCTCTGCACCAGGCTGCGGTATGACAATGGCACGCTTCGGAAGATCATTGCAATTTGCAGTGATTCTTCCAGATTTTGACCTGCCGCGTCAAGTTTATCGAAAAGGTCTTCCATCCGATCAAGATACACTTGCATATTGTCACTGTCGTGCATTTTCGCACTGCACAAGATATTTAGATAATGCACGATTGTTGACATCGAGGCTTTTTCGTGTTGTTCTTTCAATGCATTCCACATCCCGCGAGCACTGTCAGCAGTTTTCACAAACTTGAATTGGCTGTCCTCTAAGGAGAGGCCAATATTCGAACGCGCTTTGCGGTCTTTGGCTTTCCACTCGTCTGTAACGGGCTCGGGCTTAGCCAAATCAACCACATCCCAAAGGTCTTCTTTTTCGAGCAGCCACTCCATGCGCTGCTGCCACGAAGCCCAATTATTCTGGCCGAGCTTCGGAAACGAAACCTTTACACTATCCGCCATCTTTTCAATCGCACGTGTAAGCCGCCGATCGGGAAACCACTCGCGCCGGCACGTCGATCAATCCGAAAAAAATTCCGCGCTTTCCGCACTTTTCCGCAAACTCCGAACTGGAGCCCATAACCTGTGGGCAACAACCGCGCAGGAACCAAACAACCGAAGCGAATAACCGGAGCGGACAAGTAATCGGATCACGAAATAAAAAGATACTAGGCGTCGCGTGACAAAAGGAAAGTTAACTGTATTTCGGTTCAAGTACAAAGTTCGAATGAAAAAGGAAATAGCACTGACTCGACCGCTGCTTGTTTTGGTGCGATGATGTTGGCAGCAGTTCGATGGAGGTTTGACAGTAGATGGTGTATCTAGGCGAGGTAGTCATTTCAATACCCCACAGTTGCGGAGTATTTGGGGAACACCAGGAGCCCAGACTATGAAGAAATTGTAGCCGATTTACTCAAAAACTACAAGAGAATGGGTAAATTTTAAAGTTTTGTTTTATTTACTTTCAGCTGTAAAATTTTACATTTTATTTTAACAGGTGTGAATATGTCTCTGAAGATACATTTCCTACACTCGCATTTGAACTTTTTCCCTGAAAACCTCGGCGACGAAAGCGATGAGCACGGGGAACGTTTTCATCAGCAAATGAAAATAATGGAACGTCGTTATCAAGGATTTTGGGATGAAGCGATGATGATCGATTATTGTTGGTTTCTCTTTCGGGAAACAAATTGCAAGCATAACAGACGGAGTGATTCAAACAACCATTTTTAAACATATATTTTTTACATGTGAATTTATAGCTTAATTTAAGGAAGCTTTGAAATATATGAAATGAACTGATTGTTGTAGAGATAATAAGTAGAGATAACACTTATGTTCTGAGTGAAGTAGAAGCTCTGTTAATACACACGCCCTTTTTACAGATTAGTTGTGATCTAAAATTATGGATTGATAACACAACATTAAATCTTAACTAAGACTTATTAACTGTTGAAAGTTTAAGCAAATCTAAATGAAAATGCATTAAATTTTCTTCATGTTGTTGAGATCGCTTGAAAATCGTAAAAACTTCAAAATTCAAGTGTTCTACAAAAAATGCCATAACATCTTCAATTTTCAATCGATTTCAGTCATTAGGTACTTTTTTCTTTTGGTTTTTTACATACCTTGAGTTCAACAAGACGGGGTTGGTGGTCTGATGGCTACCGCTTCTGCTTCATATGCAGAAGGTCATGGGTTCAATCCCAGGCCCGTCCCTTTCCTCGTACTTTGTAGTTGTATATCTCTCACTTGCTTCTATCTTCCATTCTAAATATATCACACTCAAACCATTCGTTCATAGCAAACGCTAGAACCAGAGACGGACAAGAAACCGTTTCCCTAACGCTTCCTACTTCCACGCGCACGCCTTTCTTACGCCTGATATATAGGCAGTCTGCTAACCACAAAAGCAAACCTCTCTGCCATGCCTTTCCCCCAATCCATACACTCCCGCATGAACTGGCGTGGATGTAGTGGAATATACGGTCTACGTGGGAGCCAGTTCAATGCATCATCAATTCCTCCCCCTTCCCCTCATTGGTCTGCATTCTGACGTGGCAGGTGCCATTGTTGCCTAAAAATAGAAGATCACCAGCACTTATACACTGAGGATGCCTGTTAGTCCCAAGCAGTCATTCGGTTGGTTCCTTGTGTAAGTGCAGCTGATCTGGCGATACTGGAGTGCATCCACGGGCGGCCAATCAAGCTCAAGCTCAAGCTCAAGCTACCTTGAGTTCAACATGATAAACGAATTTTAAAACATCAGCATCGTGCTTAAAACTTAGCTAAAAGTTGAGAATTTGGTTAAATTTTACTGAAAAATATCGAAAAAAAAATTGATTATGCCATAAATATCTAGAAAACCGTAATTTGCACAACAAAGTGATGTTGAGACGGTAGAAAGCACATTTAATTAGCTTTATTTTGCTAAAAAAAGTTTAGATTTGGTGCTCTAAATCCGGAGATACATCAATTTTAGCAAATGACTTTTTTGAAAAACCAAAAAAATCAAATATTGAGCGTATCTCAAAAACGGTTCTACTGTGAATTATTTGACATTTTTTTTTTGGATTCAGCGTACGATTTTACATTGAAAATGGAGCTCAGCTTACTAAGTTCAGAAATGTTGTAAACTAGTGTTATCAAAATCGTAAAAAATAGTTTTGATATAGTCAATATTTATATGATTGGTTTTTCAATTGTATCACTATTCAATCGACAAGAAGGCTGTATAAGTGTTCTAACAAGCTTATAATCTTATTGCAATACCTGCGTTACAATATCAAACTGAGTTAGATTATGTTGGATTCGTCACAAAGTGACGGTGCTCTATAGACACCATGAGTCATAATCAGTGGCGCAACCAAGGGGGGGTTTTGGGGGTCAAACCCCCCCCCCAGAGCAGAAATTTTTTATAAGAATTATCAAATATAATTTTGAAAATCAACACAAAAATCTATAAACACTGGTTGAGTAAGTTGTTTTAACAAATTGTTGTTCTAAGTTGTGGCTTTCTAATTTGAAGACCTTGAAGGAGTTTAAAAAAACGTAGTGTTCCTACTTTTGTTTGATAAATAAGCTAAACGTTTTTAAATCGAAGTTTGTCAAACAAACATGCAGATATGTATGCATATCAATACCGTTTAGAAAGCTATTTCATTCGAAATTCGATGTTTTAATTTTTTTTAAGTTAGCGCAGCATTTAGTCGAATTTTGAAACCTACAAAGAACACGTAAATTTTCGGAGAAGCAATTCTTTAGTTTTTAATGATTACAAATAATAATCCAAGCAAAAATTAAGGGAGATGTTGGTTCAGAAATTGTCGTCTACAATCTGAAAATGTTTTAATATCTGCAATGCTGATTTGCCTTCGACAAAATGCTAATGATAGTCGCAATGCTTCTCACTTAGACTTGCGCTGGAAGATTCTGTTCGTTGATAAACTTGAAAAAGTATAGGGTAGATGTACCAATAGTGGAGGTACTAAGCACGATTGAACTTCATTTAACCGCCTAAATTCAAGAAGCGCAATTAATGTACATGCTAATGTTGTAACGGGAAGTAACAATCATTGACTTAATGGGAAAAATGATTTCATCGCAGTAAGCCACGGTATGTCAGTGAAAAATAATAACTTCACTATTAGTACACTGTTCCTTTAGTTGCGGTATATTTTTAAATTGTGTTGCTATAGTTGCGGTATCCGTTGTTTTTTATGGGATCCTCCACTATAGGAACACTTTACCGCAACTATTGGTACAAGTAAGAGAAGTTTTTGCAATTTTAGTGATATTTCATCAGTTTTGAAGCAATTTGAACGCTTTTTTCAACTATTCCGTGTATCAACAAGCCAATACGTCGATTGGCAGTGTCGGTTCGGTGGCTAATATAATAAAATTAGTGAAAACGCCTTTACCGCAACTAAAGGAACACCCACAACTAAGGGAACACTTACCCTATAAGGAATAGAAAAGAAATGTTCAACTATCACGCTAATGTATGTGCGTGCATCCAAATGTAGCTTGGGTAAACTTTCGAACAAATTATGAAATTTTAAAAGTAGATTTGAACGATGTCAGAATATTGTAATCCCGTTTTACCATTCACATTTAAAATGTAGAATCTAAGACAATGTTTGTAAAGAACGAATTGTTCTTTGGAATCAGAAGGTTTTTCCATGCCCAACAAAAGTATTTCGGAAAATTTTTGGAAAATTTCACCAGGTGTAACAGATTTCGTTTGAGTAGAGTTGTAAATTTATATAAAAATGTATGCCCAGGGTGGAAGAGAAGAGCTTTAGATAGCATATGGTGTTACGTTTTTTTTAGTATGAATATAGTAATGTTTTAAATTTTTTCCGCTCGAAATTTTATACACCCGATTAATTTTCCCAAAAACACATTATCTTCAAGTTCACAAAATCCCCCCTAGAGCCAAATCCTGGTTGCGCTACTGGTCATAATAATTACAGAATCTAACTTAAAATACTAAACGTTTATTGTCTCGGTTTTAGTGAAGACACGGTACAAAATAATTAAAATCTTGATTCTCCGTAACATGTTAAAAAAAATCATTAACCTTTACGTTACCGAACTCTGACATGACATTTTCAAATAGCTGCCATTTCGTCAACTTCCATTCATTTTTTTCGAAACCATCTTCAGTTTAATTAAATTTTTTATTTGGTTATTTGTCATAAATGGACAATGCTGAATTCGTAACCATGCTGGAGATATTCCGCGTTGTACTGGGGTCACAACGGTGTCAAATTTAAGAAATTTGTATAATTTTTTATTCATTGAAGTTCCAACACTAAAGTTTTACGTATAACGTATGATAATGATCGATTGTCATCAATTCTCGATTACTTTTTCAAATCGACGTAAGTAACTTCCAGACGGTTTTGAGAAAATTAATTCAGAAGAATCACAACTGTCTTCTTAAACTGTTTTAAAATGAATCACCTGTTTGACATTTTTTCACCGTGTACATTGCTTAAATTTTGCATACAAACAGCTCGCCAACATAATTTGAATGTGTGGACCGTTCCGGAACATCGTATCCGGTTGCGTCAGGGCCCGTTTGGGGACATTTCCGATTTATGTCCAGAACATACGGTGCAACTTCTCAATCTTCACGAATTCGGGAGAACATGTCAAGAAGAAATCCTCGGTACAAACAGATGAGGCCACTCCAGATATTCTGGCACAGGTTGAGGACTTTTCCGTGTAAAAAAATATTGAAGCTAGCAGAAGATTTGGCCACTCCAGAGCACCTGACATAGGTTCCGCCAGGGCCTCTTTGGGGACATTTCCATTGTATGTCCAAAATATAGTATGCGACGCCTCAATTTTTATGAATTCGAGGGAACTTGTCAATAAACGGAGTATCAATTCATTATTAACTGATTTGGCCCCTCAAGAGAAATACAATTAGAATTGAGGCGAATGAACTGGCTAAAAAAGTTTAAAGCTTCAAAAATAAAAAATGCATGAGGAATTTGTAGGTAAGATCCTTGCGGATAATGAGCATGAGCATAAGCATAGATGACCGATTGACCAGAACAGTCGAAGTTACACAGAGATTTTATGAATGGGGCCGGACACGTTTGATCCCGATTGCATCGCTCTCCCCCATAGGGGCAAACGACACAATCAATGGACCGAACACTAATGTGTAGGAAGTAGGAAAACCCTCTGCGGATAATAGAAGAAATCTCGAATGTGATTCAAATTAGATAATTGCTTGTTAGATTATTGTTTCGTTTCTAATGAAATCCTTAACATATTCTAAGCATTTTTTTATTTTGTTACACGTGGAATTCCTCCATTAGTAAATGAGCGGAACGATTGACGAAATCGACGTTTGGTCGAATTTACTCTTCTTGAAATGGGCAATAGGTTGTTCTATTTTTTATGCTGTTAAAACAATTATTGGCAGTAAATATGCCGTAAAGCCATTAATCATAACAGTGTTTTTATGGTACCGTAATCCGGGGTAACATCGATCATTTATTTGAATGTTTCTTAAACATTTAATTTGAAACTGCATGTGTTGTTATTTTTATATTTTTAAAACAAGTACTGGCACCAATTGCTCGTGTCTATGTACTGTATTTTGTTTTCTGAAAGTTTAAAGCATGTTCAACAAAATATTTTAAGTGATTTTTTTTATTTAGCTGATATGGGGTAACATTGATCACCCATGAAAACATCGTTCGGTAATATTGAAAAGATCATTATTTACTAAAATCATGGTTCCTGAAGCCGAAAATGAAGGCCAAACTCTTACAAGTCATTTACTTTTTGAGTTATTTTAAAATTAAAAACACCTTGGATTGTGGAATACGCCTAAAGGTAGGCAATATCCTAAGGAAATTTTACACGCTTTATAGTAATTTGTGAATTATGCTATTTTGAACATATTTATGAAAGTTTTGACAACGGAATCGTTTTCGGCAATGTCATTTTTAGTAGCAACCGCTTTTCTCTTGCTCATATCGTTTTCAGAACTCACGTGAGACATGATTGTTTGATGGTGTTATGTATAATCATAAAAATCATTGTTTCCAAAAGTTGATAAATTTACGCATGAACACAACTTAATTTTCGCAAAAATATTTTTGTTTATTAGCTCATTAATAGAAGAAAGAGAATGACCATTCATGCATTGGAAATATTTCATCAATAAATGGTGATTCGAGCATTTTACGAAGAGGGTCTTCTTCTTCTTCTTTCTGGCGTAACGTCCCCACTGGGACAAAGCCTGCTTCTCAGCTTAGTGTTCTTATGAGCTTTTCCACAGTTATTCACTGAGAGCTTACTATGCCAATGACCATTTTTGCATGTGTATATCGTGTGGCAGGTACGAAGATACTCTATGCCCTGGGAAGTCGAGAAAATTTCCAACCCGAAAAGATCCTCGACCGATGGGATTCGAACCCACGACCCTCAGCTTGGCCATGCTGAAAAGCTGCGCGTTTACCGCTACGGCTATCTGGGCGAAGAGGGTCATTGCGATCAATTTTACCCCGCTGATCAATGTTACCCCGGATTACGGCATATTAATGTGGAGTTCCATAGCGAATTCCCTTTATTTTTGTTTAACCTTCATCTAGCCAACATACTTTTCACATGCAAAAAACACACTAAAATGTGCATAACTTTTTTGTTTCTCGATGGATTTTGTTAAATTTTGAGAACTTCCCGAAAAACTCTTCTAGTTTATGGTCCAGGAAACTTGGGAATATGGTTTACGTGATTCCAGAGTTATTCCGGATTGTCTTGGGGTACCAAAATTGGCCACATCGTCCATTCAACGGATATCTCAAAATCCAGATATGCTAGAAGGTTGGTGTCTTCGGCAAAGTTGTTCAGCGTATTAAGGGCTATCTGGCAATAACAATCTTAGTTGAGAATTTCTCCGCTAGGTGGCGCCAGCTACAATTTTTCTTCAATCTTTTATATTCCAAGATCCTGATGAGCTAGAAGGTTGATGTCTTCGGCAAAGTTGTTTAGTAGACCAAGAGCTATCTTGTAGTGATTATGTAATTATTCGCTAGCTTGCGCTAGTAACAATTTTTCTTCAATGTCCTATATCACGAGATATTGATAAGCTAGAGGGTTGGTGTCTTCGACAAAGTTGTTCAGCAGATCAAGGATTTTTGGGCAGTTGCAAATCTTATCAAAAATTCATCCCCTAGGTGGGGAACATTCTATATCTCGAGATTCTGATAAGCTAGAAGGAAGGTGTCTTCCGTAAATTTGTTCAACAGATCAAGGTTGAAAATTCATCCACTAGGTGTTGCTAGCAATAATGTTTTAATCTGATATATATTGAGATCGCGAAGAGCTAGAAGGCTAGCGATAAAAAATGTAAATGGGAATTAATTAATTAATTGACTCTTTATTATGGGGAAATTTAGCCCGAGGCTGGTTAATCCCCGTATGAATGGGATTTCATCTGGTAGGTGGCGCCAGTAACAGTATTTCTTCAATTTTCTATGTATTGAGAAAGTTTATATGTTTGGCAAAGTTTTTCGATTTTTGCATGGTTTGATTTTGGCAACACCAAAATACATATGCAAAACTATGAATTATGGATCAGTCAACAATCGTGCTGATCTCGATATTTCTGTGAGCCGTCTTGAGGCTTTACATGTTCAATTTAATTCGTGGTCATTATCACGTTGATAGAGGTTTCAATTAAAATAACTGTTCTATTTTGCATGGTTTGATTTGGGCACCATGAAGGTTTTTTTACATGTTGGCATGTTTGGCATGTATATCTGGCGGAGAAAAATCTGATTGAGAATTCATCCACTGGAAGGTTATTCTCTACAGTATATATTTCTAGACTACGATGGTAGGATTCTTACTATCTTATAATCCTGATAAAATTCCTAATATTTTAAGCATATACTATCGGCTACGATTATACTTACAGTTGATCAAAATAATTAAAATCGTTTCATTTTTATGGAGAAAGATATTCACTAGAAATTTCCCGAATATTAAAACGTTTGTTTGAAAAAGAAATTTGTGAGGATTTTTGTTTTTCTCCATTATGTACTACCGGTACTAAAAATACTTTCCTAAATATATTTTTCAATATCGTGAGGTATATAGTTTATCAGACGAATTTTGCCATACAAAATTATTCCATATAACTAGCGCCACCTAGCGAATAAATTTCCAATTAAGAATGTCTCTGGGTCTGTTTAACAACTTTGCCGAAGACACCAACCTTCTAGCTCATCAGGATCTTGATCCTGATATGGATGATTGAAGAAAAATTGTTTCTAGCGCCACCTAGCGGATAAATTCCCAATCAGGATTGTTACTGACGGATAGCTCTTAGTCTGCTGAACAACTTTGCCAAAGACACCAACCTTCTAGCTCATCAAGATCTTTATATATACAGTATTGGACATAACATTTGCAACTTTTTCGATTTTCCATACAAAATGACCAACTTTGATAAACTATATCTCAGTTATTTATGGTCCGATTTGGATGAAATTTTCACAGAATATCAGACATAACTTGAATTTTAACATATATTTTTGAGTGATTTTTTCAATCACAAGTTGAAAAGCAGTAACGGTTTGACATGGATCTTTCTTTCTGTGTATCACACTAACTTTTTACATCAAAAGATGCGCTTACACCAAGAAACATCTCCGAACAAACTATATCGCTAAAATCAACGGTTTGGACGCTAATCGAAAAGCGCATGAAATCGAGAAAATAAAACACAGTGCACTGGAGTGGACACATTTTTTATTACCGTGTTTATTTTTCAATTATTGACAAGTTCTTTATAATTCATGAAGATTGAGACATCGCACGGTATGTTTTTGTACATAAAATGGAAATGTTCCCAAAGCAGCCCTCATTGAACCTGTGCCTGGAGATCTGGAGTGGCCACATCTGTTCGTACCGGGTTTTTTCATCTTTTATTAACATGTACTCTCGAATTCAAGAAGATTGAGACGTCGCACGGTATGTTTTGGACATGAAACGGAAATGTCCTCAAACACGCCCTGGCTACGATGTTCCGGAGCGGTCCACTTATTCAAATGATATTGATATGATGACAATCGATCATTATCTCACGTTTTACCTAAAAACTTTAGTGCTGTAACTGAAATAAATAACAGAAATAATCACATTTCCCGAATTTGGCACCGGACAAACCGGACTATCTCCGGCATGGTTCCGAATTCAGCATTGTCTATTTATGACAAATAACTGGAACCTTTTTAAGGTAAACTGAGGGTAATTTCAAAAAAAATCGAATGGAAATTGACGAAATGGCAACTATTTAAAAATGCCTTGTCGGGGGTCGGTAACGTAATGGTTAATGACGTTGCTGAGCATCCACAACATGTTCAGCTAAGGCTCTGAACCTACTTTTTTTTTCATAATAACGGATATTCGCAGATGGGCCTTATGTTATTCAATTCAAAGGCACGTGTTCTTAGGTTTAACCAAATAGATGTTCCAAATTTGTATTTTAATTCTTTAACCGGGCAATCTCTCAGTAACAAGAGATTCCTCGAGCTGGGTCTCAGGGTGGGCTTGCTACTGGGTAAGCTGAGGGAAAGTTAGGGTTTTATTTGGGTAAGATTGACTATTGCGGGTTTCTAGAGTTATCCGAATTTATTGCAAGCTATTGTTCTTGTGGTGGTGTGGGTGTTAATGGGTTTTCACGTACCGGTACGACTTGCTGCTTCTGGTTGCTGCCGACGGTCTCCTGATGTCCTACGAGCGCTCGCTGATGCTGCTAATAGGCTGATGATATTCTGCGGCTGGACAGGTGGTAACGACGACACCGTGAACGTAGTGTCGTAGGGGTTTGGCTTTCGTTAGGTGTCCTCCGTCTTTGACGGCAATCGACACGGCCCAGGACGGTACCGGAGATACCGTACCGAGAGGGAAAAGCTCTTTTACGTTTAGGGGTGAGTACTCTGAGCTGTGGACCTCCTTAACGGTTATGACCGATATTGTCAGAGGTCAGCGATGATCCTTGACGGGTTAGGCTTAGCAGACTTCCGTCTACTAGGCCGAAACGTAGGCCACACCAGTTAAGATGACAATATTTTGGCGGTACAGTCAACTTTCGTTAGTTGCACTAAACCTGTGGCCCACTTAGTGAAAGACTTTCACTAATCGGGCTGAGTTTCGAGCTGTCATATAACATAGAACAAAAGAAAAACAGAGCTACCAACATTGATAAATTGCGTCTTATGTCAGAAAATTACGTTTGCCTTCGTTTCAGGTGGGCTATAGCCCAACTAACGGGAGCGCAATTAAAACGTAGCCCACTTAAAGATAGTGCAACGAACGAAATTCGACTGTTATGAAAAAGTTCCTGTGAGGGTAATGGGAGGAGTTATCTAGCCGAACAAACCTTCTAGTCTTTAGTTATAGGCATTAGATTAAGATAGACTTAAGCTTTAATCATACCTGATGAAATAAACTTCCTCTCCCAATTTGAAAAGTTACGACTCACTCACTTTAACCCGTTAACGCCCAAGGTATCGCACAATTGGAATTCAGCTCCATTTTTGTTATTCATAGTCGTATTCCCATAAATTAAACCTTAGTTCACCAAAAAATTTCAAGTCTATGTTGGGGATCCAAAAAAAGTCTTGAAAGTGTGTCGTCCATATCTAGCTGTTCTATAAGTTTATTTTCGAGATTAATCAAATATATTTTCATGCTCTTCGACCCATTACAATGTGAACAAGTTGAAAAAAAAACTGCAGGTGAGGGGTGATTCATAAATTACGTCACGTACAGAAGAGGAAGGAGGGGATTACAAGGAAACGTGACTACCCATACATAAATTGAAATACATACAAAAAGTGTGATACAGAGGAAAATTGAGGATGATGAATATGGCAAAACTTTACGTGACGTAATTTATGGACGTACCCTGATAAATAAATTGCAACATAAAGAATAAAAATTTCAGAGGCGATAGATGCATGCCAGAACTAAATCATTTAGAGACTTCAATTCAATTTTCTGCTCGTAAGATACTGACATACATACATTTCCATACATCTAGATGTAAATGTACAATTATGCACACTTACACCATTTATACCAAAAACAAAAGCTTACGTCAAATATTTTGATTATAAAAAAACTACAGATGTTTCAGAATAGTCTTCAAAAAGATTCTATAAAACTTGGCAGCTGATAATGAAAACATAACTATCAAAATATTTTTTCTAGTACTACACTTTTTTATATTAAACTTTGGGAGGGATTATTAGAGTATGTTTAAAACTACAAATGAACTTTAACACTCCACTTTTTGCAAAAAAAAAAAATAAAATACTAAAATCACTAAGGTGAGCAAATACCTTTAAACTCTAATATGTGTTGCTTATCTTGACAGATAGGCCTATTTCGTCTGCGACTTACAGACTTCTTCAGTATCGAGTGCTCGACTTGAAGAGAACATCGCATGGATCTTTTATTTATACTAGAAAAAGTGTGTGTTATTTTTTCTAGGTCGAGTTATTAGTATACAATGTGGCTCGGATCTGACAGCGATCAAAATATATATATTTGGCAATATCAGAATTTCTTTAGTGCTAATCAAAAGTTAGTCCGTCCGTCAAATGACAATCAAATATTGGACTCCAACTATTAATGCTTTACAGACGTGAATATTTTAAGCCAACATTATTCGTCTATAACGTTGGCGTTACTGCATCACTGATGCATAAATGATCTTATCCACCGATAGAACCGAATCCACGCGGTCCAAGATTTTTGACATTGGAGAGAGCCAGAATACCTGGGGAACATACGGAAGCATGCCCGCTCAAATGTCTCAATTATTGGACATAGTGAGTTCAGCAAGGAAGGTTCTTTACTGCTACCTCAACGTATCGCTGGTTCTAAAAAGTAAACAATCATACAAAATTACGACCAAACAATGGTGAAGGCGTAATCAATTTTCTCGAAAACATTCATTTTGGGACTTAAGTAGAATTTTCTGATTAAATTGGCAACAACTCACTGCAGTAGCGCGTAGTAAATAACTGCTTGCAAACAATATCTTTCAAGCGCATTTATTACCTGTAATTTTGTGAATAATAATTTTTACTTTTCCACGTTATGCCATAAAACTGGTTCTGGATTTAGGTTGGCGGCTATTCAATTTTACTCTCATTTGACAGCCGCCCTTTACCCTTGGAGTACAGTTCATGGATGGATAAGTCAATTTGTCGGTTGTTTCGTTCTTCACTCCCTGCAAAAGATCAAAAGATCTAAATGGTGTCAAGGTTCATCTAAAAATGTAAGGAGCATTGCATCCGAAATAAGCGATTGTTGCTCGATTCGATAGTAAGTATCCATTGTATTGATCTAGGTAGACCAATTTCTTATTGATTGTTTCTTTGATGTTTCGCACATAGAAGCAATTCCCAGCTAATTTTTTTTGCGAAAATAGCTCCTTTAGTTGATTATCGTTTTCGAAGATACCAAATTTTTCATCACTGGACTTCAATATAGGCGAATAAAATATTTGCCGACTTTCGAACTAAGAAAGTTTTAGGCGAATAGCTTTCTTTGGATTTAATCAGTGGACTGATATATAAGCGTATTAAATGTGTGCCCAGTAGTGCCATTTAGGTGATTTCTGAAGTAATAAGTGTCCAGGCGAATAGGTCTCATCTAGTTCTTAAACTTTGTCAAAAACACTAACTTTGTATCCAATCACTGGATTGAGATATAAGCAAATAATATGTTTGTCTACTAGTGCCACCTTGGGAGAGTTTTCCAAACTACTATGTTTCTGGGCGAATAGATCCCATTTAGTTGAACACTTTTGTCGAAGACACCAATTTCGAATCTCATCGCTGGACTGATACAAAAAAAAATAAATATTTGACCACTAGCGCCACCTTGTGAGTGTTTTCCGAACTAATATGGTTTTAGGCGAATAGGATTCATTTAGTTGTTCAACATTGTCCAAGATACAAACTTTGTATCTAATCACTTGACTGAGATATTTGCAACTAAAATCTTTACCCATTAGCGCCATCTTGTGAGTGTTATAAGGTTTTATGTGACTAAGAATTATTTAGTTGTTCAACAATGTCGAAGACACCAATTTTATATCTCATAACAGAACTGAGATGCAACCAAATACAATACTTGCCCACTAGCGCCATCTAGTGAGTGTTTTCCGAATTAATAAGTTTTCGGGTGACTAGATCTCTTTCAGTTAAAAACATTTATCGAAGACACCAACTTTGTATATCATCACTGAACTGAGATATAAACAATCAAAATGTTCGACAATTAGCGCCATCTTTTGAGTGTTTCCCGAACAAAAAAGGTTTTAGGTGAATAGTTCTCATTTAGTTGATCAACTTCATCGAAGACACCCATTTTGTATCTCATAACTGGACTAATATATAAGCAAATAAAGTTTTGGCTTACTAGCGCCATCTTGGGAGTGTTTTCCGAATTTATAAGGTTCTATGTGAATAGATATTATTTAGTTGTTCAACTTTGTAGAAGACACCATTTTTGTATCTCATAACTGGACTAATATATAAGCAAATAAAGTTTTGGCTCACTAGCGCCATCTTGGGAGTGTTTTCTGAATTTATAAGGTTCTATGTGAATAAATATTATTCAGTCCTTCAACTTTGTCGAAGACACCATTTTTGTATCTCATAACTAGACTGCACAGCATTCAGCAAGACCAAGCGCAGCATTCAGCAAGACCAAGCTGAGGGTCGTGGGTTCGAATCCCACCGGTCGAGGATCTTTTCGGGTTGGAAATTTTCTCGACTTCCCAGGGCATAGAGTATCTTCGTACCTGCCACACGATATACGCATGCAAAAATGGTCATGGCATAGTAAGCTCTCAGTTAATAACTGTGGAAGTGCTCATAAGAACACTAAGCTGAGAAGCAGGCTCTGTCCCAGTGGGGACGTAACGCCAGAAAGAAGAAGAACTAGACTGAGATATAAGCAAATAAAGTTTTGGCTCACTAGCGCCATCTTGGGAGTGTTTTCTGAATTTATAAGGTTCTATGCGAATAGGTATTATTTAGTTGTTCAATTTTGTCGAAGACACCAATTTTGTATCTCATCGTTGGACTGAGATGTAAACGAAGCAAATATTTTTACGCTGGAAAGTTGTTTCATATGTTGCTTATATATGCGACATTTGTTGGCGTCTGTGCGCCACCTGGTGAGTTAATTCTGAATTAAAATAGTTACCAAGTGGACGTCAGCAGTCCTGTGATCAACTTTGCAGAAAACAGTTTTCTCCTAAACATCTTTATTTTCAAGATATTTGCACTACAAGTACTGTCCTATTTATAGGACGCTCGGCGTTCGGGGCTTCTGTCCTATTTTTAGGACGCTGGGCGGATATGGGTTAATTAAAACTTTGAGGACACTTTCAAAGATATACTTGAGCACACGTATGCTTTTTACAGAAGGAAGGAATGGCAATTCCTGAATTTGGCTTGACCCTCTTATCGGGTTCGCCTCCCCTCACCAATTATCTCAATCGTGGGTTCGGGGGTTGTTACCAGCTGTAGCGTGTAATACGCCTGCTGGCCCGCTTATCGTTTATGATTGTACTTGTACCCACAGCTTGCATGCAACTTTTTCATGTTTATAATTCAAATTTAACAATTCTTCTGATATACTAACAATCATATTTTAACATTTTGACAATCTACTAACATTGATAACATTTACTAACCCTTTATCTACTAACCCTATACTAATCCAACACCACTGAACACTAGAAACGTGACAGAATACAAATGAAAAAATAGCACGAATTAAAAAAAAACTAACAATTTGTAACAAACGGTTACAATTCCAACATTCTCGAATTGCATAACAGGCAGTGCCGGATTTGGGTTTCGGGGGGCCCGGGTTTAAATCTCTTTCCGGGGGCTCTTGGAACAAAATAAGCGGTTCTTTCCCGAAGGAAAGTTTAGTATTATTATAATAGGATATTTGGAAAATTCCACAAAATTGTACTACAAGTTTTTTTTCGCGGTACTGCGTAAACAGCTTTAACTCAAAAAAGACTTAAAAAACGAGTTATTTCAAAAATCGACGTTAATAAAACCTGAGTCAAAATTTTTGTTTCAATGCAAAACAATGTACTACATTACGATTCGTATGGTCATGAAACTCAAAAAAATATCGCGGTTTTTACATCGTTCTATGAATTAATGCGGCTTTTTACGCAGGACGTCGAACGACGTAAAAAATCTTATTGTATTACTCGGATTTGACTTTAACCATACTACATATTCGTAAATGCTGCTTAAAAAAAATCATCTGTATAAAATACTTGAAAGTTGTCAATGATCAGTATGAATTTCTACTGAATAGTTTTCAATCAGGTCCTAAAATAAAAATGTTTCGGATAAGAAGCAATTGCATTCAGAAAAGCACATGAGTTTCACTATCGGTCAACTTTAAGAATTAGCTATATGAACCAACCCCAAGATTCATGGTCCAGATGATCCTATTGTCTCTGTAAATAGCTCTCGAGCGGGAATCTTGCAAAGATTATAGCAAAATTGCCTTGATATTGATATATGGGCTATTTATTAAGGATCCGGGAAACTATTGTATATAAATTATGTAGATTTGTAAAATTTGCAATATTTAAACATAACTCCTTGGGGCCCAGATAACCGTAGCGGTAAACGCGCAGCTATTCAGCATGACCATGCTGAGGGTCGTGCGTTCGAATCCCGCTGGTCGAGGATCTTTTCGTAAAGGAAATTTTCTCGATTCCCGGGGTATAGAGTATCTTCGTACCTGCCACACGATATACACATGTAAAAATGGTCAATCGGCAAAGAAAGCTCTCAGTTAATAACTGTGGAAGTGCTCATAAGAACACTAATCTGAGAAGCAGGCTTTGTCCCAGTTGGGACGTAACGCCAAAAAGAAGAAGTATGACCTTGTTATTATTAAATTATTAAAATCTGGTACAAATGGAAAAGAGTACAGTAGAATATATAAATATTGAAATTCCGGT
Organism: Aedes aegypti; assembly: GCF_002204515.2. Classification (NCBI taxonomy): domain Eukaryota; kingdom Metazoa; phylum Arthropoda; class Insecta; order Diptera; family Culicidae; genus Aedes; species Aedes aegypti. The sequence continues at coordinate 94,139,475 of NC_035109.1, read as the reverse complement.
AGAATTTCAAATGTGTATGATAGAATAGTAGTTTCAGTACCCTGATAGTAAAATCAAGAAAATGTATGAATTACAGAGAATCTTCGCCTTTTCCTTATCATTCCAAGATACAGGGCACGGTAACTTTGAAAGTATTTCACCAGAAAGCTGTGACAGTTTGCAATTATTAACCCGAGTAGAGATTTAAGGTTTTTTAGAAAACCTTGATGATTTTCATTGAAGAGTTAGAAAATTTTCATTGAAACTGAAAAATATAGATAAAATTCGTATTGATTTTTAAATAACATAATCTCATGTCATAATATCTGTGTTTGTAATCGTATCAGATTTGTATTTTAAATTTAAAATCAATAATGTAAAAACAATTAATTGAACTGTGTTTATTTTTTTTCACTTCTCGGGGGGCTCGGGGCATTTTCCCCCTTGGCACCCCCCCCCCCCCAATCCGGGCCTGTAACAGGTACTTTCCTGTACGTTCATTGTTTCTGAAAAATCAACAAACTGTTTGATTTAACGACATTATAGGCAGAGCCATTGTTGATCGCGATGTGGCTTATAAGCGGTGGAAAATCTCTAAAAGCTCATCTGATCTGAAAGCATTTGAAACTCTCCGTAACAAGGTGACATTGAAAGTTCGCCAGACAAAAAGAGCATACTATGAAAGAAATTTAGATACGTTATTTTCCTCTAAAGAGTTATGGAAAAGATTGAAAAACATCGGTTTTGGTAAGGGAACTAAGAGTTCAGAAAATGAATTTGAATCCAATGAGATTAATGCAAATTTTGCTAATAATTTCTCTGAGAGTAATTATATTTTGGATACAAATAATGCTGCTACCAGAAACCAATTCTATTTCGACCAAAAATGAAATTGATGTAATCAATGCCCTTTATAATATGAAATCAAATACCACAGGTTTGAATAATTTACCAATCAAATTTTTGAAATCAATCAATTATAGTTAGACCTGTTACACATTTATTCAATTCCATTGTTACAACCAGCGAGAGGGGACAAACTTACAAATTTTCGAAGGACTCATACAAGAAGTGTGAAAAAGGGGGGAGGGGTTAGTCGAAGAAGTTGAAATTTAGCGTGACATAATTTGTGTACCATCTTTTATCTACCAATATCATCGGGCGTACCAAAAGGCTCCATTCTATGGCCAATTCTATTTTCTATCTACATCAACGATCTGCCAGAAGTTTTAAAAAAACACTGTGAGATACATATTTTTGCGGACGATGTTCAGCTTTACTTCGGGTGTATGGAAAATACATCCATAGCTATCTCCAAGAAAATTAATGAAGATTTGTCCAATATACATGCATGGTCTCGTAGAAACAATCATTTGTTGAATGTCGATAAAACTTGTGCTTTATTCCTAAGCCATTCTCAAACTAATAATATTTTGAAACCAACTTTGAAGCTGAACAACACTGTAATTGTGTATTTGGAAGAAGGTGTAATATTGGGTATTATGATTCAATCAAATTTCAAATTTGATAAATTTATTTTCAAACAATGTGGGAAAATATATGCAAGTTTACGTACTCTTTATGCAGTTTCCTCTTTTTTAAGTACGGATATTAAACTCAAACTCTGCAAAGGTTCATTTCATTGCCTGTGATTTCCTTTCAACCGAATCGTCAATGTATGCTAAATCAAGGTGGCAAGTAGCTTTGAATGCTTGTGTAAGAGTTGTGTTCAATTTGAATAAATATGATCGAGTTTTCCATCTTCAATATCATTTGATAGGCTGTCCATTTAATAAATTCTCGCAGCTAAGATATTGTCTATTTTTATTCAAACTTGCGAGAACAAAAGCTCCTGAATATCTTTATACAAAACTGAAGCCCGTACGTAGTTCCCGTGCAAGAAAATACGCTATCCTACGTCACAACACGTCCCTATACGGCAACTTCTTTTTCATAAGAGGTATTTCTTACAGGAATTGTTTACCGAACGATATAACCCTAGAAAACTAAAAGCTTTTAAGAGGAAATGTATTGAGCACTTCAACAATTAAATTAGATTGAAGCGATGAATTATTGAATTGTAACTGAATTAGTGTTGATATGTTGATGCGCCTTTCTGTGCCCCTTTCTACAAAAGGTAACAGTTCAAAGAGACAATAGTCTTATGTTACTTAATGAAAAATAAATAAATAAAAAAAATGGAGAACCATACACTTAGTAAAAAGTTATCCTTAAAGGGCTATACAGGTATGTTCCGTTTTTATCACGTTCCGTTTTTTTCTCGCTCCGATTTTGTCACGTTCCGATTTCGTCAACAAATTATTCCGTTTTTATCAACACAAAAAAAAGTTTCATTTTTATTTTTTTAAATGTTTGAAATATAAACTAAAAACCCATTTTGAAGCTATTTACATGTTTTTCAATAGCCTCAGGCTTGAATTTTCGACTTTATGTTAGTGTTGCTCACCATGTATCGTTGGTATGTGTCAAGTCATATACGATTTGATAAGGTTTGACTCCTTCCTATCCGCTAATCAATTAAAGTTTTCAAACTTAGCAAGGGCTGTTGGAAAAAAATGACGCATCTTTCAACAGTCGAGAGTTGCACTGGCTACGTCCTAGCAAACCAGACTTGACAGAACTCCTCTGCGATACAAAAATGAGACGGTTTTGATGTTTAAATACAGATCTTGATGATACAACACAGATCCTCAAACGATTCAAATGAGAGTGCAAAAAAATATGAGGATTTTTTCTGGTACTCTGGCACTACCACAGTTATTAATTGACAGCTTTCTTTGCCAAAGTTGCCATTTTCGCATTCGTATATTGTGTGGCAGGTACGATGATACTCTATGCCCAGGGAAGTCAAGGAAATTTCCATTACGAAAAGATCCTGGACCGACCGGGAATCGAACCCAAGCACCTTCAGCATGGGTTTGCTTTGTAACCGCTCGGCTGAGGAAGGCCCCATGCTCACATTTACTCACACTTTAAAAGAACTCTTGAGTGTCCACCCCGAACAAAACAGCCCTCTCGGAGTTGCAATGGCACTCTTTTTTTATGAAATTTTGCTCTGTTCAGCATATTTCTCGCTCAATTTTCGTTGTCTCTTTGCTTATATTTTTTTCGCTCCCTAGCAAAGAGGCAAAAGCAGCAAGCTGTTCTAGAGTATGTCAACGAACTTTGATTATGTTGAGGAGTATTATCAAACCTGCTAGCAACAACTGAAATTTGTGATTAGTTGGTTACGTACTTAGTAGAGTACTCACTCAAAAGAGTCGCCTCTTGAAAATTAGTGAACGAGTCACGATTCTTTTCTAATGAGTCGCTATCATCGCATTTTTTGGAGGAGAGCTCAAGAAATTTCCAGGGTTAAAATTTTTGGCTTGGATTTATCACAGCAAAGTGCACCAGACATGTGTAAATAGTTCAACGTTCAACTAGTTATATGAAAAATGTTCTAATTCAAAAGCGTTCGTTCCTTATGCGAGATACATGATTCGTTTTTCATATTATAAAATGAAAATAAAATAGTAAAAGGCGTATTCAAAACTAGTTTAGATTACTGAAGAAAATATATTTGTATAAACGAGAGCAAAATCGTAAGATTTATTCGCACTCTTAAGTATATATTTTACTTTATGGTCATTTTACTAAAAACTCTCATACTTTTAAAATCATGTATGCGTATTTATCGATCTACATCAAATTGTAAACGTTTTTCTCCAAATATTCCAATCAGTAATCTAAGAATAATATAATATGAAAATAATATGTGGAAAATAAAATCGATTTCATTACAGCAGTGTTGCTAGTTTGAATGATTGTCATTGGGTTTTGAGAGATCTTCTAAAAATAAAACATTTATTTTTATTTTTCAATTCAGTTCGTGTTTAGACTCAGAGCAAGTCGGTCGATAGTGTCTATAGCGGAGTGTATTAATCGTGCTGTGTAGCTGAGACTACAGTAAACCCTGCTTTCCTCTTGTTCGCTTGAACAATAGGCGACCTTCAACTAATCGGAAACAACGGAATATAGGAAAAATGGAAGAAGCGCGTGCAAATTCCATGCGAATTCACTTTGGCCCTGGAAAAAAGGAACCAACCGATCATGAAATTTTTCATTTCATGAAGGTCAAGATGAGTCTAAGTCCGGCTACTCTGCTTTCGATGTACAAGGACCCGAAGGAAAACTGCGTTTTCATCAAGTTCAAGACGGAAGAACAACTGAAGGCTGCTTTACTGCGGCTACCATCGGCGATGGATTTCGATTACAGCAAGTATGAGTCAACAAGGGTCACGTTTTCTGCAGCGTCAACCGTATTCAGGTATGTCCGGATTTTCAATCTCCCCCCGGAGATCGACGATAGAGAAATCTCTTCAGTGCTTTCCAAATATGGAGTAATTCAAAGAATGGTGCGAGAGAAATACGGAGCAGAGACGGGATTCCCGATATGGACATCCGTGCGAGGCGTACACATGGAGATCAAAAGCGATATCCCAGCGTCGATACACGTGCGGAACTTCCAAGCACGTGTATTCTACGAAGGACTGCAAAATAAGTGTTTTCTTTGCGGCAGTATGGAGCATCGGAAGGCGAATTGTCCGAAACGAGTGAGCATCAACCACAGGTTGGATGTGACCAGCGTGGCATCGGAAAATACAAGGACATCGGAACCTTCAACAAGTTCGGAGAGGCATTCTAGTGCGATAGGCGAAACCGCTGTACCATCGTTCAGTGAAATTGCAGCTGGACGTTGGCGGTCTCGGTCTGTGAAGACAAAGGTTCCAGAAAACAATGAAGGTATGGTCGTTTTGAACAAACTGTTAGCGGCTGGCGAAGAGAAATCTGTAACGGCGGTGAGTAGTACGGTGAGTGCTATTCTAACGAGTGACCAATTAAGTGTATGCGTGGAAGCTATGAACGATAGCTCTACCAAAGAACGAAACGTTGAAGCAGTAGCGGAACTCTCTGAGGTGGTCGATAGTGGTAGTATCACTCCAGATGCAGCCGCTGGTCACTCTGCAATAGAGGTGAGTGAGATGGAGGTAGGTGAATTCCAGATGGTAGGGAAAAATAAGAAGCGTGGCCGCACTTTGAGCAAGAAGGATAGTAGGTCGGCATCCGAGACGTCACCAGATTCGGACAAAGGTGATGTGCAATCGATCAAATCACAATCATCTGGGATAGGAGTGAGTCAAGGAATCCTCACTAGAGGAAGATCAAAGAAAATCATAATTGATGGCAATGAAAAACGTGAATGTAGTGTATAAAAATGTATATTTCTCTTTGTTTAACCTCTCAGGCTTCTAAGGAAGTCTGTTAGTTTTTTGCGATAGATCAGTAATTTGACTATCAATACTAGTTTTAAGATCCAGGATGAATCATATTTTGAAAATTGCAACGGTCAATCTGAACAGTACGACAACAGTAGTGAATCAAAATTTATTAAGAGATTTTATCTGGAATCATGATATCGATTTAGTATTCCTGCAGGAGCTTTGTTATGAAAACTTTTCGTTTCTTCCATCTCATTTCGCTGTAGTTAATATTAGTGAACATGGTATGGGTACTGGAATACTTTTGAGGAAATTGTTTGATTTTGAAAATGTGATTCTAGATCCTAATGGACGAATATCTTCTATTGTAATTAACAAAATTAATTACATCAACATTTATGCTTTCGCTGGAACTAACAGAAAAAAAGAACGGGAAGATTTATTTGTAAATGGTTTAGCGGTCCACTTGAGTAAATCTGGAGTTTCGTATTCGGTTCTTGGTGGAGACTTTAATTGTATTCTTGAACGGTCAGATTCTACAGGAATTTTCAATGATTCAGCTGGTCTCAGGCGCTTGGTGGAATCCTTCCAATGGAAGGATATTTTGAAGGAATTGAAACAGAATCAATTTACATTTCACAGATCTGGATCAGCATCTCGATTAGACCGATTTTACGGTCCTGTGGGATTCGTAGAATCAGTTTTGAGTGCCGAAACTCTATCTATTCCATTCTCTGATCATTGCGCGGTTATATTAAAGGTAAAGGTGGACCCAAACAGTCTTCCTATCAAAGGTAAAGGCTATTGGAAGATTAATTCGGTATTTCTGAAGGACGAATCGGTTTGTAATGATTTTTCTGTGAAATATAACTCCTGGAAGGCATTCTCGTCATATTGCGCTAGCAGAAATAATTGGTGGAATTCAGTAGTGAAAAGTAAAACAAAACAATTTTTCAAATCTGAAAGCTGGTGTAGAAATCGAAGAACACATCAAGAAAAATCCTATTTTTATTCAGTTTTAAATAATTTGCATAACAGGCGATGTCTTGGTGAAGACGTTTTAAAGGACATGAAAATAGTGAAATCTAGGCTATTAGAGATTGAGCATGATAGGATGAAGTATTTCTGCAGTACAATTCAGGATCATTCTATAACTCAGAAGGAAACAATAAGTATATTTCAAATTTCTGCCCAGATTCAAAGGAATTCTAAAACAGGTAACTTAAGACTTTTAGACGGGAATGTAATTACAGGTGATGTTGGTAAGTTAAAGCAAATAATCAATGGATATTTTTCAGAACAATTTGAAAAAGCTGGTTCGAACAATATATCTCTCAATTTGGAAGAGGATCCTTTAAACAATGTTACCAAACATCTGACAGTTCAACAGCAAAGAGAATTAGTTAAACCAATTACGATAGAGGAAATGTATAATACTTTAAAATTATGCAAGAAAAAGAAAAGCCCAGGTCCAGATGGATTAAATTACGAGTTTTATTTACAAAACTTTGATACGGTAAAGGAAGATCTATTAAAAGTTTTCAATGATTATTTGTCTGGAGTTGAACACCCTCCGAGAGAATTTTCAGCTGGTATAATTACATTGATACACAAAAGTGGTAGCAAACACATTTTAGATAATTACAGGCCTATTAGTCTTTTGAATTGTGATTATAAGTTGTTCACCAAGATAATAGCAAATCGTGTATTATTTTTCTTAGCAGATTTAGTGAGCGCTGGACAGTCAGCATGCTTACCGCAAAAATCATGTACTAATAATCTGAAAGACATTCGTAGAATTATACATCGTGCTAATGATACTTTGAAATTCAAAGGTGCATTGGTGAGTGTTGATCTTCAAAAAGCGTTTGACAAAGTTGACCACGATTATCTTTGGAAAGTTTTGAAAAAATTTAATTTCCCAGACGTATTCATTGAGTGCGTAAAAAACTTATACAGAAGCGCGTCTTCTAAGGTTCAATTCAATGGTTTTCTGTCAAACGATATTAACATAAATTCCTCTGTCAGGCAAGGATGCCCACTCAGCATGATTTTATTTGTATTATATATAGAACCACTACTCTGTAAATTAAATGATAGCATATCAGGTGTCCTTATTTACGATAAGTTCATCAAAACGATTGCTTATGCTGACGACATTAATATTTTCATAAGAAACGACGAAGAGTTTGATTTGCTTGTTCAAATTTTGCGCTCCTTTGAATCGTTTGGGAAGATTAAAATGAATACTAGTAAATCTGCTTATATGAGAATCAATAAATGCGTTTTAGGCCCACAACAGATTCCAGAAGTAAATCATCTCAAAATTTTGGGAATAGAGTTTTCATCTAAGATTAGTTCAATTATAAATTCTAACTACGACAGAATAATACAAAGTGTAAAGCGAATGTTACAGGTACACAGTGTGAGGAACTTGAATTTATGGGAGAAAAGCTGGTTGATTAATTCCTTCGTACTTTCGAAATTTTGGTACTTGGCCCAGGTTTTTCCTCCTGCAAAAAAGCACATAGCTGAAATCAAATGCTGTGTGGGTCAATTTCTATGGAAAGGATTCATATTTAAAACCAATAGAGAACAGCTTTATTTAGATTATGATCAGGGTGGGCTGCGGTTAGTAGACCCAGAAACGAAAACAAAGTCTCTTTTTATTAAAAATGCAATAGACTGGGAAAATAATGATACATCAGAAGAATACATAATACATAAATTGAAACCCCAAAATTTGCCTCTCGCTGTTAAGGAATTAATTGTTGAAATTCGAAAGATTAAGGATATGCCCAATATCACTACTACCGCCTTGATTTACAGACATTATATCTCACAGAAAAATATTGTTCCAGCTGTTACAATTGAATATCCTATGATTAGATGGGAGATTGTATGGAGAAACCTGAATTTTAATTTTATCTGTTCTGACGACAAAGCTACGTGTTTCGCATTCTGGAATAATATTATATCTAATAAGGAAAAACTTGTTGCCTATAACATTGGAAGGATTGGAAGTAGCGCCTGCGACCAGTGTTCGCGCTCCGATAATAATGTTCACAGATTGGAACAATGTCCCCCAGCCCAGATTATCTCAAATTGGACAAAAACAACAATTTTGAAACATTGTGAAATAAGGTTGCAGAACTTAGAAGATATTCTCCATTACGAAATAGATAATTCAAAGAAAAATGAAAATGCGGCTTTATGGTTAGCAGTCAAAGCAATCGCTTTCAATCTGAAACGGTACCCACAGCCTAGTTTGTATTTGTTTAAGAAAGAAATTCGTGAATTGAGATGGGAAAATAGAGAGTTTTTCAACCGTTGCTTTGGAAAGTACATAAATGTAAGCTAGGGCTCAGAAACTTATTGAACAAGCAAAAAGCGAACCTGTTATTATTAAGTATTATAATGTAATACTCTGTTATCAATAAAAAAAAAAAAAAAAAAAAAAAAAAAAAAAAAAAAAAAAAAAAAAAAAAAAAAAAAAAAAAAAAAATTGTGTTTTAAAGGTGTTCGGAATATGAGACAGAATGAACACAGTGTTCGGCATTTGAATCAAAAAGAGTTGTTTCTTGTTAAAAATTTCTCGAAAAAAAAACAATATCAGCTTGACCCACTTTTTTGTAGTTATTTATACAAATGTGACCTATCTCATGATGCAAATCACATTTAAGTGATTATCGTTTTAATATTCTATATTTCATACATTGAAATTCATTGTAACCAAGAAAACTTGAGCTATTATTGATTTATTGCATTAATTAATGATATTGATTGATTAAAGTCTGCAATCCACCTTATTTACGAACTCATACGAATGACCATTTTTTTTTTAAGAAAGACACTACACGTTAATGCTTCCAGTGGGCTATTTGCCCTTTGAAGGAAGCACCACACTAGACAACGGACTAGCATGCAACGCCCAGTGGCACAGTCGGAAAACATTCCTCTCGAAAAGTTTTTCGGCCTAAGGCGGGAATCGAACCCACACTCCTTAGCACGATGAGGCTAAACGCCTCGGTGACACTAACCGCACGGCTACGAAGCCCGCTAATCAACGCTCCAATACTGTGTATTTATATGATGAAATTGTGTATTATCCTGGCAAAACTGCAATTGTATTAAAAAATTTGTAAAATATTTTGTCTAAGAAAATTATTCCGTTTTTGTCAACTGAAAATTGCCGATCGTGTTGATAAAAACGGAACATACCTGTATATGAAACTGCGATTGTTTAGTCTATCATCAACTTAATTTTACTGGACTAACGCAAAGCGTAAACACCGGGCTTGCCTTAACCCTGCATCGATTTGCATTCGCGTCCAGTAACTAGGGTAACGGTCGTATTTTGGACCCCCTAAGGAAGTGATTTTAGTTGTTTGCCCGAATTAATTAATTACACAGCATTTCCAAGTCAAAAAACGTGTCATAATGTAGAGAAAAACTTTCTCTACGAGATAAAAATGCCCACACTGTCATGTAGGGTCCAGAAAACGTCGAAAATAATTGAATTTTGTATCACTGGTTTTCATTATTTTGGACACACCAATGCATTTTGGACCCTCAAAGTATATATTTTGGACCCCCGGCATTTTTTATCGCTTGGCGACAAAGTCCATGACACTGGTTGTGTAATATGCTTGCCCATAGTTTAATCAATCGATTGACAATGGAAAACCGAAGAAATTCTGCGCTTTTAGTCCACAAATTTGAAAAAAGTTTTTGTTTACAGTTGAAAAATTTCTGACGGCTTCAATTTTTGTGTGTAACGTGTTGTAACGGTTGCATGGATGAACCGATTAAATTAAATAAATTTCTGATAAAATAAACACTTTTTCTGTGTACAAACGGTTGATGCAAGTGCGGAATAGTCCTTTCTTCCCAAATGGCATGCGAATTGAGTTGTTCTTTTGATTTAAACTGGGAAATTTGCAGGAAAATAGCCCAGGGGGTCCAAAATATATAGGGGTCCAAAATATATTGGTTACCCTAATCCATCACTGCATGGTGTGCTGTGCTGTTGCTGACATTAGATAATCGCGCATTTGTGTGCTTTTTTCGGGAGGCCTACAAAAACCATACATACCCGGCCGGATTCCGCATGCACACACATGCTTCGGTTGAAGTATTGTATGTACAATCATCTCACAGTTATTCATTACACTCTGTTATGAATAGCCCAGAGATATCAATCAATTTCAAGTGATTTAGGTCAGATTCATTTCATATCCAAGTGATTCATGTAGAATTCACTTCATATTCAAGTGTTTCAGGCCTGGTTCACTCTATATTTAAATTATTCAGGTCTGAATTACTCATATTCGCGTGATTCAGATCTCAAATAAAGGACAAGAGATCCATAACCGTGGAATGACTGTATCTGCCTAATCGCGCTCACACACGCGCTCGCGAGTCGCACATGCATGCGGTCCATGTGGTGGGCGGAGAGCATTTGGCTCTCTCGCTCGGCGAGCTTCATCCACGATGTTCTTCGCTCGTGAGTGAGTAGGCCAAGCAGGCCCATTTAGGTATACCGCAATAAGGTTGCTACGATCCACGCGTCGTATCGCGCGAGAGCAATATTGTCACTGTCACTGGCCTACTACTCGGATGTGAAGTTGATGTTTTGATCATAAAAATAGATAGTTTTTATTTTCGTCATAGCTAATAGGAAAACGACGCGCTTTTTGATCTTGTTGTGGGTGATCGCGAGTGATAATTACTGCCTGTTGACGTGTGAAGTGCCAGATGGATCGTCAGCGAGAATTTTTAGAACACACAAAATGACAAGAAACAGCAAGGCAGAGGTAACCCGATGATGTTCATGATCTGTGTGGAGATTTGAGAGCGGCGTGTGTTCGCGATCGTTTGAATGGTGGTGAAGAAGGGTGGCCAGTGTAGGGTAGGAAAATGGTGATCAGCGCCCCCGGCAAGATGTTTCTGGTGACCTGCTTGCTGTTCGCAATGTGCGTGGCTCTGTTCTTTACGGTGGTCACGATGAAGAAGAACGAACGGATGCTCCAGTGGGAAAACTTTATGCGACGGGGCCAATCCAGGCTGACGGAATCCGGGGCCACCAACCATTGGTACTTTGTGGTCAGAGGTACGTAGATGAGAAGGGTGATAATTTGCAGATTTTGTTCGATAAGGTGGGCTTACCAATCGAAGCCAACTCGACACGCTTATCTCTTCTGTGTACAATGAACCAAGATTAGATAACGTTAGGTGGTTTGCTACAAAGCTGCGCATTCACCCTGCATCGTTATTGATAGAATCACAAACGGCGTTCGCTGAAGAAATGAATGGCGAAATGAAATTTGAAATCGAAGCATCTAGTTAGGCTGGCATCTAACGAAAAATTAAGATTCCTTCTTGTCACCCTTTGTCTGTACTCTGGGGTCATAATGAGTCTCATTTAGTTGATCAACTTTTTCGAAGAACCCATATATTTTTCATCACTGAACAAAATATTTGCTGACTAGCGCCATCATGAGAGTGACTATCAAACTAAAAAGATTTTAGGCGAATAGTTTTCTTTCGATTCAATCACTGGACTGATATATGAGCGAATAAAATGTTTGCCCACAAGTGCCATTTTGATTTTCGAACAAATAAGTTTCCAGGCGAATAGGTCTCATATAGTTTTCGAACTTTGTCAAAGACACCGACTTTGCATGCAATCACCAGTGTTGGGAAACTCGTGATTACTCACTGAAAACTGCAAACTCACTCGCGAGTATGAGTTGTACAGCTTGAACTCTCGCGTGAGTATACTCAGTCGTGAGTTTCAGTTGTACAGCTCATACTCGTGAGTGAGTTTTCGACTAACATTTACTCACTCGTGAGTAATTTTACTCACTTGAAATATTGTAAATATTCTAAAAGCTTGCGAATGGCTCAAATAAATAATAAGTAATAAGTAAGGCTATTCTTGAGGTGACCTTATTCAAATGATAACATGAAAATTTTATTCTGAAAACTATTTGATGCACGCAAAACGTTATTATAATATGAATTCTTAACACAAGCTGTAATTAATGTTTGGTGTTTCGCTGCGCATGTTGCATCGTAAATGCTCTTTTCTTCTGACATTACACCTCTACTGGGCCAGATTCTGCTTTTTAGCTTAATGTACTTATGATATGAGCATTTCCACATTTATCAACTGAGTTTTATTTATTTGCCAATTGACTATTTTTTTTTATTCTCTACTTTACGATATGCAGCACTACTGCAATAATAAAAACCTGAGACAGAGACTCGATAAAACGTATCTGAGTTTCGTGCCAAAACTAATAAGCCGCTGATTGGTCTGCCAAACAGCGTAGCCAGCAATATTTTGTGCGAAAACTTCAGCAATTCAGCTTTTCAATTTTCATTTTTTTCCGGTTTTCTGACAACACATAGATCATAAAAGAGGAGCAGAAATCTAACAATAAGTCAGGTGACACATGTCTTAGATAGAATCGAACAAAAGAAGTTATAAAAATATTTCAGAAAATTTTTTTTAAATTGTTTTTTATTCATTATGGGACTAGACTAAACGTTGAAAATGATACATTTTTAAATGTCTGTTCCTTAAACAGCGCTATTGAAAATTCTATATTGAAATATTATGCATACTTGCTATTACCACATAACAGTAATGACCAAACAATAATCAGAGGCCCGTATAATGGTTTAACGAGGATATACTTATCATTCACTATCTATATATATCAATATCTATATCAAGCAAAATATAATAAATTCCGAACATTTTTCTGATCAGAAATCTTTATTCGGCAACGTTCCATACAAGTTTTCTAGAACAAATTTGCAAATTACATAAGGTTTGCTGAAAATATTCAAAAGCGAAATTACATATGAAATGGGCAAGGTGTCAATCGCAAACCAAATTTATGTGAGGTACCGCGGGCAAGTGGGTAAATGGGGTAAGTGAAAATAATTTGTATATTTTACTGAATATATGTATTCACGTTTCAAACTCATGCGTAAACCTTTGAGGCCATTAAGAGCATTACGATAGATAAGAGATTCCTGCGATTTTTCAACAATTATTGCATGATAGAGTGAAAGATTGTCTACCTGCCAACTATTACTCCGTAACAAGCTGGCGGCGTGCAATCTTGTATTGATGTGTTCAGCAGAAAATAATTCTCTGTACCACATCTAACTACTCTCTGACAGTTTTAAACTGAAAATAAAAGTTTTGGGATTAATTCGACCTAGACATAAAAATAACTAAATTAAAACACCATCAATTTTCTAATCACGTGGGGCAAGTAAAAAGTTTCCCATTAGAAATTGAATATGTGTTTTCTTTTTAGGTAGCTATTAGTAAACAAGGTTCGCAATTATCATAGAAAATCGGAACGTGCTTCAAATTCAAGATACACAATACTCAAAGCGATAAAAGCTATTACTAATCATAGAACTTCTCTAAAAGAGGTTGCCAGACGATATTGATGTGCCTGCTTCGGACAGCCGATAGAAAGGAAAACGTTGATTGAAAAGTTGCAATATAAGAGAACGCACGGGAATCTCATGGAATGTAAATGTAAAGCTAGTCCAAAACATAAAAATGGGGTATGGGTCTATCCACACAAAAAAGAATCCGAATACTATTGAAGGACTCCGTTCCAAAAAATAATTTCTCCCGAAGAGTTATCTTATATCATATCCGACTTTCTTAGAAACAAATAACGACCGGTGAAAATGCTACAGAGCCGAAACTGAACAGAATAAAATTGAATTGACAAGAATAAAATATTCTTTGTTTACATGTTACTTACCTAAGGAACAGGACGCCTTAACTAATGTTGAAGTTAATAGAAATCGTGAATATAACTAAATTTCAATTTATTGTTCAAAAACTTGTGGAGCAAGTGAAAAGTGGACATTTTGCAAAAACTTTTTCTGTATTTTTTTTTTTTTCATTTTTACATGAAAATCAATTTTAGCATTATGGATATAATTATTATGGATTATTATATCAATTTTATCCTATTATGGAGAACTTAAGCACGGTGTTGAAATTTAAATCGTATTTCAGTGTCCAAAACCTAAATATTATAGTATATTGCACTGTGGAGTGTTAAAACTATCCTTTATCTGGAGTATAGTGAAGTAATAGAGTAAATTTTCGAATCAATCGTACATTTTTCAACATAAATCTGAAGCGCTTTCTATGTCCTATTATTGCGGTATTTCATCCTATTATTACGGTAGTGCCGTCCTATTATTGCGGTATACCAAAAATCATAGATTTTATTGTATTCAGTATACATTCAATGGCACACAATGTTCTAGCATTGAGATTATACACCCTCCATGTTAATGACACTGCACGATACTGTCAGTTTGTGTGATTTTGGACATATTTGTGGGGTCATGCATAAATTACGTCACTCTCCAAGGAGGGGGAGGGGGTCAAGCCAAGCGTGACAAGCCTTACAAAATTTTCGTATGACTCATACAAAAAACGTGACAAGGGGGGGGGGGGGTAAGGGGGTCAATAAATTGAAATTTTGCGTGACATAATTTGTGTACCATCCCTGTAAAGAAAACTAATTCATTACTTTATGTCACGATTCGACAACAAATCAATAGAAACGAATGATTTTCTGCCGGTTTCGTCTCCTCTTCCGTCGCAGCTGGACAATGTTAACGTAAAACGACAAGGTTCTTCCATCTGAGACCACTAGTCGCTGTATAAAGAATGATTTTATTATTAGTATAATCACAATGTTGATGCTTTTAAAAATTTGTTTCACTAGTTTTCATTAATCCAATGCAATTTCAAAAGATTGTTTTCTTGCGATCATCTTGTATATTAGTTTTTCAACGCATTTTTGGCATGTGTTCCGATTTTCAATCAGTTTACGCGATTTTTCGATAAAACATTTTGTATATTTACGATATATTTGTAAATAAGAGCAACAACAGGGTAAACATAAAGAAAAATCTTTTGTTTGACCAAATAAATGTATGAAGAACAAAAAATTATGTCACAAAATAGTATCCTAATAATATAATTGAGTCCTAAAATTTTAATAAAATCTTTTTTTTTTATTTAATAACACGAAAGAGCATATTACTGCAACTACTTTAGCAATTTTTCCAGCTCAAATAACGGCTATATCATGTTTAAACTTTAATTTGAAAATTGGGTCCATAAATGAACCTTGACACTTTTGATCATGTTTGACGTTCGCTTAGTCGACAAAACACCACAGGGGTTTTAGTTTTAACACCGGGGTTGTTCCTATTTGACATTGCGGAAGGGACACGGAAAACAAAATACACCCAAAATTTGAGTTTAAGCCAAGGGGTGTGACAAAATCTAAAAAAAAACATAAAAAATGTTTTTTGGACTTAAACCAACGGGAAACATTAGAAAATTAGGTAAACATGTGTTTTTTACCTAAACTTAAGCGTTTGGCACTAGAATTGGGGCAGGGCTTTAGGACCCTATTGATGTATCCAGCAATAACATTTAAAATGAATATTGAAACATCGATTTTTTTAATGTGATTTACAGATACCGCAATAATAGGCAAAAAGCTACTTTCATTGTCCTTATTATTCAAAATTCAATTTTTATCATGTAACCACATCCATACTGAACTGATATACCAGCTGCATATAATTGTTTTGGTTCTAAAGTTAAAAATTCACGCTTACGAAAACCCGTCCGTAGATAGAGGGACTGGTTAAAAATATAGGATTTTCTTGAGTTTAATTTTCAAAGCATTTATCTGGTACAGCTTGGGAATACTATAAGCTTTCATCATCATCAATAATATCCATAGAAAATAGAGTTTTCGATTAATAATGAGGGGTTAATTCTTATACCGCAATAATGGGCAAATTATCCTATTTCAATTTCAAGTCTTTAGAATTTGAAGAATCTCAACTAAACGATTTCCATTACCCACTTGCCCCACGGTACCTTATTCCATTTTTACTAATATTTCAATTCAACTTTGAATATTGATAACATAAACGCGTTCAGAAAAAAGTTACAGTATTTATTTTATGCCACTAAACGAAATAAATTGGTCTGGAAAGTATTTGAACACAACCGGATTTTCGCCATTATAACTTTTTTATCCATTTTGAAAAACTGGCTCTGAATTCGGTAAAGTTTAAACAACCATACTATAAAACTGCCTATCACAATACACACTGAAGTCGACAGCAGCTGTAAACACTTTGAATTATTTACATTTACAGTGTTCCACCTAGTATAGAACATACTAATGTACAATTCTCGATTACTTTTTCAAATCGACGTAAGTAACTTTCACATGGTTTTGAGAAAATTAATTCAGAAGAACCACAAGCTGTCTTTTAAAACTGTTTTAAAATTATTCAACTTTTTAAATTTTTTTCGCCGTGTACATCGCTTAAATTTTGCATACATCAAGCTCGCGTTCAAAAACTAGGGAGTTCCTGTTATTTCCCACAAAAAAAATATTACAAAATGATAAGCCGATTTATTCAGTTACTTTCGACGTTTTTCTACCAGTGTAAAATCGGCTCAAGTAGTGTTTTGTTTTGATTCGTGGTTAAGTCACTTTGTCTCTCCATACAGCGGGGCGGCGAAAGTAGTGGTTAGGTTGCGAAAGTTGAGAATCTTACTTTCGTCGTTTTGTAAATCCGGAAATTAAACGTTTTAAAAGTGAAAAATCGAGTTGGTTCAGAGCGCATCGTGTAGAATTTCGTCTGCGAAACACGTAGAATCGATAAAGTAAGTTTGTATACTTTTTTGACTTGAGTCTGTTAGAATAAGTTTTCGAGAATTTTATTTTGCTATGGAAATTGGTTACTCACCATACTCACAAAGAGTAACTTGCTCACTCACCGAGAGTAATGACGTCATACTCACTGCGAGTATTACTCTTTACGTGAGTAATACTCGCAGTGAGTTATGACGTCATACTCTCGCGTGAGTTAGAGTAAGGAATGGAGTGACTCACAGCGTGAGTATTACTCGCAAATGAGTACGAGAGTGAGTTTATTTTAACTCGCGAGCACGAGTTTCCCAACACTGGCAATCACTGGTTTGAGATATAAGGAAATACAGGTCGGACTCGATTATCCGGAGACCCGATTATCCGGTGACTCGATTATCCGGGATTCGATTATCCGTAATTTTAGACTCGATTATCCGGAATTTGTTTTTTGATTTTTGATGTTTTTCTGCATAAATCTGAGATAATTTGGTATTGCAATATGCAATACCAGATTATCGGGAGCCCAGATAGTTGTAGCGATAAACGCGCAGCTATTCAGCAAGACCAAGCTGAGGGTCGTGGGTTCGAATTCCACTGGTCGAGGATCTTTTGGGTTGGAAATTTTCTCGTCTTCCTAGGGCATAGAGTATCTTCGTACCTGCCACACGATATACGCATGCAAAAATGGTCATTGGCAAAGTAAGCTCTCAGTTGATAACTGTGGAAGTGCGCATAAGAACACTAAGCTGAGAAGCAGGCTCTGTCCCAGTGGGGACGTAACGCCAGAAAGAAGAAGAATATGCAATATGAATGATTTTGCAGTTTTAAACGTTTTTATTAAAGGGGTGTTTGAAAAAGTGTTTTTTTTTTGTGTTTGTTGATCAATAAAGTTTATTTTCTTGTAAAGACCCCTACTGCTCG
This sequence comes from Aedes aegypti, assembly GCF_002204515.2. Classification (NCBI taxonomy): domain Eukaryota; kingdom Metazoa; phylum Arthropoda; class Insecta; order Diptera; family Culicidae; genus Aedes; species Aedes aegypti. Next base: position 94,121,543 of record NC_035109.1, on the reverse strand, counting down.
TAGAAATAATTTTTGGCTACGCCACCATCATATAAATAAAACAACGAAAAAAGATAATATTTAGGTTCTTTTATTGAATATTTCATTTTTTTTCTTAGTGATTCGATTATCGGAAGAATTCGATTATCCGGATTGAAAAAAATCGATACTCCGGATAATCGAGTCCGACCTTTAATGTGTTTGTCTACTAGCGCCACCTTGGGAGTGTTTTCCAAACTACTATGATAATAAATCTTCGAGCTGTTTAGTAGAATACCTATAAGTAGTAGATGAAAAAACCGAATTTAGTACTATACCATTTAATTCCACTAGAGTTTGTATCGTCTTCGCAAATTGTTTTGAATCTCTAAAATCTAGTCTAGTAATCTTTGAAAATACCTGAAGGTCGTAGACACAAAAGTCAATTTGGACAAATTGAGATGAAAAATTGTGAAAAATAATAGAATCGTTCTGGTGGGCTTCAATCCCACGACTCCCTATACGCTAGACTAGGCGCGTTAACCAACTACGCCACAGAAAACTGCAGAATCGTTACCCGTTCTGTGGCGTAGTCGGTTAACGCGCCCAGTCTAGCGTATTGGGAGTCGTGGGATCGAAGCTCACCAGAACGATTCTATTATTTTTCACAATTCTATATCTCAATTTGTCCAAATTGACTTTTGTGTCTACGACCTTCAGGTATCTTCAAAACACCGTCGGCTGGTTAAGCCGTAATCCAGCTTTTTACGAGCGCTAATGGCCGCCACAAAGAAGCTCGCTTTCTGGTAGGGACTAGGCGATCTGAAATTTGGCTTGGGACGTTTGATAGCAAATCGATAAGATCGATAAAAAAACTTATCGATTAGCTGTCAAACGACCGAACCCAAACGTCAAATCGTTTGATCCCTACCAGAAAGCGAGCCTGATTGTGGTGACCATTAGCGCTCGTAAAAAGCTGGATAGACATGACAACCCTAGTTGAGTAGTAATCTTTGATAATGGGCATATCGATATACGTAGAGAAAATTTGGAACGAAAATCACATCGAGAGGATATCGAGATATGGAGAGTGAAATGTACCATGACCCCACAATTATGGATCAAATAGTGTGGAGTCCAGCCTATAAAATTCAATAAAACAACAAGGAAAACGTAAAATTTTAATTTAAAAGAACGAATTGAATCGTTTCAAAATGGAACTTCGGCTAGTAAACTATTTTTTGTATAATATTTACATAGGATTGCATAAAAATTAAGAGTTATATCGGTTTCTGAAAACCATATTATGGATCAATTTTCATATTATGGATCAATTTTCATATAATGGATCAAATTTTGACGGGCGGTAAATGACTGGACAATGCGCACCTTTGGTACTTCGCGTACCTGCAGGTATAAATTAGACCCCATTTGTGGTCCTTAGCCTCTTGTCCAGTAACTCCTATCCCTACCTCCCCGTGGTGCCGCCTGGGGTACGAGTAGGTAACCGTAGGGAAGATCGGGTAACCAAACCTGGTGGGACCTTGGTCGTATGCTGACAGGGAAGGGGGGCTCCTTTCTTCTGAGGGTGTAGCTTATCAGAGCGTCTGTTCTCCATGTTAGGGGCGGCTCAAAACAGCGTCTGTTCTCCATGTTAGGAGCGGCTGATCATCGTCCTAGTGCCAGCGTGGGACTCTAAACAGTGCTGTGCACGATGATCCTCCGGCGAGACAGGGGGTTGGTGCAGGCCTTAAAATCCAGCCGTAAAACTCATCAGTACAGGAAGCATACAACGTAAATTCGCACCGGAAAAATAGACCCAGGCATCGAAAACGGACTAACGATTGGAAACTCGGATCATGGAACTATAAGTCTCTCGATTTCTTGGGATGTACCCGCATTCCTTCCGAATTATTTAGGGGTCCGCAAGTTCGACATCATAGCGCTGCAGGAGTTTTGCTGGAAAGCGTCGACGGTACATACGTATAGGAATGGTTATACCATCTACCAGAGCTGCGGCAACAGACATAAGCTGGGCACATATTTTATCGTGATGGGCGAAATGCAGAGGCGCGTGTTTGGGTGGTGGCCAATCGACAACAGAATGTGCAAGTTGAGGATCAAAGGCCGTTTCTATAATATCAGCATAATCAACGTGCACAGCCCTCACCTAGCAAGTGACGATGACGATAAGGGCGCTTTCTACGCGCAGCTGGAACGTGAATACGACGGCTGCCCAAGCCATGATGTCAAAATCGTTATCGGAGATCTCATCGCTCAGGTTGGCCAGGAGGAGGAATTTAGACCGATTATAGGGAAGTTCAGCGCTCACCAGCTTACGAACGAAAACGGCCTTAGACTGATTGCTGCCTCCAAAAACATGGCCATACGTAGTACCTACTTCCAGCACAGCCTCCCGTATCGGTACACCTGGAGATCACCCCAACAGACTGAATCGCAAATCGACCACGTTTTGGTTGATGGTAGACACTTCTCGGACATTATCGACGTCAGAACCTATCGCGGCGCAAACATCGATTCGGACCACTACCTTGTGACGGCTAAAGTGCGCCAACGACTCTCCGTTGTGAACAACATTCGGTACCGACGCCCGCCACGGTACAATCTGGAACGACTCAAGCTACCCGAAGTCGCAACTGAATACGCGCAAAGCCTTGAGGCAGCGTTGCCGGAAGAGGGAAAGCTCATCGAAGCCCCTCTTGAGGACTGCTGGAGTAGGGTCAAAGCAGCCATTAACAACGCAGCGGAAGGTGCCGTTGGGTATGTGGAAGGAAATCGACGGAACGATTGGTTCGACGAGGAGTGTCAGACGGTTTTGGACGAGAAGAATGCAGCGCGGGCGATGATGCTGCAGCAAGGCACCCATCAAAACGTGGAACGATACAAACAGAAGCGAAGACAGCAAACCCATTGTTTGGGAGTAAGGCAGGCAAAAGCATACACAAATTATAAAAATTCATCCGATCCCATATCACCCCAAGATCTCCCAAAAGGGGTAGTAAATTTCTCTTTCCCGAAGATAGCCGAGATTGTAGATTGCAGAATACTTTGAATGCGAACACTTCTCAGTGCGTAGAAAGGCCCGACGGAGTCCAGATGGACTAGCACGACTATGTGTTTTACGTGTTGTAACTGTTTGTAATTATTATTTAATATTGTAAATAAATGTGTAGTTATATTGTATAATAAAGTGGATTGACTGTTATTGTAAAACTGTGGATAATATATAGATTAATTAAACTGTGTGTGGATTATAATATGGAAGATAGTCGAAATTACCGACCAAGGCAATGATGGATGGATATCTACCAGTCCGTTTGGCATCCCATTTTAAATCGTGTTGGGCCCTGGAAAATGTTCACTCCCGAAGGAATCATCAGGCCTAGGGTCCAACATAATGGTCCTTCGAGCCGGATAAGTATCAGGACGGACTGGATTCGGAATAAGGTTGAGGATATCGTCATAAGAGTTTGGACAACAATGGATGAACACGCCATCATCAATAAGCTAAAACAATTAGCACATTCGCGAGGTCACACAGTCATCAGAACAATTACATCGCAGCTATCATGCAACGGGCATAGGACAGAGTTTGGATTTTCCTAAACTTTTGGATCATATACCTATCATCAAGCTCCACATTGATCTACACTGGAATGACAACACTAAGTAAGCGGGACCTGCTGTTTCTACAGGTAAATATTTCACTTAGTGTGTGTCTAGCCCAGATAGCCGTAGCGGTAAACGCGCAGCTATTCAGCAAGACCAAGCTGAGGGTCGTGGGTTCGAATCCCACCGGTCGAGGATCTTTTCGGGTTGGAAATTTTCTCGACATCCCAGGGCATAGAGTATCATCGTACCTGCCACACGATATACGCATGCACAAATGGTCATTGGCATAGTAAGCTCTCAGTTAATAACTGTGGAAGTGCTCATTAGAACACTAAGCTGAGAAGCAGGCTCTGTCCCAGTGGGGACGTAACGCCAGGAAGAAGAAAGAAGAAGTGTGTCTAGCCGAAGCTACGCTACCCAGTATGCTAACCCCCCATTTTAAACCATTTATGGTACTTACGACGGCGCATCACATAACGGCAACATTTTCGAAAGGTTGAACTTCATCACCATGGGATCAGGAGAAATCACCCAGGTTTGAACCTGAACGAATAGGGCGACGGTATCGATCGAGCAACACCAACACACCGAAAAACAACTTCAACATATCTACGCACAGGTCGGAACTTCACCAAACAGGGACATAAGCACTGGTACGAAGAGATAGCGACGTAAATGGTTTCCCAGGTTAGTGAACATAGTATATGTCCACCGAAGCATTCACAGATCTACACATAGTAATTTGGAATTTATCCTCTTCAATACCCATGTACTTCTTCACTACACCGCAACGAGCAAAGCACAATTATCCGACGGCACCAAGAATGGCTTGTTATCAACACAATGTTTGCATCGCGGAGCTGAATTACAACCACGTAGCAACAAACACTTCCTCAGGATGAGAAGCACTATACACTAGCATCTATCACATCTGTGTGTGCTTTCCCGAAGAGCACTTGGTACGCACAGAAAAGTACAACTTACTTGATGGCACCAAGATCCAATGGAACGGCGAAGACACATCTACACAATCAAACCCCATTTTCGTGAGTGATCAATCAGGAGGTGAGTGAGAAACGGATCTGCTCACCAACGCTTCAGCGTTTCTACCGTGGTGCAAGATACTAGGTTCTCAGCAAATGAGTGACCAACAGTTACCATACAGATGTGGCACTGGTTTTCGATACTACCACTACTTATCCGGCACAAAGGGTGCCACGGAATCGGATGCTAGGGGCATCTGAACAATTCGAATCCAAGGATTTGGACATGAGGCATGTTCAAAACAGTCCAAAGGACACATGGGTGTCTTTTCCCTATTGGCGGATGCTTGAGCATAAGGCAGTTCAAGCACACTTCCACGGACTCTATGAGTGTCCAAGCTTATCTTCGGATACTAGGGGTAATCGAAGAAACTCCAATTAGTTTCCATGGACGGAGACTGAGGTTTGGCGATGGAATATCCAAATATCTTCATCGTTATCTGGAACACAGGGTGTTCCACACTACACTGGATACGGGTCACAGGGACTCGTACGTTGCACGGTGCAACAAATCCACACCAATCAAAGCGAACAAGGGTGTTCGCAAATCTGGCTCCCAAATCATCAACAAATTAGTTACGGAATAACTTGCACTACGGTTGGTAAACTCTCTAACCACGTTTCTACCCGGATTCCACAATTTACCAAACGAAAGAACCGGCAGATCAAGCTTCACTCACGACGGCGTACGGTGCACTAACCGTCTGCCAATGGGTTATAGGAAAAGCAGACGAATACACCAACAAACCAACTGCACGGACAAGAATCTCTCAACATAATACCATCTACAAATGATCAACTCAAGTTGGACAGGGATGAGATCTGCTTACAACTTTGTGGACCACATACGATGGCTTCAAAGGTGGGTGAGGGCAGATGGACCGTAAAACCAACACATCTGGAAGGAAATACAAACAAGCGCTGGTTACCTAAGATCACGATTATTAGGTTTGGATGTATGGAGAGGTAGCAAAACAACACGGTTTCTCAGGTCAGTACTACACACGTATATGTTCCGCCGAAGCCCGACAACACTTGCTCTTCTAACCCACAATTCTTCTCCAATACCACACTCGCACCAATATGCACTTCGGATATCAACACTGCATTGACTTGGAAGGAACATGGCACATTTCGGGCAAACGGCAGTCGCGTATCAAACGGATTAGGGAGGGCTGCATATGAAAAACACTTTAGTTCAAACCTATTTTGGCTCAAGGGTATCGAAATTAGAACAGTTCAGAAATTTTACGAAATTTCAGGGTGGGTGAGGATGTTTGGGAGTAAGACAGGCAAAAACATACAAAAATTATAAAAATTCATCCGATCCCATATCACCCCAAGATCTCCCAAAAGGGGTAGTAAATTTCTCTTTCCCGAAGATAGCCGAGATTGTAGATTGCAGAATACTTTGAATGCGAACACTTCTCAGTGCGTAGAAAGGCCCGACGGAGTCCAGATGGACTAGCACGACTATGTGTTTTACGTGTTGTAACTGTTTGTAATTATTATTTAATATTGTAAATAAATGTGTAGTTATATTGTATAATAAAGTGGATTGACTGTTATTGTAAAACTGTGGATAATATATGGATTAATTAAACTGTGTGTGGATTATAATATGGAAGATAGTCGAAATTATTGACCAAGGCAATGATGGATGGATATCTACCAGTCCGTTTGGCATCCCATTTTAAATCGTGTTGGGCCCTGGAAAATGTTCACTCCCGAAGGAATCATCAGGCCTAGGGTCCAACACCCATCTATTCCGGAATATAAAGCGCCGCCTGAAAGAGTTGGAGTGCGAAGAGATGGAGCAGCTGTATCGTTCTCAAAAAACGCATAAGTTCTACAAAAAACTCAATGCATCTTGCAAAGGCTTTGTGCCGCGAGCCGAAATGTGCCAGGATGAGGATGGAGGTATCTTGACGGATGAACGTGAGGTGATTGAAAGGTGGAAGCAGCACTACGATGAACACCTAAACGGCGCAGTCGAGAAAGATCAAGACATCAGGAGGGATGGCTTCATCAGTACGGCGGATGAGGGAGATGTGCCAACTCCCACAATAGGCGAAGCTAAGGATGCTATCAATCAGCTCAAGAACAACAAAGCAGCTGGAAAGGATGATATTGGAGCGGAACTTATTTAAATGGGCCCGGACAGGTTGGCAACTTGTCTGCACCGATTGATAGCCAGGATCTGGGATACAGAACAGCTACCAGATGAGTAGAAGGAGGGAATAATATACCCAATATACGGGCGATCGACGACAGACCAAATCTTTATGTTGCGGCAGATCCTCCAAAAGTGTCGCGAATATCAAGTCCCTACGCACCACCTATTCATCGATTTCAATGCGGCCTATGATACCATCGACCGCGAAGAGCTATGGAAGATTATGGGCGAGAATGGTTTTCCCGGGAAACTGACTAGACTGATCAAAGCAACGATGGATAGTGTACAGTGCTGTGTGAAGATACCGGGTGGATTATCAGACCCGTTTAAAACACGCAAAGGACTTCGACAAGGCGATGGTCTTGCCTGTCTCCTGTTCAATATTGCGCTAGAAGGTGTTATGAAACGGGCGGGCTTCAACATTGCTGACGACGTGGACATTGTCGGAAGAATGTTCCAGGTGGTTTCTGAACAGTATACCAGGCTGAAACGTGAAGCAGATTGGGTTGGATTGAAGGTAAATACGTCAAAGACGAAATATCTGCTGGCTGGAGGAACCGAGCGCGATAGAGCTCGCATTGGCAGACGCGTGATGATCGACGGGGATGAGTTCGAGGTGGTGGACGAGTTTGTCTACCTCGGATCATTGATAACGTCGGATAACAACTGCAGCAGAGAAATTCGAAGACGTATCATTGCCGGAAGTCGTGCTTCAGGTATCAGAAGGCCGGCTCCAAAGGCACGTTCCCCACCAGTTGGGAGATTTGTACCATGTACAAGACACTAATAAGACCGGTAGTTTTCTACGGGCATGGGACGTGGCCAATGCTCGAAGAGGACTTGCAAGCGCTAGGAGTTTTTGAACAACGTGTGCTTAGGACGATCTTCGACGGAGTATGTGAGAACGGCGTATGGAGGAGAAGAATGAACCACGAGCTTGCGCAACTCTACGGTGAACCCAAGTATCCAGAAAGTCGCCAAAGCTGGAAGGGTACGATGGGCGGGACACGTTGTGAGAATGCCGGACAACAATCCCGCAAAAATGGTGTTCACCTCAAATCCGGCCGGTACAAGACGGAGGGGAGCGCAACGAGCTAGGTGGTTTGACCAAGTGGAGCAGGATCTGGGAAGTGTGGGGCGATCGAGGAATTGGAGGATAGCAGCCATGGACCGAGCTAGTTGGCGTAACATTGTGACGCAGGTCATGTCTTGAAGGACGTAGAGCCAGCAAAAGTAAAGTAAGTATCAAATTGTGACATATTACGGATCAGTGCGCACAATCAATAGATTTTCAATTCAATGCATCTATATTGCATGATTTGGCGAAAGTTAACAATGCGTCACATATTACTACAAAAATAGCAGTGTTAGATCTGGAAACAAGGGTCAAATGCCCTTTTTTATGATACTGCATTGTAGGGGGAGATCCCTCAGTACCGGACACTTAAGCCACTAAATTCATAATTCGAAAAATATTGATTTTATTGGCTCGTGTTACCCATTTATGATAAATATTATCATTTTTATAGTGTACAAAAATAAATTTGAAAATATAAATATGAATTTTGATATTGCATTTTGATGATGAGTTTTAGTACCAAATTGATCGATCTCGAAAGGTGGCACCCAATACCGGACAAGATCTGGAAATGTCTCGAATTCTGTAAATATGAACATCATCGAATGTGTACACTATAGGAATAGTTTATAATTACCAATTCAATGCATTTGCTACATTTACAAGAATAATTTGAGTTTTTCTTAGTTTGCAAGATGCCTATCAAAAACCTCTTTCATATATGATGAAAAATAGCACATTTTACGATGTTGTTCTGAATGTTCATTATTCTGAATTTTATTGCATATTTGATACCATGATCGACGGAACCCATAAAAAATGAAAGTATTCTGAGACACTGATGCAATAATTACAAAGATATCATATAACAAATCAAGCTGTCCGAAACTGAGGGACAGGAGGTGCTTAACCAAAATTGTAATTTGTCCATATTTAGTTCAATTAAGGTACAAAATACATTCATACTATCAAATTAGGATTATGTTCGATCATGCTTGCGGGATCCAAAGTATTTTTTCATATCCAAAATATTTACTGAATTGACTCAAAATTAAGTGGATACCGTCAAACGGGGTAACTTGCAACAGGGGTGAAACATGCAACACAACGATATGTAACTGAATTGACGTTTTTTAAAGCATTGAGTATAATTATTCGAAATTTGTTACACCTGTTAATGACCTTATGTATAAAAAGGGAGGTTTTGTTGAGGATTTGGGTATAATTTCTATTTTCGTTGGTTTGCTGGAGGAGATAATCATATCTCACATTTGATCGTACAAAAGCAAGACTGAAAATCGTTCATGGTACCACACAAACGGGATATAAATGTTATTCTAAACATTTGCTGTTCGTTACAGTATTTAATAGTACACAAAAGGACTATGTAAAAGTTTTGCTAATTTCACGTAGAAACACTGAAAACATTTAAAAACTGTTTTTGACTACCGTTGTGGGGTAACTTGCAACAGCAATTCCAATCTCATTATGGCAAGATGTTTTCTGCCGCTTGTCATCAAAAACACACGAAAAAGCAAAATTGACCATTTATTTGTAGAATTACATTATGAGGTAATCAACTTATTACACATTTGGTATAAAACACTATAAAAGTTACATTAATTGCATTATTATTGGAATTTATTATTTTTTCTTCGTGAAAACCATGATTAATTTGAAAAATCCGTTTCAAATGTAAGTTGCAGATCTGTCATTGTGAACTTTTTGCATAAAATATAAAGATAGCTATTTCCAATGACCAACAGAGGCCATTTCAAGACACGCTTTAAATATATGATACATTGCTTTGGTTAAAATATGAATAAAAAATAAGTTATGAAATATGAATAAAAAAAAATGCACAAAAATCTTCGAATGGTTTTCCACTATTGACGGCTAGTGATTTGCTAGAATTTTCAATTGTTGAACCAATAAAATACAAAATTAATTGATTTATTTATCGGATAGAGTCAATACTCATAATTCAATCAATAATAATATTTTTTCAAAAAGTATGGTACCTTGTTTCTGTTTATTATCATGCTTTTACTACAATCTATGATTCAATGATAAAAACACGGTATTGATAAATTTTTCGATAGTAAACATTAGTAAGTATTGTGTGTTGCATGTTACCCCACATCAGGGGTAGAATGAAAAATGCATATTTTGGGCCTCTCATGATCCCAGCAAACCAAATTATATTAAAATAAACACAACATGGTATTCTTTACGTGGCGATTAGGATACCAGATTGTATTTGGTTCATCTGAGTCCTTAGAATTTTCATCCAAATAGATTTGAAATTGAAAAGTGTTGCAAGTTACCCCGTTTGACGGTACGTCATTTTTTTTAAAGATTTTCAAACTTTTCTACTTTTTTTAAAAAGGCATGCATATTTCAAGGATGTGTTATTCTACGCAATCATTAGTCTACATAATAGCTTTCTTTTCTACTAATACACCATCTTGATTGGACCATGATTTCTCAATGTTTCGGCTTTGTCCGGTATTGGGTGCTGTCCGGCACTGGGGGATCTCCCCCTAGTAACTGAGACATGAATTGTTTTCGCCCCACACCAAGTTTTCCACCCATTTTTGTCTGCCTAAAAATAAAAAATACAAACCATGATGTTTTATGAGTTTTATCCTTAGTGCTATTGTCTGAAAATGTCGAATCCAATTCTTGAAATGGCAGAAATCTACATTCTTTGGAAGTGATCCATAACCGTGGTAAACAATCATTTCCTGGTCCTTATTATGGATCAATAGTTAGAAGTGCTAATATTCGGTATTTAGAATCAACAATCAAGAAAAATGTTTTCCAACGATGAATTTATACTAAATCGAAGCGAACGAGCATGTTTGATGCTATAACATTTGAATTTTACCACCTGTGGGAGCTAAACATTTGTCAAAAACACCGTTATTTAGCGGTTGTTGTGCTCAGGGTTGGGAAAAAATCTGGAACTCACTCTACAGTAGCCAAGCAAAGCCAATCACAGTCAGCGAAACCAGTGAAACTCACGCCCATCGCTGCTGTAGGCAAAATGCCTTGAAAATAGCAAAACACCCGTTGCTAAGGGCAACCCAAAACTACTGTAGAAAAATGTTCTATTTCCCGCTGCATTTCCCGCATTTAGAGCCATCAATGACACTCATGATTTAGAAAATTCGTGCACCCAACATAGGCTACTTGATGAGATTCACGTTTTTTGAACTACTGTACTGGGAGAGCCACGTGATTTTCGCGAAAATTCAAGCCTACTACTATTACCATTCCCAGCACTGGTTGTGCTGAACATTACAAATGGTAGACGACAAATAGTATGACATGGGAAAAATATGTTTTACGTCAACGTTTATGTTTTGAGCGAGTTATCTGATGTTGAACGCCAAAGTGATCCTTAGCTGTGTGGACATGGTATGCAGAATGAAGGGACCGAAAAAATCATCGACATAGGGAGAGATATCGAGATGTAGAACATCGAGATGTGGAGAGTCGACAGTAATATTTTTGTGGGCGAAGAGATCTCATTTAGTTGAACCAGTAGCGCAACCAGAATTTGGTCCTGGGGAATTTTAAGATACATCTTGAGGAGATATCTGTATAACTAAAAATGGAATGGTGTTTGTTTGTTACGATATGGCTTGAGAACGGGCCATCCAATTTTGATATTTTTTCCATAGTCATATTTTTAAAGTATTCCAACGTGTTTGTGTGTATAAAAAGCACAGGATATTGAACGTAAATGTCACTGAAATGGGAGTAACCGAAACTATCATTTTATACGGAACGTTTCATGACGTTTTTCAACAGCCTACTTGATGGAAAGACAGAGTTTGCCGGGACCACTCGTTTTTTAATAACAAAAATCAAGTTGAATAATTTAAGTATGTTTTGTTTTTGGCATAATAAAAATAATTAAGGATTTAGCGTGATGGCATTCAACCGCTCTATGTTGTTCTTCAAATATGTTTTCGAGTTTTTAACAATGAGAATGACTTTGAATATAATGTTTGAGCGCAACAATTTGCAATAGAAATCATTCCCACTATTCTCGCGGAACATTACTAAAGGACCTATGCACAAATGAGAGATTCTCTCCTCTCTCGTTCTCTTTTTATTATAACAGTGGAACACTAAAGATTTTGGGAAGTTTTTCACTATAGATCGAAAGTCAATTTCCTTGACTAGCGTTTCATACAAAAAACGCAACAGAAGAGATTAATGTGACTCAGTTATTAATGAAAGAGAAAGTAAACAAAGAGAGCCTCTCAATGTTGGATAGGTCCTTTAGTAATGTTCCGCGAGTATTCTTGCAGTAGATAGAAAGTGGTTCAGCATTGCAAACTACCGAATAAAGACTAATTGTCACATATCGTCCCCTTAATGCTACAACTAGATAACTCGAAAATCAAAATTTTGGGATGTGCCACTTTGAAAATATGACCGTTTTACAAGGTGACGGTTAATCGCAGAGGATATGGTTGAAAAATAAACTTTAACTTGTGTATTTTGAATCACACGCTTATGAGCTGTAGGTATTTTACAGATCTAATTAATAAAAATGTTTTGGCATATTGAAGTCAAAAATTTCAAATTTCGAGTTATCTAGTTGTAGCATCAAGGGGACGATATGTGATATCATACAGAACTGACAATCCAGAAAAACGAGTCCAAACCAAAAATGAGTTTTGCTTTAATTGTGAACATTCTATGACCAAATATTGACTCCCACACTCCCTCATTAAGATGATCAACTTTCTGAAAAACACCAATTTTGTATCTCTTCGCTGGACTGATATACAAAGAAGCAAATATTTTGTACGCCAGAAAGTTATTTAGACATTTGTTGGAGTCTGTGCGCCACCTTGCGAGTTAATTCTGAATTAAAACATTTACCAAGTGGAATTCAGCAGTCCTGTGATCAACGTTGCCGAATACTCCTAAACTTCTTTACTTTCAAGATATTTGCGCTAGATATGAGCGGATATGGGTTGAAGAACATGAAAACATCAGAATTGGTGTTAATTATCCATAATATTGATATCGAGCCAACTCTCCATAACTCGACATGGGAGGGACTATCGAGTTAAGGAGATAACGAGATACAGAGCTCAAAACCAGTGCAAATTCAATCCAAGGGATCATCGAGCTAGCCATGAAAATCAAGTTTTACTATCCCGAGTAGCACACATGTTTTAATTGAGGCAGAATAACTCTAATATGACCAGATTTGGTCGTATAAGAGTTATTCTGCCTCAATTATAACATGTGTGCTCCTAGGGATGGTTCTCTAACTCGATATCGTGATACGGAATATCGAGTAAAGCTAAGTATGCTGTTCTGCTCAAGAAAAGTAAAAATTTCTGCGGAAGAAATGGTTAAGAAATTTTCTACAGTGAGCTCCATTAGAGGGTTGGAACAAAAAATATTTTTTTCTTCTATTAATCCTACAAATATCCAATCCTCTAGAATTGGTCCTTTGGACGCTTTAAGGCTCATGCAACAGCTATGCGTTAGATTGCATATGTCTTATTTCAACGGCTTTGATGATCCATAGACTCATATAGCACATTTCACGACTGTGAATCCAAACTTTACGATAAATAGGGAAAGTGTACCAGTTATGGCCATAGTGGTTCCCTATTTGGCCATACGGGAAATTTCGATAACTTTTACAATTTAAATATTTTTGAATGTTTAAACATAAAGATATATCTTAAATCTTACTACTACAACACAAAAAATCTTTCAAAATGTGAAAACATTCAAGTTATCCCGTATGGCGAAATAGGGAACTACTATGTCCATAACTGGTACACCTATCCTATAAGAGCCTAATTGAACAATGTGTAATCAAATTTGTTCCAGAGCGGTTCATGTGAAAAATTTACCGCACTTACTGTCAATAAAGCATCTTATCTTCTAAAGATTCTAAAGAACTTCAATGCTTGCTGTGGTGCATTTGTTCTATGCGGAGATTGCTCACTGCGCGTTATTTTCGCGAAGCAATCCAAATTTTTAAATTTCCCCGCAATAATAACAGCTGATTAGCAATTTCGTCCCTACTAGAAGCTGATAAGATGCTCTTTAGATTTTAATGAGAGCCAAGGTTCAGCGCAATGCATTGGAATGATTAACATTTGAATCAACACTAATTAAACGCTTCGAAAGTTTTTATTTGACTTGTTAGAAATGATTTACTAATACACTGAATAAGTCATTATTACTTCTATTAAAAAGCTAACATTCCACTCAACAAATGTATCTGATTAAAGTAGTTATCAGAATTCGGACCAACGTTATAATTGCGATAAATATTTACATCGTTGGGCAATGAATAGGCATCACATAAGAATTCAGACCATAGCCAAAGCTCCATAAATGGTCAGAATATTTGAAAATTGTGCACACTAAGATTATTTTATCGGAATCCGTGAATTTCACCGTAATTTCAACAGCTGAACAATTCGGTGAAATAAAACACCGAAATTCCGTCGAAATTTTACAGATTCCAATAATACTGAATACTGTAAAAATTTACCGTACTCGTTTAATTGTGAAATAACTGTTCAGCTGTTGAGATTTCAAAGGAATCGGTAAAATGATTTATGTGTGTGTAGAGATCCTAATGCATTTTAAATTTCAACTTACAAATATTGAATAAGTTAACCAGTATGATAGAAAAACAAAAACATTTAAGGTACGATCAAGTTAAGCAAATATCAACTTATGGAACACATATTCAGTACAATTGCGATTCGAAGGAATATCGAGGTAGCCATAAAATCATTCTTGCAATGTTTTTATAATTCAAAATCGAGATACGAATTCCTAGTTACGAAAAATGTACTGTAAATGATTTAAGAGTGATTTTTCCACTGATGGCTAAATAAAAGATACAAACATAAACAAATTTAGTAAACAAGTCATCAAATTAGTGATTATAGAATAAAGTAATTTTATTTTATTCAATAAAACAAATATATTAAAATAATTACCAGCACATAACTTCACAAGAAATTTATTCATTAAATTCAGATTGATTTTACTCTGTGTTCACAAGTTTAATTATTAACGATTATTATCAAAAACTTTTTCAGTGCGCGAAAAAAAAGCTGACAGAACGATAGATGGATCAGTACCGTGCATTCCCGCTAATTTCCTTATTAGCAAATCCTACACCTAATCCTAAAAATAATCCTAATTTTCGCTATTCCCGCTATCTTATGCAAACCATCGGGGTTCATTTTTAATTGAATTCTGTTTACCCAGTAAACACAAACTCGTATACGATAGCGTATAAAGGTATAAATGTGGAGGCGATATACGTACATGCGCCATAAGCTGAATGCAAGATGTACGTATATCGCCTCCACATTTGTACTCTTATATCTCATCATATACGATGGTGTGTTTACTGGGTACTCTATGAACTACAGAAAATCGTCCTTCTGGTTACTTGTTTTGTTGTATCTGCGTTTCGTTTCATAATGTTCCACTTCATTTCTCTCCGTTTGAAGAATTTCTAATTTGAACGATGTGCAAATTAGCGGAATACAAATTAAAAAGTGTTCAGATTAAATGCGGTCAAATCAAAGGGGGTACCCGGTACTGAACAGTAGCGATGTAATGCGTTTGTTGTTAATCAGCTTGCTAGCTGTCGTACGGAGAGATCTGCCAATTTGAGTAAACTGAAACGACCACCCTCTAGTTTAAGCATATACTATCGATCAGTGACACAAAATTGGAATTCTAACGATGTGTGCCGATGGCGTCCTGGATTTAGCGAGAATTGTTCATAAGGACTGTTCATTTAAGAAAGTGGACACGTGTTTTTTACAGTAAACTGTTTATTTTCGAACAAATTCATGAGTTTACCTAAAATACATGGAAATCAACGTAATTTCGATCAAATTCACATAAATTTGAACAATTATTGAGCATTGCTGGAGAATGTTTTTACTTATCTTTTGATACCTCCCATAAAATTCTGCACAACTTTTTTCGGAACTTTTCGAACTGCTTTTTGAACTGCTGACTACATTTTCTTGAAAAAATCGATGGAGCTTGCATCTCTTCCATCCTTCTTAAGATGCCGTTTGATTATTGCCCAATATGTTTCAATGAGGCGTAGTTCTGATCAATTTGATGGATTCGATCATTTTTCTACAAATTCGACTTATTCCTTCTTGAGCATCTCCAAAGTAGCTGAAGCATAGTGAGCCGATGCTAGGTCTGGCAAAAACAATGGAGGCATGGTATGCTTTCAGTAGATGAGCAGAAGCCATTTTTTAATGCATTCAGTTCTGTAATTTTCGCCGTTGATTGAACCCGTCGTGAAATATGTAGTACTTTCATACCGCAGGAGCAAATTGCTTGCCATACCAAATCATTTTTCCCAAATTTTTCTGTTGGGATGTATCGTACGTCGTCAGGAATATCTGTTTTGGCCACAGCGTTGAAAAGCGTTGACACTTCGCGATTTAAGCCAAATCTCGGAACGGCAGTTTTTCTTTACACCATTTGGTCGGTGTTCAGACAGACTGGACTAAGTGCTTTTTCAAAGATTTCAGTAAAACTCACCCCAAGCAAACAAAATGTAAAAATATTTGCATTATTTGCTGTGATAATGGAATTTAACTATTTGATGATACATCTGCATCAAAATTGCATCGAAAAAATCAGAACTGATGGAGTTCTAAACGTATCTTTAGAACGCCAAAATATCATCTAGTCCGGTCTGTCTGAACACCGACCATTTGTGCAGAAAAAAATTGAGAGTCGCCATTTCAATTCGACCCATCGTTTAGAATTTATATTTTTTTTATGTCAACTTTTGTCTGCTGTCAAAATAAACACTTGAGATCACACTGAAACAAAATTTTATTTGTTTTTATGGAATTTTTACACCAAAATGCTAATATTTAGGTGTCCACTTTCTTAAATGAACAGTCCTTATGTTGTGAAAAAATATGAAGTTGTTGCAGTCCCATATTGAATTTAAAGGCATAATAGTCTCTATATGAACTTTTACTCCAAATAGCAACTGCAAAACGTGAATTGTGTTCAAGTTTATATTTTTCTCAGATGAATAGAAAAAAAATGAGTTATCTGTACGGTGCACAGTGCGTTGAATGTATGGAGCTGCGGGACAAAAATCGAAACTAGAAGATTAAGCCATTGGTATGGAAGGGAAAGTTGTTTCTGGTCAAAAGAGCTACAATTTGCATAAATGACATATAATATACGCATAATCGCAAAACTGTCCCAAGCGCCAATTCATATTTTTTCCAAGAAAAACCATGCCATTTGTACTTTTATTGCTCATAATTATGTAAGAAGTTATTTGAAAATATGTCTCTTATCACTCGTAGCTGCAAAAGTGGCTTATACGCCTTTATGCAAAAAATCGCATTTTTTTTTTAAATTTTTCAGTTTTTTATATGAAATTTGATTAAAATCTTGGAAACTACATTTGAAGTATATTATTTTTAGCATAAACTTGCTCTGGTGTAATGTCTGGTTGAGCCGAGACCACATAGTGTTGCAAGATTTTCGGATTTTCCATCACAAACAACTCATTTTCATACTTGTGCTGGTTAAGGAATACCCCTAAAAATAGTCAAAAATCTCGAAGAGTTGCAGGGAGTTGCAGCTGTATCTTTCAGACCTTTCACATGACACTTTAAAAAACATGTCTGTGAGTGATTTAGGGTGGAACTCGGTGGAACTTTTTTTGAATCGATTATCAAAGTTGCATGTTAGTATTTCATAAGTTTGATTTCATAGTTGGCTATGAAATCAAACTTATGAAATTCTAACATGCAACTTTGATAATCGATACAAAAAAAAGTTCCACCGAGTTCCACCCTAAATCACTCACAGACATGTTTTTGTCGATTTCTCATATTCAAAGTTAAAATTGGTGTTATTATCCCATCAAATATACTTTACCAACCTCCAGCCATGTTCTCTTTTGGATTTTGATTAAATACATTGGTTTCAAAACTCTCCGTACTAGTTGAAAGGAATGCTGAAAACATGCGACAAAATTTAGTTTTTCTGCTACTCCGACAATGGATGCTTTCGAAGCTTGTTGTAGTAGTTTTAGTGCTTTGTATGTCTTATAAATACTTGTTTCAATAGCGGATGCTACCTATAAAAATTTGTGGATACTTATTATCGCAGAATAAAATAACTTGAAATTTGATTTTTGTCTATGGAGCAACGCACTGTGCGGTGTTGCGAAATGAATAGAGCTTGTAGAAATGTACTAGAAAATTATGAACATTTGTATGAGAAGACAAACTTCAAATTTGAGCGCTTTTTCTCAATGTCTACTAGTTCCATATGGGACAGTTATGCTTTTATGGGCAGTATACGACTTAAAAAATTCAATGTTATTCTACAAGTGTCAAAATGAATCTATTCAAACGTGAATCGAATTGCCTTAGATCTAGCAGACCTTTTCGTCGAAAATACCCACAACTGAGTTATCAAGATTTGTATTTGTAGCTCACTAGCGCCTTTTCGTTGCATAATGTTGAACTAAGCATACAACCAGAGTAAAGTTCATGAACCAATATCACCAGAACATAGAATAATCTTATATAAGACTGTTTGTGAGAAGAAAGTATCAAAAGTCGCTTTTGTTACATTTTTTCACAACAACCTCTCTTTCACAATGAACCATATCCCTTTTAAATTTGCATATTAATTTTAGTACAACTGAATCATTTTTTACAAATCAGCAGAAATATTTAAAATATTTGTTATCAAAGTTATCATGATCTGAATTCGGGATCAATATGGCTCCAAGACACAGACAACGTAACTTTTTTTTTGCACAGACAGAAGGTTAAATCATGTTCTTCGGTGTGAAGGAGATCGTGTTGATGCGTAGGATCACTCTGACTGAGTTCTGTAATGTTGCTGGGGCGTACCGCGGCATGGGGGCGCAATTGGAGAGAGACGTTAAGGTAAACACCTTGACCGTGCAATTGGTTAACATGCCGCTGTCGGTACCAGTCTTACTTGTATTTGATATGTGTTGCGCACAGCATATAACTACAACTACTTATCAGAAGAGTTTGTATCGTTAATTCTATTACAAAGCCGCTCTGTCGTCGTTCGGTCGATGTTGTGCGGAAGTTTATAATATCGATCCTGGTGGCTATTGATGTAAACATGATTACTGATTAGTCATCAGTTGGTGGAAGGCTTGAAGCGCAGTTTACTTGTTTACATCTTTATAGAACTCTGTGGGATTTAAATTGAAAAATAGTTTGGGTTCTCCACATGACGTGCAGCAAAATCCGTTTGTTATCAGTCTTCACGGCGTGTATATGGGAAAAGATTATCACAAAAAAATAGGCATCGCTAAATCTTTCACCATTCGAAAATATAGGTTTTTAGCTTCCATTTGACGTGTTCCCCAAAAAAATCCACCGAGGATCCCAAAAATTTTTTTTTTAATTTTTGTTCTTTAAAGTACATTAGGGGTCATGCACAAATTACGTCACGCTCCAAGGGGGGGAGGGGGTCAAGCCAAGCGTGACAAGCCTTACAAAATTTTCAGAGGACTCATAAAAAATACGTGACAAAGGGGGGAGGGCTCGAAAAAGTCGAAATTTAGCGTGACATAATTTGTGTACCATCCCTTATTTTTAAATGTAATCATTGTAAAAGACAGTTTCGTTGGTCCTAAGCTCGAAGAAAGTTTCATTTCCATATAAAAGTTCATAAAATACATATACATACTTATATATTGAGTTTCATTTTGTAGAAAACAAAACTGTCCTATATGATTTTGAGGATTTATTGAGCTATAGGACACTTATTCGATTAGATATGTTGGAAGTTCAACTGTTCACTTATTCGTACAGTGGAAGTATATCTAACCGAGCACTGTTTCCTTCCATGGTTAGAATACATTAAATTTATTCTTCTTCTGTCATGCATTACACCTCTGCTGGGACATAGCCTGCTTCCCAGCTCTGAGTTCGTTGAGTACTTAGTTATTGATTGAGAATTTTCTTTTCCAATCAACCGTTAAAAGGTCAAAAGTAGAATGGATCAACATTACAACAGTCTACGAAAGTAAATTGAATATGCTAACCTTTGCAAAAAGCTTTAAAAATCCTCATTAAGCATAATATTGGGGCACCCGGAGTAAGTGACACTCCACAGACTTTTTAATAGTATTGTAATGTCTTTGATGTTTTTAGCATGGAATTTCAAAATTTAATAAGTATATAGTGCAAGATATTTCCTATTAAATCAAATCAATCAAATAGTTCCACCGTGAAAGTGGTTTTCTGACAAGCAGAACGACAAGAATACAATTTCCACAATTACTGCAGTAATTAAAACACGTAAGCAGCTTACAAACAAGAAAGTTTTACCATTTTATACTCCTCTTAAATTGATATCATATTCATATAATATATGTTTTCAACATGAAATATGATTAATTATGTGATTATTGGCAACGGTAAGTATTATGAGGTAGATTAACAAGTTAAATTTCATGTGCCTACTTGTTCCGTAGAGTTGAGTAACTGCAATTTACAGTAGATTTTTAAGGCTTTCTTCTAAGGGTTTCAATATCTCGAAAAGATACCTTCCCATTCGTGCGCACATCAGCGGTACGCTATCTTTTACGCCGGTAAATTTCTAAATATAAGGTATTTTGTTCAATTTAAAATTTTGCAATTTTTTGGGCTTTTACATAAAAACAACATAAATCAAGTGGCCGCATTTATTGGTCGTAGCAAAATGAGCTCCATGCAGCACACATTTTACATTACCTTTTGGAGCTTTTTGGCGGGTTTTGCGATGATATCGGCACAAGAGTCTGCCTCTTTTTTTACAGTAGCTCCATAAACCTTAATCAAGAGGAGTCAAATAAGAATCTCCAAAATCCAATCATATGTCCCTTTTTTATATCAGATGTGCATGGAATTTTCATTGTAGAGACATAATGAACAAACTTCCAAAGATATCGAATTTCATCGACAGTTTCGTACTGCTTGAAAAAAAAAAATGCTCAATGATTTTTTTGGCGCGAACGCTGGTCCAAACTGTTAGAAGGTACTGGTCATGGAATTGCGTTTCTAAAATCTTGAATAGATTTTCTGTTCCTCAAATGTGGCATTTTTGCTTATTTATGAAGCCAGATGGTGCATGTTGACCACGATATTTTCAAGGATATAACAGTTGAGTTAGCTCAACTGCATGACTATTTTCATTTAAAAGAGTCACTATTTTGGAATTTTGTTTTCTATATCATATTAATTGTGGAAAAGATGAAAATATTAACCCAGCAGCAAGTGTTATTGATTTGTAGAAATGGTTCAGAAGAGCTTTATTTCGTATCAATCATTTGGCGGCGTCCATTTATTACATAACGCTAAAATCGGCAATTTTTGACCACCTCACCCCCCTCCCTCCATAACGCTTTTTGAATGGAGCATAGTCCTCCCTCCCGCTAGAGCGTTACATAGTTTGTGAAATTTTCAGCATAGTTGATTAGATCTTATCGGTTGAGAATATTTTTTTACATACAATATAAAAAAAACATTGGCGAATCAAATTCTTAGTCAATGAGTAACCGAAGAAATCTGAGAAGCTGGCTTTGTCTCAATAGGGGTGTAATTCCAGATAGCTTAGCTTAGCTTAGCTTAGACTGACTACCCATATCAATGGTTGCTATTCCGGGATTGACCGAAGTCAGTGAAAATGCACAAAGAATCAACTAGAAGTTCGGCTGGGATTGGCCATAATCTTCTTCAGTGTGCATAATTCAGTGCCTCTATTTATACAGGGTCAATAACGGCGCCGGCCACGTCCTTGCAGTCAGGTGGGATAGGGGAAGGAATGTTAGTGTGTAACCTTTGGAGACCGTGTTTGCCTCTGCATCTCCACAAAGGTTACTGGGAAGGATGTTTGTTAATGGGGAGGATCGTTGGGTCAAAGGATTCACTTTGATAAGTGATTAGACCATGATAAATAGTTTTTTGTCAAATATAAATATGCTTTTATGAAAATATAATATTTTCATTTGATATGAACAATTTCTATGTAAAGGAAAATTATGCCGACACTTGAGGTGACGAACCATTCAAAGTTTGTTGAACAAATATCTAAATGTAACATTCTTACAGCTGTCAGGACTAAAGCATGTGTTATTATATTTTACTTATTTGAAAAGAAACAAAAACTCGATTGGCTGGAACATCATAGAACACTCTTATTCTTATGCCGACACTTACAGTGGCGAACCATCCAAAATTTGTTGAATAAAGTGAACCTTTCGCAAGTCTACACTTGTAGTGTCAAAACATTCAAAGTTTTTTTTTTATAATTACAAAAATAAAGATAAAAAGAAAGGGGTGTTTTAAAAACAAAAAAATGTTAAACATAAATAATTCATGAATTAGAGTTTATGTCGACACTCACAGTGACGAACCATTCATAGTTTGTTGAAAAATCATATTTACGTCCTACCGTTGTATCGATTAAATGTGCAGTCATACATATTTTATAGATTAGAAATAGTAGCATGAAACGAGCTCACCAATTGATCCGTCATCCTTGACTGAGCAGCAACAATCCACATTCAGCTTAACTCGTTTGCTCGGTTATATAGCACTCAGAGCAAATAGGCGCACGACCCGAGAGGGAAAACAACTGACGACTGCTCGGGCTTTCTTGACGCACTGCCAAGGAGCAATCCTCAAGGTCGAAGATCAAACAGAACTAACCGATCGCGGAACTTTTTCACTTCACTCGACCGACGCGCGACATGTTTGATCCTGCCCTCGTCACTCGCTCCCGCAGAAGCAAGCGTCAAGGTCGAAAGATCAAACAGAACTCCTCAATAGGGGTGTAATTCCAGATAGAAGAAAAAGAAAATTCATCTATTCTAAATATGAAAAGAAACAAGGATTTAGACAATAGAATCAAATACACACCTAAATTCGAATGCCGATCTCAGCTGTGCAAATCTCGGTAAAAGGTCGTCTGCTGACATCTTAGTAAAAGTGACGTTTGATGACGGCACCCAATGGTGCTGTTTTAAATAAACTTAATGTTATGCTGATAAATTAGTTGAATTAATTTGCTGACCGCTCAGCTGTGCGGATCTCGATAAAAGAATGAAAATTATCTGAGTATGTCCTCCACTGTACGAGTAAGTGTCCTATGGCATATTAAATCCACAAGATCACATAGGACAGTTATATCCATTACAATATGTAATCTTATATATCTTTGTTATATCAACTTTCATTTGAAATTTGGGCTTCCATCGAGCTTGAGAAAAACAAAACTGTCTTTTACCATGATTATATTTGAAAATAATGTACTACAAGATTTTTTTGGGGAACCCGTCAAATGAAAGCTAAAAACTTATATTTTCGAATGGTGAAAGATTTAGCGATGCCTATTTTTTTGTAATAATATTGTTCTATCAGACACGCCGTGTCTTCATAGCGATGGAAACAGCTTCAAGAAATTCAAATTCAAAAGCAATAAATGTGAACACGGTAAAAACCAGTTATTTCCGATAAAATCCAACAGTGAACAAATTAAGTGATCCAAGTAAAAAAAAACATAAAAGCAAACGTGTTATCAACCTTCCCGTGTATGGCTTAAATATGAATGAAAGCCGATTCAGATTCAGATTTAATTCGTAATAAATTCTTCTTCTTCTTTTTCTTGGCATTAAGTCCCTAGAACAGAGCCCGTTTCCTAGTTTAGTGTTCTTATGGGCACTTCCACTGTTATTAACTGAGAGCTTTCTTTGCCAAAGTTGCCATTTTCGCATTCGTATATCGTGTGGCAGGTACGATGATGCTCTATGCCCAGGGAAGTCAAGGAAATTTCCATTACGAAAAGATCCTGGACCGATCGGGAATCGAATCCAGGTACCTTCAGCATGAATTTGTTTTGTAGCCGCAGACTCTAACAATTCGGCTAAGGAAGGCCCCTAGTACCGAGTAAACCATCTGCATCTCCACAGTTGTCATGGATAGGATATTGGGTTAGTGGGTTCATCGTTCGGCACTTCTCCATAAATGAAACAATGTCTACCAAATAAAACCATCGAGCATTTAATTAAAGCTTCTGTTCTCTACTTCCAGACCTGGACAAAATCAAAGCCATATCGGAGGTGCGAAACATCGAACGTGCGACGCGACTCGAGCAGACTGCCACCGGTTTCGTAGTGCAGGGCCTAGACTACGAAATTGTGTTCGACCGTGTCTCGGCGCCGCCGAGCGAACCGGAAGACTACGCCCTGTCGTTGGTCAAGCGGAGATTATACCGGTGGGATGCCAAACCGCGCAACTACGACGATAAGGGTTGATTGACGACGACAGTGAGGAATGTGTAGAGTGTGTGTGGAGAATAGGTGGCTCATGATAATCAGACTACGAAAATCTTAAGAAACATTCCCTTTTTTTTCAAACTTTGGAAAATTGTATATTTTTTCGTAGCTCGGAAATTAAGATGATTTTATTTCTGGCTTACACCTTAGCTCATAACACGCATGTAAGGAAAATTTTTTATGACTTTTGAAACTTTTTTGTATTTTTGAAAATTGTTTGAAAAATTGTATTCTTATATAACCTACAAATGCCTGAAGTTCATTCAACGTTTAATATAAAAAATCGTACCTTTTATATTTTTCGACGATCAACCTATCACAGAAAAAGAGCTTGGTGGTATTAAAATGATGTCAAATCTGTTTTTCCGTTAGTTACACGGAAAATAAAATATGCTCCAGAAAAAAAAAAAATATTAATTATTTTCAAAAGTTCCGTAAAAACTTAAATTTTTATTATTGCAAAAAATCAATAACCAATACTGACTTCAAGAAAAAATGAAAAAGCGTAGGGATGTTCAAAAATAAAAATTATAAAAATCTAAAACCAAAATTCATTAATTCACGAATAAAAATAAATCTTTGCCCAAAACGTGTTTAGAACGATTTTAGATAACGAAAAATTATATTTAAATCGAAAATAAAAATTTGAGTATAAGAGGGTTAAAAAAATGGGGTTTTTTAACTTAAGATTTCCACAGTTTGATTTGTTTTCATGTAAAATTGGGCCACCTTAATGGAGAAGGTTACCAGAATTTGACATTTTGATTGTGAACCAGTATACAAAGTTCCCAGTAGTTGATAGTCAAACATTTGTGATAGTTTTTTTTTTTAACTTAGTCGTTATGTAAGGTACTTTTTACTTAACATGTTATCGTGAAATGGATTGACGGCTGCCTGATGACATAATGTTTTATAATAATATTGATATCAACGGTATATAGCTCAGCTGTATTAATAAATATCCGAAATGTCCGAGTCCCTCTTCCAATGACAGATATTATCTGTCAACTGGCCCATAAATAACTGCTCATTCGCATCGCGATCTCAACGTGCGGGCCATTACTTTTTATTCTTATTTTGACAAAACAAGAAGATGCTCTTCTTTATTTCGGAGGGAGGATGAAGATTAAATTGGGTCCTGTCATGTATCGCATTTGCTCCGTTTCTTCCTCACCTGATGCCGCCATAACTCCGAGCTATGCCAATAGCAGGGCTGGTAGCTGATCTCTTTTTAGAGACTATCTCACTGTTTTAATGCACGTCTCTGAAAAGTCTTTTTTTGATAGGAGGTCTCTTTATTAACCAAAACGATAACAAAATGCCTACAATGCCTGGTGTAGAATTCTTTAGAAACCCTTACGCGAGTTAAATTTTCACGGATGGAAGTTTCTTTTTAAAAAAAGCTACTTAACTACCCTAGAGCCGAAATCGAACTAAACGTTTATTACAATCTATCCATTAACTACACTTCATTTGCCTGCACTAGCACTTTTCGTCGTCGCATATCGAAACAGCTGGATCGCGTCGATGACCGATGGTTACATCCGCCCCGATGCCGTCGTCAGCAATCTCCACTGCACCCATTCTGGCGGCTCCGTTACCGACTCGCTGCAGCTGGGTCGTCAGCATTTTTGGTTAACGCCAACCGGGTAGCTCCGTTGCTAACTCGTCCCTTCCTGAGAGATGAGGTTCCGTGCGAATCACGTCCATTAGACTCAAAGGCTTGATCCTGGGTTGAATGTCCACCACTGATTCCTGAGTAGCTATGTCATTAGATGCCTGTATCTTTATAGTGGCTGATCTGTGGGAGAAAACTTTGAAAAGAATCGCAATTACGATTATCATGCAGGGGAACGAGATGATTCCCCCAAAGGCGGGCCAAGAGGGCCACTTGATGCTGAAGCTGGTGTTGTTCAATCGGATATACTCCATCTCCTTTCTCATCTCCAGATGCAGGTTATGCAAATGTTCCAAACTCAGGTTTGCTATTGTAAACTGCTTCTGTATTGAAATTCCATCTAAAGGTAGCTGTATTGGGCTTCCTGCCATATTCTGAACCGTGTTTGAATAGCTGGTATTGTTGATGGTTACTTCGCAATCGTGAAATGATAGCAAAAACGTTCCAGTTAAAGTACGATTACTAATTCCACAATTTGATGTAAGAGAAATGTTTTGGATTGTGTTCAGGATAATGTTTCCATCGTTTATAATAATGACTTCCTCATCAGGTGGGTTCATGGTATAGTTGCAGCTAGCTTGCTGTCCAGAGAGAAGATTTGGTACGCATTTGGAGTTGTCGAATTCCGTTTCATGAATTTTGTAAATGGTTGATTCCAGTGAATTTACAATGTAGTTACCGGTATCATGATTCAAATAATACCTTTTCGCCAAATGAATTTGTTTATGATTGGATGTTACAGGGAAGACGTGAATCTTGTTGAAAATCCTTTTATCTAAGATGGGTGTCTTTATCAAAAGGGTCAATTCCTTGGTGTTGGTTGCGATCGTTGTATCTGCAAGGCTCAGTGCTTCCAAGACGTTATGAAGTGTAATATTCTGTTTAGATAAATCTTGATACAAAACTTCTACTTCATCTTGACTTAGTATTTTTTCGTTTAAAATTCCTATTTTGGCAAGTATTACACTATCGACAATTTGTGTTAATTTTTCTGCTAGATACTTCAAGTTAAGGAAAATATTAATCGAATAGATTTCCAATGATTTTGAATTTGAGAGGTCTATTGCATCCTTTGTTTTGTAAACCAATTCTTTCATTTGCAAATTTAGGGCTCTGTTTATTCTGATCTGCTGATTATTATTATTAACAAGTTCGTTGATTGAGGAGTTTATAATTTTTAAATCGTTCGCGTCTGGGCTACCGGCAATAAATTTCCATCCCGCTCCTAAACTATCCCATCTCTTGTTTCTTTTTGATGGAGCTAAATTTTTAAGTGTTTGATGAATCTCGTCAAATTTTTGGAGGATAAGCTTCGTGAATTGATTAAATTTTAGCTGTTCGAATTGACTTCTAAGACCTTCTACATGATTAGTTAAGGAAGTAATATTGAAATGATGGATATAATAATGGGATGATAATTGAATTCTCGCTGAACTTGAATGAAAAATAACAATCGGCAAATGATCAATTCTGTTAACGTCTATTTTACTACCTATTACTATACTTAAGCTTATAAAAACTCTGAAAAGTGAAATGAAGAAAGACAGATGTTAGATTTTCCTGACCTTGACATCATTTTTGTGAACTTTTCTTCCATCATCCATAGTAACCGTACTGTTATTAACGTGTTTGATTTTATTTTTCTTAAATCGCGGTTTATGCTTCATCCTCTGTCTAGCATTTTCATACACTTCCTGATTGCATTCCAGTTCAATCGTTTTTTTTTTATTTATTATGATATTTCAAATCCTTTTTCTGTTTTTCCGTAATGTTCTTGAAAACTTTTTCTATTATTTCTGGAGTTCTGGGAGAAGGAAGGATAATTTCGAGAGGAGTATGTTTAGTGGTACTATGGATTGAGGAATTGTATTTATTCAATGACAAAAGGAGCATTTCATTAACAGGTTTCCCTGGATTCTCTGCTTTTGTCATTCTATAAATTTCTAGAATTGTGGAGTGGAAACGCTCCACAACACCATTCATCTCGCTTCGTCCGGTTGCGGTAATATATGGTTGAATATGATGGGTGTTGTAAAAGTTTACCAAATCTCCAGTCATGAAGGATTTTTCTCCGTCCATTACTAATATTTCTGGTGTATTGTACTTCAAAAGGATCTCTTTAACTGCGGGAACTATATCGACAGCAGCTCTAGAATCAATACTTTTAATTTGGGCAAATTTGGAAAATTTGTCGATATAGGTTAGGAAGTGGTGATTCTCAAGGAAAAGGATATCGATATGGGCAATCTTGAAAGGGGCATTTGGGATTGGAGTGGCCTGGATAGGATATTTGATAGGGTTTCGATTGTATTTACTTTCGTGGCAAATTTGGCAATTTGTCACAAAGTCTTTCAACTTTTGAGAGAGTTTTGGGAAGTAAAACCTCCTCAATAGTTGTAACTTGTTTTCTTCAGCTCCGCGATGAGCTCTGTAATGTTCTCGTCGGATGATATTCCACTGTTCATCCTCTTGTGGTACATCTTGAAGCATCGTTTGGCAAAAGCGGATTTTTAACATTCTCTTGGAGCCAAAATGTTTTTTGTAAATTTCTTGGATTTTACCCATCAAGTGTTCTGTTGTTAATAATCCGTTAACCTTCGATAAATCAAAATGATTTTTAAGAACCTGCAAAAGATAGTCGTTATTAGTATAAAGAGTAGAAATGTTTATTCTAGTGTAGCTAGAGAATGTATTGGTTATTGTTACTTTGTCCGGACCTTCCTGCAAAATTACTTGGTGTTTAAAGGCATTAATAGGTGCTTCAGTGGATTCGATATAAAAATCGTCGCTGTTGTCTGCAGAGTGTTGGGTTCCTGTCATGGAGCAGACAATTCTACTTAAAGCATCAGCAACTACATTCGATTTCCCCGGCTTATAAATGATTTCATAATCATGCTCTTCAAGGTACGCTTTCCATCTCTTAAGTTTAGCGTTCGTATTTTTAGGAGACAATGCGAATGTAAGAGGCTGGTGATCCGTTAATATTTTAAACTTTGCTCCATACAAATAGTTTCTAAATGTTTGAAGTGCCCAGTAAATCGCAAGCATTTCTTTTTCGGGTACTGAACAACCTTCTTCCGTTTTTGAAAGGGTTCTAGACGCAAAGTGTATCGGTTTATCTTTTCCCAACTCTCCTAGAGACAGGACTGCACCAATTGCGAAATCGGATGCATCGGTCGTCAAGATAAAAGGTTTATTAAAATCTGGGTATATGAGTATATCGGAAGATGAAAGTAAGCTTTTCATTTTCTGGAAGCATTGTTTTTCTTTATCATTCAAACTTATTCTCTTGTTAGAGGCAGGGCTTCTCTCCCCCCTTAGAAGGTTCGTCAGGGGTTTTGCAATCTTTGCAAAATCTTTGACAAATCTTCGATAGTAGCCCATCATTCCTAAAAACCCTCGAAGTTCCTTTAGATTCTTAGGTTCTGGAAACTGATTGATGGCTTCAATTTTCTTTTGATTTGGTTTAATTCCTTCTGAGCTTATAATGTAGCCTAAGAATTCAACGTCTTGATGAAGAAATTCTGATTTATCTAACTGGATCTTTAATCCAGCAGCGTTCAGTGTTCTGAAGATAGTGTCCAAATTTTTCAAATGCTCTACAAGGTCTTTACCGAAAACTATCACGTCGTCTATATACACGTAGCAGATCTTTCCTATGTGTTCTCTAAGAACATCATCAATCGCCCTCTGAAAAGTTGCAGGCGCGTTTTTTAATCCAAATGGCATTCTTGTAAATTCATACTTGCCATTATTTATAGAGAATGCCGTTTTTTCAATATCGCTTGCTTTCATCCGTATTTGATGAAAGCCAGACGCAAGGTCTAATGTGGAAAAATATTTCTGTCCTTTCAATTGATCAATTACATAACCAATTTCGGGCATTGGATATCGATCGGAAATTGTCTTTTCATTCAACTTCCTGTAATCTATGACCATTCTAAACTTTTTCTCGCCAGATGCATCTGCCTTTTTTGGCACTATCCATACCGGTGAAGTCCAAGCCGATCTTGAGGGTCTGATTATACCGTCGGCTAAAAGTTTATCAACTTGTTTCCTAACTTCTTCTGTATAGGCTGCAGGATAAGGATATACCTTTTGATGGATTGGTACATCATCAGAGGTATTTATTGAACATTCCACAGTGGTACCACAAGTAAGTTTGGTGTTGGGTTGATGAAATACTTCTTTGTGAGAATCTAATACTTTTTGAAGCTTATCTCTTTCGTCAGTTGACAAATGAGAAATTCTGAATAAGTTGTTTGAAGTTGGAGTTGCGGGATTATATCTTGAAAGTGGCATACTTAAGGTTTCTTTACCTTTTCTTAAATGTAAAACGTTATTTTCTAAATCAATTACTGCATTCAAACATTGTAGAATACCTGTACCAATTATTCCTTTAAAAAATGGATGAAATTGGCGAAGCAAAAATTGAGCACTGTGGTTGATTTTAGGGTAAAAGAAGTTAATGTCGATAGCAGATGAGGCGTTAAAATTACCATTCGCACTGGATATATTGTCAGCTTTGAAGTCGTACGGTTTCGAAATCTTGTAACTGTAGGCTAATTTGGGTTCAATCATGTTAACATTCGCTCCAGTATCTACAAGAAATGGAAACTCGCCAATATTTGTTTTTAAATAGATAAACGGAAGAGTTGGAATTACCAACTCGGATTCCATTCTAAAAAATTAGTCTGAGATGATGAGGATGGTTGCGGATCTTCTTGATTGACGGGGCCCTCTTCAGCTGTTGGTGCATCATCACGATGAATGTCTGGCTGTGGTTGTTCTTCGTGCTCTTGTGGTTCAAATTGCGATTGATAATAATGGTAATAAAAATCTTCGTATCCTGAATCACATTCTGGGTAACCAGGATATGCATAACTATATTCGAGCGGGTGAGCCACTCGTTTAAAATGCTGTGGTTGATTATATGGGAACGGATGTGGTCTTTTGACTCTCATGGGAGGTCTATTACCGTAATTTATGTTCCTTGACCTGATACTTGGATCCACTTCCATGGGTTCCGGTTTAGGAAATGGTCTACTGTTTTGTTGAAATTGTTGGTTTGGCATGAAAGGTCTTGGTGGAAATTGTGGAACTTGGGGTCCATAATTGAATTTAGGCCATTGAAACGGTTGCATAGGCACAAATGGTTGTTGAAAACTTCTAGTAAAAGGTTGTAATGGTTGTTTTTTAGGTGGCAATCTGGGAGGTGTTCCTAAATCCATTGGTTTTGGGATATTAGATGCATGTTCATTTCGATATGGAGCCGATCGGGTGTCCATGTTGAAATATTCCAGGCAAAACTGATAGGCATGGTTTAGTGTCTTTGGAGAGAAAGTTTTCAGAAGTTGGCATAAGGGTTTTTCTAGCCCCCTAATAAAAGAATCAATTGCCTTTTCTCGAAAGTAATCAATGTGTGAATTTGCACGTAGGAAAAATTTTGGTTCTGTCTGAATTTGAGCGATAATTGACGATAGTAGCTCATTAACACGAGAATAATAACTCCCTAAGCTTTCATTAGGTGCTTTTTTGATGGACGTTAACTCAAAATCTAGGGTTTTCAAATCCCTTTTATCTTTATAGTACAGCAAAAGTGTGCTTTTGATATTGTTCCAATTGTGCATGATATTATTTGCATTAAGAATGTCGGCGGCTTCGCCTTTAATTTTTCTTCGAACAGAACGTCCGATAAGCTCAAGTTGAGCATCGGTTGCACCGTGTTCACGATACATATCGATTACACCTTGAACGTCGGCTAACCAATTAATTAATTCGGTTGGTCGACCGTCAAAGGGTTGTAGGTCACGCAGAAAATCTGGTAACTTCCCTAACTCAATAAATTGCTGCATGGTTAGCGGTGGGATAACCGGCTCTCCGTTGATAGCAGCGTTTGGATTAGCCATTATTGTTTGATTCTAATGTAGCAAAACTATGAGACACTAAAAGCTAAATCTACTGTATCGTTTGATTCACTGTATTCACTCAGATTTAAAAATTGATTGCACTAATAAGAATAATAATTTGATAATTCGATTTGATTTCATCAATAAATTGCACTTTCTCTTATTATAAAAAAATACTCCTTTAGTCGGTTTATAATAAAAATGGAAAAACTTACATAAAGGACCGTGTCCTGAGTCCGGCCAACATTGGATCGTTGGTCTTTTGGTGGCTGTCGTCCTCACACTCGGGGGATCCGCAGGCAGGCGAGTTTGGATTGTCCTTTTTGCTGGAGCGCTACTGGGGTCCTGGCACGCCGATCGGGTGATCCACGGTGTCCTGCGGGTCGCTTTGTGATATATTGAAGGTGTGGCTCTTGGAACCACTTAGAAGAATTTTTCAAAGATTTTTACACTTCACTTATATCACATATACTGTTCCCGATATGGAGGATCTCGCCGGAGCCTCCAGTTAAATTTTCACGGATGGAAGTTTCTTTTTAAAAAAAGCTACTTAACTACCCTAGAGCCGAAATCGAACTAAACGTTTATTACAATCTATCCATTAACTACACTTCATTTGCCTGCACTAGCACTTTTCGTCGTCGCATATCGAAACAGCTGGATCGCGTCGATGACCGATGGTTACATCCGCCCCGATGCCGTCGTCAGCAATCTCCACTGCACCCATTCTGGCGGCTCCGTTACCGACTCGCTGCAGCTGGGTCGTCAGCATTTTTGGTTAACGCCAACCGGGTAGCTCCGTTGCTAACTCGCGACTGCACAGTAGAAGCATTAACCTAAGAATGCTAATGTCGCTGCTGTTCGTGTTACCAACATCTAGTTTGCCACGCGCTGACAGCTTGAGTAACGGTCCTCAAAGTGTCAAATAAATTTTAAAACCGTCCACTACCACATGGCGTCGAACAAACAATGAAAAGATACAGTTAAAGGTGATAATAAACTAATTCAGTTTTGTGAGAACAGTGCCATTAGCGTTCTACTACTAATATTTCTATTGACTGCACCCACAGTTCTCCATGAATTTCTTCTCAGATTATTCAAGGAATAGTTTCAAAAATTCTTCAAGTAATTCCTTCAGATATTTCTTCATAAAACCTGAGGAGGGATTCCTGGAGTAATTCTTGCCTTCAAATTTTTCCACTAATTTTCTCATGAAATTGGCCAGAAATTGCTACAAAGAATGTTGAATGGATGCTCTAGGAGTATTTATTTCAGAAATTGTACCAGGAAATCGTTGAGCACTCAAATGCTACTACTTCAAGGAACACTGAAAATCTTCTCAATAACTAGCCCAAGATTTTCTCCAGAGATGGTTCTACTAATTCTTCAATCGATATCTCGTTGTTGGCTATTTTGATCGTGTTTTCAAAATTATTGTCCGATTTTTTTTAGTTTTGTTTTGCACGTTTTCAAACATTATCGATACTTTTACCTTTTTTTGTAGAAGGCTACGAGTGGTAGTCGAAATACGCGTATCTCATAGATGAGCAATTAGGGCGGAAGTAAAAGGTACAAGGCACTCAAATCTGCTTTTTTGATTCTCTATTGAGATTCTGCTCAGAGGTCTCGAATACATTGTAAGTGTTCGTAGATCAGTGTGAAGTGTTTTTGAGATTTTGTTTGTAATTAGATCGTGTGTGCATGGAGAAATACAGTGCAGGTAGTATTCGTTATTGTTTTACAGTTTTCTCCGCTAGTTAGTCCCATGTAGAACACAGTAGAACACAGTAGAACAGTGCGTATTATGCCATCATCCACGTTCCACACTATAGAAGCTTTCAAAACCCACCACTAGAGGGATGATCAGCATGTAGATGGTAACCTTCAACGGGCTGCGAGATGGTAACCATGATGGATGGTCTAATGGGCACAATGATTTTGTAAATATCATGGGGAATCCTGCTGAACCATCAGTGTTATTTTCTACGGCAAAGTATTACATTATCATATTCATAGAACCATTTTATACTAACGAGTCTAAAGTAAAATATAAGAGGAAAATGTGGCTTTAAGTGTGCATGTATATTTGTATGTACAACCTGATATCTATTGTGCATGTCCGTTTATGTGCTTGTGTGTGCGTTCAGCATCATCTTGTGGTGTTGTTTTCACAATTTTCAAACAAACATTGTTTCGTTATTTATATCCATGTTAACATTTTATTACAGTTACATTAAGTTTTTTTTCACAATATCTTGCCACTTTTGAAACAATTGAATTTCTAGTTGATGAAGAAGTTGAACGTAGATTATGACTGCACAGTCAAGGATGGATGATCATTTCAAAATATGAATTTAAGAAAAGACACATATTTTTGCTTTTACTTATTTTTTCTCACTACAAGAACATCTTTGAATAGTTCGTCATTGAACAGTATTTGAACAAATACCTTGATTATTATTGAAAAATACATATACTTGTCGTAATGTCACGGAGGATGCATGAAAAACCCTTAAAAATATTCGTAGAGAATTTTCTGCGCGCAATTTCTGAGGAGTCCTTATGAAAGTTCATGAACCATAACTGTTCTTGGTCTCTGTTTGATCTCGTTTTTCAGGCATGAGTTCTTTAAAGTTCCTATTTTGAAGACACTCAATCGCTACCAACCCTGCAAGCAATAGCCTAACACCCATTTACTCGCTCGTTTGCGGAGGAAAAATGTGAGCATTTTCACTTTTGTTTGATGGACCAAGTGGTTTATGGTTTCTATTTGTGCGCGATGGTGGAAATGTGTATAGTACCTACATATAGCGACACAGTCGATATGACTTGTTTCGCTCATTTTCCATGCCAGTCCGTTATTCCACTCGCCAAAGATTAATTAAGCATTTTGGCTGCAGGCCATCGCGGGCAAACCACTAGCGGTCGTCCGGTTCCTACTAGAGTTAAAAACACACATTTATTATACTTTCGGAGCGCGTTCCTCCTCGGCGAGATATTTTCGTGTGGAGGGAAATATTTCATACACCACTTTGAGGGTAGATGGACTTGTGTTTGTCCTTCATCGTTTGCTCATTGGCATTGCAGCATAAGATATTTCCAATGATAAATTGTGGATCAAAGGAGGAGCGAATTCATTTGCTTTCAAATGCTTTTGATCCACGTGTCTCAGATGCACGGATTCTCAAGGAGTAGGGTACACTCAAGGAAATATCAATGCAAAACAAAACATGAAGCGACAATGCTCTTGAAACTTTGACAATATTAATTGTTGGAGCAAGAGGCATTGCAATACCAAAATGTGAAGTAAAATTTGAATCCTTGATTATAGACGATGATCTTAAACTCTTGATCCGTCTTAAAAAGGTAAGGAGCAGGCAGTTTCGACGCACTTGCGATCCTGCTATGAAAATGATATTGCAGGGTATGCAAAAAGAAATTAAAAAACGGTTTCATCAATTAAGAAACAAAAATTTTGAAAATAAAATTTCTCAATTTTGAAAAAACCTCAGAAGTCAATTTCGGCCTTGAAAAAGGAAAACAAATTATTACTACCTAATTGCGAAAAGCTCAAAAACTTGCTATGCTCTTCGAAACTGAAATTCAAACACAAACTAATCTCCGTGCACCACAATAACCGTTGCCAAAATCCAAAGGAATACCCCTCTTTGGCGCGAGATGAACTACCACACTATAAATCACCTGCTGGTTGGGAAAAGCCATGCCTGACCATAGAGCTCGGCTAGGTGTGTCTACATGTAGCTAAATAGAACAGGCTCTCCTCCCATCCCATGAGGAAAACCGCGGAAGCGTTCGAGTGGAAAAAGAGGTTGAAAGGTAGTTTATACATTTTTCATTCCTATGCGCCATCAAAAGAGTGGATCACCGACCAGAGGGGCCGAAATTTGTGCCTGTCAGCGAGGAGATTAGGGAGGATTAGGAGAACAAATCACAAATCTAGAACCGAGAGAGAGGTGGGGTATTAATAACGCATTTTGGGACGGTTGATGGTCGTATAGGTATTTTAGTATGTGGGATGGATAATTTCCCGTGTTTTGACGGGCGTGGAATGCGATACGACTGGTGGGTGGATTAAGTTTCCGAAATTTTGACGAATACCAGGTGGGGCGGTATTTCTATTCATAGCTTTCAATGAATTCGGGGAAGTTATTCTTCTTCCTGGCTTCCGTCGCGAATGTGACAGAGCTATCTTCTAAGTTTAAAATTATCCAGCACATCTATTCACATTTATGCTTCAAAATACATTCTGCTTGGATATTGAAGGTGCGTTTGATCACGTGTCTTCCTATGCCATACTAGAAACTGTATCAAATTATGGACTGCCTACACTGCCTATTAATTGAATATATTAAAATCGTTTTTGCGTCAAGCTGTGATTAGGAAATTGAGTCTTATCATTACTTCTGTCGAATCTCGTAACAGATACGCTATTAAGGAAACTCAGTAATAACGGAGCAACCTATTTGACCTGATGCAAAGTGCTCTTCAGGTAGTTGAGGCTTTTTCTGCAAACAGACCCCTGAGAAGGTAACTCAGGGAGTGGGAGATGCCACCTGAACGACGACTCACTAAAACCAGCCCATGCACTGTACTTGAGAAATTGCGCCGAATTGCTCAAGTGCCTTACATAATGCCCCTTGGCCTTAGACCTTTATCTCCCCGGAAACACCTTACTCTTAACATATGAAGCAGAAGTACCCTAGGCAAATTGCTTCTCCTATCCGACTTAACCAATGTTACAGGGGACCAGCATCGGCAGGGCTAATCCTTTGCAGCCTACTCTTGGTCGGCGCACTATAGGCGCTGCAATGTTAGCGTAATGTGAGAGACAGCCGTAGATACTGCATTCCAGCGCACGGCATCCGCAAAGATTCTCTGGATTATATTGTCGGGCCGACTCTATGACACTACCCCGAACGCCCCTACCCCGAATGGGTCACTACCCCGAACGCCATTACCCCGAAAGTATAATATTTTGAAATGGATAATTGTGGAGAATTGTGATGTGGAATTTTGATCGATACGATAATATTCGTATGAAACACAAATAGGCATAGCCCTCAACGCACAGTAAGATCATCCTGAAGGTGACAGGTTAAAATACGACGATCGAGAGCATAGAGTATATTTGTACTTGCCATTCAACATACGTATATGAAAATGATCATTTGACTAAGCTAACTCTAAGTTAATAACTGTAGAAGTGTGGAAGTGCTCGTGAGAATATTAGGCTGAGTAGCAGATTTTGTTACAGTGGAGATATAACTTCTTCTAGCTGTAATAGTTTTTCCATTGGCACTTCCACAAATATTAACTGATATTTTATCTGTTGATCATTTTCAATGTGTATATCGTGTAACAGGTACGAAGATCTCCACGCCCCGGGAAATCGAAAAAACATCCAAACCGAAATGTTCCTCGAGCGGTTGGATTCGAACCCACGACCCTCAGCTTGATCTTGCTGACTAGTTGTGCGTTTACCACTACTGGGCTCCGATGTAAAGTCCAAGATCCAGGAGGTTCTTGACCAACCTATTGCTGTGTCTAACAATTGTAACAAAGATGGGACCAAATTGATTATCCTTTAGGTGATTTGATCCGCTGGCACAATACTTTTCATTTGTCGAGTCTTCAGCGTATGTTCCAAAATTTGCGTTATTATGGCATTATGATTTGAATATGTGTTTTTTTTTTAAGAACAGCCTATATTGAAAAGAAGGGGAAATTTCTTATGAAATTAAAAACTATGAAATTCCTAAAAACACTATTTTATTAAGGTATTATTTCCTCGCTCATAGTTTATTTGCAGTGACGACAATGAATGGTCGCCATCTGGACCATTTGGATGACCAGTTTGACCTAAATTTCTGGGCTGTAGTATAAACGGCTGGGTAGATTGTGCCTGTATCGACACCAAAATATGATCACAAAATTTCATCACCGTTAGGACAAAAAATAAACGCTTTGGTAAACAAAAGTCGTCAGCTGAATTTCGAAAAAAAAAATTCTTTAGCTACATTTCGAAAAGAAATTATTTTTTTAGCTGAATTCCGATTACAGTTGTTGTGCAGCTCTATAACAGATCTGAACTTACATATAACAAAATGAACTCTATGTTCAAACAAAATTAAATAGTTTGATCGTAATTATTGTCCCACATGTACTACTGGCGAAAAAAGTGCTGCATAATCTCTTAACAATGATCCTTACAACAGTACAACTAATAAAAAAAGTGTCTGCTTTTCATTAAAATTAACAGTATTAGAAAATATCAGTGGCTAATTTTTGTAACAATAACTTAAAAGAACAGCCTATTTTAGAAAGAAGGGAATATATCTGATGAAATAGCTGCAAGTCTATGATGCCAATAAGCACCGAGATGAATTAATCTCAGGTTGGACGTCTCGTTAATAAAGATAATAATAATAATGACAGTAAGCACGACAAAAGAATTGATAGATCGGCCAAAAGAAAGTAAAATCTCTGATAAAAATAAAAGTGGGGTAATATCCACCAACAGAATATTTCGAAAAAACAACCAACAAAAATTTTAGGTCCGATTTCCGCACCATTGCTTGCCAGCTTATATTACAGATTAGAGTGTCCATCCCGGGACAGCCCGAGACAAAACAATCCCGGGATTTGACAAATTTCGGGATTTCCCGTTTCCCGGGATTTTATTCCTTACATCCCGAGAATCCCAGGACTCCCGAAATGTACGTAGAATTTGATGAAAATCACTAAATTTCAATGAACATTTTTCTCACTTCTTCTTCTTTTCTGGCGTTGCGTCCCCACTGGGACAGAGCCTGCTTCTCAGCTTAGTGTTCTTATGAGCACTTCCACAGTTATTAACTGAGAGCTTACTATGCCAATGACCATTTTTGCATGCGTATATCGTGTTTTTTTTTTTTTTCCTTCTAAGCAATGGGGGGATAATCTGCTCAACAGACTCCGGACCGAGGTCCGGGAGTGTGGGGTTGGGGACCATTTACTACGTACAAGCAGTAAACAGGACTACACCCCCGACCCACTAAACCATTTCCATTGCCGCCAAACCCTTCGTCTCTCCGGGACCACCAAGAAGGCATTGCTTCGGAGAGGGGCTATTGCACATCGCATCCTCCAGGTTAGCTGCGTAGCCATGCAGCAACGAACATCGATGACACGCTTATGGGGGTCCACCAAGGTAGCATGCTGGCGCATTGCCAGCTTCCCAGGTGGTCCTCACCTCCCGTTGTCCGCTGAAGGCGGGCAGGGTCGACCACTAAGCCCGCGCCCAGCTGCACCGCAGGTATCAAGAATTGATACTGCGGGCTTCGCAATTTGACCTACTGAAGGCTCAGGCCCTATCAGCTAGCACCAGCTGGGATTGCTGACGAAGGGGCCTCCACCTGCCCCGAACAACCAGAGGCTCGTATCCACCCAGTAGGCCGGCGCCACGACAGAAGCGCTACCAGGATGTTCTCCCCGCGGCCACTTAATCGCTGTAAGGGTCGATTTCGACCGTAGGGCACCGGTATGACCTACGTAGCCGACTGCGAACCCTTGGACCACCTGTTGATTAGCGTCTGCACTAGTCACTCCTCGAGTCCACACGCCACCTCCTTTGGAGTTCCGAGACGATGTGGGTGATAGCCGATGAAACGGCATTCCAGCCAAACTCGTCTGCACACATCCTCTGGACCAAATTGTCCGGAGTCGTGTCCCGACCGCATGTGGCAAACATGCGGTCACGCATTGTGCGGAAACGCGGGCACACGAACAAAACGTGTTCCGCCGTTTCCTCTAAACCTGCACAAACTGGACATTCGGGAGAACCCGCATGACCGAAACGGTGTAGATATTGTCTAAAGCATCCATGACCCGAAAGGACCTGTGTTAGGTGGAATGTTAGTTCCCCATGGCGCCTATTGACCCAAATATCTAACCTCGGAATCAACCTGTGAGTCCACACTCCCTTGGTGGAACTGTCCCACGCACGCTGCCATTTGACCATGGAGGTCGTTCTGGCAGTCCTGCGTATGCCTCTTGTGCCGCGCCTTTCGAAGCACTCTATGTCTTCCATGATAAGGATACCAATAGGCATCATACCGGTGATGACACAAAGTGCATCGTGTGACACGGTACGGTACGCGCTCGCAACCCTCAGGCACATTAGCCTATAAGTACTCTCTAGCTTGCTACGGTAGCTATCGGTACTCAAAGCCGTGCCCCAAGCCGGGCCACCATACCTCAGTATGGACGAGGCGACACTGGCCAGAAGCTTACGCTTGCTGGCGTACACCGCAGAGCTATTGGACATCATCCGGGACAGTGCCACAATAGCTGTGGAGGCTCTCTTGCAGGCATAATCGACATGGCTACCGAAGGTAAGCTTGTCGTCGATCATCACCCCCAAGTGTTTGACGGAGCGCTTCGAAGTGATTGTGCAGTCGCCTACACTGATCACCGCTTGCTGCACCGACTTTCGGTTGTTGACAACAACAGCCTCAGTTTTGTGGTGAGCCAATTCCAGTTTCCTGGAGCTCATCCACTCCTCCACAATTGCGATCGAGTGGGCTGCAGTCAATTCCACTTCTTCGATCGATTCACCGTAGACCTCCAGCGTAATATCGTCGGTAAATATCGTGTGGCAGGTACGAAGATACTCTATGCCCTGGGAAGTCGAGAAAATTTCCAACCCGAAAAGATCCTCGACCGGTGGGATTCGAACCCACGACCCTCAGCTTGGTCTTGCTGAATAGCTGCGCGTTTACCGCTACGGCTATTTGGGCCCCACTATCTCACTATCAACCTCATTTAATAAAGTAGTAATGAAAAAGAGAATAAACGAGTAATTGTTCTCATGAAAAGATCAATTTACCAAGTAAGAAACACATATTTTTAATTGTGTAGTTGAGAAGTTTTAATGCTTTTCTTTTCAACATTAGCCGTTTTTATGAGCCTATGCTGAGATAACAAATTTGAAAGTACACCTAAATTGCCGCAAATCGCAAGTCAGTACCATCTGTAAAAAGTAGACATTGAGAAAATTTACTGAGAAGTTTTCAATCTCGTTTTCCATACAAATGTTCAAAAAATTCCAGGATATTGGAACATGTTTCTATCTTCTGAAACATTCATGATTTGCTTTTTACTCCGTTATCTTTTGAAGAAAAATATAAAGATGACCAAATAACGATTCATTTTTGTGTTACACGATGTGAAAATCGGCAGTGGGACTGACATGCGACTTTCCATTATGGCACAATTCGACTTGGTGTTTTTTTTTTCCTATTTTTACTGAACAAAAAGTGATTTCTCGTTAGCGCAGCTGAAAGATCATTAGAAGATATAAAGGAAACTGATATCATCTCAATTTTGACCAAAATATATATGGGACTGACTTTGCGATTCACGGCAGTAAACATCAGTCAATGATTTTCAGTAATTATCATTTAGCATGATCTACAATACCTTCAATGATCTTTAATCGTTTCTTTTGTTCTAAAGTTTTTATGACTTTTCAAATGTTTGAAGTTAATAAGTCAAATTTGAAGCAAATTTCTACAAAATTATGACTTAAGTTTTTATCATATTTCCATTCATAAGTGTTATAGAGAATTTGGAAAAATCCATAGCAAACCCGTAATAGACCATTTCCGTGAAAATTTTTTAATTGCTCATGAGCTTTCTTTTAATTTACTGAACAAACTTTCCCAAGGAACCCATATGTTTTCAAGCCTCTAACTATTGAAAAACAACGAAAAACTGGCGGCACACTAGTTCACCCCACGGTCCACTACAATTTATATCTCTCCAAAGGTTTTGGGAACCCCTTTTTCTCCTATAAATTTATCTCCACGTTGTGGTGAATATTGATCAGCTGTTCATCCGCCGTCTCCACTTTGTTGCCTGGTGACGGAGAATTTGCTATCTCTGTTGCTCTCTCATCATATTCAATTGACGGTCCTGCTCTTTGACATTTCGTGCAGGAATTGTTTTCATTTTTATATGGAGTTGACCTTCACTGCAGGACTCGCTGACATTATTTGTATTTTGCTACTAAAAGAAAACAAAAAATAGCTGCTAAAATAATCCTTCAACCTTTTTCCACACGTCCACGCCGTCCCTGCCCACCCCAACATTTCGGGGGTGCCCAG
Source organism: Aedes aegypti (assembly GCF_002204515.2). Classification (NCBI taxonomy): domain Eukaryota; kingdom Metazoa; phylum Arthropoda; class Insecta; order Diptera; family Culicidae; genus Aedes; species Aedes aegypti. The sequence goes on along the minus strand of NC_035109.1, from coordinate 94,079,503 downwards.
CAGGGATGCGTTATTCCGTTCATCTTGGTCCATCCCCGCGCTCTTATATGCACTCCTTCTTCGTCGTCGCCGTTCAATTCTTCAAGCTCACATCTCCTCCTTTCAGCGCTAGACCGAAACTAAACTGCGCTGGAATCGTGGGAACCGTAGCCGAGGCATTTCGCGAGCTTGTACACCTCGTTGGAGGCGGCCGTGATGGGCAGGGGGTGCTCCAGACCTTCGGCCAGGTTCAGCGCCAGCTTGAGGTCCTTCTGCATGTGCTTCAGTTCCTGCTGGGGCGGGAATTCGCCCTTGATGATTGCATTTCCCTTCTGCATAACCAGCTCTGACGACATGCTTGTCAGTTCCAGCACTTCCAGGACATCCTTCTGTTGAAGACCCGCTCGATTGGCCAGCGCCAGCCCCTCGGCAATACCGGCCAGCATCACGCCGGAGATCATCTGCAGGACCAGATTCATCTTGGTGGCATTGCCCACGTCGCCCATGTAGAACGAGTTGCGCGAGATGGCCTCGAAGCAGATCTGGCATTCCTCGAACAGCACCCGTTCGCCGGCGGCCAGAATTATTAACGTTCCTTTCTCCGCTTGGTTTTTGGATCCCTGAATTTGTGCTTCTAGATATCGTCCTCCTTTGGAGATAATTTGCTCTGCAATGTCATGTGACGTTTCGGGATCGACGCCGGTCATCTCAACGTAGCCTTTGCCGACCAGATTGGCCGACATGACGCCACAATTTCCGAATACCAACTCTTTGGCAAACTGGGGATCGGCAACGCACGAGAACGTCACATCGGCCATTTCGATCACGTCCGACGGGGTGTCGGCGACTTCGGCGCCCACTTCCTGGAACTTCCGACACTTGGTGGCCGTCCGGTTCCAAACCACGACCGAGTGGCCGGAATTGAGTAGATTCTTGACCATGCCGAGTCCGAGGAACCCGAATTTCAGATTCGAGGCCTGAATGTTGCGCGACTGGAGCGCGTTCGACACGCAGCACAGTGGCCGCATCCAATACAAATGCTGGCCAAAAGTACAATTTTCACTCAAAATGTTCAAAGATGCTAATTATTTAACAAAACATGATTTTTAGAGGTTATTTGATAGAAGTAGTCGTTGAAACAAGAAATCTATATTTCCTGTACATTTGACAGAATTAGTTTAAAATAGCACATTTTTTTAATTCAATCAATTAAATCCGTATCCAGATCAAAATCGAATGAAACGTCATTATTCCGATGCCAATTTAAAGTTCAATATCGTGGCCAAGCTCGAGGTGGTTTTTAAATCTATTCGGGAGCTTAAAATGGTAGAAAAATGCGATATATATAACAAGTATGATGGTCTTATAGACTGATTCGCAGTGTAACTAAAAATATGTTTTTCTTATCTTGGCACAAAAAAGCGCAAGTGAAGCCATAGTACATCGAATACTATGGAATATTTGCCACACATTGAGGGGTAAATGTTCATTTTAGAGCGTTTCCCAGATATCTTGCACTACCTTTGAAAAAATGTCTTATTTTTGAAGGAGCTCTATGTTATACACTTCTTGATATTCTCAAATGGTAAAAATGTCTAATATGGTTCAAAATATCTTCAAAACAAAGCCCAAGGTATATTCTTTCGAATGAGACCGAATGAGAAAGATTTGGTCATGATTTAGTACAGAAACTGCAATTTCTATAGAACAACCTTCACGAAATTTGAAAAATTCAAAAGGGTCATTTTTAGCTGACATCTCTCCAAGTTACATGCTGTAAAAAATCGAAATATACACCGATTGATCTGGAATTTTGGGGAATTGTTATTCAATATTGAAGAAATCAAGAAATAATATTCGAGAAGGAATTTTCAAACTTCATTTTATTGACTTTTGACCAGCTTTGGGCCACTGTGCGCTGGTCATATCGATTTCCGGCGTGGCCGGGCGCGCTACCGTTGGTCGGTTTAACAGATGTGATACAGGTACATTGCGACGCACCGGGGAGAAAGTGTCGAGATCAAGTGAGGACACATCGCCGGTGGTATCGTTGAGGATTTTCCGTTTGCGCTTGGGCGATGAAGTATCTTTCAGGGCCGCTGCAGCTTTCGCTTTGTTGCCTATCGCGCGGGCTTTGGTTGTGGAAGCAGCTTTCTTTTTGGCGGCGGATTTCTTGGCCGTTACGGGTTTCGTTTCGACCGATTCCAGCGCTGCCGGGGTGGACGTGTTGTTGACGGTCGTTTCCTCGCCGCTTTCGGTGCCACCTTTGCGCAGTTTGTTGAACTCGACGTCCGGATCGGGGCGGTTGTCTTACTCCGAGGCGAACAGATGCTGGAAGTTTTCCGGCGAGGCGATGAACTCTTCGATTTGCTGAACGGCCTCCTTGAAGCCGGCCGACTTGCACGACGAGAGCAGCTTCTCTTTGAACTCCTGGTATGGCTTGTGTTTCCTCGATCCATGCATAGTTGTTGGAACCAAAGAAGAAAATGCATCGAACGGGAATGTTTTTCTTGGCGGTAATACGGCGGAGCTCTGCCGGGGGCTCCGAGATACGACCTGGCCAGGGCGAGAAGCCTTTGGATTGATGATTCCGCTGAGGGTTTGAGCACGGAGTTTGAAGCTATAAATACCTAGCAGTTTTATAAAACAAACGAAAATTGTTGATCTTTTTTTAAATGTGCGAGCGAGCCAGTTTTGTTGTGAGCTGGGATTTGACATTTCATTATATCTACAAACATTCAATGCAGGGGTGTTATTGGACATTGAGGAAAAATCTCCACTTTGTATACCCATAGGGTTGAAACAACTGTGCCGCACGACGATTTTCAGCTCAAAATGTGGTGAATTCTCAAGTTTTTAAAAAATTGTAAGAAAATCAGGACTGCATATAAACAAAATCTAAAAGCGTCAATAATCATTAAAAGTTACCGTCTTTCAAAGAAAAATATAAAAATTGGGGGTAAGTTCTGACGGAAATGGTCAAGTGGTCAAGCTATGTTTTGATTTTTGTTAGGTTACTTCATCAGAATAAGAAAGTCTTATTCGAAATGATATTTGCTATAATTAACATATTATTTTAAAAAGTTACATTATCTGTTCATTTCATTTACAAAAATCGTATTGTTAAACTTTGTACTTCCATTTTAATCGAAATGCTAGTTTTATTGAAAATTTCCCGGGACAACCATAGATTTTTGTCTCGAATCCCGGGACGAGCATAATGGTCGGGAAATGGACACTCTATTACAGATGCATACATACAAACCATGCTCAGTCAGGCCGTGTAGTTCCGGCGTCCAGAATAGAACTACGGACAACCCGTTCCGGTGGTAAGAGTCCACCAAACGGGGTAACCCCAATTCAAGGTGTGATGCGAAAAACCGTGCTGAGGAATGAATGGTCGAAGGGGTGAAAAAGATGTTCGGCCATTAACGGAGCCTGTGGGGCACCTGGGCACCCCTCACAGTATTTTGTCCCTTACCGCGTTAATGCAGGGCTCTGGCGTGGTTGACCTCTTTTCCCGTGCTACTCGTGGGATCCAAAATGAGTACAAATTCAAACAACAATCAGATTAGTAGTGGTAGTGCAGGTAGTAGCAGTAGTAGGGAAGCGAACCCCTTCGCAAGAAGTGGGCTAGCTAGATCTCCGTTGAGGAGAGTAGAAGCAGGAGGAGGCAGCAGTGCACGTAGTGCCAGTGCTGGAACCCATATTTCATCCCCGGCTAACGCATCGGGTGAAGTTATGGATGGAGCGTGGTTGATGAGGGCCATCAATAAAAGTAGAGATGGGCTCTCTGCGATGGAAGTGGCTGCACAGCAGCTCGACTCCATAATTGACTTTGCGTCCTCGAAGTCTAACATCAGCAAGGACCTCAAGCAGGCCTTGCTTAGACTTCGTAAGTCAATGTTGGCGGCCAAGCAGAACCATGCTGAACCCATGGTGACTGTGGCTGCGGCAGAACCCGTGGAACTGAAGGTGCCGAAGTCTACCCAGACGGAACCCTTCGTTTTCGCGGGCAGCCCCAAAAGCGTGGAAGCGAATGCTTACAGCAAGCAATCGCAGAAGCGCGCGAGGCAGCCGTCAGGAGAGGAGCTACCCGGCGGCGCTCGTAAGGCCAGGCGGATACTGACCCCGAAAACCGGCAGAAGTGCCGGAAAATCGGACCCCAGCCAGGCGTCCCGGAAAGCCGAGAAGGGTGGGCCCGAAAAGGCTGGCCCTTCACGGAGTGATGGGAACAGGGGGTTGCGACCTTTGAGAGGTCCTCCATCACCACAGGTCAGGGCGGAGCAGGGGGGGACGCCCCCTGGACAACCGTAGTGAGGAAGAAGAAGAAGAAGAAACAGGAGAATCAGGAGCGCAGGGATACCAGACCTAAGAAAGGTAGGAGGGTAGGTGCCAAGCGCGAAAAGGGTGATGCGATCATCATCAAGACGGAAGAGTCCAAGTACTCGGAGGTCCTGAAGGCGATGCGCAGTGACGCGAAGCTTGCGGATCTAGGAGCCGACGTACGCAGTGTCAGACGCACTCGTACAGGTGAAATGATCCTCGAGCTTAAGCGCGACAAGGAGCGCAAGGGCGCCGCCTACAAAAGTTTGGCGGAAGAGGTCCTTGGTGCTGGTGTTGAAGTGAGGGCTCTGACGCAGTCAGTGACTCTGAAGGTGATGAACCTCGACGAGATCACTAACGCAGAAGAGCTCGTCACGGCACTGCGGCAACAGTGCGAAGTGCAGGTGCCCACCACCGCCGTTCAGCTACGGAAAGGTCCGGCAGGTACTCAGGTGGCCTTAGTACACCTACCTGTGGCAGACGCAAATAAGTCCGCTAAGGTAGGTAAGATCAAGGTTGGTTGGTCAGTATGTTCACTGAACATACATGAGCAACCAGTGATCTGCTTTAGGTGCAGGGAACCTGGACACAAGTCCTGGGGCTGTAAAGGCCCTGATAGGACTAAGTTGTGCAGGCGTTGTGGTGAGGAAGGTCATAAGGCACTAGGCTGCAAGAACCCTCCCAAGTGCTTGATTTGTTCCGGCAAGTCCGTGAACAACAATCACCCAACGGGAGGCTCAAGGTGCCCGACCTTCAAACGAGCCATCAACGAAAAGTCACAGTGCAGGTAACGCAGCTGAACCTGAACCACTGTGACGCAGCTCAGCAACTGCTGTACCAGTCTGTTGCTGAGTGGGGGACGGACATCGCCATCATATCGGACCCATACCGAGTACCCGCCGGCAACGGCAACTGGGTCGTGGATGGATCCGGAAAAATGGCGGCGATATGGACAACGGGTAAATACCCTGTCCAGCAGTTGGTGTCTACTACCTACGAGGGCTTCGTGATCGCCAAGGTAAACGGGGTCCTCTTCTGTAGCTGCTATGCGCCTCCGAGTTGGTCGACCGAGCGGTTCACGCAGATGCTGGACTGTATGACGACCGCGCTGACAGGGCGAAGGCCAGTTGTAATAGCGGGTGACTTCAATGCCTGGGCCGTGGAATGGGGAAGCCGTAACACGAACCAGCGAGGTCAAATCCTGCTAGAGGCACTGGCCGTGCTAGATGTCGATCTGGCTAATGTTGGTGCCAAAAGTACCTTCAGCCGTAACGGAGCGGAGTCGATTATCGACGTTACTTTTTGTAGTCCTGGCCTAACGAGTAGTTCGAACTGGAGGGTAGACGATGCCTACACTCACAGCGACCACCTGGCGGTTCGCTACAGTATCGACTACAACAACAGCAGGCAGCGGGTTGAGGAAGCGGCTAGGTCAAGGCCAAGCCCTCGTAAGTGGAAGACATCGTACTTCAATGATGAAGTACTTAGGGAGGCGCTCCGCCGTGAGCGTAACCTACTCGGCCTAAGCGGGGACGAACTGCTAGCGGTGCTTACGCGTGCATGCGATGCGACCATGCCTAGAAAAGTCCACCCTAGGAATGGGAGACCACCGACATACTGGTGGACTCAAGCTATTGCGAACCTGCGCCGTGCCTGCCTACGGGCCAGGAGACGGATGCAGCGAGCACGTACCGAGCAGGAGCGTGAAGAACGTCGGGCGGTGTTCACCGCTGCCAAAGTCGCGCTGAAGTCCGAGATAAGGGCAAGCAAAAAGGCCTGCTTCGAGGGACTCTGTCAGAGTGCCAACGCGAACCCGTGGGGTGATGCCTACAGGATCGTAATGGCGAAGACAAGAGGTGCAATTGCTCCTACGGAGCAATCTCCACAGATGCTGGAGGGGATCATCGAGGGGCTCTTCCCGCGCCACAACCCTAGCCCATGGCCTCTTTTGTAGGACAGCCGGGGATTGGGGCTGGCGATGAGGATAGAGTAACTGATGAGGAACTTGTAGGGATTGCAAAATCCCTAAGCATGGGGAAGGCACCAGGTCCGGACGGAGTTCCAAACCTGGCCCTCAAAGTCGCAATCTTGGAGGCTCCCGGTATGTTCAGATCTGCTATGCAGATATGCCTGGACGAGGGGGTATTTCCAGATGCGTGGAAGAGGCAGAGCCTGGTACTATTGCCAAAGGCGGGGAAACCACCCGGTGACCCGTCGGCGTATAGACCAATATGCTTGATTGACACGGTGGGGAAAGTGCTCGAGAAGATCATCCTCAACAGACTGTCGAGGTACACCGAGGGTGTAAATGGTCTCTCAGGCAACCAGTTCGGCTTCCGGAAAGGGAGGTCCACTGTAGACGCTATTCTGACGGTTAAGAAAACCGCTGAGATAGCACTCCAGCGTAAGAGGAGGGGTATTCGCTACTGCGCAGTAGTGACTCTGGATGTAAGGAATGCATTTAATAGTGCCAGTTGGGCGGCTATTGCTGATGCGCTCCTGCGTCTGGGGATACCCGAGTACCTGTACAAGATTCTCGGAAGTTACTTCCAGAATCGGGTATTAGTCTATGACACAGAGGTGGGTCGGAAGTGCTTTCACATAACCTCAGGAGTCCCGCAAGGTTCCATCCTGGGTCCGGTGTTATGGAATGTCATGTACGACGAGGTCTTCTTCTTCTTCTTCTTTTCTGGCGTTACGTCCCCACTGGGACAGAGCCTGCTTCTCAGCTTAGTGTTCTTATGAGCACTTCCACAGTTATTAACTGAGAGCTTACTATGCCAATGACCATTTTTGCATGCGTATATCGTGTGGCAGGTACGAAGATACTCTATGCCCTGGGAAGTCGAGAAAATTTCCGACCCGAAAAGATCCTCGACCGGTGGGATTCGAACCCACGACCCTCAGCTTGGTCTTGCTGAATAACTGCGCGTTTACCGCTACGGCTATCTGTACGACGAGGTGTTGAGATTAAAATTCCCGGAGGGTGTGGTCATCGTTGGCTTTGCCGACGATATTACGCTGGAGGTCTACGGTGACTCGATCGAAGAAGTGGAATTGACTGCAGCCCACTCGATCGCAATTGTGGAGGAGTGGATGAGCTCCAGGAAACTGGAATTGGCTCACCACAAAACTGAGGCTGTTGTTGTCAACAACCGAAAGTCGGTGCAGCAAGCGGTGATCAGTGTAGGCGACTGCACAATCACTTCGAAGCGCTCCGTCAAACACTTGGGGGTGATGATCGACGACAAGCTTACCTTCGGTAGCCATGTCGATTATGCCTGCAAGAGAGCCTCCACAGCTATTGTGGCACTGTCCCGGATGATGTCCAATAGCTCTGCGGTGTACGCCAGCAAGCGTAAGCTTCTGGCCAGTGTCGCCTCGTCCATACTGAGGTATGGTGGCCCGGCTTGGGGCACGGCTTTGAGTACCGATAGCTACCGTAGCAAGCTAGAGAGTACTTATAGGCTAATGTGCCTGAGGGTTGCGAGCGCGTACCGTACCGTGTCACACGATGCACTTTGTGTCATCACCGGTATGATGCCTATTGGTATCCTTATCATGGAAGACATAGAGTGCTTCGAAAGGCGCGGCACAAGAGGCATACGCAGGACTGCCAGAACGACCTCCATGGTCAAATGGCAGCGTGCGTGGGACAGTTCCACCAAGGGAGTGTGGACTCACAGGTTGATTCCGAGGTTAGATATCTGGGTCAATAGGCGCCATGGGGAACTAACATTCCACCTAACACAGGTCCTTTCGGGTCATGGATGCTTTAGACAATATCTACACCGTTTCGGTCATGCGGGTTCTCCCGAATGTCCAGTTTGTGCAGGTTTAGAGGAAACGGCGGAACACGTTTTGTTCGTGTGCCCGCGTTTCCGCACAATGCGTGACCGCATGTTTGCCACATGCGGTCGAGACACGACTCCGGACAATTTGGTCCAGAGGATGTGTGCAGACGAGTTTGGCTGGAATGCCGTTTCATCGGCTATCACCCACATCGTCTCGGAACTCCAAAGGAGGTGGCGTGTGGACTCGAGGAGTGACTAGTGCAGACGCTAATCAACAGGTGGTCCAAGGGTTCGCAGTCGGCTACGTAGGTCATACCGGTGCCCTACGGTCGAAATCGACCCTTACAGCGATTAAGTGGCCGCGGGGAGAACATCCTGGTAGCGCTGCTGTCGTGGCGCCGGCCTACTGGGTGGATACGAGCCTCTGGTTGTTCGGGGCAGGTGGAGGCCCCTTCGTCAGCAATCCCAGCTGGTGCTAGCTGATAGGGCCTGAGCCTTCAGTAGGTCAAATTGCGAAGCCCGCAGTATCAGTTCTTGATACTTGCGGTGCAGCTGGGCGCGGGCTTAGTGGTCGACCCTGCCCGCCTTCAGCGGACGACGGGAGGTGAGGACCACCCGGGAAGCTGGCAATGCGCCAGCATGCTACCTTGGTGGACCCCCATAAGCGTGTCATCGATGTTCGTTGCTGCATGGCTACGCAGCTAACCTGGAGGATGCGATGTGCAATAGCCCCTCTCCGAAGCAATGCCTTCTTGGTGGTCCCGGAGAGACGAAGGGTTTGGCGGCAATGGAAATGGTTTAGTGGGTCGGGGGTGTAGTCCTGTTTACTGCTTGTACGTAGTAAATGGTCCCCAACCCCACACTCCCGGACCTCGGTCCGGAGTCTGTTGAGCAGATTATCCCCCCATTGCTTAGAAGGAAAAAAAAAAAAACCATGCTCAGTCCAATTTTCTTGTCCACAAAAAAATACTATGCTAAATTCTGAACTATTCGGGGTAATGACTCATTCGGGGTAGTGGCGTTCGGGGTAATGACCCATTCGGAGTAATGGCTTTCGGGGTAGTGACCCATTCGAGGTAGTGGCGTTCGGGGTAGTGGCATTCGGGGTAATGGCGTTCGGGGTAATGGGATGAAGCCTGTCGGGCCACGTGTCCCCTCCGCATATTGCAAGCATGCGATCTCTCAAAACAATGAAACTGGGGCAATCGAACACGAAATGCTCCGCTGTTTCCTCCACCCCAGCACAATTGGTGCACGCAGGAGATTGCCCGAACCTATGCAGGTACTGTCTATAGTAACTGTAACTACCCATGGACGTCCACACATCCTGGGGTATCGCCTCGGCCAGCTCTCCTTTGAAGTCACCTCAGGGTCGGCTTTAGATCCGAGAGGACTGAGAAACCCTACACTTACCTGCAACAATCGGACGAACAAAGGGAAGGCCAAATTAATAAGAGGGATGATCTCTCTCAAACAATAGTTAAGGAAACCACTCAAATTTGATCTAATAAATCTATTGTGGGGTGTTTAAGGGTTAATTACAATTTCTTGTTCGTTGGGGCCCATAGCGTCGTGGTGTTTGATGGTGGAGGAAGGGAGGAGATGATGACGTACCTGCTGCAACACGTGCTACACTTCATTGAAGAGACGTCGGAAAGAGTGGTGTCTGCATCGCTCGCCGGTGGAGAGTTTACTGGGTTTCACAGCGACGGCCGAATTTGACGTTTCGTCGGTCATCTTCACGCCGCCTAGCGGCTTGTTTGAGGCGGTCACTTTGGGGATGTGTACCGTACACACGAGGATACACTTGGAAAAACTATCACGATCAGAAGCGTGTTTGCAGTGCTTCTTCCGCAGGCCATTAACGTATGGCCACTGAAGAGGGGGGGGGGGGGTGTCCTGGTGATATATGGAAGCACCGTTGCGTCGGAGTCCGTGGCCTCAGCAATTACACACGAAATAGTTTCCACACCACGAACTCAACTGTCCGATTTAGCAACTCACTTCTATTCTTCCAGAGGAACCTTCGCTTAACTTGTTGTCTGCTTCCGATCCCAGACTTAAGTGCACGAGCATGTGCACGAGCACCCGTGGATCGATCTCCACTCTCACTTTACAAGTCCCCATTTCCATCCTCCTCCCATTCCTCCCGTTGGCGTTGCTCCACTCCCTTTCTCTTTACAATCATACAGGATTTAGTGTTGTCGTGTTTTTGGAACATTTCAAACCGAGGGGAGTACAATGATTCCTTTAACTGGATTTTCAATTCAATTTTAGCCTATAGCAGTGGTTCTCAACTTAACTTCATGTTGCTTCCTTTAATATATCTTTAATTACTAACAATATTTTTAGGTCAAACACTAACAATAGGATAAGTTTTAATTATTCAATACCATATGATAAGTTATTTTAAATAATAAGCTAAGGGAATACTAATACAATTATTTATTGAAAACTCAAATTAAGAAGACCTCTATTGTTGCCGATATTGTCGGTAACACAACCATGTCCTGACAGAAACTGCGTCAGCTGGAAGTTCACTTCCCCATGGTTTCTTTTATACCATTCTGACACATTTGATATTAGTCGATGGGTCCATCTATATATAGTGGAATTATCCCATTCCTGCTGCCAACCTCTGAGCGTTGTCTCTTTACACGCGGTGTGGACTCATCTGGAACCTCTTTGGTTGAAGCATTGATGGACGTCATCTCGGCTATGATGAACACAGCCTCTTTAGAAACCGTTCGGAAGGCGTTTGCAACTTTTAAGCACATGATACTATACGTGCTTTTTGACTGCTTCAGGTTTCTGCTCGTTCTAAGCGCTTTTGAACAGGATCGCTTGGTGCAATGGTGCAATCACGTCCGTTGCTCAGACTTGCGATTGTCGACCACCACCACCTCCGTCTTGTGACGGGCCAGTCCTAGTTTCCTAGACTTCATTCATTCCATCAACTATGAAGATAGAGTGCGCTGCTGTTAACTTTACTTCCTCCATCGATTCGCTATAGATCACTAGAGTGATGTATTCGGCGAAGCCAACAATCTTAACCCCCAACGCCCAGTGTAACCTCTGGTGACACCTGTTTTGTTTTGCTTGTCAAAAATCTAATTCTTCTTTGATTTCCGTGAAATTAGTTGTAAATGAAAGCTATACTTATCTAATTTGATTTTTGCTTAAAGTGGTCCACATCAATCCAGAGTGGCCACCGGGAATCGACTCTAAGCAGAAAAAGTCTATTTTCTGTTTTCTATTATAACAGGAAATCAAAACGACATTTTATTTCGAAACAAACGTGGTTTGCATTGTTTTCAACTGTGCTGCAAATATATTTGAGGTATTAATTTTTTGGACACAGTATGTTCTTTTCATGCCGATATTTTCATCTCTGACATATTTTCGTCTATGCATTTAAGCATATAAGTAACATAACGTTATCAAATATTAGTATCTAATGCAGTTAATCGATCGCCGTTTCCAGACATATCCTTTGCCTGTCCAAAATACATGATTTACCCGAGTGTGAAATGAAGTAACATCGATAAGTGAGGTAACATCTTCTTCTTCTTTATGACATTTACCGTTTTGATTCATATTACGGACACTTAAGGCCTCTTGATGTTGAAGGGTGAGACACCCTTCATATGCATTAAATCAATGATCACGATTCCTCAGCGTTATCATGCTATCAGGACACTTACTTTTCGAATGGTAAGTCAAGATTTGAATTCCACAACTTCAATAAATTTTAATAAATGGAAATGTGTGCCCTCTTCATGATTCTTATTCCGGACACCATCTCACTTTTGCTTTTTTCCGGACGCTTTGATTCGAATTCCGGACAGCTCGTAGAAGCAAAGTTGGAAAAGTAAAATCATTAAATAAACACTACCAGCCATTAGAAAAACGTCAAAACTAGTTGAGCACGGACCTGTGCACGAGTTCACTGTTTGAAGTTTGAGCGGTGCCGTGTTATTTACGTGACCATGGCAACGAGTGAATTCGGCACCGCTCAAATGCAATTGCATTGATCCATTGTAAATTTCCATGGATTGCTATGGAAAAATCATATTAAAACGAGTCTCCAAATTGGGAACTTTCGAACGGAAAATTTTGAAACATTTCAATTGAAACCTTTCCCATACAAAGTTGAGTGTCCGGAATTTGAAGCTGTCCAGATTTTGAATCAGAACGGTACGTCCTCGCTGGGACAGAGCCTGCTTCTCAGCGTAGTGTTCTTATTGGCACTTCCACAGTTATTAACTGAGAGCTTTCTTTGCCAAAGTTGCCATTTTCACATTCGTATATCGTGTGGCAGGTACGATGATACTCTATGCCCAGGGAAGTCAGGGAAATTTCCGATACGAAAAGATCCTGGACCGACCGAGATTCGAACCCAGACACCTTCAGTACCGTCGGACGGGGCTACTTTTGATTCCGGTGGCTACTTTGGACACTCACATTTTGTATTTATTTGCACCGTAAATATTAATCTGAGCAATTTCGTGTCTTCAGCACTTTTATTAACCAATGTATGCTCTACCACTAGGCATGACTTGTTCTTGGAACAACATCAACAATAACAGGATAAACAAGAAAACATTTCAAAAAAGTCCGAATAAATATTCACAAGGTATAAAACATTGGCTATACAAACATTAAATGATTTTTTTCCATGTCGTGTAAAGTTATTGGGAGCATCACAAAACTATCAAATCGTCATGTTTCATAAAAATCATTTGATTTGTTTTGCTTAAAATTGTTGTTTTATTAAAATAATTGATCAAAGGTCTTATTTTTACGACTTTTATTTTATTAAAATGTTTTGGTTTGTATATTTTGCAACATTAAAAAATTAAAAAAAATATAGAAACGTGAATAGACATAGAATGCACATATTTCAAAACAAGATCATATTTCGAATGAATTTTCAGTACAAAACAATTGCATTCTTCAATGGCTAAAATAAACTACTTTTAAGCCAGCTCTGAACTGCTAAGAAACTAAAAGCATATAACAAAAGCAAACCTTAAACCAGCTCTGAACTGCTAAGAAACTAAAAGCATATAACAAAAGCAAACCTTAACTTCTTTACAATCTTTACTTCATAGATTAATAGCGTTTATAATGAAAATTACTTTTAAGTTACAGATATTAATGTTATCCCTCTGTTTATCGTTCATATAACAGTAAGAATAAAAAAAGACAGTTTTTGTATATAACTCATCAATTATCGCAGTACCTGGTAGTTACATCGTTCGTTTATGTAAACTTAAAAATCAAGCATTCGTAACTGATAGTTCCATTTGAGAGGTAGTTGAAGGTTTAAGTCTCATATAACAAACGGAAAATAGTGAATAGCAGGTTTCGCTGAAATTTGTTATATATGTGTAATTGTTTCGAGCTTTGCTTTGGAATTATTTTAAATTATGTTTATCATTGAAAAAACGTTGTGATGTTATTCACAATGGACGATAATCTTTGAAATCAGTTTGAAATTTATGAAGAAAAACCATTTCATTATCAAATTGGGAAAATGTCCAAAGTAGCCCCTTTTTTGTCATGAAGGACACGTTTTTTTCGTTATTCAATCATTTTTGTTATTCCTTGTTGGATTTGCCTCGTATTTTGTACATTTGTTGCTTACATATACAACTTAAATATATACAAGAATCATCAAAATCTATCCATAATTCTAAGAGTTACAAATCCTCAAAGTTGAAGAATGTGGAAATAATGTCAAAAGAAGCCCCGTTTGACGGTCACGCGGTCATGCGGTCACGTGATTAGGATAACTTATAATTAAATATTTGTTTAAGCTAGAATTTATAGTTCTTTCCTAACTTTTGTCTAGTTTTGATCGTTAAATTAAAACCAGTGTGTCCTCCATCCACAAATAATCATGTGGAATATCACTCACAATACACGGTTTAGGATTTCCGTATGAAACTATTCAATCAGCAGGTAATAGGCGAAATCCCGCCAAAACACAAAAATCTTATACATGGAATATGAAAATTTATGATTTTTCTAATGAAACTAATTCACAAGAGGTGAACCCGTCTAAGGCTAAAAGCTCCTATAATAAAAAAAATGTTGTTTGGACACCATCTGGCAATTTACAAGTGCTATTGACCGCCATTATGTCCAGGAGGTCGAGTGAATTTCTCGTAGAAAAATATTCCTCACTGGTCCAGAAATTCAGCCCACCGTCTTCAGATTATTCATCATCAGAGATAGCGAGAGTGAAAACGCAACACGAAGTGAAAATTTTATGGAGTAGAATGAAATAAAAAAATGAATAGTCAAATATGCCGTTAAAGCCAAACATCAAACATTTTTCGATTTTCTTGTGATTTTATGCTAAAATTTATTCCAAAAATTCCGTTTCTCTGGGGGAGGGGGGTGACTTAACCCTTAACCCTATTCTTTAACTTCATAGTTGTATGTTATAGATGTAAATGTATCGCAGTAGAAAGCAATATATTAGAAACAAAACAAATAAACAAAATGCTTATCGATATTTTACACATTTCATTACTTGTTTTGTTGGACTACATTGTACATGGTAAATAGAACAATTCGATTAATTTCAGTTGAAAACAGTGTTATTGTGCCAGTATACGTTTCAATGGGACCTTCCTTAGCCGAGTCGTTAGAGTCCGCGGCTACAAAGCATAGCCATGCTGAAGGTGTTTGGGTTCGATACCCGGTCGGTCCAGGATCTTTCTGTAATTGAAATTTCCTTGACTTCCCTGGGCATAGAGTATCATCGTACCTGCCACACTATATACGAATGCAAAAATGGCAACATTGGCAAAGAAAGCGGTCAGTTAATAACTGTGGAAGTGCTCATAAGAACACTAAGCTGAGAAACAGGCTATGTCCCAGTGGGGACGTAATGCCAAAGATGAAGAAGAAAAGTTAAATTTCATACAAAATGTAAAAATACACATGTATTATAAAAAGTAAACCTTTTTTTTTCTTCCAGTCCCGAGTTATGGACAAATTATCGCCTGTTCAGATAAAAAGTCTTAAAATATACATTGAATTGAAGTTGCATGTAGCACGAGTAATCTGATTTATTATACACTCTGACCAGTGCAGTGCTTCTTGCAATGCACAATTTCCAAGATAATCGAGATGAGCAAAGCATAATAATTGACGCTAACGTAACCGCCTAAAACAGTTTGAGACCGTCTAACTTTCCCATGCTATCTCAGTGTCGACCGAGTAGTGGTCAACCACCGTCTAAGCAATATAAATGTAATCGAGATTCTAATTCACGACACCGCCATCAATGCAGCGCCAGTTAAAGCTGGGTCACTTCGTGTAATAAACGAAATGACGAAAAACCAGGTTGGTGCACCACTTTCAACTCGCTGGCAAATGGTCTTGATTGGGGGTCCCAAGGTGTCCCGACAACCGCACTTGGAAAATTGAAAGTGAAATCACGCTCAACAGAACATAACCACCAGGTCGTTAGCGTTCTAAATGACTCACATGTATTGGCAGGCGATTCCATTCCAGAAATTAGACATTTAGAAGTCAACCGCGCTCTGGCGACTTGGTGCCTGCTAAAACAATACACGCAACTACACGGTGAAAAAAATATGGTAAACACAACCAAATTTTAGCTATTTTCAAACTAAAGTTTAGGTTAAATTATACACAAACAAAATTTTAGTTTGATTCAACCTAGCATGGTGGTTAAAACAAACTAACATTTTGGTTGTTTTTTTTTCACAGCTTTACATTTAGATTCAACAAAAATTTGTTCAAAACAAACAAAATATTGGTTGTTCATTTTGACATTTGTAGAAACAACCAACGCTTTAGGTTGTTTCAAATAACGCAAATTAGTTCGAAGTTACCAATCTTGAGTTTGTTGCAAACAAATTTCTTGTTTGAAATAAACAAATCATTGCTTGTTATTAGGTTTACTGTTTCTCGCTTCAGGTTGATTTATAATTTTTAATAATAATTAAATTAATTGATGTTGCATTTGAAAAAAAAAACTATGTATTTCTTAATGAGATTTTAAAGTTGATCCACATTTTTCGAATGCATCCTGCGTTGATTTTTCCTTTTATTTAATATGCCCAGATTTCTTGGTTTTCTCGCCAGGATCGCTGGATTTTGGTGACGCGATATCAAAATGTTTCTGTGGATAAAACAAGAGTTTAAATGTTTTGGTGTTAAAATTTGAATACCTAATGGATAAATACCTTTCTCCATCTTTGGTGAAGTACAGGAAACATTTCAAAAGATATAAGCTCGTATTTCTGGTTGATTCTGGAATCAAATCAAAATATTATATATCTATGAAACAAACAGTATTATATTACAAATCAACATTACCTGGTTTCACTTCCAAACTAAAAATAACTTAATCGGCAATTACATATTGAAACAAACTTCGTTAATATGTAGCATACAAACAAATACATAATGTTGGTGACAGTGAAATATAACAACTCACATTCTGTTAAAAATAAAACCAACATTTGTTAAAAACAAATAAAATGACAGTTTAAATCGAACAACATTTTGTTGAGAACAACCTAATTTCTTAGGTTGACACCAACTATGAATCTATTTTGTTTCAATAAAAAATAATAATTTGCATCAACAAAACTACAGTTGAAAACAACCAAAATTCTACATTGAATTTCAACCAACGAAATGGTTGTTTCAAACTAAGGCCGTTTTTCTCCGTGTACAACAACCGCACTGTGGTACCGCCAAAGGCCAAAAGTCGAAAAGTAAGTTGTTTTGGTTTTCACTCCCTCACCTTTAAAAGATTATGATTATAACGTCAAAAAAGGAGAAACATAGATTGCTGTTGGATACTTATAACAAATCCTTGAATGATGGTTTAAACTTTCTTTTTTTAAAACAAAATTTGATAACGAAGCAAATGCAGTTAGTTGGTATACAATCGTTGGGTGGTAAGTCCCCCGTCTTCACATCCCCTTTTTTGGGTAACGGAAATAACGTGGATTCTGGGTGTTTATTCGAATTTCAATTGTTTATCGAAGTTTGATAATTTGCTAATCTGCTGAATGCGACACGATAGTTCACATCTACGCAATGAAATATGATCATTGGAACAGCAAGCAACATATTTTGAGATATTTGATAATGATTTGCGATACACATCATGTGGTAGGGTGCAAAGCCTCTTGGGCACTTCCATAATTCACTTGGGCATGGGGGGATCAAGCTGAGTATAATTTTTAATTTCTTTATTTCGATAATTTTACTTGGTTGTAGTTATTCTTAGTTTTTCAATTTTATTGTTGATTAGTATTCCCCGTTGTTTTCCAATTATGGAAACCGACGGGGATTCGCCAAATTCTAAAGAGGATGATAATTCTGTATCTCCTGATACAGCGTCCAAGCCTTTTAAGTTTTTACTCTAACTTTCCCCGCTACTTTTCTTGGTCCTTACCCAGTTTATTTTAGAAAACGAAACAAACCAAATAATGTTTTGTTGATTTCTGCAGAAATGTACAAACGATACAAATCTGTAAAAGAAATTAAAAAAAATATCTTTGGACAAATTAAGGGTAGTTTTTGAATCTGGATGCAAATGAGCTCCTTGAGTCAAATATATTTTCTAGTTCGTATCGAGTGTACGCTCCATGCGAATCATGCGAAATTAGTGGAGTCATTTATGACGAGTTTTTGAGTTGTGAGGATGTTATCAATTTTGGTTAAGGTATTTTTAAAAACAAAACTATTTCTCCTGTAAAAATACTTGATTGTAACAGATTATCTAAATTATCTTTCAATGGCAATGATACTAATTACGTTCATTACAATTGTATCAAAATTACTTTTGCTGTCTCCGTTATTCCCGACTTTGTTTCCATTGATAATGTTACTTATTCTGTGCGGCTTTATTACCCGAAGTTAACCCACCGTCGGTCGCCCTAGTGTACTGAGTACACGCACTTTGCGAAAACTCGAAAAACAAGTTGAAAACCCCTTCAAATTGATCCGGGTGTTGGTCCTATTCCAAGATCTACTCTTCTTCTTGCTTGTAGGAAAGAAATTTTTCGAAAAAATCAACGAAAAGTATTCGAAAACTTCGTGTTTCTAACCTATGTTTTTACGCGTGTACTCAGTACACCAGTGCGACCGCTCGTGTAACTTTTTTTTACCGGGCCCGTCACACGAGCGGTCGCATCGTGTACTGAGTACACGCGGAGCATTTTGATTATAAATCTAAAACTAGGCAAGATAGAATATTGATGTCTTCGGCAAATTTCTTCAGTTCAGCGGTTCCAATCGGACAGTGGACAAATGAAACTTTGAAAACATCCTATCCTTCCAGTGGCCATCGGATTGTTCCCCGGGGTAACCGATGAAGTGGACATTTCGCAATGCAACATCTCGAGCACAAATATCTCAGGATCTAGATTTTTTAGCAAGATGGTGTCTTCGGCAAAATTGTTCAGTAGATCAAGGACTAACATGTGATAGGCTGCTTGTTTCGGAATTCTGGCACCAGTTGGCGCTAGTGAGCATGTAATTTTTCAAACACGGATATCTCAGGATCCTGATTACCTAGAAAGATGCGGTTTTCAACAAAGTTGTTTAGTAAGTCAAGGACTATCATATTATAGGCCATCTAACTTGAAATTCTGCCATCAGATGGCGCTAGTGAGCATGCAATATTTCAATCACGAATATCTCAGGATCCCGATTTTTTTAGAAATATGATATTTTCTGCAAGGTTGTACGATAGTTCAAGAACTAATTTGAGATGATCTATTTGATTCGGAATTCTTTCACCAGATGGCGCTAGTGAGTATGACATTTTTTGAACACTGATATCTCAGGATCCCGATTACCTAGAAAGTTGACGTCTTCAACAAAAGTGTTGAGTAGGTGATATGTCATGTGATAGGCCACCCAACTTGAAATTCTACTACCAGATGGCGTGCTGTATTTTGATCGGGGCAAGCTGTAAAGTATATGAAGGTCTAAACATGTGATGTGCCGTTCGATTCGCAATTCTTCCACTACACGGTGTTAGTGATTATTAGAGCGGTTCATAATTTAAAAAAGTTTGAAGATATGTTCGTTACTATAATTACTATAAAAATACACTCAAAATAATCCAAACGTCATTGTTACGTGAAAACACCCGTGATATTTTTCCATCGCACTTTTAACGTAGCTCTTACGTGAATCATAGGTAGCCCAGAATGAACGCATGAACTTTTGAACTTCGTCCATTCCACCGGTGCTACACGTAAGAGCTACGTGGATTTTCCGGTAGCCTTTACGAAGCGTTCCAATAGGACCTAGATGGTTTTGCATTAAATTTAACTGTAATAAAGACCAATCTTATTTCTAATAGGCTTTGGAAGAAAACTAATTCCCAATTGGAAAATGTAAATAAAATTAAAACATTTTGATATTTTTATATTCAACCTGAGCATTTTGAATCCTGTTTTCCAAATTTTGTGAGTTTGGTCTGTCTTGTTGCCTTCGCGTGCTATAATTGATAGAGGTTATAAATCATGTATAAAATATGAAGTAATGCAGGGATTCTTTGGTATTCAAAGCATATTTACCTTGAAATCAATCTTACACAGTGTTTAGAGCAGCAGCAGCTTCTGAAGTTCTTCTAAAATCAAGTGGGCGCCATCTTAGCATTTCAGCTCAACACCGAATGTACGTATAATATGCAGATGTCAAAATGAACTTAGGCACCTACGTGAATTTCACGTAAGTGCGATAGGTTACCGAGTCACTATTCGGTGGTTATGAATGGTTTAGTGATCTTTATCTTAGTCAGGTGAAGTGGAGGTAAAATGAATTTGGAATAATCTACGTGATTTTTCACGTAGCAATGACGTTTGGATTTTATTGAGTGTAATGTTCTGTGAAATTTACAGTTTTCTAGGTGATTATTAAAAGGTGGTCCAAAGACGATGTAGGATGATATGCAAGTTACTTTAGTGAAATTAAAAAAAAAATGTTCCAAACACGTTGGTACTAGATTGTAAGTACAAACTTATCATCACATAGTAAAAACTCATTCTTCAAACTATAATGAAGTATTTTGCTAAAGAGATAAATAAAATCTCCTTAATAAAGCCATAATAATAATAATAATAAAGAGATAAATTCATTCCAACGGATAGGAGAAGAGATATTCATGAGTTTGTTTGCTTTTATTTAGCTTCATAAGGGAAAATAGCCCTGCAAACATAAAAAAGAAAATCCCAAACAATTTAGCTCAAAAGGGATTTGTGCCATAGAAATTTCCATATAAACCTACTTTGTTTTTGGGCCACCTTTACATCACCACCAAAAAAGCTAAAAATTTCACAGAACATTAGATTAGAAAGATGGCGTCTTTGATCAAGTTATTCTATATATCACGGGCCAACGTGTAAGGGGTAAAATATACTCAAAATTCTTCCGCATTCAATTTTACAATGGAGTGGGATGCTAGATGTTCTTCCATCAGGCTACGCTAGAGGTCCTTATTAATTTTTTTTAATACAGAATCTCGAGTTCCTGATTATTCTTCAAAGTTATTCAGTAAGCAAAGTGCTGACATGCTATGGGGAATTATATTTGGAATTATGTAACCCGGCGAAAATGAGTATTTTATTTTCTGAATATCTTATGATTCTGATCATTTGGGCTATCTGTGCACGTTTTGTCAAATGTTAAAATATTTCGCCACCAGTGAAAAACGCAAGCACAAAATAAAACGAGAGATATAAGGTTCATTATCGTTCAAACTCTAGATTCAAATTGATCAATCTCATTTTTATATTTAGCCTATTAATCGCAAAGCAGTTCTCCTCACATAAGACGCACTATATCTACGAAACATTTCGCCAAGAATCCAAGAGCTGAGAATTCGGTAATTTTAAATATCGAATCTCGGAACATAATCTACCGAGATGTCGGCTAATCGAATTTTTTACAACATAATTACTCTCCGATTTTGGTAAGATTCGTTTTCGACACCATGCCAAAGTGTTTCATAAATTGGTTATGATATCCCGACCAGACGGAAGAAACAAGATTATAACAGAATGTGTTCCTCTGATATGATGATTTTATATCACCAGTTGTTATAAAACATGTACCGTTAGTAGTTAAAATAACAAAAATTCTAACAAAATTTGCACCAATCACAACTAAAATATAACAAACCTTATTATAATTATAACAAAATTTTTCCAGAATGTGTTGCAAGGATGTTACAAAACAACAGAATTATTGCAAATCATGTTACTGTTTATGACATCGGATTTTATTTGCAACAAACTTATAAAAGAGATGTCAAAAATATAACAAATGTTGTTATAAATGTGTTACTGAAAATATAACATATTGAGAACAAAGCCATTCTGATAACAAAATTATATCAACTTTTGTTATTTTTAACAGCTGCTGATAGGAATGTGTTATAGTTTTGTTATGTGGTTCTGGTCGGGATAGCATCAATTATGAACGAAGTATATAGAAAATCAATGTTGAAGGATGATTTTCTGTTTTATTGTTTAGATAGTATGAGCGTTGACTATAATGATAAACTTAGAGAATATGATTATACTAGAGAAGCGCTAAGAGCATTTTGAATTTATTTATAATCAACACAGGCAATAACTATAGATCGTTGCACGCCTGACATAACCTCAAAACTCTATATAAAACATATGTCAGCAATTCCAGCAGTGAACGCCAATTCCATATAAAAAAATCGAAACAATTCCAGCAGTAAATTTCAAAGAGCAGGACAGTCAATTGAGCGTGATGAGAGAGGGACAGGGAAGGGGAATTATTCGTGACGTCACCATGCACTCTTCTATCACATTCGAGGTGATTCGAGCAATGTTGTAGTGCGCGTGCCATAATAGACCGAGCAAACCGATGACGTCACTTTATGAGACAGGTCCGTGTTTCCATTCGTTTCTATCGGTGGAGGACTGGTGCATACACGGAATCGTCATTTCCATACAAGACTGTCAAAAACCTTCCGAATCAGTTGATTTGAAACATCTCGTGAAAACGCCTATTGCTCGATTGGAACCGTGTTTGACAGTTCTTTGATTTCAGTATTCGCGCTTTTCTATATAAACAAATAATGTGGATAAACCCTACTTTCTTGATAATCTTGAACTTCAAGTAGTGTAGTAAAATACTTTGAAGTGAATGAAAGCCGAATTTAGTACTGTATCATTTAATACCACTAGAGTGTGTATCCTTTGACAGATACGCGTATTTCGATCTCCATTGTAAGCCTGTCTTCAGTATCTTGTACTAGAATCGACGAAGACTCAACTCGGAAAGTAATTCTATAAAAAAAACTATGTTAAAAGTGAATAGGAAGACGAATTTTATAATAAATTGTTTATACTGGTGCAGCTGATAAAGAAAGGAATATAAATATAATTCCTAAATGTGTTTCCTAACCTATTTATCCAAGATTTCTTATGTTGTTGTGTGCGTTTGAAATGCAAATATCAAATGCGGAAACACCAAACGCGGTAAGATTTTTAACAAGGAAGGCGAAGTCAAAATTTGGTTTTCTTTGCTGCGTTAGCGGTGATATGGATCATGGTTGCTAAGTATCCTTTGTATACTTTGTGTTCGCGCATTTGAAGCTCATTAAGACTGGATTTGCACGTCAAATGCAAACAGCAATAATAGAAGCCCGGAAGCAGTTGAATAATATTTGTTTCAAGAAAAATCCAACAGAGTTTGTAAAGAGAACAGAAAACGCCATGTTTCTGAATACTGTCAAACCTCCATGAATCGATGTGCCATAGCTCGATATCGACTCATGAAACAATGGGGCTCTGCACAAAAATCTTCCTCTCTCTTTCACTCTTCCATAAAATTTGTAAACAACAAGGCCAGTAAAAGTCAAAATCCCATGCAAAATCAAAATAATGCAGAGCCCCATACTTGAAACAAAAACAAAAATCATGGTTACTATGATGCACCCTTCAATAAGCTTTCCAAAGAATGATCCTTTAAATATCGACTGGAAATTTGACTGTAGTTAAAATTCTGAAGTATTTACTTATGGAATTTTCATGCTGAATAGCGCCGTTTGGTAGCATAGTTTTGAATCAAATGGATTATAACATGATACTTTAGCCTTGGACAGAATAAACAACTTTGTTGAAGACATCATTTTCATGACTATGCAATCATGATCCTAGATATTTGGGTTGGAAATACAGCATACTCAGTATCACCATCTAGCGGAAGAATTCCAAACCAAGTGAGGCCCATCACAAGTTATACTTGATTTACTAAACCATTTAGCCGAAAACTTCATCTTTTGATGTAATCGGGATCCTTAGATATTAGTAATAATAAATATACATGCTCACTAGCGCTACCTGTTATTATGATTTTTAATACTTGAGGTCCTTCGCATTTAAGCTTCTGTCTAATGAACAACTTTGCCGAATATGTAATATTTCTTAGTAATGAGAATATCTTAGGATCATTTTTTTTAGGAATCAGGATCCAAAGATATCTGCGTCCTTGATCTACTAAACAGCTTTGCTGAAGACACCATTTTGCTATAATATCGCTATCCTGAGATGTTTTTTACAATAAGGAAATCTGCAAACTGACGCTTGAGAAGGTAACTCAGGCAGTATGGGGTTGCCGCACCAACGACAACCCACTAAAACCATCAAATGCACTGTGCTTGAGCAAATCTTGTTGAATTGCTCAAGTGGTGTACAATGCATCGACATTACCCTTGGCCTCAGACCCTTATCTTCCTGGACCCACCTTACGGTATTTCGGTATGGTACTGCTATCCTGAGATAGCCGCGATCAATATACATCATGCTCACTAGCGCCATCTGGTGGTAGCATTTCTAGTTGGGTGCTAGACACATGCTAGACCTTGACGTACTCAATACTTTTGCCGAAGACGTCAACTTTCTAGGTAATCGGGATCCTGAGATATCTGTGTTCAAAAAATGTCATACTCACTAGCGCCATCTGGTGAAAGAATTCCGAGTCAAATAGATCATCTCATATTAGTCCTTGAACTATCGAACAACTTTGCCGAAAACATCATATATCTAAAAAATCGAGATCCTGAGATATTCGCGATTGAAATATTGCATGCTCACTAGCGCCATCTGATGGCAGAATTTCAAGTTAGATGGCCTATAATATGATAGTCTTTGACCTACTAAACAACTTTGTCGAAGACCGCATCTTTCTAGGTAATCAGGATCCTGAGATATCCGTGTTTGAAAAATTACATGCTCACTAGCGCCAACTGGTGCCAGAATTCCGAAACAAGCAGCCTATCACATGTTAGTCCTTGATCTACTGAACAATTTTGCCGAAGACACCATCTTGCTAAAAAATCTAGATCCTGAGATATTTGTGTTCGAGATGTTGCATTGCGAAATGTCCACTTCATCGGTTCCCCCGGGGAACAATCCGATGGCCACTGGAAGGATAGGATGTTTTCAAAGTTTCATTTGTCGACTGACCAATTGGTACCGTTGAACTGAAGATATTTGCCGAAGACATCAATACTCTATCTTTCATAGCTTTAGATTGACAATCAAAATTGCTCCGCGTGTACTCAGTACACGATGCGACCGCTGGTGTAACTTTTTTTTGAGCGACTGACGGAAGGTTAATGCACTGCACTCGTTGTCTTTTATTTGGGCACACTTGTAGTTACTGTTATAATATGCCCAAATGCTCTAAATGTCGAGAATCTCATTCTTCATCAGATTGCGATAAACATTCTGATGTTTGAATATATTGTAGACAAAAACATAATTCTTTTAAAATCGTTTTTCTTATTCAGAAATTTTGAAGACCTCTGGGGACTTTAATTCTGCAAATATTTACGAAACATTATCCGATTATGATGATGACAATTTGAATGATAATACTAATCAATTTATTTACAAATCTCCAACCAAAAGAAAAGTAGCAAATTTAGTACCTGAACAAAATAATGATTGTGATCCTCAACCATCGACCTCTTTCGATAGAAACTTTCCTCCACTTGAATCTTCTTCTAATTCTAAAACAATTCATGGATTTCAAAAAATAGGTGTTGATCAAGCATCTAGCAAATAAAAAACCCAAAAATAATGTTAATGATTCATCAAACAATGATAACAGTCATGATAATTCTATTTTGAATATTTTAGAACATATAATAGATTTATTAGAAATAAACGATTTTTGGAAAAGTTTGATTAAAAAATGTTTACCATTTATTTGCTTTTCTTCTTGAAAAAATCGAAAGGGTTGATGAATATAAATATTTAGGAACATGGTATGATTCGAAATTATTGTGGAATAAACATATTCAATATATTCAAAAAGTTTGTTCGAAGAGAATAAATTTTCTTAGAACCATAACAGGTACTTGGTGGGGTGCTCACCCTTCTGATTTGATCATACTTCATTAAACAACTATTCGGTCTGTCCTGGAATATGGGTGTTTTACTTTTGCAAGTGCTGCTCAGACTCATTTTTGTAAACTTGAAAAAATTTTAATATCAAACTCATCACATTATTTTGAAATTGAAAGAAGAATTATTTCAGTTACATTCTCAGGGTTACATTATTAAATTTGGTTGGGTTCCTGCACATTCGAATATTTATGGGAATGAGCCGGCTGATATTTTAGCGAAATTGGCTGTTCGTTGTAGTATTCAGTATGATCGTCAATTTGCTTCATCTGAATATTATTCTGAATTGACAAAATAGCTCTGTAAACAACTGGCAGTTTTCCTGGAATTCTAGTGATAAAGGTCGTTGGTGTCATTCTATTTTGCCTATTGTTAATCAATTTACTTGGTTTAAAAATTTAGCTGTAGAAAGAAATTTTGTTTGCGCAATATCTAGACTAATTTCCAATCATTATATATGTAACAGTCATCTCTATCGTATTAATATTAGAGACTCTAATTTATGTGACTGTGGTGAATCCTATGAAGATATTGATCATATTGTTTATCAATGTATTCGATATACCTTTCCGAGAATTAGATTCATTAATGATTTGAAACAAATTCATAACTATATCCCTTCATGTGTACGAGATATTTTAGGAAGTAAATTCCTTCCATCTATGAAAATACTTTATATATTTCTATATGATGTTTCTTATTTTGTATGATACTGTTGTTTTTGCTTTTCTCTCTCATTTCAGGATTGGAAAAATAAATATTTCCTAGACTGACTTACTTTTTGATGATGTGAAGTGAACTTTAGTCCTGGTCCACCTTGAAGATTTTGACTCTGCCATGGATTGATGCCGTTTGAGCCTTAGTATATTCTTATTATAACGTTGTTTGAAAAGAAAAAGAGGTTTTACGCCTTTTTGAGAAAGATTTGAAAAGATAATCACTCAAAGGTGCTTTTCCCTCTTTCAAAATGATGTGGGCCTCGTGGCCGTGCGGTTAGTGTCGTCAGGCATTTAAGCGCATCGTGTTATGGGGTGTGGGTTCGATTCCCACTTCAGCCATTGAAACTTTTCGTCAGAAATGTTTCTCGGCTGTACCATTGGAACATGCGTGTCCGTCTAATGTTAAGTACAGTCTGTGCAGCTAAATGGCTGAAGACGGTGTCCGTGTCTTTAAAGTAAATTTAAAGTTTAAATAAATAAATAAATAAATAAATAAATAAATAAATAAATACATAAATAAATAAATAAATACATAAATTCGAATCCTAGTGTGCACATTACTGGTTCAAATATGATGATGGATTTTGATGCCAGTAGGGTAAAAGCACCGGTTTTGGCCAGCATAGGAGAAAATGTCAATAAAAATTAAATGGGAAGCCGTATGTCAAATGCAAGCTTTCAATCCATATTATGTGTGTTAAATATCAAAACTGAGCTATATCCATTTTTTCGCTATGAAAATCCCGTTGGTCAATATAGGCGAACGGAACCAGTTTCGGCCAGAGATTTAACTTCGGTTTCCAAATTGGCCAATCGCATTGATTTCTCATGAGAGTGGCCAAATTAGGAGTGCCCTGGCCAAATTAGGTGTATGTAAGTTAAAATTATAAGAAAATGAATTGTTTTTCTTATGTTTTGAATCAATTTGCACGAGTAAATGAATGTAGCTCTATCATGTGAATGTGATCTACTGATTACAAAAGGTTTCTTCCTATTTGGCTATGTAAAACGGTGTATAATCCCCTATGGCTACAACTGACGTATGGCCAAAACCGGTGCTTCTACCCTACGAGAGTGCGACTATATTAACACATACAATCAGTCGTAACCTGATACCCAATGCTAAGATTTCTGTTAATCTGGTAGCAGATGGCGATTGTTAAAAGCATACAAAACTGATGTGAGTGCTGCGGGTGTCTGATACAATGTTTTTGGATTGACCGTTTAAATAGGTGGTGAAAAGAGTGCTACGTCTTTTTGTCGATGCTATTAATTTAGATTTTTTTCGAATTGTTATTGTAAACGTTCAATTCAACTAATTTAGATGCGGTTTTCACCACATGCAATACATGCTTCTAGTTGCATATGCGGGCACAAGTGGACCAATTTGTTCCCGATTGCCGGTGTTATTTTGGTGTTCTCCTGGGTCAGGTCGGTTAAAAATTAAGAATTCGATCAACTTCCTAATCTGAACAGTTTAATCAAAGTAAATGGTGTTTAACAAAAACACCTCTAATTTAACAGAAACCGCAAATAACATATCCTCGGGTAATATTGTGACATCGTGGGGCAACCGATTGCCGTCAAGGTCACTTATAAAGTCATCCATGTCATGGAAGTCATGACATATCTTGGAAGTTATGTTAAGGCTTTATGTTAGTATATTATCGTTTCCTCGGTATAATCTTGAATGGCCATTTCATGGTCCTCCCGAATATCCGTAAATGTGGACATATCCTGAAAATTGTCCTAAAGAGCTGAGGTTTGTTGTAAACGACTTACAGTGGTATGCTTTAAATTAGTATACCATCGTTTCCTCGGTATGATCTTGAAACAAATGCTGAAAATTAACCCACAGAGCTGCGATTTCTTCCTAGCGAATTTTCCTGATTTTCATGAGGACTAGTTATCAAAATATTAGGTTAATTATCAAAATATGTTCATTTTATGGATGTTTCGGATCAACGACCAATGTATGACAATTCAACATTAAACAGAGGCAACGATGGTATACCTAATCGGCGCTCGTCACTGCAATTCGTTCGGAAAAAATCGATTATCAATTTTCAGGAGGACTGAACTTTTCCGGATGTACCGTAAAACGGGGTATCTTTGATAATCCGGGTAACTTTGATAGTGCGTAACCCACCACATACTAAACGAAATACCACATCATAACTTCTGTTAGGGGGTCAACGTGGCGTAGTTGGCTGCACTCTCGATTCATAAGCGGAAGGTCATGGGTTTGATTCCCAGTCCCCCCACCAAAAACCTTTCCTCAAGTCGCTGAAATGTTCTGCGTGGAAGGCGGTGCTATGAAGGGGAGCACCCGTCAATCTCGGTGGTCAAACAGCGACTAGACTATGTATTTCTCGGATGGCAAATTATCCAACGTTTCACTGGAATAATGGCAACCAACTAACAATCCAAACACAACCGGACTACTCTCGATGGACTCGTTGGATACAACACATTGGCAGGGGATGTCCTTTCTGTCGGTAAAGCAGAAGAGGATTGATCACAAAAGTAAAAAAAGAATAGTTGAAAATACCACATCGCGAAGATAGCTTGACTAAGTGCTAAAATGAGGGAGTTAGTACATCTGTCAAATGTTAAGCAAAACGAATACAAAACTGAAAAATATTAGTATGACACTTCATGTAATAGCTATTTGAATCGAGAACATTTGAGGCTTTTTATACGGATATTAAAAATTGACACAATTTTAGCATTTACGAACCGCTTACAAACAATCTGTTCTACGATCACTATTTGATGTAGTTTTGAATAGTTGGCCACTTATCTTTGACAGCCTAGTTATGATAGAACTTGAATACGGCCTCAAATCTCTTAGCGAAAAGCATTTTCACAAACTAGGACCATTTTTGTAATCGAAGTCAAAAATTTCCATATAACGTTAAACGCCTAGAGGTATGCGATGCCTTACAAATGTTCGTAATTCATTCAATTTTGTTCGATTCATACTCCATTATCAAAGTTACCCCAAAAAAGAAAACCGACTTTCGATTATATGAAAAATTATATATCCATTCAAAATAAATCCTTTGGCAATCTATCAACTGCAATCGATAGCTACGATGCATCGCGATGCCAGTACTTGTTTTAAAAATATAAATTATAATTCTTTGAAACAGCATGTATAAATATTCAAGTTTTCTTCGAAAAAACTATCAAAGTTACCCCGTTTTACGGTACCAGATTTTTCGCAGGACCATAGAGTGACTATTAAGTATGGCAATAACATTGATACGATTCTTAAAAAACGAATGCAAATTAAGTGGAATAAATGACAGCAGTCTAGGACAACTTCCAGGAAATGTCCACTCGATTTTAAATTTTCGTTTGTCCACGTATCGTGTCTAGGTAGAAATTTGTTTCACATCCCCTCTCCATGGACTAGCATGGACTTTGTAGTACCGTAATCCGGGGTATCATTGATCAGCGGGGTAACATTGATCGGAATGACTCACCTCATCAAAAGTTCGTATTATCATTTATTGATGAAACATTTCCATACCATGAATGGTGTTTCTCTTTCGTATATTCATGAGCTAATAAAAGTTAATATTTTGTGAAAATTGCGTTTACCTTATGCGTAAATCTGGCAACTTTTCGAAATAATGATTTTAATTGTTAAGGATGATACTACCGAAGATTCATGTCCCACATAAGTTCTGCATACGATATGAGCAAGCAAAATGTGATTCTTACTAAAAATGACATCGCCGAAAACGATTCCGTTGTCAAAACTTTTATAAGTATGCTCAATTAGGCAACATTACCCAATTACTGTTAGGAATGTAAAATTCCCTTAAGAAATTGCCTACATTTAGGCGTATTCCGTGGTTCGAAGTATTTTTAATTTTAAAATAACTCAAAAAGTAAATGACTTGTAAACGTTTGGCCTTCATATTCGGCTTCAGGGGCCATGATTTAAGTAAGTAACGACATTTTCAGTAGTACCGAACGTTGTTTATATAAGTGATCAATGTTACCCCATATCAACTAAATCAAAAAGTCACCTAAAACATTTTTTTAACATGCTTAAATCATTCAATAAATAAACTACAGTATATAGTCTCGAGCTATGGGTGGCAGTACTTGTTTTAAAAATATAAAACCTGCAACATATGCATCTTCAAACGAAATATTGAAGAAACATTCAGAAAAATGATCAATGTTACCCCGGATTACGGTACCTCCTATTCCCCTCTAAGTTGTCCAAGAGGTATATGGAGGGCCCCAAGAGAAATAACTAGAAGAATCCCCGACGAAGTCCCGGAATATATTTCTGAAAAAAAATCTCTTGAGAATTCACTAGAATAATTGAGTGAATCTTTGCCATGGTGAGTCTGAGAAAAAAATCTTGAAGAACTGAATAATCACAGCCTATTACGATGAGAAATTGGGTCCTAAAATTTTTAATGAAATCTTGTTTTTATTTAATAACACGAAAAAGCTTGTTACTGTAACTACTTTAGCATTTTTTTCCGCTCAAATAATGGCTATATCATGTTTAAACTTTGATTTAAAAATTTGGTCCATAAATGAACCTTGACACTTTTGATCATGTTTGACGTTCGCTTAGTCGACAAAAACACCACAGGGGTTTTAGTTCGACCACTGGGGTTGTTCCTATCTGACATTTCGTAAGGGACACGGAAAACAAAATACACCCAAAATTTGAGTTTAAGCCAAAGGATGTGACAAAATCTAAAAAAATGTTTTTTGGGCTTAAACCAACGGAAAACATTAAAAAATTGAGTAAACATGTGTTTTTGGCCTAAACTTAAGCGTTCGGCACTAAAATTGTGACAGGGCTTTAGGACCCTATTGCAATAAAGTATATGAATGTTTCTTTGGGGCCTCTAGAATTTTGCATCTTCTTAGAGACTTGCATTAAAATGGTAACCAAGTCTTTAGAATGAGTCCTGCTACCAGTTTCATAGAATAAAGTTTCTGAAGGGATGTACTGCAGTACATAAGCTAAAAGTGCTAGCAGCCAAGCCGTACGTTTATCACTAGAAAACTATCGTTCCTTAGTGAAATACTGCTCATTTTCAACGAATCGAAGTTCTCTGAAGTGGAAAAACATCGAGTTTTGATCAAAAGTGCTTTCGTCATTACAATTTTTCCATCTTAAAATACGCCACTTTACGTTATTATAGTGGTGTTATGAGTTTTCTGGCAGAGTCGTTAGACTCGAGGAAGAAGTCACAGCTACACGTAATGAGATGGACTACATCGCTGAATCAGTTCGTCGCTGTGATAAAAATAAGGAGCTAATCATTTCTGGTGTTCCTTATCAAAACCAAGAGGATTTGGTAGAAGTATTCAAACAAATTTCTGGATCCATTGGATTCAAGAAGACAAAAATACCACTGGTTGAGCTGCAACGTTTATCACGATCTCCGATTGCTCCTGGGCTGACACCACCGATACTATGTGAGTTCGTTCTCCGCAATCACAGAAACGAGTTCTATCGCAACTATCTCTCAAAGCGCTCGCTCTGTCTTCGTCACATCGGATTCGAGAGTGAGAACCGTATCTACATCAATGAGAACCTTACACCCAATGCTAGACGGATTAGGAGTGAAGCTGTTAAGCTGAAGAAAGCAGGACTATTGGATTCTGTAACAACGCGTGATGGAATCGTATACGTGAAGCCCAAAGGATCTGAAAAAGCTACGGCACTTCATTCATTGCCACAGGTCGCTTCGTTCATTAGAAACCCTATCCAATAAATGCTCTTAACTTCCTTCCTGCTACATCCGTGTTTCCAATCCTTCATTCCCTCATTCCAACCTCTCCTAAAAGTCAATTTAAAAGCTAAACAAAAAAACCTATCCTTGCAAGCTCTCAAACTCCTACCATGTCATTCCATGAATCCGTTCCACTGCAATTTCCATGATCTCTTCCCTCCTAAAAGTCAACCACTGGATTGCTGTACGCTGATGATTGCTGTTGCTGTTGGAGTTGTTGTTCGCCCATGGTGCTGCTGTTGTTCTAATTTTGCTGCTGTTGTTGCTGGAAACACTTTTGCTATGATTTTGATATCTCTTTTTTGAATTATGGAGAATTTAATTAAAGTTATAGAATATCTAGAAGTAAAACTTTACATTATAAATTTTGATCTACTGGATGTTGCTACGTAACGGTTTGGCTGTAAGCCAATAATGCGATAGGCGATTCAAAATTATGTGGATTTTTTCTAGTTTAGTTTCTAGGTTTAGGTTCTCTTTAATTATGCATTACTCGTCCTTTGTTCGTATGTTAGGTAGAATTCTTTTGAAGCAAATCGTTCTATTTGACAATGGATAATGATACTACGTTCGGTAACAATGCGTCTGACGGATCTTATATACCAAAAGCTGTTTTGAATTCAATTCTAATGAATGGAAAGCTCAACGTCTGTCATCTCAACGTGCAAAGTCTATGTGCACGTCAGTTTAATACTAAATTTGAAGAGCTTAAAAATACAATATTCGAAAGTAAAATTGATATAGCTTGTTTTTTCGGAGACTTGGTTAGATAGTTCTATTTCTGATGGTATGATAGAAATTAAAGGGTTCAACCTGATAAGAAATGATCGTAATCGGCATGGTGGTGGACTTTGTGTTTATATAAGGAAAGGTTTATCATACCATTTGATACACAAGTCGGAGTCGTTTATTTCTACCGAATTTTTGATTGTTGAACTACTTCTGGGGCGTGATCGTTTGCTTATAAGTGTTTACTACAATCCTCCTAATATAGATTGTTCGGATATACTACGAGGACATTTTGACGAATATTCCGTCAAATATGATTCTACATTTTTTATTGGTGATTTCAATACGGATCCCAATAAACATAGTCGTAAATCACAATGCTTCAGAGACACTATATCCAGCATGTCCTACAGTATAGTCAATTCAGAACCAACTTTCTTTTACAAAACAGGGTCTTAATTTTTAGATCTTTTTATAACTACCCATGTTGGAACATCTATTTAATGCAATAATATCTACAAGCAAATATCCCAGCGTATGGAAGCGATCCAAAGTAATTGCTATAAATAAGAAACCTAACTCTTCATCATTAACTAATTTAAGACCGATAAGCCTATTATCTAGTATCTCCAAAGTCTTTGAAAAACTAATTAAACGTCAAATATCAGAATTTGTAAATAGAATGAATTTGTTACATCCCTTCCAATCTGGATTTAGAAAATACCATAGCACTGAAACTGCTTTAATGAAAGTTCACGACGACATTGCTCGAACAATCGAAAGAAATGGTATGACTATCTTGTTAATGATAGATTTTGCCAAAGCTTTTGATCGAGTGTCCCATAATAAACTAGTAAGTAAACTTATTTCGCTTTATGACTTCTCAACTGAAGCTGCAAGACTCATTAAAAGTTATTTGTGTAATCGTAGTCAAACTGTCTGGCACAATGGACATTTTTCGGACTTCATACCAGCTATATCAGGAGTTCCTCAAGGGTCGGTACTTGGTCCACTTCTATTTTCTCTTTTTATAAATGACCTCCCGAGTGTTTTGAACTTTTGCTCCGTACATCTATTTGCTGACGATGTACAAATTTACATTTGCACAGACGATAGTTCAGACTTGACAGCAATTGCGAACATGATGAATAATGATCTATGCTTGATTATGAATTGGTCAAATGAAAATTTGTTGCCTATAAATCCTAGCAAAACAAAAGCCATGCTAATTTCGAAACAAAAAACCAACATTACCCCTCCAAAAATTTATATCAATGAATCCGAAGTTAGTTTTGTACAAAAAATCAACAATTTAGGTGTTATATTCACAAATAATTTAGAGTGGGAGAATCATATTATATATCAGTGTTCAAAAATTTATGGTTAATTAAAACGACTAAATCTTACAACTAGAAATAGCAATATTGATACAAAATTAAAACTTTTTAAAACATTGCTGCTTCCACATTTCATATATGGAGATTTCGTTTACACAAATGCTTTAACTGGATCACTTCACAAGTTAAGACTAGCGTTAAACGCGTGTGTTAGATATGTATACAACCTTTCCAGATACTCACATGTATCACACCTACAAACGAACCTTATAGGCTGTCCTTTCAATAATTTCTACAAATATAGAACTTGCATCAATATTTTCAAAATAATAAAAACATCAAATCCAGTTTTCCTCAATGAAAACATTATACCATTGAGAGGCACACGAACAGGTAATTACAGAGTTCCACAACATAGTTCAATGTATTATAGTCAATCCTTCTTTGTCAGAGGCATTGTTAATTGGAACAGTTTGCCGACTTCCATTAAGCTGATTCATTCTAAAGCATGCTTCAAAAGGGATCTCTTATTGTACTTACAATAGACGGTTGTGTTAGTTAAAGAGAACAATTTTTCAAAATTCAATTATGTACGTTAGAGTCATATTTTTTCATCAATATCAATCTTAACTATAACAATAAAAAAGATGTATATCTTACGTTACAAGGTGATCAATAAATAAATAAATAAATAAATAAATATAAAAATGGAACCACTGCCCACTAGGCCAGAAAAAAAATTTAGCCGTAGAAAACATCTTGCGCCGCACTGTGCACCGGCGGCACTGCCGAGAGATGCTCGGATAAATTATACCGCAGGTGTGCGCGGCATGGAACGAAGTGGAATTCGACCCTTTCGTAACGTGCAGGCACCCAACGATCTGGCACTGTCGATCATCATCGCACTGACCTCCGGTGTTGAATGGGTTTTTCGCGAGAACTTCGACTGCACAGACTCTCGGTTGCAGACTGATCGTCGTGACCTTAGGCGTGCTTAGATGAATTTATTGAATTTAAATGCTCCTCGTTAATAGGTGAGCATAGAACATGAACGAAAAATAACAACGGTTTGTTTCCCACTCCGATCGGGTTGAATGACGAGGCACGAGGCTCAGTTCGTTGATAGCCATTCCACCGGGGGGATGTAACTGGAAGTGCTGCGGTGCAATGAATTGTCTGGCGTTGTTTGGGTAAGTCACATCATTCTCCGGAGTGGTGAAAGTGTTTTCGAGGTTGATTTATGATGTCATATTGTTGTTCTTGTAGAGTGCTCTTGATCAGCCATCAGTTCTCGGCGGCGCTTCTACTGAAGCAATACAGTTGTGATAACTATGTGCTCTCCTGGTGCCAACTCCACAATGTCACAATCCAGTCGGATAAGGACCTTCAAATGGTAGAGTTCCCGAAAGTGCAGCAGATCGGGTTTCTCAACGGATCGATACCGCATTTCTCACATCTCATGAACCTGGGTCTGTTCAAAGCAGGTGTACTGAGGATCTTCGCCCGAGGCACCAAGATCAGTCGTCTCACGCTGCCAAACACGATCGAACAGCTGTACTTTAGAGATAACGACATCACCATCGTGGACATTGAGCCCAAGACGAAGTATTCAATGAAATATCTCAGGATCCACATCAACCACCTACGGGACGTTTCGAACTTGAGATCTCTCACCAACCTCATAGAGTTGAACCTGTGTGACAATCTGATCGAGCACGTGTCCTTCGACACATTCTCCGGAATGACGCACCTCAAACAACTCGTACTGTGTGGTAACCGTATCAAAACCATCTCCACAACCCTCAACATCAACCTGTCGTATCTCTATCACCTGGATCTTTCCGGTAATTTCCTGTTCAACGGAACTTTCCTTGCCCAGTGGTATTTCCCCCGGCTGGGGAACTTCTCCCTCCGGGACAATCTGCTCACCCGTCTGGACGTCCGACTAATCTCCGAGCGTTTCACGCTCCTGAAAATTCTCGACCTCGAGCACAACTCGCTGGACTGTGAGACGTACCAACAGCTGCTCAAGTTGGTCCATCAGCGCAAAATAATCTACAATGTGGACAAGCGGGTTTGCGCCATTCCGCCGACCATCCGGCCAAGGTTCGTTCCGACGGGCAACGAGCTGGATGCAGGACGGGGTGGCGAGGGCGGTGATCTACTGCAGCAGATACGACAGCTCAAAGAACGAATCTATCAGCAGGTGAAGATTATTAATAGCCAACGGATCGAAATCCAGCAGCTCCGGGCCAACCTGAGCTCGCTGATGGAACAGTTCGATCTGGTGGCGGATACGGCGCAGGCGAATGATCCTTTCTAATTTTAGTTGTTAGTGTTGTGCTGTTTTTTTTTTGCGAGATGATGTGCGAGTGTTTATGCGGATATTTGAATGTACTTATTAAGCGTGTCCGGTCCGTGGCTAAACAAACAAACAAACAAACATGCTTTATGGACGGAATGAAATAAAGATTAATGTCTTTAATTGAAGTCTGCACATATTCCTTTTCTCAATCGAACCATTAATTCCGTTTTGATGCCCTAAGAAATGATGAGTCAGTACATTAGTCTAGTAATGGCTGCTTCCATTTTTGAATAGATCGATGTAATATTGATTGATTGGATATGTTGATGCCATTGTACAATCTTTGTGGCTCCTATTTGCGTTTGATTATTTTTTTTATAAATTCGTGTTTTTAAATTTACATTTTTTAATAATAGATTTTGATGTTTACATCTACATTAAATTGTTGCATTTCTAATGCGGTTTAAGACTTTTGGTCACTAATTGCGGTTATAAGTTATTATTAAAGAATGAATCATAGAGTCAACAGATTTCAAGACTACATTGATGCAAATTTTAAAGTTTTAAAAATAATTGTTTACCATCAGTTAGAATTAGAGATGGGCGACTCACTCACAAATCATTCAAATCATTTTCGAGAGTTGAGAAAATGAGTGAACGAATCTCGGTTCTTTTCAAATCATGACTTCACTAGCATTGCAGTTAATGGATGGTGAGCTAAAAAAATTACCTAGAGTGCCTGTAAACAAGAGTGACGTCATGTTCCAGTTTTGACAGGTCTCCTGCTCGATTGGAACGCGGATTTGTATGGAAATGACAGTTCGCCGCTGTTCCAATTTTGACATTGACGCCACTCTTATCTAGATCCACTCTGAAATTACCATGTAAAGTTTATTTTCAATTGCACTCAACATAGTGAAGTACACCAGACATGTATAAGTAATTGAAATATTGCGTATTTCTTTCACCACTGGATTATCGCAGAAGTTTTTACAAGTGCGGGAACGCTAATAAAAGTGCGCGATTGCATCAAAACTAGCCGATGTCTTCAGCGCGGTTATTTATCGAAGTCCAAAGAATAAGTGCTCTGA
This sequence comes from Aedes aegypti, assembly GCF_002204515.2. NCBI lineage: Eukaryota > Metazoa > Arthropoda > Insecta > Diptera > Culicidae > Aedes > Aedes aegypti. The sequence goes on along the minus strand of NC_035109.1, from coordinate 94,041,972 downwards.
AGACACCAACATGATTCGTTGCAATCCCACACTTTTATTCGCATTTTCGCACTTCGCAGTCCAGTAGTGAAAGAAAAACACAATACTTAGGGTTTCAATGCTAGTAATGGACCCCTTAGTAGCTGAAATTCATTCTAGATGCTTTTCCGCAATGATATCTCAGACGCATATATAGACGGGGTTGGTGGTCTGATGGCTACCGCTTCTGCTTCATATGCAGAAGGTCATGGGTTCAATCCCAGGCCCGTCCCTTTCCTCGTACTTTGTAGTTGTATATCTCTCACTTGCTTCTATCTTCCATTCTAAATATAATCCCACTCATACTATTCGTTCATAGCAAACGCTAGAACCAGAGACGGACAAGAAACCGTTTCCCTAACGCTTCCTACATCCACGCGCACGCCTTTCTTACGCCTGATACATAGGCAGTCTGCTAACCACAAAAGCAAACCTCTCTGCCATGCCTCTCCCCCAATCCATACACTCCCGCATGAACTGACGTGGATGCAGTGGAATATACGGTCTACGTGGGAGTCAGTTCAATGCATCATCAATTCCTCCCCCTTCCCTTCATTGGTCTGCATTCTGACGTGGCAGGTGCCATTGTTGCCTAAAAATAGAAGATCACCAGCACTTATACACTGAGGATGCCTGTTAGTCCCAAGCAGTCATTCGGTTGGTTCCTTGTGTAAGTGCAGCTGATCTGGCGATACTGGAGTGCATCCACGGGCGGCCAATCAAGCTCAAGCTCAAGCTCAAGCTCAAGCTCAATGATATCTCAGACGCATATACGTTTTGTGGAGTCTAACAACAAATTCAATGTCTTTACTTCATAGTACGTCTATGAAACATACAAAATCATTTGATTTTTCCAGCGAAATATGCATTTGAAAAACTGTTGTCCGAATGCCTATTATGGACCCTCCCGGGGTCCATAATAGGATTGTTTACAAATTTGACGTTGCGTATTATGGACCCTCCATTTGATTCCCATGTAATCCGGCTCGCTGCCGACGAGCCTATTATGGACCCACCTGGAAATGCGTATTATGGACCCTCTTGTGTGGTTTCATTTACAAAACTGTTCAAATATCTGTATTTATGCGTCTCAAACCAAATATTTTGCCTGAAACTGCTGACTAACAATGTAATCGAAGTTCCCCCGGTGGATTTTCATAGTAATAAAGTTGCTTTGAGTGTTAATTTTATGTTTTTCTGTAGGGGGTCCATAATACGCAAAGGGTCCATAACCGGCATCGACTCCCTAGTTATATGAAGTGTGTTCGTATTTCAAAATTGTCATATTCTAGGTTCATAAATCGGAACGCATGTTTTGACGTTGGATAACGTCTTACGGCAACATATGGGGGTACAATTCAGAAAAACGAAAAATTGAGCATGTAACGAAAAATGGTCAGGTTTTGACCGCTAATAACTCAGTCATTTATCGATAGATTTTCAATATTTATCCAAGAATCGATTGGAAATTTATCTACGCGTCGATTCAAATGGAGGACACTATTGATTATTAGCAACAAACTATTGAAATGTCGTAAAACGTTGACCCCTTTCTTATCTAACCAATCACGTTCAAGCACATTTTTCGGTTCCGCTTCCCACTATAAAAGCGCACCGCACCCTGGTTCTTCCCTCATTCTTCTTTTTGCCGTCAGACTGTGAACACGGTCGGCAAGCAAATTTCGAGAGTCATTCGCGTCCTCAGTTCAGTTTTCAATAGGACGCGAATACAACACGCATTAGAACCGAAGAACCACGCATTTCGGAGCCGCAGCAACTGAAGCCGCTCATTTGAGTGCACCAGCCACAATAATCGTTTTCGGCCAGAAATCGTCGCTACCAGCCAGTGCTCCGCTGTCATTGCCATGCGGGAAGCTAGCGTGGTCATTCTGGTTCATTAGATCGAGCGGCACAGCCGTCACCGTCCGTGTAATATTCCCTAATTTGTACGAGATGGCTGAAGAAAATTGACCAAAGCCGCTTGTTGAAGCGCACATCGTCATCCGCACCGCAAATCTCATCGGGCGAGGAGGATTGCAACCAGTGCGCCGTCAAAGTGTGTCTGTGTTACGCAAATTCAACAATTCAATCGGCACTTTTCAGAGCCAACAAATGTGTTTTAAAGAGTTGATTGTGTAATATTCTTTAATTTGTTCGAGATGGCTGAAGAAAATCGACCAAAGCCGCCAAAATGTGTCCGTGTTACGCAAATTCAACAATTCAATCGGCCCTTTCCGGAGCCAACAAATGTGTTTTAAAGAGTTATTTGTATAATATTCCCTAATGTGTTTACCACATACTTGCTATAATCTCTTAATTCATCTCATAGCATCATACAATAATTGATTTATTACGAATAATTGACAATACGGCAATTTGGAGCTGTTTCCGAGGATGCTGCTGCAGTGCCGTCGGGTTGCAATAACAGCATAATGCTAATCTGTACATCCCTTACCCAGACATCAGTTTCATATAGCCTATTTGCCAGATAAGAAAACGAAGAATATGAAAGGAGGAGCATCATCTGCTATTCTAAGGGTATGAAGCATCCCTCCTTCGTTGAATCTAGTTTCATTCTGTTTTCGCTTTCGAGCTGGTAAGAGCTTCTCCAAACCTGCTCAGCTCCTCGCTAGAGGCAAGCTGTTGTACGAGATGGCTGAAGAAAATCGACCAAAGCCGCTTGTTGAAGCGCACATCGTCATGCGCATCGCAAATCTCATCGGGCGAGGAGGATTGAAACCAGTGCGCCGTCAAAATGTGTCCGTGTTACGCAAATTCAACAATTCAATCGGCCCTTTTCAGAGCCAACAAATGTGTTTTAAAGAGTTATTTGTATAATATTCCCTAATGTGTTTACCACATACTTGCTATAATCTCTTAATTCATCTCATTCCATCATACAATAATTAATTAATTGACAATACGGCAATTTGAGGCTGTTTCCGAGGACGCAGCGTAGTTAACGTCATGCAATCGGGTCTTGTACACAGCCCCCTTTGATTTTTGTATAGAAATAAAAATAAATTAAAATATAAATTGTATGGTGCGTGAGAAATCTGAAACCCCCTCCCCCCATGAACCTTTATGTAATAAATGGATGGCCCCTAAGGATATTATTTCCATCTATTAAAATGTAAGGACTAAAGAATATGATTATCTCTGGGATTATTCACAAGGAACGGTCGCATTTCCCAAGTGATCCATTTCATTCATAATTTTCTTGTCAATTATCGCAGTCATGATCATTGATTAGTTGCGAGTTTGATGATGCATTCCCTATTACGGACATCATTTTCATACTACAAACAGATCACCCAAAACTCTTTCTCTGTTTATTTGGAGAGCAAAAGTTACCGCCTATGCTTCTTCTTCCATCGACCGGTTCTATCGGTGTTGAAGTGTTAACCGAACCAACCAAATAATAACACTCAATATCCATAATAGATCTGAATTGACATGCAACAAATAGTTTGAAAATTGATTAGATTTTTAGATTTCTAGGTAAATCTTTCATAAGTTCGTGACGGTCCTAAATCAGGAAATAGAAGAAGCTAACGTTATCCAACGTCAACTTGGCGGTCGTATCTCGGAAACAACCTCTTACTTTTTTTTTTTTTCAATGAGTCACTGAGTCGATCAAAAGATTCGATTCACTAATGTGAATCAGTCACCTACGATTCGCTCCTAAATTTCGATCATTTTGCCCATCTTTAGTTAGAATTGAAAGGCTGTACAATGTACAGTGTACATTGTCCACCAAATCAGAGAAAACATAAAATTTGATATCTTACTTTATTAAGAAGTTTGTTGCGTTACAATCGGAGTTTTGGGATCAAAATCTACAGTGTTGTTTCTTCTCGAACGTTTCGATCCATTGGAGAAAAAAAACAATAGGGGGAGATCCCCCAGTACCGGACACCTAAGCCACTAAATTCATAATTCGAAAAATATTGATTTGATGGGCTCGTGTTACCCATTTATGATAAATATTATCATTTTTATAGTGTACAAAAATAAATTTGAAAATATAAATATGAATTTTGACATTGAGTTTTGATGATGTATTTTAGTACCAAATTGATCGATCTTGAAAGGTGGCACCCAATACCGGACACGGTCTGGAAATGCCTCGAATTCTGTAAATTTGAACATCATTGAATGTGTACACTACAGAAATAGTTTATAATTACCAATTCAATGCAATTGCAACATTTACAAAAATAATTTGAGTTTTTCTTAGTTTGCAAGATGCCTATCAAACACCTCTTTCATATATGATGAAAAATAGCACATTTTACGATGTTGTTATGAATGTTCATTCTTCTTAAATTTATTGCATGTTTGATACCATGGTCGACGGAACCCATGAAAAATGAAAGTATTTTGAGACACTGATGCAATAATTACAAAGATATCATATAACAAATCGAGCTGTCCGAAACTGAGGGACAGGAGGTGCTTAACCAAAATTGTAATTTGTCCATATTTACTTCAATTATGGTACAAAATACATTCATACTATCAAATTAGGATTATGTTCGATCATGCTTGCGGGATCCCAAGTATTTTTTCATAATCAAAATAATTACTAAATAGGCTCAGAATTAAGAAGATACGTCAATTTTTTAAAGATTTCCAAACTTTTCTACTTTTTTGAAAAGGGATGCATATTTCAAGGATGTGTTATTCTACGCAAACATTAGTCTACATAATAGCTTTCTTTTCTACTAATACACCATCTTGATTGGACCATGATTTCTCAATGTTTCGACTTTGTCCGGTATTGGGTGCTGTCCGGCACTGGGAGATCTCCCCCTACTGTAAATTTGAGCTTGAGCTTGAGCTTGATTGGCCGCCCGTGGTTGCTACTCCAGTATCGCCAGATCAGCTGCACAGGATTAACAGGCACCCTCAGTGTATAAGTGCTGGTGATCTTCTATTTTTAGGCAACAATGGTGCCTGCCACGTCAGAATGCAGACCAATGAGGAGAAGGGGAAGGAATTGATGATGCATTTAACTGGCTCCCACGGTTGACCGTATGTACCACTGCGTCAACGCCAGTTCATGCGGGAAGGGTGAAAGGGAGGGGTAATTTTTATGGCAGGGAGGCTTGCTGGTTTGGTTAGCAGACTGCCTATGTATCAGGCGTAAAGGAAGGCAGGCTTTGATGATGAACGAATGGAAGCGTAGGGAAACGGTTTATTTCTGTCCGTCTCGGATTCTAGCAAATGCTATGAACTGTGATAGATACATCATGTATGATATATAAAGAGTGGTAGATAGAAGCAAGTGAAAGATACAACTACAAAGTACGAGGAAAGGGACGGGCCTGGGGTTGAACCCATGACCTTCTGCTAATGAAGCAGAAGCGGTGGTCTTTAGACCACCAACACCGTCTAAAACAATACTGTAAATTTGGTCCCTAAACTCCGACTTAACCGCCAAAAACTCCCATAACCAACAGTCGTGCACAAAAACTATATATTACTATTTTTCAAAGGTGGTAAATGTACTGTAGCAAACATCTACCACCACGACATTCACATGTTTCTACATGACCATCTAAATCCAAAGCAAACCATGACAGTTCAAAACAAAAGAAATGTCATGGCTTTGCAAAACTGTAATCTTCTTCTTCCCAACGTTTTTTCAAACCCGAATGCGAAATGACTCGAGCACAGTGGTAACACGATTTTTACGGTTTTCGGGGTTTCGACTTATTGCTCGGTAAATTTAGCGTAAAATTGAACTTGTGTAAAATATACAATGTAGACGAACGTACCCGGAATCAATCTCGAAGTGCGTTCTACAGCCCCAATGAACAAATAGATACCTCATCACCACCCACTGAAAGCCATCTCTGAAGGATGAGCTTTGTCCGTCACCCGATTTGCAGCCCCATCAGATATACAAATTTTTCTCGGTAAACACGAATCCTGCCGTCCATGAGGCAGTTGAGAACGGTATCGATCAAGAACGGTCGGTACCGCTGCTAACAGGTTCATTTCTCAGTTGAATCCATGATCTCGACGCGAAAGCACCCGCGTGTCGTCGCGCCGCATAACAAGAAAACGGTGGCAATATTCTTTCAACAGTTGGTTTACGATCGCTTCACGCCGGGGTAACGTGTGACACGAAAATTCGTTACGTTCCGGGACAAGCTTGGCTGGGGGTGGGGTCAGGCATCAGGACGACGCGACGCGATGACAGAAGTTTGCGTGTAGCGGATTAAGTGATCTTGTACCGAAAAGTGAGAGTCGAATGAAAACATATCATTTAGTAGTGCCATCATCGGTCTCGCGTGTTCGTGGTTCGATGTCGATTAGGGTGGCCCATAATGACCTGACTACACCACCCAAATGTGTACATTTGAACCCCCAAAAGTTTTTGTCAAAATTTGAGTGGAGTGCGTCAACTCTAATAGGGGGCTAAACGAGCTTGAAGTTTGTATGGAAAAACTCAACCAATTATAGCTTAGCTCAGTTTAGACTGACTACACATATTAATGATTGCTATGAGATGAACCAGCCTAGGGCTGAAAGTCTCAATAATAAAGAAAGAAAAAAAAATGATTGCTATTCCGTGATTGACCGAAGACAGTGAAGATGCACAAAAATCAACTAGAAGTTCGGCTGGGCCATAATCTTCTTTAGTGTGCCCCTATTTATACGTGGTCAATAACGGCGCCGGCTACGTCCTTGTACTCAGGTGGGATTGGGGGAAGGAATGTTAGTGTGTATCCTTTGCTATTTGGAGGCCGTGTTTACCTCTGCATCTCCACAAAGGTTACTGAGAGGGATGTTTGCTTATGGGGAGATTCACTTTGGAGAGTGTAATTTATGATTCTTACAGTTTGATTGTTCCATAAAAAATTGGGCTACCCTAATGTTGATATGCTCCTCTCGGGACCGTGCAAAACCCCCAGAAGGCGTCGACGATATGCTACTTGGCTACTCAAACACGATACATCATTATTCGGTAGGACTAGAAGTGCGACGTAAGCTCCTCGTGCGAGAAGTCCCGGTGGGGTTTGGATTGTGGGTAATTGATTTATGAAGCCAAGTCGCGTCGTAAATCAATCCACAATCTTCTGCTGGCGGTGGTCAACGAAATTGCACCTATAATATCCTATATCGCTAACGGAGCCAAACGGTGATAAAGCTGTGGCAGAGTGGTGTCTTCTGATGGTCGTCTCTGTTGATTGACAGTCCTATAACAAGCTGTATCCGTTGACGGGCTGGTGATGGTCGTGAAAGTGATACCGGTGCGTTTTGAGAACGACAAATTTCAACAGCAAGTGACTAAGCTTTTGAAGTGTATCAGCGGGTTTGTTATTCATCGAGACAATTTTTTATGCCAACAACGTTGTTATAGAATATGTATTAAAGTGCAATGACCCATCTATCATGAATTTTCGGTCAAATATATAATATAAACTTTGTAATTTGAAGTGCTAGAAGTTTGGCGTCTTCGACAACTTTTCATATTTGTCAAATATTTCGAAGCACGTCATAGAGTGAAACAAAAAAGTTGGTATGCAGCCTATGCGGTAATATATCGAATTGAATTTTTATCACAATTCTTCAGATCGAACCAAATAACTTTACTCTATACACCAACTCGATCAAATGCAACACAAATACGCTCGAGCAGAGAGAAACCTTACCTTTTCTGAGATGCGACCCGCTTTAAGATAGTGGCGAATTCATCAAGGGCGAAAAAACAATTTAATGAAAAAATAATACAAATTTTTTACAGTATGGCCCTAATAATGAGATAAAATCGACAAACGAACATAAAAGTCGCATAACTAGACTACAATTTTTAACCGGTATATCTCACAATCCAGATAATTTCGAAACACAGTAGTCTTCAGTAAAGTTGTTCTGGAGATGGAACGCCGTCTATGGCATTTTATTTAATTCATAATTTGACCACTAGGTGACGCTAGTGAGCATGAAACTTTTATTTTGCAGATACCTCAGGAGCCTGTCGACTTAAAAACACCATACGACGTCAATAAGCATGGAAGACTTGTTTTGTAGATATCTCAGAAGCCTGACCGCTTCATTCCCTGTCGAGCTTTCGGACGAGTCAGACGCATTGTTCCGTTTATCATCGCGCGATAATCTTTCCACAAGTGGAGTTTTTGTTTTTTCCTCACGCTGAGGTTTTTATTTTATATCCTTGCCATCCTGCTTGTGCAATAATTCGCAAGGTGATTCCTGCCGACGACGGGAAGCGAGCTGGCATTGGCGATGCCATTGCAGCATCGTTCATCTTTAACCAAAGACGATCATCGAAGTCCATCATCGTCATCATCTGGTCGCCAATAACAACAACGACGACGGCGACATAGACGAGTACGGCTGCTGTATTGGAAATTGGCGCAGCAACAAAAAAACTACCTACACCCCAAACGGATAGATAAGTAGTTTTACTCTTTATTGCTTTTCGCCTTATTGTTTTCCCATCCACCGTCTCACGTGATAGTTGTTTTCGGGTACATATCAGTGGTTGCCAACTTACGGCCCACGGCCCACGTTAGTAAGTTTAAAAAGTTTTTTTTTTTATTATTATTATTATTATTAATATTTGGATTGATTCATCAGTTATCATTATCATTACTACTAGTATCCTTCTTCTTTTTTTTTTGTTTTGTTTTGTAAATATTAGGTTAGTTGTTGATAGTTTTACTATTGTTTTTGGTTTCGGCTGTCCACTAGGGTGGTGCTAAGCCATCTCAATGGACGTAACCGATGACGGCGGGGGGGCGAAAAGGTTCGATATCTCTGATGATGATGTTGAATCAGTAGAATCTCCCTCATTTGAACTATTGAGTAAGCTCCAAGAATCGATGGATACGTCCGTCGAGGATAATGCAGTGCTTCCCTCCACCTCAGGGATGAACAATACTGGTCTGAAAATGCATTCTGTGGTTCCCCAAGCAATAAGTTTTCCTCATTCCCAGACAAATGGTTCTTCTAGCGCTTCTTCCACTGCGACCCCCCGCCTTAAAGCTTATCCGCCCGGATCTAAGGGTCCCTTTCTGGTTTTTTTTCGGCCCAAAGGCAAACCGTTAAACAAGCTTCAAATTCAGAAGGATCTGGCAAAGTCGTTTCGAGACATTGTCGAGGTGTCTTCGCCCAACCGTAATAAATTGCGGGTCACCGTCAGTGACCGCGAACAAGCAAATCGGATTGCTGGCTACGAGCTTTTTCTGAGGGAGTACCATGTCTACTTGCCTAGTCAAGAGATCGAGTGCTCAGGAGTAGTTACCGAACCGTTTTTGACATGTGAGGACATCAGATCTGGTACTGGAGGTTTTAAAAATCGTGCCGTTCCTCCAGTACAGATAATTGATGTCAAACAAATGAACCACGTGTCATCTGATGGCACCAAAAAACCTTCAAATTCGTTTCGAGTGACTTTTTCTGGGTCAGCCCTCCCGGACGTCCTCGTGATTGGGCTTCTTCGTTTACCTGTCCGTCTCTATAAACCGACGGTCATGCACTGCGAAAAATGCCAACAATTAGGGCACACCGCAACGTACTGCTGTAACAAACCTCGTTGCAGCAAGTGCGGAGAACAGCATGTGGAGGGCCCTTGTCCAAGCGAACCAAAATGTACATGCTGTGGACAAGCTCCACATGAACTAGTCGCATGCCCGAAGTTTATAGAGCGGGAGAAACGCACAATTCGATCCTTGCAACAACGATCGAAGCGATCCTACGCAGAAATTCTGAAAAAGATCGCTCCGACCAATGATCCACCAGCCCAATCGAGTAACAGCAATAACCTCTTCACTTCCCTGCCTATTGAAGATCTGGGCTCTGGCACTGAGGATGGAGAAGAGTACACTGTCATTAACACAGGAACCAAGAGGAAGCGAGCCATTGCAAAGCGGCTCAAACAACGCCAGCATGATCCTCAAAACGTTTCTGTTGAACAGGTTCTCCAACCATCTCTGGTAAAATCAAGAAGGGACAGAAACTCTACTAACGCAGTACCTCCGGGTTTCAAATTCTCAGTTGGAGACTTTCCGTCACTTCCAGGAACATCCAAAACCCCGGATGCCCCCATTTTTTGCTCAGAAAACCAACAATCTTGTCACCAGAAAAGTCGACAAGAACAGGTCGACGCTTCCGGAAAAATGACTCTTTCTGGGTTAGTGGATATCATCTTCCAAATGTTCGAAGTCTCGCCCGCAATAAGGAACCTTATCAATATGATTCTTCCTTTGGTAAAACCTCTTCTGAAGCAACTGGCTTCAAATTGGCCAATTCTTGACTCGTTCATATCTTTCGATGGCTAATTTAACCAACGAGGTCGGGGATATGATCGAAGTGCTACAGTGGAATTGTAGAAGCATTTTAAAAAATATAGACGAGTTCAAATTTTTAGTTCACAGTACGCGCTGTGACGTATTTGCCCTTTGTGAAACATGGCTAACTTCCGATAAAGATGTCCCTTTCCACGATTTTAATATTATTCGTCTAGATCGAGGGGATGGGTATGGAGGAGTGCTTTTAGGGATCAATAAACTCCACTCCTTTTATAGAATTGATTTCCCCTCGATGGTAGGCACTGAAGTAGTTGCTTGTCATGTTACTATACGAGGTAAAAGTTGCAGCATAGCCAGCGTGTACATACCACCTAATGTCAGAGTATCTCGCAGAGATCTTTCGGCCATATGCTGCGCTATGCCTGCACCATGGTTGATCCTAGGGGATTTCAATTCTCACGGTACAGCCTGGGGGTCACCGAGGGACGACAACCGCGCTTCCTTGTTATATGACCTTTGTGACTACTTCAACTTGACAATTTTGAACTCGGGGGAAGCAACACGATTAAAACCTCCAGATCCTCCAAGCATGTTAGACCTCTCAATCTGTTCGAGTTCACTATCATTGGATTGCACGTGGAAAGTAATTCAAGATCCCCATGGTAGTGATCACTTGCCTATCAGAATTTCAGTTACCAATAATTCGAATCCAATTCGTCAGATAAACCGCCCGTATGATCTCACCAAGCACATTGACTGGGAAAAATACGCCGAGGTGGTCTCCGATGGCGAACAGTTAGTGGATGTCCTTCCTCCGATGGAAGAATGTCAATTTCTCTCCGGGTTAATTATTGAGAGTGCTCTTCAAGCCCAGCGTCGCCCTTTTCCAGGATCTGCAGTACGAAGCCGGCCACCCACTCTGTGGTGGGACGACGAGTGTACTAAGGTCTATCGCGATAAATCCGCCGCGTTCAAAGAATTTCGCAAACGCGGTACACTAGAAAATTACGACCGGTTTACCAAGCTCGAGCGAAAATTTAAAAGCCTTGTAAAGGCGAAAAAACGCGGATATTGGCGTAATTTTGTTAACGGGCTATCGCGCGAAACGTCAATGAGAACACTTTGGACCGTCGGGAAAAGAATGCGGAACGCTTCAAAAGTTAATGAGGATCGCGAAAGCTCTCCTCGGTGGATCTTCGACTTCGCCAAGAAGGTCTGCCCGGATTCCGTTCCAACCCAACAAATCATTCGCGACACGCAAACCAACAGAAACGAGATGGATGCACCATTTACGATGGTTGAATTTTCACTTGCTCTCCTCTCATGTAACAACTCTGCCCCAGGCATGGATGGAATTAAATTCAGCATGCTTAAAAACCTCCCAGACGTCATGAAGAGGCGCATGCTGAATCTTTTCAATCGATTCTTGGAGGGCAACATTGTTCCGGATGACTGGAGACAAGTGAGAGTAATAGCCATCCAAAAACCCGGTAAACCCGCGTCGGATTATAACTCGTATCGACCTATCGCGATGTTATCATGCATTCGAAAGCTATTAGAGAAAATGATTCTCTTTCGGCTTGACAAATGGGTTGAATCGAATGGCCTTCTATCAGATACGCAATTTGGTTTCCGCAGAGGTAAGGGAACGAGCGACTGTCTAGCGTTGCTTTCTACAGAAATCCAACTGGCCTATGCTCAAAAGGAACAAATGGGTTCAGTATTCTTGGACATTAAAGGGGCTTTTGATTCAGTTAATGTAGACGTCCTTTCAAACAAACTCCACGAGTGTGGTCTTTCCCCAATTTTAAATAACTACTTGCATAACTTGTTGTCTGAGAAACGTATGAGCTTTTCTCACGGAACCTCAACAACTTCACGAATTAGTTACATGGGTCTCCCCCAGGGCTCATGCCTAAGCCCCCTTCTTTACAATTTCTATGTCAGAGACATCGATGACTGTCTCGTGGAAAATTGCTCGCTAAGACAGCTTGCAGATGATGCCGTTGTTTCCGTAACAGGACCAGGGGCGGATGATTTGCAAAGACCACTGCAAGATACTCTAGACAATTTGTCTACTTGGGCTGTAAAGCTGGGTATCGAATTCTCTCCGGAGAAAACTGAGTTAGTTGTCTTTTCTAGGAAGCGTGACCCAGTAGAGATCAAGCTTCAATTCATGGGTAAGGAACTCACTCAAGGCCTTTCGCACATGTATCTAGGGGTCTGGTTCGACTCCAAATGCACCTGGGGAAAGCACATCAAGTATCTGCATCAGAAGTGCCAGCAACGAATCAATTTCATGCGTACACTCACAGGAACATGGTGGGGAGCTCATCCGGAAGATCTGATAAAGCTATATCGTACAACAATACTCTCGGTCCTCGAATACGGTAGCTTTTGCTTCCAATCCGCCGCGAAAACTCACATCTTGAAGCTGCAGCGTGTTCAGTATCGCTGTATTCGAATCGCTTTAGGATGCATGAACTCAACTCATACAATGAGTTTAGAAGTATTAGCAGGAGTTCTCCCATTATCAGATCGTTTCGCGGAATTGTCGCTCCGGTTCCTCATCCGCTGTGAAGTGTTAAACCCATTGGTAATTGAAAACTTTGAAAAGCTAATCGAACGAAATCCTCAAACAAAATTCATGACACTGTACTACCGGTACATGACTCTGGAGATTAATCCTTCCTCGAATGTATCCCACGGTTGTTGCTTCCCAGTATTCTCCAGTTCAACTGTAGCTTTTGATCTGACCATGAAGCGAGAAATCCATGGAATTCCAGATCCACTCCGCTCGGAGTATATACCATTAATTTTCACAGACAAGTTTGGCCAAGTCAGCAGCGACAGAACGTTTTACACAGACGGGTCAAAAATAAATGATTCCACTGGTTTTGGTGTATTTAATGAATTTCATAGCGCCGCCCATAAACTTCAGAATCCTTGTTCCGTATATGTTGCTGAATTAGCGGCAATACACTACGCATTAGAGCGAATTGCCTCTCTTCCCTCTGATCAATACTTCATTTTCACGGATAGTCTTAGCTCCATCGAGGCTATTCGTTCAATGAGGCCGGTAAAGCACTCGTCGTATTTCTTACGGGAAATACGATCCATTTTGAGTGCTATATCGAATCACAAAATCACCTTGGTTTGGGTCCCTTCTCATTGCTCGATTCCGGGCAATGAGAAAGCGGACTCACTCGCCAAGGTGGGCGCTATGGAAGGTGATATTTACGAACGGCGTATTACCTTCAATGAATTTTTCACAATTGCTCGTCAGCAAGCCATGGTCAGTTGGCAACAAAAATGGAATGAAGGGGATATGGGCAGGTGGTTACATTCTATTCTCCCACAGGTATCGAATAGACCGTGGTTTAAGGGGTTGGACATGAGCCGAGATTTTATCAAGGTAATGTGTCGTCTGATGTCCAATCACTACTCCCTGGGCTCACACTTTTATCGAATAGGGCTCGCAGACAGCAATCGTTGTAGTTGCGGCGCAGGCTACCAAGACATCAATCATATTGTTTGGTACTGTCCCGAATACGAAATTGCCAGAACCAATTTATGTGCATCCCTCAGGACCCAAGGAAAACCAGATAAGGAAGACATTAGAGATGTGTTGGGTAGGTTAGATTTCGATTACATGTTCCTCCTCTTCAAATTTTTGAAGAAAATCGATGTTTTTGTTTGATTACCCTGTCTGTTGTTCCGCTTGTCCGCCTCGTTCCCCTTGAAACCATTTTGTTGTATCGTTACAGGTCGTTTGAGTCCGCCCCATGATTGACGAACAGCATCATACCGCCACTTTGCTGCTATCTGTGATCAATCAAACCCTTAAATCCCATCCTTTCCCCAAAGATAATTGTATTCCCTAACCTCGACCAAACCGCGAGTTTTACGGTTCCCCAAAACTAACATAGATGTTTAAGAAGCAAACAGATTTTGTAAACCAAATCAAATGAATTCGGCTCCGTTATGCCTGTCGGCGCATGAGCCTACCAAATAAACGAATAAGTAAAAAAAAAAAAAAAGCCTGACCGCTTAAAAAGATGGAGTCTTCGGCAAAGTTAATCTTGACTAAAATATTGATAGCCCTCAAGGTACAGAACCACTTAGCCAAAGACGCCATCTTTCTAAGTGTCAAGCTCCTAAGATATTTACACAACAAAAAAATCCTTCACACTAGCAGCACCTGGTGGCAGAGTTCCGAATCAGAATGGCATATTTAAGCAACTTTGTCCAACATGATTTTTCTATATTTAATCTAAATCGCGAAGTATTTTTTATTAAACACGAATAACCAAGGAGGTTGTACAAAGTACAAGGCGCCACTACTCGCGATACAAAAATTCACAGGACAGCCAAAAAGTTAAGATTTCAAAAATGTTCTAGAGCTCCCATGATGGCCCCAAAAAAAATTGTTGGCGCCTCTATGTAAGCAGGTTAACAAACCTGCTAATAATATTGATCGCAACGATACTGTAATTTAAAAAAGCATAATGTATTAAGCTAATAAGTGATGAAAGAAACTATATATCTGTTTTATTGCTTATTATATTTTTTTGCAATTTCTCATCGTAATAGGCTGTTTTGCATCACGCCAACCCGTCATGGAATGACCTTCTTACCCGCATTGTCGTATGAGTCTATATGCCCTATTTTTATGTGGGCTTCGTTTTAATTGGGCCGTTAGGTTGGCTATAACCTACTTAAAACGAGACAAACGTCACTTTTGAACATGAAGCTCGATTTATCAATGTTGGTAGCCCTGAATTTCTATTGTATTCAATATTTTGACAGCTAAAAACTCAGCCCGATTAGTGAAAGTCTTTTACTAGGTGGGCTGCAGGTACAGTACAACGAACGAAAGTTGAATGTATGTTGAATATAGAACCTGATCGTAGACCAAAAACGTCCAAAAGTATATCTACTTACTACAAAAACACTAAAATTTTCGTTATAAATTCGGGATAGATGTGGCAATCTCAGAATGTTTCTTAAGAAGGAATTCCGGTTTATTTCATTACTTAGAGCTTGTGGAAAACCCTCCGCAAAATAAATAAGCTTGTTCAACTAATCGTTTCCAACGGCCATCTAGTGAATTGAGCGACTTGCTCAATGCTGATCTATAACTCTATTAATTTCTTCTTAAGTATTTCAACTAGGAATTTCTTCTACATAATGTCTACAACAATTCGTTCGACATAATGTCTACAACAGAACCATAAACGTGCATCTCTGTCTCAAATTTCTAACAGTAACGATTGTTGCAGTTTAAGGTGAAAATAAAAGGAAGTTACATATCATAATTTCATGAGCACAAACCAAGAGAACCAAACAGTGCTCTGCGTTGAAAATTACATTGTTTGATCACCACACCATCGATCGAGTTTTCTGTGTGAACAAATGTATGGTTCTCCATATGTGTACACTTGAAAATTCGAGTTGTGGCATCGATTCATCCTCACCTTAAAAAACTACTCTGCCAAAGGCCTGCATTGCACTGTGTTTTATTTTCTCGATTTCATGCGCTTTTTGAATAGCGCCCAAACCGTTGATTTTAGCGATATAGTTTGTTCGGAGAAGTTTCTTTGTATATTGAAGCGCAACTTTTGACGAAAAAAGTTTTGTGATAAATCCACCAAGCAGTGCACAGTGGTCCAGAAACGCGGAAAGATGCATTTTGAGCTTTATAATGAAACATTAGACAAAAACGGTCTTCTACAAAGTTGTTTGTATTAGTTGAGCCCTTTGTTTGGTTTTATTGAAAATTAGGGTGGACCACATTTTCATAAAAATTGTCACGGTGCTCCCCTGACCGTTATTATCAGAAAAAAATCTCCATCAAATCTGTGCTTACCAGTCGATTTCTATAGCCAAGCTGCACGTCTGGGCAAAATTTAAAAAAAATCGTAGGGCCCGTTTTGAAGTTACGCCTTTTTGAATGTGTAAGTCCACTAATTCTAAGGAAATCTGAGATATTCAAACGAGTTTTTATTAGCCGTGATTATCAGAATAAATATAATATGAAAATTTGAATTAAAGTTGGTTTATATAGTTATTTGTTACTTCTGAGAGGAGTTTTGAATGAGAGGATAGACAAAATTTGGAGTAACGTCCTTTTGGAAGTGTAATCATTGAAAACACTAATTTCCAATTGATTAATTCGGCATTCTTTTAAGCAGGCATTCCGTTAAGCATGTTCAAATGTTTTAAATGACACATTGCACTTATATGTCGCCAAAGTCTTTTACGATTATTATTTCAAAGGCTCAAGCGCTGTATGGCATTACGGAGCAATGTTCGTGTCATTATTATTATTCAAAAAATATTGTTATGGCCCAACTAGCTACCTTGGGCCTTCCCTAACCGAGTGCTTAGAGTCCGTGGCTACCAAGCAAAGCCATGCTAGAGGTGATTGGGTTCAATTCCTGGTCGGTCCAGGATCTTTTCGTAATGAAAATTTCCTTGACTTCCCTGGGCATAGAGTATGTTTGTACCTGCCACACGATATACGATACAAAAATGGCAACTTTGGCAAAGAAAGCTCTCAGTTAATAATTGTTGAAGTGCTCATTGAACACTAAGTAGAGAAGCAGGCTCTGTCCCAGTTGGAACGTAATGCCAATAAGAAGAAGCAGAAGCCACCGGCTATTGCGGCTAATTTTGTACTGCCTTAGAACATAAACTTCAATTGCCGAGTAATGCACAATTAACCAAACTATAGAACTCTAGACCACTGTCAATACTTTCGTGATCATTTGTAGCATACATTACTACATTTATATTTTTCAAAAATTCTACAATTTTGCCATTGGGTTTCTTGGTCTTTTCGATTTCACGAACACGTAAGAGCTCTGTATGAATACAATAGTAAAAGAATTGTATAAATCAATCAGTCCATTCTCATGGTAACCCGTGAAGAGAAAGCCTCAGTCCTTGAAATATGCTTAAGAAAAGTAAGAAACATTCGTTATTATTTGGTTTAATTGAATTTAAAATCATAACACTTTCAGAGCATTATGCTATATGTCTCCCTTGAAAATCAAACTCTCTTGAGAAGATTCTATACCTCAACTCCGAATTTCATTAACCCGAGTGTCATCACCCTGAACGCACTATTAGACTGAATGCTATTGTCCCGAATATATAATTACCTTGTATGACATTGTCCCGTGATAATGAAATTTGAAGTAATGCCATTCAAGAAACTGGAACTTGCGGAGATGGTCTTCGGGTATTCGGGATAATGGAATTCAAAGTCAAGGGGTGTAATTTTGAAAAGATATATAAAATATGATTAAAACAGAGTTGTTCGTAAATTTCAGTTTTCAATACCGGAAAATCGTAAATTGTTCTGTGGCCCTGTTGATAACCTGCTGGACAACATACCAGAATATGGTTCCAATCCTACATAGAAGATTTCCATGTAAATTTATTTGTTTTCGATCGCAGACTGTGCTTGTGAAGTAAAAAAAAATCATACTTTTGGAGCCTCACAAAGTTTTCCAAATTGACAAAGACAAACACATAAAATTAAGCTCTGTAAATGCTACAAATTTGAACTCCATTAAACAAAATAACAACGGATGTTCTAAACTTTGCATTGTTTTCTTCCATTCTGTATCACCTTCTACGTTTTTAATTTTATTTTATTCCATACACTGTTATCCATAACCGAAAACCTACCTCGTAAAGTATTCCTTGACGTATACTTCTCTTCGATGTACAACAGGTAACAATAATTGCATGTAAAATAAACTGAATCGTGAGTATATGGGTTCACCAAGCTAGCCGAAATATTGTGTTTCAAAAACTAATTTGGTTACATGATGAAATTAGCTCCGTAATGCCTTAAAACACTTGAGCCTATGGAAAATCAGTTAATTGTGAAATACTTTGGCGGCATATAAGTGCAATGTGCCATTGAAAACATTTGAATATGGTCAAAAGTACAAGAATGCCTAATTAAACTATTGGGAATAAGTGTTTTAGATGGTTACGCTTCCAAAAGAACGTAACTCTAAATTTCGTCTATTCTCTCATTTAAAACTCTTCCCAGAACTTACAAATAACTATATAAACCTACTTTGGTTAAAATTTTAATATTATATCTATCCTGATAATCTCGGCCAATGAAAACTCGTTTGAATATCTCAGATTTCCTTAGAATTATTGGACTTACACATTCAAGAGGGCGTAACTTCAAAACGGGCCCTACGATTTTTTCGAAATTTCGCCCAGACATGCAACTTAGCTATAGAAATCGACTCGTGAGCACAGATTTGATGGAGAATTTTTTCTGATAATAACGGTCAGGGGAGCACCGTGATTGTGTAACTAACTTTCTTATTTGTAGAAATTATATTACACATGCTTCAGCAAACTTGTAGACCATTCAATTTAAGCAAGTTTGTCAAAAAAGTTTTTTTGTATCTCTTAAATTGACCGATTTAGAGTTTTTTTCCTACGGTGACATAGGGTGGTCCGAACAAAACTGGTTTTCTGGCTCTAGAGTTTAAAATTCAAATTTCTCATCAAAGTAGTCTATAAAACACTTTTAGAGCATTGAAAAATGCGTAATTTGGTGAGTGAAGAAACTCGCTATCTCCTTCCGTAGAGGAGTTATGCCTACTTTGATTGTGAATATCTCTGATTGGGGCAAACATAAAAAATATCTTTTAACGGCATTCAAAAGACAAAATAAAATTGTATATTGTATCAAAATATTACAGATGTGTTATTTTTGTAGCTCTAATAAAATGCCTTGAAAAACAAAGGATTTTGAGCAGAAAAACTTTAATAACTTTTGAACTAAAATAGATATCATCAATCTTTTTGCATGAAAATTTGCGTTTTATTAAGTTCTTAAAGTCGTTCATAGACGACTTTGACGAGAAGGCTGAAATAAGAAAGATAGGGCTCTAAAACTATTTTGAAGATTTTCATAGTATGTATTTTTTTATTATTTTGCATTTTGAGCATGAAAATAAAATTTTAGACAAAAATGATCTTCTACAGAATTGTTTCTAAAAATGTAAGCTTACATACTGTGTCATTTGAAACTAGGGTGGTCCACAATATCAAACATATCATATAATCAACTTTTTTATTTGCCAAAATACTGGTATATGCTCTTAGGCAAAGCGGTTGAACTCGTCTATGAACGACTTTTAGAACTTAACAAAACGCAAATTTTCATGCAAAAAGATTGTTGATATCTATTTTAGTTCAAAAGTTATTAAAGTTTTTGTGATAAAAAATATTTGACTTTCAAGACGTTTTATTAGAGTTACAAAAATAACACATCTGTAATTTTTTTGATATAATATACAATTTTATTTTGTCTTTTGAACGCCGTCAAAAGATATTTTTTTATGTTTGCCCCAATCAGAGATATTCACAATCAAAGTAGGCATGTTTTTGTAATTGTAATTGCTCAATCCACACCCTGGCAGACAATTATCCGCCCATCTAGACACGGGCTGGGTGAGGACCTACCAAGCCTCCCCCGTTAACATGTCCTATACCGTTTAGCACACCGGGATCTTCCACAAGCAGGCGCCGGAATTAAAGCGGTCCCACAAGCTTCAGATACATTAAATAGATATAGTCCCTCTGGCACTAAACCGAATAGCGGCCTTCATATCATCACTAGCACTGCCTATCCCGCACGCCAAACAAAATGCCGGAAGTAGCGTGCCGTGTAGAACATCCGATGTTCTACACAGCACATCACCTCCGACACCATGCTCAACGTACAGCAAAGACATCGCTAATAAAAAGCGGAATGCGTCATTCGATTCAGTGCCAGAGGGACTATAAATGTAACGAAGAGGAAATGAAAAGATAGTAGAGATGGTTTGGTTGTTGGATTGCTGAAACGAGAAGAAATAAAGTCATTACGTTAAAACGTGGTTTTTATAGTTGAATAAATGTATCGATAGTTTCTCATCTGTTTCTTTTCCGTGTCGTAGTTGCGTCGATTCTATCCACCTCGAGTTTTGTCGTCTCCGCTCGAGCAATGAGGACCGCGATGAAATGAAAATATAAAAATATGACCATTAGTGTTTATCTATTATTTAATGTGGTTCTCATTTGCTTTTAAATACCTAAGTAACATGTGAACTCTGCCTCTATCAGAAAATTCTAATGAATTATATTTTATTCTCCTGCACTTTCCCTAACACAAAGTATTCCTATTTAGTAAGACATTTACAAGTGCAAAAGCGCAAATAAAAGTGTGGGACCTCATCGAATCATGTTGATGCCCTCAGAGCACTCATTCTTCGATTTGCGAAAAATGAGTCCGCTGAAAACACCGACCCGACTCGACGCAATCGCGCACCTCTACAAACGCCTCCGCACATGTAAAAACTTCTGCGATAAACCTGTGGTGTGAAAGAAATGCGCAATATTATTTTAATTTCAATCCTAACTGCATGACCCGTAGGCTCTATGCGTATGATTGTTCATTATTTTAGCTAAATATACCAGTTATTCCTGTACATCAGAAGAAAAACGATTAAGAATATCTTGCAGCGTAAAGTTTAAGTGATCAAATGTTAATCCTTTCTTCGAACCTAATATCATTATACATTGGGTTATGCTATGCTTTGCGTGTGATACGAACAATTAGATTTATCAATATAATGCATTAGCATCCAGACAAATACCCTAGAAAATTTTCTTATTGTCCGACAAACATTTCAAAACAATTACGAACTGCAAAAATTCAACGGTAACTTTACTCAACAAAGCTTTCATTCGATCACCCTTAAAATACACAGTCATCAGTAGACCATGCACTATAATATCCTCCTAATATAACGCAGAGCTAAAAATCCTCTTTTGCGTTACCCAATCTGAACAAGAAAACATTTTCAAATACTTCCCATAATTTGTGCACGGCAAAACAGATTCCACTTTCTACGTAATGTAACCTAGTATGAACAGCTGCCCAACTCTCCAGACCTGCGCCCTCCAAGATCCAAGGTGCTGCTGCCTTACGTTCAAAACTTCTTTCCTCAAAGTCTGTCTATCAATTCCGAACTCTATTGCATACTACCATACCAATCAGACCCTATTCCTGACAAGACACAGAGTCATAACCCCAATGTGATGGATTTACCCAGTAAATCCACAACCTTGTCCTAACCCCTCTTACGTTTCGCTATCCTCGAAAGTCACCCATATTGATGCTTGGCAAAAAATATCAGTATTCAATACACAAATCCCAAATTACACCACATTACGTTGGTCCGTTTGGCGTCGCCGGTGGATACCTGTTCTGACATTCGTTTCTTTTAAACTCCATTTCAACCATGTCCCTCCACTTTATCAATACGAATGTTGACGAATCACGATAATCTGAAGATCGTGACCAGAACGGAGGTAGGATAAATCACTAGGGACCAACTACCACCACAATCAAAGTAGGCATGTTTTTGAGAGAAAAACAAGAATAACTCCTAAACGGAAGAAGATAGCGAGTTTCTTCACTCACCAAATTACGCATTTTTCAAAGCTCGAAAAGTGTATCATAGACTACTTTGATGAGAATTTTGAATTTAAAACTCTAGAGCCAGAAAACCTGTTTTGTTCGGACCACCCTATGTCACCGTAGGAAAAAAGCTCTAACTCGGTCAATTTAAGAGATACAAAAAAACTTTTTTGGCAAACTTGCTTGAAATTGAATGGTCTACAACTTTGCTGAAGCATGTATAATATAATTTCTACAAATAAGAAAGTTACAATTTCTATGAAAATGTGGTCCACCCTAATTTTCAATAAAACCAAACAAAGGGCTCAACTAAAACAAACAACTTTGTAGAAGACCGTTTTTGTCTAATGTTTCATTATAAAGCTCGAAATGCATCTTTCCGCGTAAAACTGATTCCTGGACCATAGTGCAGTGAGATAGAAAACTATTTTTTCAAAACATTTAGATAGACATATGGTGTATTCGGCAAAGTTGTAGAATTGGCAATTTGAAACAACTTTGTCGAAGACACGATTTTTCTATCTCTTTTACTTTTTAAGATATATGCCGTTGTATGTGAATGGCCCCCAAAAATCATACTTTTTATCATAACATTTTTCCAAGATTTTTAACATTTTTTGTGTTTTCTACAAAGTCGTTTGTCATGAAAAAACCCGTGTTTTTGCTGAACATATCATAACTCTATCTTTTGAAGTAACAAAGTTGATGAATTACTCTTTTTTCAAGGGGTAGTTTAGGCCTCTATAACTGGCTTCGGCGCAAAATGGCGCAGACAACTATTAAAAATTATGAAAGTACCATATCTCCCCTTTTGGCATTTGATACAAACTTTTGTCGACGCTTATATGCATGGGTTTTTACTATCAAACAAATAAGCTTTATTAAAACGAATTCGACTGATAATCCTTTTACTTTAAGAGATAGAGAGGTGCGATGTTCAGCAAAAACACGCGTTTTAAGATGTTTAACAACTTTGAAGAAGACATGAAAAATGTTAAAAATTTAAGTAAAATGTTATGAGAAAAAATGATTTTAAACGAGTTTTTTCATACAAATTTGTGTACTTTGTGTTAATAAATTCGTAACTGTTTTACAAGATTTTTAACATTTTTCATGTCTTCTACAAAGTTGTTCAACATCTTAAAACGCGTGTTTATGCTGAACATTGCACCTCTCTATCTCTTAAAGTAACAGAATTATCAGTCGAATCACAAAACTTTTTTCGTCAAAGGTTGCGCTTTAATATACCAAGAAACTTCTCCGAACAAACTATATCGCTAAAATCAACGGTTTGGGCACTATTCAAAAAGCGCATGAAATCGAGAAAATAAAACACAGTGCATTGGCTCTTCGAAGTCACGTGTGTTTTTCTCGTCGATGTTGCGCTCAATTGAACACACTTCCCTTCCAATCGTCGCTCTGCACCGAGAAACGAGAGGGAAAAGTCGGAAAACTTCACTGTCAGCGAAAACGATCGCATTTACATACATCTTGTGTTTGTCTTTCTAATTGCTCTCAACAATTTTTACCGAATTTTTTTTTTTTTTTGAGCGGAACGCCGATGATGTCCGGCTATTCCCAATTCCTATAGTTGACTGCCTATACATGATGTCTATACGTGTGTTTAATGGCATTTGTTTGTTTGAATGAGAGTCGAGGTTATTTTTAAAAACAAACCGCCCCAAACGAGAATGATCGTATAGTAGCGGCGCCGATCAAATCGGCCACACCGGTGGGACGCTGCACAGTGGTACCGTCCATAGGTCAAAAATTGAAATAAAAAAGGTCTTAATTTTCACTCTTCTACGTTTTCATGGACGAATTATGAATTCAAGAATCTAGAAGCATAAATTTTACAAACGTCCCTGATCGATATTTGCTGTAAAGCGGTAAACGATTTAGTAAATTTTCTTGTTATTAAAATAAGTGGATAAACCAAGTGATCGCAATCTACATTCTGATCATTATCTTCTTCTTTCATCGTACAAACCGAACAAAACTATAAATTTTCGAAATTATTTTGCAATGGATCATTATCTTTCCATGGTTATAAAAATTGAAGAACAGCCACTACATTTCCTAACTTTCGCGACGACGAAAAAATTCAAATACAATTTTTGTTCTATTGAGTTAAAAAATTCAACTTTTCGTATCTGAAGTTTTTGAATTATAAAGAAATATATAAAGCTTAAAATTTTTATATCAGTTTTTGAGATTTTGTCCGGCTTTCCGCCACTGTACAGTGGTACGCTGCTAGTGGCCGCCGCGAGTCCATTCATCCTGCGCTCAGTTGCTCGGACAGCATCGTTCAACAGTATCCATCAGTCGCGCCACCAGGTTGTACCGGCGCACCGTTTCATGTCCAAACATTTCGACCAAACGGAAATATTTGCTTTCCTTCCTCATGATAGTGCAAGGCGCGATCCTCGCGTGGTGATCGGTAGTGAATGTTCTATTTCAATTGTTTTTCTGTTGAAACAACGGCTGTGTAATCTAACTTGTGAAGATTGACCCCGTAACCCAGAATCCATAACAATTCGATCGTGTGTTGTGATTCAAAAAAGATCGTACATTAACGACGATCGCGTAAAGCAATGACAGAATGGCGCTTAGAGTGACGCGAAAATGTTTTGTCTATTCGACGCTGGCAGTGATCGTTGGAGCTGCGGTGATTGCGACAGTTCTAGTGCTGCTTCTGCGGGACGACGAAGAGATCATGAAGAGCTACAAGTTTGGGGGCAGCGATCTGGTGATACAACTGCAGGAACAACCCGACCATCGATATGTGCTCAGTTTGATCAGAGGTGAGTGGATAGTGTTACGATGTTCGTCCAGGTGATTTGCTATCCATTTCAAGAAGATATGTCAAAGTTTATGAAAATGAATAGGGTAATAACTGGTATAGGGACTATAGTGATTCCAAATTTGGCCGTATGTAAAATTTCGATAACTTTTTAGTTTGTTTGTTTTTTTTTATTGTTTTAACGTCAAAATGTATCCTATATCTCACTGCTAAATCACACAAAACCTTTCAGGATGTGGAAACATTAAAATTTTTACGTTTGGCAAAATAGTGAACCACTATGGTCATAACTGGTACACAAGGGCAGTTCAAACAGGGTGTCTACTACCTGGAAAAACCTGGAAAACCAGGAATTCTCAGGGAATTTTATTCAACCTGGAAAAACCTGGAATTCTCAGGGAATTTTGACTACACTCAGGGAAATTATTTTGAAACAGTAATAGATGGTAGAATATGTGGTTTTTTGTGACATAAAATCTCCTCAACCATAAATTTTGTCGGCTGCGCCGCTATCAAAACGCCGAACATGTCAGTCCTTTTAACGATTTTTAATTAATCAGTATAAAACATGTTTAGACAAGGATTCAGAACTTAAGGTTGCTAAATTGGCAAAGGCAAGTACAGTTCCAGTTGGGTGTCGTTCATGAGCAGTTGCTAAGTTGAAAACTTAAAAAAAATACAAAATTGCTTTTTCGCCTATTATACAAAATAAATAAACATCTTGTGCAAAATTCTAGAGGCTTCAGAGAAACCTACAAAACCTATTATTCCACAAGCTTTTAATGATATTTATCTCATATATTCAGAATGCTTCAGGATTTCTAGTAATTTCTTCAGTGATTTCTTTTCGAAAACTTTCATCAATTTCTAAAGGGATGCTACCTGCGATTTTTCAATGGATGCTTAGAGAAATTTCTTCAGGATTTGGTCCAAAAATTTTAGAGTGCTCTAACGATTCCACAAAAGTTCATTCGTTTCTACACTTTACCACAAAAACCTACAATAATTCCTAAGCCGATTTTTTCATTTATTCAAGGCATTTTCATAAGGATGTTTTTAAATATTTATCCTCGATTATTTTCAATAATTGCTCAAAAAATTCTTCAGGCGTTATTCGATGATGGCTATTATAAACTTTTCAAAGAAGTTTCTCTTGGAATGTCTCCAGCATATCATCAGCATATTCCAGTTCAAACATTCCTTTGATATTTTTTCTGTAAAATCTCCCAATCTCCATAGATTTTTTGAAACTTTATTCAAGGTTCAGGGATTCGGTCCAAACACTTCAATAATTTTCTTCAAAACATCTTTTACAATATATTTCGAGATAATATTTGTTTATATTTTTTCGGAAGAACTTCAAACATGTAGGAGGTCTTTCAGAGATCCTCGAAGGAATTCAAGGAAGTCGTACTTAGAACTCACACAAAATTAGTCCATGATTTTCTTTCAAAATTCAACGCAAATTTTTTTTCCAAAACAATCTAAAAATTTTGCTTGAAATTTTGATAAATGACTAGAAAATATATAAAGAATTCAATGAAAATTATTCAAAAAGAAAATTGGAGGAATTACTGTATTAGTTTTTGAAGATACTCTAAACGGAAATGCTGGAGGAAGTCCTAGAGAAATTAATGAAATAATTTTTGGATGGATGATTCCTGATGTGGTTACCTTATAAAAAATTCAGATTGAATTAATGAAGGTATATAACATTTTTTTTGGAATAATTTAGAAAGTTCATGAAAAAATCAAAACAAACTCCTGAAGAGATTTGCGGAGTAATACGTGAAAGAAATCTATAGTAAATCAAGCTGTTATACTGGTAATGTCATAAGAAATTCCAAAAAGGCCCTTAGAATTATACATAGAAAAATGTCTGTTCAATGTAGCAATCAAACTCTCATCTCGTGCTTCCTGTTAAGTATCTCTTATTATCCATTTTTTTTTACTAGAAGTGTCTAAAGTAATTATTTCTAAGACGATCATACTACCAGCCTTAATTTCCCCAGAGAAAAAATGCAAAACGCACTCCAGAAAAATATTGTGGGTACGTCAATGAAGTCCATACAGGGTGTCCGCAAATTATCCGTACAAACTTTGAAGACATGGCTCTATACAATCAAGCATAATATATTCAATATTCCAGCATGGTTTTAAACATTGGCTTATTATATTCTTGAGAAGTAAGTTCAACACATTTCCGATTTCAAATAATTGCAAAACGAACCCAAATGTATTGAGATGTCGGAGCAGTTTTCCGAGCTTTATGACATAAGAGAAAAGTCCATAGAACTCACTGGATTTGAACCGCACAATTTTCTATTTCCAGTCTAACTTGAAGCCACTAGTAGATTACTTCAAATAATAATAGGACATTTGGACTCATCTCTCTTAGGTTTTAGGGATAACATATCTCCAGTATGACTAGCGGCCCTCAGGAAAAACGTCTCCGAAGATAAATTTATTTTAGAAGATACCTTTCATTTGATAAAAAAAAAAGTTTTTAATCATCTTAAATTAACTATTCGTATGTTTTGGGGAATTTCTTTGACCTAGAATTATTTTTTAAAACCTGGAAAACTCAGGGAATTTCATTTCTGTAAATGAGTAGACACCATGTCAAAATTCAAAAAAGTTTCTATTTGTGACAAAAATTAACATTCTGTAAAATTTTCAGAATTTTCAATGGTGTTTTAAGGGTGGCTCAAAGACAATGTACAGGGGATGGCCAAAATGATTAAGATAGGCAAAATTTTGCCTAAATTCAAATGCTTATAACTGTATGTAAATTTGATTGAAATGGATGCAACCGGAAGCAGTCGACGGCAAATTTGGTCTAGTTTTAGGAAGTTGCTTGGCCATGCATATTGGCCTCTGGACACCGGAATAGTTCCGGATTTTCCGAGGTCATGTCCAATTGGCATTTTTTTTCTGTAGCGCCGGAAGCATTAATATTCCTTGAAAATCTTCAGAAATATGATTGTTTTCGTAGAATCGGTTCCATATTTTTGGTCAGTCATGTTTGTATTTTTAATCATGTAAATATTATCTAGAGCTATATCCAAGTGGGCATCAAACTTCGAAATTACGCTTCCAGCAGTATATTTAGAACCATCAGATGCACTGACTACTTAATAGTAGGTTCCAGGTGCCCTGGGGGAAGTGGCCAATTAGGAAAATGTCTGGAACCATATCAATATGGATATCACCTTTCAAGATTTTTGGAGGTGATACACACCACACATTTTGCCTACCCCCTGAAGTTTTATGTGGAAATTACTATAGAGAAATCTTGAAATATGCTGCAAACACCTTAGTCCGAAAAATTAAGTGCAGTCAACTCTCGCTTACTCGATATTCGGAATCTCGATATCGAGTTAGAGAACCATGGACGAATGCACGAGTTCACTTTTTGACGTTTAAGCGGTTCCGTGTTATTTATGTGACCATGGAAACTAATGAAGTCGGCACCGCTCAAACGTCAAATTAGTGAACTCGTGCATTTGTCCATAGTAAAAGTTGGTTTTCTTCGCTACCTCGATGGTCCCTTGGATCGCATTTCCGCTGATTTTGTGTTCTGTGACTCGATACCTCCCTAATTCGATGGTCCCTTCAATATCGAGTTATCTAGAGTTGACTGTATAAACTTATCTTCCCAAAGTGAAAACAAATTCTTCAAACTATAATAAAGGAAGTTGTTGAAGAGAGCAGTTCAGTACTATTTGGTTCCACATGGAATTATAGCCCTGCAAACTTTTTCAAAAATCCCCAGCAAAATAAGCTTAAAAAGGAAATATCATCAACTTCTTATATTTAAATTAGAAGATAAGTTTTCACTATGAGATGATAAGTTTGTACCGTAATCCGTAACATTAAGCAGCGGGGTAACATTGATCGCAATGACCCTCCTCGTAAAATGCTCGAATCAACATTTATCGAAGAAATATTTTCAATGCATGAATTGGGGTTCTTTTTCTTTTATTCATAAACTAATAAACAATAAGGTTTTTGCGAAAATTTAGTTGTGTTCATGCGTGAAATTTTAACTTTGAGAAACAATGATTTTTATGATTATGGATGACACAATCATGTTTCTTTGATTTGAATGAGTTCAGAAAACGATATGAGCAAGAGAAATGCGATTGTTGCTAAAAAAGAGATCGCCGAAAACGATTCCGTTGTCAAAACTTTCATAAATATGCAGGGTTCTGAATTTTCGTATCAATGAAGCAAAATCTACGATTTTTCGCACGTAAGGAGAATGCTTTTTTCGCTTCCTCGCGGGAACATCTTTTATCGCTCACACTAATTTTCCCTGGAGCTACGATGGAGGATAACCGAAAATCACTCCACTCTGTGGATAATTTGTTTTTCACTCCATCATATTTTCGCTCACCAACTGCTCCCGAGAATTATCACTATGTGGATAAACAAAAACTAGTGCCGGCGACGAGATTCGAACCTTGAACATTGCTAAAAACAACCGCGATGCGTGCACGCTAACCATGCTACCACACCAACTTGACGAAAGGAGTGGTTAATTTGGTGCATAAAAGCAACTGCTGCTCGTGGCGATGGATACAGAAAAAATTCTCCATTGATCGGAGAAAGAGAAAACAAACTTCTCACAGCTGCGGAAATGTGCAATTATCTATTTTCGCTTTGTTTTGTGGACGGATAAAATCGCAAGGCAGCTGATCGCTGAAAATTGCTGTGAGGGATAAATCCATTATCGTGAGAGTGAGTGAGAATTCGGAAGCCTGTAAATATGTTCAGTTTAGCATAATTCACAAATTACTATGAAGAATGCAAATTTTCATTAGGAAATTCCCTAAATTTAATTCTTATACCAAAATTTTTATTTTCGATCTAAATATCATTTTTAGTTATCTAAAATTATTCTGAACACCGTTTGGGCAATGATTTATTTTTATTCGCAAATCTATGAATTTTGGTTTTTGATTTTTATAATTTTTATTTTTGAAAATCCCTATTCTTTTTCATATTTTCTGTACCAAGCGGATCCGACGCGAATACCATCTTTGCAAGGTTGCTGTCCGGCATTCTTGCAACATGCCCTGCTCATCGTATCCTTCCAGCTTTGGCCACCTTCTGGATACTGGGTTCGCCGTAGAGTTGGGCGAGCTCGTGGTTCATCCTTCGCCGCCACACACCGTTTTCCTGCACACCGCCAAAGATCGTTCTAAGCACCCGACGTTCGAAGACTCCAAGTGCTTGCAGATCCTCCTCGAGCATCGTCCACGTTTCATGCCCGTAGAGGACTACCGGCCTAATGAGCGTTTTGTACATGGTACATTTGGTGCGGATGTCAATCATTTTTGACCGCAGCTTCTTCTGGAGGCCATAGTAGGCCCGACATCCACTGATTATGCGCCTCCGTATTTCACAGCTAACGTTATTGTCAGTCGTCAGCAAGGATCCCAAGTAGACGAACTCGTCGACCACGTCGAACGTATCCCCGTCTATCGTAACACTGCAACCTAGGCGAGCCTCTAGGGGTCGTGAATCTGCCCATTTGCAAGAGCTCACTGACATTATTAACAAAGCTGCCAAGTCTTCCATACCCCGCAGCAGTAACCAACCGGGTCGCAAAGCACTACATTGGTGGACCGATCACACTCGGATAGCGGTAAAGGCCAGAAGGAAAGCATTACGCGCCGTCAAACGCATTCCCATAGGCGATCCTAGCAGGGAGAATGCTTTGAACTTATACCGAAGCCGGCACAGTGAATGCAAAAAGATCATTGCAGACGCCAAACGCAATAGTTGGGAGAACTTTCTGGATAGCATAAACGCACCACAAACTTCATCTGCCCTCTGGACCCGAGTAAATGCCCTCAGTGGCAAAAGAAAGACTCTCCGTATTGAAAACTCGCTCATCTCTGACCCCTCAACGGTAGCTAGAATCCTCTGCGAATACTTCGCCAGCTTGGCTAGTGTAGATAGCTATAATGATAGCTTCAAGCGTCGTATGCAGCCCACCATCAGCTCAGTCACTACCTTTCCCGTTCCTGATGACCCAGAAAACTTGTTGATAAACCAACCATTTTCAATTAGTGAGCTTCTTTTCGCACTCAAATGTTGTACCGGAAAATCTGCCGGCCCGGACGGCATTGGTTACCCACTTATAAAGAACCTTCCTCCTTCGGGTAAGTTGCAGCTATTAGAACTTATGAACAAATATTGGCTCACTGACACCTTCCCCACGGAATGGCGGGAAAGTCTCGTGGTTCCCATTCCAAAGAGTAATGCAGAAACCCACGACCCATCCAAATACCGACCGGTTGCTCTAACCTGCTGCATGTGCAAGGTGATGGAACGGATGGTTAACCGGAGGCTGAAACAATTTTTGGAGTCCCAAGACTTGTTGGATCATCGGCAACACGCCTTCCGAGCTGGGCATGGAACAAGCACTTACTTTGCCCAACTTGGCGACGTCTTACACACAGTGCAGTCGGAAGGCTTACACACCGAAATTGTCTCATTGGACCTGTCCAAGGCCTTCAATCGAACATGGACCCCGCTAGTGCTACGTCAGCTAGTTGAATGGAAACTATCGGGTCACATTCTGCGATTTGTCCAAAACTTCTTGTCTGAGCAATCTTTCCGAGTCATTGTTGGAGACTTGAAACTAATGTTCTACCCGACAACAACTCAGCAGCGCGAGACTCGGACACAGTCACAGGGTCGGCGCACTACCGGGCAACCGGAGGGGCTTCGCGGATTCAAAGGGCACTCAACTATTCAAATAATCACACACACGAGCGGTTCAAATTTTAACGATGTATTTGGCCAAACTGTTCTGGTGGGTCACACTGGATTTTCGGGCACGTACCTGGTGTTCTGCAGTCCAGCGAGCGCTCGCGACGACTTACCGGATTCACTCCGGCGTTGACGGTCTCTCCTACTGACGCTGCGACGATCGGCAAGATGGCACCGATACCGGCGGACAAAGCTTGGGGCAATGGCGGATATGAATGGGCTGGAATGACGGTCTTCAGCGATGTGGAGTTGGTTCGGATGCACAGGCGCTTCCTTCGAACGAAACCGGTCGACGACGGCAAGGCCGCCCTCTGTCGAACCGTGAAGGGAATACTCCTTGATATTTAGGGCCGTTGCCCGAGTAATGTCCTCCTTTGCGTTGATGGCCCTCGGCCAGAGGAACAATGGTCCTTGACTATTAGGTCTCGTGACTACAAAAGTCACTTCGACCGTAGCGTGCAATGGCGGTCTAAGTACGCGCCAACCAGAATGCTTTAAAGCAAGAACAAAAAAGGTCCTGGCGGGCAGGTAATTAGGATTATGTCTCCCTTTATGCCATTGAGCAAATGGTTTACCTGAATTGCGGTGAACGGTCTCTCCAAAGTAACTCGATTCACTACCTCGCACTATGTTATAAAACTGATAACTCCACAGAGCACTTCTGGTCTACACGCTCGCCTGATTGAAAGTGGGCGATGGCCGCCCAGCAAGCATCCTTTGAACCCTTCAGCCCATTCGTGAAACCGTGTCCCCATTTTGCTGTAACTTCTTCACGCCATGATTTTACGACCGTTACATTAAGTTATGTCGAACTGCCCAGTGGTTTTGACTGCTTATGCTATTTGAATATTTGAATACTCGACCACATGGTGCAATTTAAAAAAAGGATTTGAATTCTTGTAACAACGGTTACACTATCCCCCCACCGAGGTTAAATAATTACCCTAACTAAAGATCAGGGAGGGTAATTATTTAATCCCACACAGAGGTGAAAACATCTTATTCAAAGCTTAAAAGGGAGTTGCCAAAAATTTAACAAACATATACTAATCGCTACGCGAAGCAGTTAAAATTCAATTAACATCATTAGACATCATAAACACATTAAAATCCTCGGCAAACTAAAAGCATGAATTTCACTAAGAAACTTGCTATAATTGAGCACGTGAGATAATTTTGTTGTGAGTGGGCATGTCAATGAACACCTAAAGTGAATTCGTTCTACTACTTCCTTCTCTCAGTGTCTATCTACGAATCATCCTACACACAGTAGGGATCGAGATGACCAATCAGTCTCTTCTCACACGCGTTCGCGATTACACACGTAGTTGACCGGACAATTACATATTGTATTAACAGTGGACAATGGATAGTACGAATTAAAATGTGCTACGGAACAAAACGGACAAGATGGTATCGAGTGGTGATGCTATGGATTGTATAAGATAAGTATTTCATATGTATCTACTATGCGTTAAGCTGGACGAAACTGTTTATTTCCAGGTTGATTCGACCAGGTGGCCTTCCTGGTCACAACAGGCTAGATCTACTTTAGTAGACCCTGTTCTGTTGGTCAAGCTTTCGGCGCGCGTTGAAAGCATCCTATCTAGGGTTTTTCCTGCGGAACGAACCTGAAAACGAGCATCTCATCTATGGAATTAACAAATTAAAATTTCAATAATATCACGGGTAAGTATTTGGACAGTTCAACGACAACTTTCTATACAATTCTTTCACAATTATTCTTTAAATTCTACATAAAATTTATCTCTATCCTAAAGCTATCATTATCTATTATCTACTCTACTATATTAAAAATCCCCAGTTCCTTCACCCCTTTTGCATATGGCTTCACCAACAAAAGAGTTAATTTTAATCTTCTTTACTCTTCTACTTGATCTCGCTGCGCAGCTTCCTAAATGATGACGTCATTAATCTTTAATTCCCAGGTTGTACACTCATTGCACTCATCCTCTTAACCCTGAGCAAGAGAACATTCTCTCTCTGCTCTATTAGACGGACGATAACTACTCACCAATGGACAAACTAAGCTATAAAGAGTCCTGAGTTCCCACGATATAACTACCATATTAGATGGCTCATTCGACTGAGGGAGTATGATGACCTGCTTTACGACGTCCAATGATGCTCAACGAATGCAATATTGTATCACCTGCTTTCAATGTAAGCTATATTGATGATCTACATTAATCATACAGATTTTAACACTCCGTGTATCTTTTAGGCAACGTTCAACCCAATTACTGAGCCACGGAGTCATCTGGGCGTAAATCAGCGGCTGAGAAAACCCCTAGGTTTTTGCCTTCCTCGTCGGCAACCTCGTAGGCACTGGTCCCTCGCCTGGCAACAACAACACACGGTGTATAAACTGGCCCGTATTTGGCGTTAAACTTATCCACCGCCGACGATAGCTTGAAATTTCGTTTAAACACTCGCTGTCCTATGTGGTAAGTCGGTGCAAACTTCTTATGACGTAGATTATAGTTTTTCAAGTTTTTATCATGACTTTTCTTTAGATTATCTTCGACTATTTTGAACACTTTTTCATTGATTTGTGCTTGAAATTGATCCCTTTCTTCTACTGCAACTTCCTTATCTTCCCTTTCAAGTCGATGGTGTTCCCCTTTCTCAACTTTTTCGTGACCATACAAGATCCGGTAAGGCGAAAATCCTGTGGATGCATGCACAGTTGTGTTGATCATCTCCTCTACTTCAAAGATCTTCGACTCCCAGTTACGCTGATCTTCACGCATGTATGTCCTCAAGCACGCATTTATCGTCCTGTTCACCCTTTCGACCGGATTAGCCTGGCTGTGATGCCTTGCGTTCGGCCAATGCTGGACTCCCCTACGGTTAAGCAATGCTTGGAACTCTTTCCCTACAAAAGTCGTCGCATTATCCGTGATAATTACTTCCGGTGTTCCAAACCTCCTCATCCAACTATCTTCCACAATCCTACACACTTCTCTCGCTTCAATTTTCCTAAGCGGAGCAAGCAAGATCCATTTTGAAAACAGGTCCATCATGACCAATAAATGGCATTTACCCTGCTTGCTTCTCGGCAAACTTTGAATAAAGTCTAGTGCTAAGATTTGGAAAGGCTTATTGGTCAGCTTTTGCTTACCCATTGCTGGTGCAGTTGCAACTGTTGAAGGCTTGCATTCCTTACAGGTAATACAGCTCCTAATATGCTTCTTGCAATCTACTGCCATTCCAGGCCAGTAGTATTTACATTTCAATCTTTGAATGTTCTTTTCATATCCGGGATGCATAGCAGCGTCGTGTTCTTCTTCCAGAATCGATTTTCTCAGATTCTCAGGGACACAAATTTTCCACTCGAATCTGTAATCGAGTGCATCGGTTGTAGAGGACACAAATTTGTACAATTTGGAGTCCTCTACCTTAAAATCTGCATAATCCTCTGGACATTCGGCAATTTTACGAAGTAGGTTTGCATACCAGTCGTCATGCTCAACAATCTCCAAAGCCTCCATCGACCTGGAAAGCGCATCAGGAACCACGTTATCCTTCCCTTTCCGGTGGCGCACAACCATGTCATATTGTTGTAATTGCATGCTCCACCGGCTAAGCTTAGAAGAAGACTTCCATTTTGTGTTCATTATGAACGACAAAGCTGAGGAATCCGTAATTAACGTAAATCTAGTCCCCTCGATATACGGTCTAAATTTCTCTATCGCCTCCATCGCAGCCAAACCCTCTTTTTCAGCGGCTTTCCATGCCCTCTGTGTGGTGGTCAGCTTCCTCGAGAAATAGGAGATCACCTGTTCTACTCCTTCAATTTCTTGGGTCAAGACTCCTGCGATAGCGCTATCGCTAGCATCAGTCTGCACCGTAAACGGAAACGTGAAATTTGGATTTGTCAGGATAGGCGCTGAAATTAATCGCTCTTTCAAACTGATAAAGGCAGCTTCCGCTTGTTCATTCCACTTAACCACCTTCGGTTTTCCCTTCAGAAGGTCAGTTAATGGAGCCGTTATTTCGCTGTATCCTTCTATAAACCGCCTGTAGTAGTTTATCATGCCCAGAAACCGTCGTAAGGACCGAATTGAAGTTGGGCGTTCAAAATTCACAATCGCCTCAACTTTGTCTGGATTTGGTCTTACGCCATTACGGGACAAAATAAACCCTAAGTACGGCAATTCAGGAACACAGAATTTTGATTTAGCTAAATTTATGGACAGGTTTGCTTCCTTTAACCTTCGAGCAACTTCCTTCAAACAGTTTATGTGGTCCTCAAATGTGTCGTTTGCGATGACAATATCATCCAAATACACAAAAACTTTTGGTTCCAATTCACCGTAGCCAAGCACTTGGTCCATCAGCCTTGATAATGTGGCTGGACTATTAACCAAGCCAAATGGAAGCCTGGTGAATTGGAACAGACCTCTTCCAAATACCCGAAACGCTGTATATTTACGGGACTCAGGGTGTAAAGGAATCTGCCAAAACGCTTTGGACAGATCGATCGTGGATAAAAACCTTGCAGACCCCAATCGTCCTAAAATCCGATCCTGATGAGGCAACGGGTAGGCATCTCTACGCGTCCTCTCGTTGAGTTTTCTGGCGTCTAAACACATGCGAACTTTCAGACTGGTTTCCCCTTCAGTCGTCTCCCCTTTCTTCAACACAGGCACAACCAATAAAGCCCAATCGCTTGTTGATCGTTCGACGACTCCCGCTTCGATCCATTTATCCAGTTCCAGGTTAACCTGCTTCTGGACCTCTGGGGACCACGGATATGGGTTCAAACGCACTGGTGTGGCTGTTCGAAATTCTTCGTCAAACTCGATTTTGTGAGTAATAAGCGGAGTTGTGTCAAGTGTCTGACCCTCCTCAAACGCTTTGAACTCCTTTTTAATGGCTTCTAACTGCTCTCTTTGTTCCACGGTCAGCGGTATCTCCTCCTCCTCGTGCTCAACCTCAACTTCTTCTACTAGCACTTCCGGCGAATCTCTAATAATCGGTTCTATACCAAAAAGGTGCCAAAAATTCATCCCCAAAATAAATCTTCTTTTCAGCGAGGGAGCAATTAGTGTGGTTACTAGCCTCGTCCTGCCATTAAATGTGATTGGGAGATGCACTGCTCCTCGAACTTCTAAAACTTCGCCTCCAGCAGCAAATAATTTCGTCCTAGTCTGGGATCTCTTCATCTTTAGCTTCTGAAGCAATTTTTCCCCTCCAATACCTAGGATTGAAACCTGGGCGCCACTGTCTAGAAGGCCTACCATAGGCATCCCCATCACCTCAAATTTGACGAATGGACGGTTATCTCCTTCCACACGAACAGTTAACTCCTCCACTTCTGGGTTGGACGGTACGAATACAGTTAGAGGCTTTTGGTTACGCACTCGACGACCTCCTACGCCGATTTGCGTCCGTTTTTTGACAAAATAGACAATTTTCAGCGGTAACATCATGCATGCCACATTTCGTACAAAACTTTTCCCGCCTTCGCAGACAAGATTTGTAGTGGTGGTTTTTCTCCTTACAGTTGAAACAAACATCGCTATCTGGGATTCGATACATTGCAGCTTGTCTTTCCAACGTGCCGCTAGAACTGCCCTGTTGCGGTGAAGGTTCTCTTCTGGGGTTCGTGGGTTTTTGATTATCAGTTGTTTTCTTTGGATATTGCGGTGCCTGACTCTTACGTTCATTGGAATTGTTTGCGAAGGATTTAGGTTTCCAGTCTTTCCCACTGAAGGTCATAGGTTTCTGAAACGGTTTTCTAGAAACTTCATGCACCTGCGCGGATTTGGTAGCAGACTCGTTTTCTCTACTTCGGTACAGATACCAATTTGCGGAGTCCAACTTCCTTCCCCATACCTTTAACGCTTTCAAACTTCGAATGTTTTTCACGACCAAGGCATTTTTATAATCGGACCTTAAGTTTCTGAATACGATATCAAACTTTCTTTCCTCTGCGGGTGGTACTGACATGTATCCAAAAATCTCCTTCATCGCATTGTAGTACTCCGTGAACTTTTCTGATCTCCTCTGTCGCCTTTGAGTAGCCTGCTGTTCATAGTGGAAATCCAGGTCTGGCGATTGGTATTCCAGCTTCAGCTCGGTAACCAATTCCTTCCAGTTTCTGAAGTCCTTATTTTTCTTCCCCTCCATGTACCACGTCCGTACTTCTCCTGCGAACAAATGGATTGCTTCGTTGAACAACGCCTTCTTGCTAATGTTCTCAGCTTCGGCCATAAACTCAACCTCGGCAATGAACTTATTCAGCAGTTTTCCATCGTCCTTTCCGTCATACTTCAGCTTCCAATCCGCTACCGGTCGTGGTCTGCGTGACGCTCCTTTTCTGCGACTACGACGTGCTGCATCCGAACTGTTGGAATCCTCCTCATCACTCGAACCTGCCGAACTCTCCGAATCATCTTCACTGCATTCCTCGCTAAATTTCGCTTTGCTCTTCTCCTCTCTCCTCTTTTCTGCAAGACTATCAGCTGGCGGTTTACGAGCCTGTCCATTCTTCCCATTCTTTCGGACATCTCTTTTCCCTGACTTTTCGTTACTAGCCTGCGGTTGAACCCCCTCACTTGTCGATTCGGTGAACTCGACCCTATCTAATGCTCTTCTCTCCTGATTCCCGCTCAATTCCGTATTCAAACTCAGGTTCAAACTACTTAGCTTCTGCTCGAGATATCTATCAATCCGACTCATAACCGTTTTCATGATCGCATCTGGGCTTTTCATTTTTTTCCTCCTAGTTCTCCTCGGTGTGCTCGTTGACCTATTTCT
Organism: Aedes aegypti; assembly: GCF_002204515.2. Taxonomy (NCBI): domain Eukaryota; kingdom Metazoa; phylum Arthropoda; class Insecta; order Diptera; family Culicidae; genus Aedes; species Aedes aegypti. The sequence goes on along the minus strand of NC_035109.1, from coordinate 94,003,778 downwards.
CCTATTCTTATTTCGCGTTACGATCCTGTCATCTGTCGAAGACGACTCGGTTTTTTCATCTTCACCCTCGTCACCCTCTTTCTCATTTTGAACACTAAGCCTACTCAAATCTTCCTGAAATCTCTCCTGCGTTTCTAGCACTGCATCTGGGTCAGTCGAAAGAAACGAGAAGTAATTGTTCAGCAATTGAACAGCCACTTTTTCGAGCCCTTGCGTATCATAATTCATTCCGTCTTTCAACCGATTCAACCGAAACAGTAAATGAACTAACCGCGTTTTCAATGGTGGCATGTCGACTTTCTTGACTAATTTGTTTTCTAACGCCTCGCGAATCTTTGCTAACTTCTCATCTATTTCGTGAAATTCTACCTCTAGTTGCTCTTCTTTCAAAGGAATGAAAGTAAATTCGTTTTTATCTCTTTGCAGCTTCATTATTCTTCGCAATTTACGCCTTTTGACGTCCCTCGAATCACCACTAGAAAACTTCTCTCGCCGAATGACAAGTTCATGTTCGACTTCATCGTCTAGTAAGTGCATAACGTTCATCGATTGATAGATCATCAGGTGTTCGACACTCATCATGCCAAAATTAGGAATTCAGTAAGGGAAAAATTCAATAGTAGATAATTCAGTTCAGCAAAGTTCAAAGAAATTCAATAAAAATAGCACAATATATACAAATAAAAATTCAATCAACTTAAGCTAGAGAACAATAAAACTAAAAAAAATCAAAATAAGGAAATACGAATTCAATAAATGGTGTTAATTTTGGTGTATTTATGTATTAGTGTATAAGTGTTAGTGCTCATTCAGGACCTTTTTTTTACTTTTAGCCGCCTATCGATTCAATTGATAATCAGTCTCTGATCTAGTTCAATTTTAACAACTGTTAATGTGCTTGCAATTCTCAATCTTTTTAGCACTTCCGAAACCGATTCAACAAGCCACTACCTTTCAACTTCTCAAAATCAGTCTACGGTACTGTGTTGGCAAAAGGATAATACACGGATCCTACACAATCAGTGACAAACTGAATGTGTACTCTCCTCCCGCTCGTGTTAAAAAATTCAAACAATTTTTTATTCTACTCGATCCTCCGTTTGCCTTTCGCGATTTTGGCTGGGAGCCAATTGAAACTAATGTTCTACCCGACAACAACTCAGCAGCGCGAGACTCGGACACAGTCACAGGGTCGGCGCACTACCGGGCAACCGGAGGGGCTTCGCGGATTCAAAGGGCACTCAACTATTCAAATAATCACACACACGAGCGGTTCAAATTTTAACGATGTATTTGGCCAAACTGTTCTGGTGGGTCACGCTGGATTTTCGGGCACGTACCTGGTGTTCTGCAGTCCAGCGAGCGCTCGCGACGACTTACCGGATTCACTCCGGCGTTGACGGTCTCTCCTACTGACGCTGCGACGATCGGCAAGATGGCACCGATACCGGCGGACAAAGCTTGGGGCAATGGCGGATATGAATGGGCTGGAATGACGGTCTTCAGCGATGTGGAGTTGGTTCGGATGCACAGGCGCTTCCTTCGAACGAAACCGGTCGACGACGGCAAGGCCGCCCTCTGTCGAACCGTGAAGGGAATACTCCTTGATATTTAGGGCCGTTGCCCGAGTAATGTCCTCCTTTGCGTTGATGGCCCTCGGCCAGAGGAACAATGGTCCTTGACTATTAGGTCTCGTGACTACAAAAGTCACTTCGACCGTAGCGTGCAATGGCGGTCTAAGTACGCGCCAACCAGAATGCTTTAAAGCAAGAACAAAAAAGGTCCTGGCGGGCAGGTAATTAGGATTATGTCTCCCTTTATGCCATTGAGCAAATGGTTTACCTGAATTGCGGTGAACGGTCTCTCCAAAGTAACTCGATTCACTACCTCGCACTATGTTATAAAACTGATAACTCCACAGAGCACTTCTGGTCTACACGCTCGCCTGATTGAAAGTGGGCGATGGCCGCCCAGCAAGCATCCTTTGAACCCTTCAGCCCATTCGTGAAACCGTGTCCCCATTTTGCTGTAACTTCTTCACGCCATGATTTTACGACCGTTACATTAAGTTATGTCGAACTGCCCAGTGGTTTTGACTGCTTATGCTATTTGAATATTTGAATACTCGACCACATGGTGCAATTTAAAAAAAGGATTTGAATTCTTGTAACAACGGTTACAGACTACCAATCCGACTCCTTTCCCGAAGAGACCGGCGTGCCACAGGGGTCCGTTATAGCTGTCACACTATTCTTGATAGCAATGAACAGCGTTTTTCTTACCTTACCGAAAGGCATCTATGTATTCGTATACGCTGACGACATACTCATTGTCGTCTCCGGCAAAACCCCAGTCCGCGTCAGGATCAAGGCACAGGCGGCAGTTAACGCGATCTTCAAATGGACCACTGCAACTGGTTTCGTGCTGTCCGCCCCTAAAAGTGTTAGATGCCACGTCTGTCCCTCTAACCACCGCATATCCGTACCCATATGTATCAACGATCAACGCATCCCCACGAAGAAAACGGTGAAAGTGCTCGGCGTCACTATTGACCGAGCGCTCACTTTCCAGCATCACTTTGATTTGGTCAAGCAAAGCTGCCGCACGCGCCTCAACTTGATTCGAACAATCTTTCGCCCTCACCGCTCGAACAATCGTAATATCCGTTTCCGCGTTGCGCATGCCATTGTTGACAGCCGGTTAACATATGGCCTTGAGCTAACTTGCATTGCAAGGGAACAATAGGGTAACGACTGTTTATTTTGATCTTAATCGCTAACAGTTGGCGCCAGTGGCAAAAAGTATAGACAACAACCCTTCGAACATTCAGTTTATCTGTGCTGGCCGCCTAGCGGCGACACTGATGTGTGTATTCCTTTCACTGATCGCGCTACGCTGGATTCTCAAATTTCTCAAATTTTAAACACAAGCGCATGGAAGAATGGTAGTCGGTGAACTGTCAAAACGTATGGAAAATAATGAAAAACGTAAATTACTTGCAATTAGGAAACTGGATCGAAAAAGTAGTGATTATAAATCAAGCGTAATATGAATACATAACTTTTTGTGTTTAGTTCATCTTCCATTGTGCTTTCTTTGCTTCAGGATTTCATTTTTACTACCACTGAAAAAGAGTCATCTATTGCCTTTTCAGTTTTGAATATCGCCCTATTAATAACAACACTCGCACCACTGTACCATGGATACATTCGCATCATATCCGGACTTCTTCCATCCACGCCTGCTGACTCTGCTTGCACTGAAGCTGGCCTCCTTCCTTTCCGCTTCTTTATATCCGCAGTGATTTGCAAAAAAACCGCTGCCATTATCGAAAAAACAAACGGGGACGACAGGATCTGCCTCCTCACTGAGGGGAACAGTATCCTCCGCACTGCTGCCAATGTAGATTTCCCCCCCAGTGACCAGGATCCACTGGAATGGAGACATTTGTTGGCTTTCACCTAAACCTAACGTAGATAGCACCACGGTGCTCCCCTGACCGTTATTATCAGAAAAAAATCTCCATCAAATCTGTGCTCACCAGTCGTTTTCTATAGTTAAGGTGCATGTCTGGGTAAAATTTTAAAAAAATCGTAGGGCCTGTTTTGAAGTTACGCCCTTTTGATTGTATTAGTCCACAATTTCAAAGGAAATCTGAGATATTTAAACGGATTTTTATTATCCGTAATTATCTGAAGAAATAAACCAGCAAAATTTGGTTTAAAATAGGTGTTTTAAGTTATTTGTAACCTCTGAGCGCAGTTTCGAATGAGATGATCGTCGAAATTTTAAGTTATGCCCTTTTAGAAGTGTAACTATTAAAATCACTAATTTTAAATAGATTAATTAAGCATTCTAATACCGGTAAGCATGTTCAAATATTTCCAATGCCACATTGCACTTACATGCCGTCAAAGTATTTCACAATTGACTGATTTTTCATAGGCTCAAGCGATATAAGGCATTACGGAGCCAATGTTGTAATGTTATTATTAGTCATAAAATATTGTTATAACCCAACTAGGTAGCTGCCCCTCGGCTGTTCTGGCTAAATTTGTTAAACTGTCTAAGAACTTAAACTCCTATCGCTGAGAAATGCACTATTGACCAACATATGGCACTCTAGAGCACTATCAACACTTACATTCACCCCACAGTTATGGATAGCACACAGATATGGATCAAAGTTGGATTAAACGGTGAATATCTCATCAAATAGAGTAGCAACCGCGCAAAACTCATTTTACGTACGTGAAACATATATTGATAGCGATGCTGTATCAATTATAATACGTTTAAGCATATATTTTCCGTCCGTACAAAATCAAATGTCAACCATGTTCTTGGAAGCGTTGATTCATAACTGTGGGGTGTTGAAAACCTTACCACAGTTATGAATCAACGATAAGACGATTCCGAAAGAAACGCCAAAAAGTATGCTTTCACTAAGACGCCATTCGTTTACCTCGCAGATAAATTGCTGTTAAAGTGTTCTGATCCATAATATGAGTCGATTTGATCCATAATAAGGAGCCTCCTCTTCCACTGATCCACATCTGTGGGATGGACAACGTTTGCAATTTCCATCGAAATCGACACTTTTTTGTAAATAATCAAGAATTTCCAGATGTATTCCCAAAAACAACTTAATTCTGCAGTACCAGGAAGGTAATTTTATTTTGTAAAGTATCACTATGATTTATAGGCATATTTTGTTGTGAAAAATGACCGTTAGTTGATACATAACTGTGGGGTGACTGTATGTGATCATTTGTAGCATACATTACAACATTCAGATTTTACACAAATCTATAATTTTACCTGCGCCTTTCCCGGTCTTTTCGATCTCACAAACATGTAAGAGTCCTGGATAAATACAATAGTGAAAGAATTATATAAATCAATTGACCCATTCTCAAGCTAACTCGTGAAAATAAGCCTCAATACTTGAAATACTTTCAAGAAAAGTAATAAATATTCGGTACTGTTTAAAATTCTTCGGTTTTCTAATCGTTATACTTGCAGAGCTCAATTTTACATGTCTTCCTTAAAAATCGAAACTCAAATCAAACCTCTCTTGAAAAGATTCTACCCCATAACCCCAACATTAATTTTCCAGAATGTTACTAACCCGAGAGTCATCACCCTGAATAAAAGTGTCCCGAATTTATAATTACCTTGAATGACATAGCCCCGTGATAATGGATTTAGAAGTAATGCCATTCTAAGAACTGGAACGAGGTTATGCTCTTCACGTTTATGGTATTCGGGGTTATGGGATTCAGAGGGGTATAATTTAAAAAAGACTTAACTACCAGTTTTTGTTACCAGAAAACCTTAAATTATTAAGTGGCCGTGTTGGACCTGCTAATCTATGTACTATAACAGATTTTGAACCCTTTAGAAACTGATGATTTATCTGTAAACTTTCATTTCTATTATCGCACACTGTGCCTGTGAAGTAAGGACTCACCCGCTGCTATAAACAGTGAAGACAAACGAAAATAAATCATACTTTGCTAAACAAACTCTTCATAGGTGATATAGTTTTATGATTTAAAATTCCAATAAACAAAATAATAACGGATAATCTAAACATAGCATTTTTTTTTTCATTTTGAATCGCTGCTTCCTACATCGTTAATTTGATTTTATTCCACACCCTGCTATCCATAATCGAAAACTCAAGTCTGAAAGTATTCTTGACTTCAATTTGCGCTTCGATATACAACATGGATTTCATGTTCAATATTCTGGATCATGCATTCATTGCTTCACCAAACTATCCAGAACATTGTTGTATAAAAACTAATTTGGTTACATGATGAAATTGGCTTCGTAATGCCTTATAGCACTTGAGCCTATGAAAAATCAGTCAAGTGTGAAATACTTTTACGGCATATAAAATCAATGTGTTGATGAACATGAAAACATTTGAACGTGCTTGAAGGTATTATAATGCCTTATTAATATATTAAAAATTAGTGTCGTCAATGATTACACCTCCAAAAGGGCGTAACTCCAAATTTTATTGATGTTCTCAATCAAAACTGCACCTAGAAGTTACAAATGACTTAAAACACCAAATTTGAATCAAATTGTAATGGTATATTTCTTCTAATAAGCACGGCTATTGAAAATGCGTTTAAATATCTCAGATTTCCTTTGAAATTGTGGACTAATACAATCAAAAGGGCGTAACTTCAAAACGGGCCCTACGATTTTTTTCAAATTTTGCCCAGACATGCACCTCTGCTATAGAAAACGACTGGTGAGCACAGATTCGATGGAGATTTTTTTCTGATAATAACGGTCAGGGGAGCACCGTGAGCACGATTGGAAACCAGTTTCGTGCCGGGGACAACTCAATAGCTCTTCGGACAACCGTTCTGGACTGGCTACGCACAAAATATCCAAATCATTATCACAGATACACCGACGGTTCTCTTTCCATGAGAGGCGTCGGCCTTGGCGTCTTCGGCCCTAATATTTCAGTGAGCCTTAGTCTGCCACCACTTTGCTCGATATTCTCAGCGGAAGCCGCAGCCGTGTATTTAACAGCCACTACACCATCTGACCGACCAATAATTGTTCTTACGGATTCAGCTAGCGTAGTATCCGCATTGCAGTCAAACAGGCCTTCACACCCTTGGATTCAGCGCACGATCACCGATGCTCGACCCAACATAAGAAAAACAACTCATTTTCCTTATAATTTTAACTCCCATACACCTAATTTGGCCAGGGCACTCCTAATTTGGCCACTCTCATGAGAAATCAATGCGATTGGCCAATTCAGGAACCGAAGATAAATCTCTGGCCGAAACTGGTTCCGTTGGCCTATATTGACCAACGGGATTTTCAAACCGAAAAAATGGTCGTAGCTCAGTTTTGATATTTTACACTCATAATATGGATTGAAAGCTTGCATTTGACATATTTGTAGTATAAATACGGCTTCCCATTTATTTTTTATTGACATTTTCTCTTAGGCTGGCCAAAACCGGTGCTTTTACCCTATGGAATGGAATCAGCAAAATTCACCGTACCTACGAAAGGTGAAATCGTCCACCGAACGGTGGAAAGACCTTCCAATGGATCTTTCCGCCGGATGTGTTCCTATTGTCACATAAGGAATACCGTAGAACACGTAATCTGCGTCTGCCCATTATACGAGTTTTCCAGGACTATTCATGGGATCTCAAGAAGCATTCGTGAAGCCCTGGGAGATGACGTAGCAGCCCTGGAAGCCCTATTGCGTTTTTTGAAAGATTCTGGCCTATATAACATTATCTGACGCCCACGATAACAAACTGCTGCAAGTATCACTTTTTCGTGTCCGTCCTATTAGTCCACCAGCTACACAAACCGCCCTTGGTATAAGGAAACTTTTTTAGAATAACAAATTAATAGTGTACAGTATTTATACTGGTAGCATTCTTAGAATAACAAATTACAAAATGTTTTGACGTAGGACTTGACATACTGGCAAACTTTGGACGCTGTTTTTCGGCGAGACCTCTTTGGTTGGGCTCGAGTAGTGATCCCTCCTGGGTCACTTCTACCTCTTTAGTGTTGCCCCTCTGGTACACCTCTTTTCGGTGCACCATTCTGGTGTTCTCTAATCCGACAAAATGTTGAACTAGCGTCAGTTAAAAAACACTCTAATAAAGACAAAAAAACCTAGGCGAGCCCTGTCGCGCTCGGCCCCTCCAGCTAGCATGTACTTTATCGCATTCACCACCAGTCCATCTTTTGCTGCCTCGCTTTTCAGGCAGGTGTACAGGTCTGCCACCTTTTCAAATGTTCGGCCAACAATGTCCGTATCATCGGCAAGGCAAACAAATTGACTGGATCTCCTAAAAACCGTACCCCGGCTGTTGAGGGTACGGCTCTCCGCATAACACCTTCTAGCGCAATATTGAACAACAGGCACGAAAGTCTATCACCTTGTCGTAGTCCCCGGCGGGATCCAAACGAACGGGAATGTTCGCCTGAAACCTTCACACAATTTTGCACACATTCCATCGTCGCTCTTATCAGTCTCGTGAGCTTCCCGGGAAAGCTGTTCTCGTCCATGATTTTCCATAGCTCTACGCGGTCGATACTATCGTATACCACCTTGAAATCGATGAAAAGGCGATGCGTTGGGACCTGGTAGTCACGATATTTTTGGAGGATTTGCCGTACAGTAAAGATCTGGTCCGTTGTCGATCGGCCGTCAATGAAGTCGGCTTGATAACTTCCCACGAACTCGCTCACTATAGGTGACAGACGACGGAAGATGGTCTGGGATAATTATTTGTAGGCCGCATTTAAAATGGTGACCGCTCGAACGTTCTCACAACCTAACTTACCGCCTTTCTTGTAGATGGGGCATATTACCCCTTCCTTCCACTCCTCCGGTAGCTGTTCTGTTTCCCAGATTGTGCAGACAAATGGCCAGCCTCTCCGGGCCCATCTTGATGAGTTCAGTTCCGATACCATCCTTACCAGCAGCTTTATTGTTCTTGAGCTGGTGAATGGCATCCTTAACCTCCCTCGAAGTGGGGGCTGGTTGGTTTCCATCCTCCGCAGTACCGACGAAGGCATTTCCTTCGTTGTCCTGATCTTCATTGCCTGTGCTCTCAGCGCCATTCAGATGTTCGTCGAAGTGCTGCTTCCACCTTTCGATCACCTCACGCTCGTCCGTCAAAATGCTCCCATCCTTAACCCTGCACATCTCGGCTCGCACACGAAGCCGTTGTGGGATGCGTTGAGCTTCTGATAGAACTTGCGTGTTTCTTGGGACCGGCACAGCTGTTCCATCTCCTCACACTCCGTCTTCTCCAGGCGGCGTTTTTTCTCCCGAAAAAGGCGGATCTGCTGTTGCCGTTTCCGTCTATAACGCTCCACGTTTTGCCGGGTCCCTTGCTGCAGCATGAACGCCCGCCCGTCCCACGTACCCGACGTTGCTCGCAGCTGCATTGTTGATGGCTGCCTACCCTGTTCTCCAGCAGTCCTCAAGAGGGGCTTCATCCAGCTCACCCTCTTCCGGTAATGCAGCCTCGAGACGCTGTTGGTATGCCGCTGCGACATCCGGTTGCTTGAGCCGCTCTAGGTCTTACCGGGACGGCCGTCGGTATCGTACGTTGTTAACGACGGAGAGTTTTGGGCGCAGTTTAACCATCACCAGATAATGGTCAGAGTCGATGTTAGCGCCACGATAGGTCCTGACGTCGATAATGTGCTTATGCTGAAGTTGAAGAACCGGCCTTTGAGCCTCAACTTGCACGTTCTCTCATTGATCGGCCACCACCCGATCACGCGCCTCTGCATATCACCCATCACTATAAAAGCTGTCCCAGCTCGTATGTGTTGCCGCAGCTCTGGTAGATGGTATGGTTACCTCTAAAAGTTCGCACCATTGATCCCTTCCGACACACTTCCTGCAACGCTACAATGCCGAATCCACGGTCCTTCAGCACGTCGGCGAGTATGCGTGTGCTCCCGATGGCCACACATGTGTCCAGATAATTAAAAAAAAAACCTTCTGCAGACGTAAATCATAATTTCCAAGAATAGGATAAGAGCCCAAATAGCCGTAGCGGATAACGCACAGCTATTCAGCAAGACATTCTGAGGATTCGAATTCCGCCAGTAAATGATCTTCTCGGGTTGGGAATTTTCCCGACTTCCCCTAAGCCACACGATGTACGTAAAAATGGTCGATTGGAATGGAAAGCTCTCAGTAATAGTTGTAGAAGTGTTCATAGAAGCAGACTCTGTCCCAGTTGGACGTAACACCAAAAAAATAAGATGATAATTATAAATCGCTCACCCCTATAAATTACAAGCACCACATAATAATTTAAACGAAATTACTCTGCTTCTATCACTCAATAAATTCACTGCCATGGCCTTGAATCCTCAGGCAATATTTCCATACACTTTAAGATCAACAACTACATTGGGTGACCATCAACGGCAGAGTGCAGCGAGAGAGAGCGAACTCATCAACAATGTAGGTCAACCAAAAACGAGAAGTTCCATCAACCACCTCTGCAAATATTGCGAATACGATCCTAGAGCCGCCACACTTTGTTGATGCACCCGCCGTTGCTGACAAGATTAATTGATGTTTGAAGAACTTTCGTCCAACGAGAACCATATTGCTTTCAACGCAATGATCTTGAAAAACGATCGCAGGCCTAACGTTGCAGTTTCCATTCAACAAACGGAATAGATGCGCTCAATCTGTCCATATTTTCATAGTCGACGTAAGCGCCAATATGATCAAGACTATCACTATACTCCAGATGAAGGATAATTTCAAAACTTCACATAGTAAAATAAGTCCAGCATAATAAAGGAGTATCCGGTGTTCGGTAAAAGTTATGTGTGTTTCTTTTTCAGCCAAGTAGTTATCATGAATCTTCATCGAATGAACAGACTATTCGATTCAAATTGAATGCGGCCCAATACACAAAAGAAGCATTTTCCCAACAATGATAGGCGCTGGTGGTTACGTCGACTATGCAAGCGCATGGGATGCTCTAGTAAGTGCATGCATACTCATCAGATATAAGTAGGTAGATGCAATTTTCTTCCGCTCAGTGGTGTGATGGATGAATGTTTTTCGCTTGTCAAAAAACTTGACTTGATTTCCATCTCTTTTTTTTGTGAGAATGGGACAAAGCGCAAGGATCGCGCGCCGCCACCTACGGACGAGGGACATGATCTTGACTGACTGACTAGCTAAACGATGTCTTGGCTGCGGTTCCGCAAAAGATCATCTGTGCTGTGACTCCGACGAATAACTGCAGCGTGTGGTGGAAGAGAAATGATCATAACCAGCAGAGACGAGCTTGCTCTGGGGTAATCGTATTTACAATTTGAATGATTGATGGTTGCTTGTTTTAGACGGATGTGGATCAGATTTGAGTCTATACGTCACCCAATTTTTGTCATTGAATATGAATTCATAGATGGTACAGTGTATGGAGGTAAAGTTGTACCGTTTTGACTCATATTCCGAACACTTAAGGTCAACAGGGACTTCAAATACACCTGGTGGGCATAAATTAGTTTACATTTATGAAAATTTTAGTTTCTACGCAATGTCTTACTGTTAGCTGTTGGGTGTACTGATAAAAATATTTATTTAAACTTGTTTTGTATTGTTTTTACGTAAAAGTATGGAACCACATTTTGACTCAAATGCCGAACACTGTGCTCATTCTGTCTCACATTCCGAACACCTTGATTCAAATTCCGAACAGCACGAATAAATCGTATTCAAATGAATAATTTCTCAAATAAATTTATCTGAGCTAGTTTTACTGGTCTCGAACTAGAGAATCATCACTACTGCCGAGGAATAAAATAGATTGGAAGATGATTGAATTAAATTGTAATTGACTGCCATTTCTTGGTCATTTGATGATATATTTCAGTGAAACATTTCAACCTAATCGCCATACAAAAACCGAGTGTTCGGAATATGAGTCTGTTCGGAATTTGAGACAAAACGGTATGTGAATTGCAAACCAGCCCATGCACAGCTCATAAGCAATTTCCGCTGGATTGCTCAAGTGGTTTACAGAATGCACAGACATTACTCTTGGCCTCAGACCCTTATCTCCCCGGAGCCAGTAGCTTGCGTTTGCTGGCAATCACAGCAGAACTGTTAGACATCATCCTTAAAAGCGCCACTTTAGCCGTATATGCCCTTTTACTGGCATATTCAACGTGGCTAGCGAGGCTGAGCTTGTCATCGATCATTACCCCAAGATGCCTGAAGGATCGCTTGGATTCTATGGTGCAATCACCTAGCATAGACCAGTAGTGTGATATCGCCGGTGAAGCCAACAATATTAACACCCGTCGGAAACGGCCGCCTCAGTACGTCATCGTACATCGCATTCCATAACAGCGGGCCCAGGATTGAACCTTGAGGTACTCCCGCGGTCATTCGAGAGCTGTTATGTACCCACTCTGTGTCATGCAGTACAATTCTACCATCAAAATAGCTTTCTAGAAGCTTACACAACTGCACCAGTACCTTGAAGCGGTGAAGCGAGTGTGCTATAGAGCTTAGTGACATTTGAACACACGTAGACTAGCATACGCTCGTCATACACAGTTTGTTTTTGTTTTCCTCAAAGAAACTTGCACACCCTTTCCAGACTCATCAAAATGCATATGGAAATATTACCCAATTTGAAATATTTACACCTGGTTTCTGGGTGTTTTTCTAGACTGAGTGCATATTGTTTTCCTCTAAGGTTCACAACTACATCTACACTAGGGCACTCATACCATTGGGCGTGATAACCACTATTGCTTCCCAGCTTATGCTGTTGAACGCATTCTTCACATCCAGAGTGACAACCGTGCAGTAACGAATGCCGCTCCTTTTATGCTCGATTGCCACCTCAGCTGTCTGAACGACCGACTGGGTAGCGTCCAGAGTAGATTTACCTTTCCTGAATTCAAACTGGTTGTTGCACATGCCGTCCGCACCTTCCGTATACGGTACTAGCCTGTTGAGAATCAACTTCTCTAATGACTTGCCCGTCGTATCTAGTAGGCAGATAGGTCTATCCAGCTTTTTACGCTAGCTTGCCATAAACTTTGAATTACCCCTTTTTGACGTTCCTTGTCTACACTATAATGTTTTTATGGTTAAATCTAAGCAAGCTTTGCGTTGCTGAAAAATTTTCATGTTTATGCAAACGAACGTCAAAAAAATCCCTCATTCAGGTAACAAAAATCTGAAAGTTTTATTCCGAATTTTCTGCGTTTAATACAGTTTAATACTATTTTTTGCCATTTTAGATTTATGATAAGCAGCCATGGACTGGTGCCTGTTAATTCTCGATAGGTTATTTTGACAACTAAACAACGTGAATGAATGTTACGAACTTTACAACGAATTTAGTTTGTTTGGCAGTGCTCCAGTGATCAAATACTAATATTTTTTTAGATTTTTCTGCAAGGCGTACCTTGGACGACCTTTGAATGAATTTATGGAGTTCGGAGCTATTCTCGTTTATAGAACAGACCTTCAACCCTACCTTCCCCGGCAGTTACTGAGCCTTTTTTGAATACAAAGGAATGAAACATTTTTTTTAACACCCAAGTGATCCAATAGGTAGATAGACTGTACCCCACATTTGGTTTACACGACGAGGCACCTCATTCGGGTCTGGAATAGTCACCTCGCTATACGAGACCGAGTTTCTCATCCCACTCGCAGAATAAACCCAAAAGTAACAGCATGTGTGAATAGACCTGGACGGAGATCTATATTAGAACATCTCAGACCACTTTGAAAATATCCATGTAACTTTTAATGTATCTCCTCTTCCGTGAAGTTTCCGGAAGGTTATCAAAAATATAACGGCCGAGGTTGGATTATGTTTGTTGATTGTGTTAATCAGAGTATAGAGCCAATGACGATGCACAAAATGCTGTCCTCTCGAATTTCTTTATCTTAAATAATTAGGTCAGGAACGCTTTTCTCGTGTCGATGCCTAAAATAAATAGAAAGAAGTTTGTAAAAACTAGGTGAGTTTTGTAATATAAAAAACACAGCTGCAAAACAAACCCAGTGAAAATATTTGACATTGCATTCAACAATCGAAGAGCATGACCTACTAAGACCTAACTATAAAATCGGTTGCCAACAAATGTCATAGTCAAATCACCCCCTACAGTTTTATAGCTAGCGTAAAAAGCTGGATACGCAGACGGGTCACCTGGTGGTTTCCTCGCCTTTGGCAGTAGCACCAATTTCTGTCGCTTCTATACATCCGGGAAAATTCCTTGATCTATGCAGCGTTGCATCGTGGTTCTGACCTGGGAGGGAGAAATCGATACAAAATTTATGTAGGGTAAATGATGGCTTCGGCACCCTGAGGGTATTTTCGGCAGCACTAACTTATCGTCCTTGTTAAGATTTTTCTACGGAACAAGAGTTACCTTCAATGTACTCAATATATTCCTTGAACTATAATCTTCCATGTAAACCTCATTTTTCACAAAAATATGATAAAACATGGGTTTTATCATTGAATGAAATAAATGCTTACACGGTGCTCCCCTGACCGTTATTATCAGAAAAAAATCTCCATCAAATCTGTGCTTACCAGTCGATTTCTATAGCCAAGCTGCACGTCTGGGCAAAATTTAAAAAAAATCGTAGGGCCCGTTTTGAAGTTACGCCTTTTTGAATGTGTAAGTCCACTAATTCTAAGGAAATCTGAGATATTCAAACGAGTTTTTATTAGCCGTGATTATCAGAATAAATATAATATGAAAATTTGAATTAAAGTTGGTTTATATAGTTATTTGTTACTTCTGAGAGGAGTTTTGAATGAGAGGATAGACAAAATTTGGAGTAACGTCCTTTTGGAAGTGTAATCATTGAAAACACTAATTTCCAATTGATTAATTCGGCATTCTTTTAAGCAGGCATTCCGTTAAGCATGTTCAAATGTTTTAAATGACACATTGCACTTATATGTCGCCAAAGTCTTTTACGATTATTATTTCAAAGGCTCAAGCGCTGTATGGCATTACGGAGCAATGTTCGTGTCATTATTATTATTCAAAAAATATTGTTATGGCCCAACTAGCTACCTTGGGCCTTCCCTAACCGAGTGCTTAGAGTCCGTGGCTACCAAGCAAAGCCATGCTAGAGGTGATTGGGTTCAATTCCTGGTCGGTCCAGGATCTTTTCGTAATGAAAATTTCCTTGACTTCCCTGGGCATAGAGTATGTTTGTACCTGCCACACGATATACGATACAAAAATGGCAACTTTGGCAAAGAAAGCTCTCAGTTAATAATTGTTGAAGTGCTCATTGAACACTAAGTAGAGAAGCAGGCTCTGTCCCAGTTGGAACGTAATGCCAATAAGAAGAAGCAGAAGCCACCGGCTATTGCGGCTAATTTTGTACTGCCTTAGAACATAAACTTCAATTGCCGAGTAATGCACAATTAACCAAACTATAGAACTCTAGACCACTGTCAATACTTTCGTGATCATTTGTAGCATACATTACTACATTTATATTTTTCAAAAATTCTACAATTTTGCCATTGGGTTTCTTGGTCTTTTCGATTTCACGAACACGTAAGAGCTCTGTATGAATACAATAGTAAAAGAATTGTATAAATCAATCAGTCCATTCTCATGGTAACCCGTGAAGAGAAAGCCTCAGTCCTTGAAATATGCTTAAGAAAAGTAAGAAACATTCGTTATTATTTGGTTTAATTGAATTTAAAATCATAACACTTTCAGAGCATTATGCTATATGTCTCCCTTGAAAATCAAACTCTCTTGAGAAGATTCTATACCTCAACTCCGAATTTCATTAACCCGAGTGTCATCACCCTGAACGCACTATTAGACTGAATGCTATTGTCCCGAATATATAATTACCTTGTATGACATTGTCCCGTGATAATGAAATTTGAAGTAATGCCATTCAAGAAACTGGAACTTGCGGAGATGGTCTTCGGGTATTCGGGATAATGGAATTCAAAGTCAAGGGGTGTAATTTTGAAAAGATATATAAAATATGATTAAAACAGAGTTGTTCGTAAATTTCAGTTTTCAATACCGGAAAATCGTAAATTGTTCTGTGGCCCTGTTGATAACCTGCTGGACAACATACCAGAATATGGTTCCAATCCTACATAGAAGATTTCCATGTAAATTTATTTGTTTTCGATCGCAGACTGTGCTTGTGAAGTAAAAAAAAATCATACTTTTGGAGCCTCACAAAGTTTTCCAAATTGACAAAGACAAACACATAAAATTAAGCTCTGTAAATGCTACAAATTTGAACTCCATTAAACAAAATAACAACGGATGTTCTAAACTTTGCATTGTTTTCTTCCATTCTGTATCACCTTCTACGTTTTTAATTTTATTTTATTCCATACACTGTTATCCATAACCGAAAACCTACCTCGTAAAGTATTCCTTGACGTATACTTCTCTTCGATGTACAACAGGTAACAATAATTGCATGTAAAATAAACTGAATCGTGAGTATATGGGTTCACCAAGCTAGCCGAAATATTGTGTTTCAAAAACTAATTTGGTTACATGATGAAATTAGCTCCGTAATGCCTTAAAACACTTGAGCCTATGGAAAATCAGTTAATTGTGAAATACTTTGGCGGCATATAAGTGCAATGTGCCATTGAAAACATTTGAATATGGTCAAAAGTACAAGAATGCCTAATTAAACTATTGGGAATAAGTGTTTTAGATGGTTACGCTTCCAAAAGGACGTAACTCTAAATTTCGTCTATTCTCTCATTTAAAACTCTTCCCAGAACTTACAAATAACTATATAAACCTACTTTGGTTAAAATTTTAATATTATATCTATCCTGATAATCTCGGCCAATGAAAACTCGTTTGAATATCTCAGATTTCCTTAGAATTATTGGACTTACACATTCAAGAGGGCGTAACTTCAAAACGGGCCCTACGATTTTTTCGAAATTTCGCCCAGACATGCAACTTAGCTATAGAAATCGACTCGTGAGCACAGATTTGATGGAGAATTTTTCTGATAATAACGGTCAGGGGAGCACCGTGGCTTACAAAATTATCGTCATTCGTGAGCTGCCGAATAAAACAATACAAGAACAGATTAAGAAAAACTCACCACTTTGAAAGGTCCAATTCTCCGCTCCAATACCAATTTGTCACAAAAGCTACGCACCGATCACTCAAGCACTATTAAACTTTTGATTTGTCTATAAAGTACTCGAAAATACTGAATTTTTATGCTTTAAATCACAAATTAAAATTAATGCACTTTGCCTTTCTCGGCAATCACTTTTTATTACGGGAATAGGTTGCCAGAAAACCATATTCAATTGCGGTGTATTTTTTATTCACAATTTAAATTCATTGAAAAAATCGAACACAACTAATTAATTCATTGGAATTAGGCAACAAAGCATGCATTGGTAAAAATTGAGCCTTTCAATACTTTCTTTATCTGAAGATTGTAGCGCACAAACTTTAATATACTGAGAAACATATAAAATATACGTCTTTCAATAGGTAAACTATTTTGGCAACACTCCTGTTATTCTACAGGCAATCAGAGGATGATGTTTTTGTGTCAACTCATAAGTGCATTGATTTGCAAAAGGCCTATTCTGATATTCTCATACACTGAGAATAATATGAACGTAAAAAAAAATTAAAAATAGCTTGTAGAATTTTCAATTTCGCGTTACCTTTTAGCGGTTTTTTGCGCATAGACACTAGGGTACGGCTTATTTTCCAAAAGTTCTCAAAACCAAAAATTCGTGTGTTCTCATGAATTCAAATCATATTTGAAGAGAAACCGCAAAGTTTGAACCAAAACTATTAAGATTTATATATTTATTTATTCACCGTCTCTGACTACAGGTCACACAGACTGAAATTTTAGTATTATGTACTTTACTTAAATTCTATCTCTTATCCTATTCACACTTTAGGAATGGCGCATGCGTCTTGAAGGTGAATTTTCACGTTATAAAAAATGGCCTTCAGTAAAAACACCATAAATTCGATTATTTCTCACCAATTTCAATTTTTTTTTTTTTTTCAAAATTAAATATATGAAAACTTTGTAGAACATCAAATTTGTCTTAAATCGAAACAAATCTTTGTTAAAAATAGTTCTCTCGAAATTTTTCTTCATTTTACTGGAAAATTCATATTTGTTGGACCATAAGTTCATAAATACTCAACCTATTTCAAATGTTTGTATAGTCAAAGCTTGCTATAACGACATGGCAAGGAAGCGTCGTAATAGAGGAATGTCGTTATAGAGAATAGTGATAACATTAAAATCTTTTTCAAAGGACCGAAAAATGTCACTACAGAGAGTTTTTGTCGCTATTAAAGTGGTCGTTATAACGAGCTTCGACTGTACATGTTTTTGAAGCAAAAAATAGTTTTTTACATACTGTTCACACAATATATGTTTTTAAAAAATGGTTTTGGCTTAGTTTTGTAACAAAAACTACCCGAAATCATCATTTTTTAAAGAAAAAATCGAATTTCTCTGGATTATTTATGTTTTTTGCCAAAAATTATATTTTTTCTATAAAACTGTTTTTTTTTAAAGCATTTTGTTTTAATTACGAGTTGAATAGTGCATATATTTTTTTAAACATGAGCAAAAATATTATTGTTTTAAAACTATTTAAAAATTGTTGACAAGTCTTTTTCAAAGGTTTATCAAATGAGGAAAACCAGTTTCAGCTTTAAAAATATTGTTTAACCGACAAAAATTAAAAAACTGACATTTTTCGTTAAGAAATCATGGTTTTGTGCAGTTTTTGTTGAATAAATTGGTCATTTCATTTTTTTAGTGAAATGTGTCGAATGAAAAGTATTAAAATAATTGAGCAAACTTCTAAACCATGCAAAAAAATTTGGAATCGGTTGAGTATTCATGAAGTTGTGGTCAAACAAAGATATTATATTAGTAAAATGAGGAAACTTGAAACTTGAATTTGATATTCTACAAAGTTTTCATAAATTTAGTTTTCATGATAATGGTGTTGGAAGTTTCAAAATTGGTTAGAAATTACCGAAGTTATGGTGACTTCACTGAAGGCCATTTTTTATAATTTGAAAATTTACCTTCAAGACGCTTGTCCCCCTCTAAATCTTAATATTTTTGGATCAAACTTTCTAATTTGATGCAAATTCATAAGAGTACAAGAATTTTTGGTTTTGAGACGTTTTGAAAAATTAGCCGCACCCTAATAAACAGTAGTGTGAGTAGCAAATAGGGGCATGCATGTAACTCATTCAAACGAAACTCTGAAATTCAAGTAATCCGATAATCGTGTTCCGTGGATTTTTCTTGCAGAGCACAATATTATGAATCAATTAACCATGACGTCAGGCTGCAACTTCTAGGCTGGATTCGTACTTGCTGCAAGACCATGACATGGCAATTTTTACAGCCGAAATGCTGCCATAGTGAGATTGAATACAAAAATTATTCTATATAATAAATGAAAACGAAATTAGGCAGCGTCCATTTATGACATAACGTTAAAATGTACAATTTTCGACCATTCCCCCCTCCGCAACGGTCTTTGCATGCAAAAAATAAATGTTGTGTTTGAGCCGCAACGTTTGAGTCTACTCCCCTTTCCCCTAGAGCGTTACGTAATTTGTGGACGGTGCCTTAGTCTGCACAAATTTAGTGGCGTTGTGTATTCAATTTGACTCTCTGCTATTCTATTTATAACTGCAATTCTGTTCTCAGTGTAGTCTGTATTTTTCCGCATTGGCCCTTTCAACGAGTAGAACATAATGAGTGACGTCTAATTTCAGGATTTGTCAACAAATACGAAATGTTACCGATACAAAAACTAGTTTTTGCGCAGTTTTGGATTGCCGAAGTGAACATTTTCGTTGCCGACAATAGTAATTGCATTGCCGATAAAAGAACAAGTGCCTCGTGACTTTGGTGAGGAAAAATAGTAGATTAAGAGAATATAATAGTGTTTTGTGTATATTAATTAACAAATGAAGAGTGCTCAAGTGTAAATAGTTAAGGTGTCTGCTGCTAATTGTTGTGCTCTATTGTTGCGTAAAATTGCCCTCTTAAAAGTTCAGCTGCTTAGACTGCCGACAATACGTAAGTTCCCCTACGTCATAGTGAGCCGAGATTGTGCTGTCACGAACTGTCACTGTGAGCCCAGATTTTAAAGAATGGACAAACTTGATAAAAGCGCGTAATTGATCAAAACAAATTTTTGCATTTTAACAAAGATGACAACAATCGATTGAAAATCAATTCCTGCACACCCAAAAGCAATGCCACCATACCACCTTTTAATTTAATCGAATGTAAAGTATTGAAACACGCATCTTTTTACTGTTTCCCAATCAAACCTAAAATTAAATACACATAAAACTATGGCCCGTTTTCCAAGTTTGTCCAGAAAGATCGAAGGTACACAATAAAAGAAAACTAGCGATTTTTCCCAAGCCTGCCTTGATTGTCGTTGGTGAGCAGGAACTATCTTGCAATTTGGAAAAGCGATGTGTCATATTTCGTGTGTAGTATCTGTGCCTCCCTCCCAGGTTCTGACCATGTCCGGATCCGCCTTCACTGCCGCTTTCAAGGCAACATTCGGGATACCATCGGGTCCCGGTGCCTTGTTTGACGCGAATGATTTCACAAATTTTGCCAGCTCTTCGTTCGTTACTCTCGCCACTTCTTCTCCTTAAGGTGAAGCGGCGTGTAACTCAAAGAATCATTAGAATCATCATTGATGTAACAGTAGTAGTGTCGCCTTTCCATGTATATTTTCAAAACAAACAAACAAAAAAATAACATTTGTGTTAAGCATATTTTTATGTAAACACATGGAAAATTTAGTAGAATGACGAGTATTGGAAATCAAAATCAACTGTTCAATAGTACATATCAAAAGAAAACATTACAATTTAATGAAAGGCAACGGAATTTCTCTGTTTTTTATTGGATTTATCGCATATTTTGGTTATGCATCGGTATGGTTTATGTTTGCAAGGGATGACGGTGTTGCCAGGTGATTGGTGACAGATTTTTCTAGCAATTGTTATATGCTTGTTTTCGGAACATTTGCTGCATATTATAAAAACTTATCATTTTGCAAATAGTTCTTCATCACAAGATCACTGATTTAATAAAGTTTTAATGATTTTTGTGATCAATCCACATTAAATGCTATGATTTTACAGATAGCAACTCTGACATCACTGCGCTCAACGATCGCGATGATTGTGTACACACGATAGACGCGTCCCGACGCATCCCGACGCATCGCACTGTGGAGCTTTTCAATTATTTTGGGTGGTCCAAATTGATAAACACTTAGTATGATTTTATGCTTCGTAGAGATGGTTTCTGTAATTTGAAAGAATCGAAAAACAAACAACATATGAGTTTCAAGTTTCTATGCTTTGCCCAACCCTTCCGCTCTGAAAATTAATACAACAGAAAAAAAAATGAATATTTTAGACTATAAACACAGGCATGTCTCAGTGTGCGGTGGCGGCGTCGATTCGCAACAAGTGAAAACCATCGCCATCATTGTTTTGAGTGATGCGGTTGATAAAACTTTATAAATATTGAAATCCCGGTGGAAATGTGTTCCTTTAAGGAAAGTGAATAAAAGATTTGTTTAGTTGAAGTGTAGTGAACGCAATATGGAATCCAAAACACAAATGCTTGCCGCTGAATTACAATCGAAAAGGTAAGCACCTTCTATTTACAAGTGTAGTTGTGTGAGGCAATGAAATGCGGCATGAAATCGGAGATATTTTTTGAGAATATAAATCTCATGTATATTGTCGCTAAATTGATAATGCTGTATCTGAAAGTGTTGATTAAATATTGAAATACCACCTGAAGCATTTTTCTTCGCATAAAGTATCCATTTAATCAGGTGATGAGCAGTTATATTTCATCGATGTTGCAAATACCAATACTATCATAACAATATGTTAATGATTTTGGAAGAAGCCATTTTGTGATGACGCACCAAAAGGCCTTAATTTGCCGCATAGGGCGCTGAAGCTATGGGCTTGTGGGCAGAAAGAGTACCTTGATTATCGATCGCAGCAACTCGGGCGACTTCTCTTGGGGCGCCATGGCACCTTTGGTCTTAGCCATTACAACTCTGTAGGCGTCACCACACGGACTCGAGTTGGCACACTGGTATAGACTATCAAAGCATGCCCGTTTTCGACTCTTGATTCCCTTTTTGAGAGCCAACTTTGTCTCTCTGTTTGCTGCACCGCGTTCTTCTCTTTGTGCTTCTGTGCGTGCGCGTTGCATTCTTCGTCTAGCCCGAAGGCAGATTGCTCGAAGGTTTGCAATTGATTCGCACCACCAGTACACCGACGGTCTGTTCTCTTTCGGAGGGGCACAGTATGGAAGCATCACACGCTCTTGATATCACAGCTAGCTAGCTCTTTACCGTTTAGGTCCAGAGAGTTCCGTTCGCGCCTCAGGGCTTAAGTGAATACTTCTTCGTTGCGCGCTGTTTCCAACCTCGAACTTGGGTCGAGTTACATTGTACTACGCTCCACCCACCTGGTGTTATACTGAGTATAGCGAATCTATTGATGATCAGGTGTCCGGACATTTGACCAAATGCCGTTTGGCCGAACGAGTCATTTGGTCGAATGCCGTTAGGTCGAATTGCGTCAAGACTCTGAGTTGATGGTTGATTCGCCTCTGGATTACCAACGGTGTAATATGGTTTCACGTGTTTTAATCATTTCATCAGATTTTGTTCCTTCTTTTGAACATAGGCTATTCTTCCGAGTTATAGTGGTTTCATTACTGTTGAAAATAGTTTAGCTTATATTTTAATTGGGAATTTCACTTTCTTTTAATCATCGGCAGTTCTTTGTAGTTGTACTGATAAAATTATTATATGCACCACACTTGCTATAAAAAAAAATAGACATTCATCTCGAAGTTGGATTTGCAAAATCGCATGTTGTGGGCCACTCCTATTAATTCTTGATGAAAAATCTTTTCCAAATTCTTCATAAATCCTCTTAATAGGCACCGTTGGTTGTTTTGCCTCAAGGGTGCATATTACATATATATGACATATATTACTTAGTACGATTCGGATGATCAAAGCTACCCGATCAGCAGAAGGACGAATTTGAATTTGAAAGTTTTTGAAAAACGTCTCTTTACTTTTCACTTGCCCCACAAGTGGGGGGTTTTATCGTTTTGAGCAATAAATTCAAAAACTAACAGTTATATTCACGATTCCTATTACCTTTACCTAACAAATGGCGTCTCAATGAACAATAAAATAAATAACGTGTAAACAAAGAACATTTTATTCTTGTTACTTCTGTTCAGTTATGTTTGTTGAAATGATTCGGGGACATTATAACTGCAACATTTTCAATGGTAGTTCTTACATCATGGGACAGCAATTGCATTTATGCTCTGTTTTTATGAAAATCGGATAACTCTTCGAGAGAAATCAAACGGAATCCTCCAATAAAGTATTGCGAAACTTTCTTATGTAGGTAGACCTATACCTAATTTTTTATGTTTTGAACTAGATTTTCTAGTCTTTCTTTTAATCGGCTGTCCGAAGTACACATATTAATATCGTAATATTTTATATTTATTTTTAGAGAAATGCCATGATAATAGCTTTTAACGCTTTCAGTATAGTGTTTTCTGAATTATCAGCACGTTCTGTTATTCTAAGATAATTGCGCAACTTATATACTTATAGCTACCTACCTAATGAGATAACACAAATTCAATCTCTAATGAGAAACTTTTCACTTGCCCCACGTGATTAGAAAATTGACGGTGTTTCAATTTAGTTTTAGGTCTATGTCGGATTTATTCTAAAACTTTTTTCATTGCAGTTTAAAACTCGTCCCCTTAATGCTACAACTAGATAACTCGAAAATCAAAATTTTGAGATGTGCAACTTTGAAAGTATGACCGTTTAACAAGGTGATGGTTAATCGCAGAGATTATGATTGAAAAATAATCTTTAACTTGTGTATTTTGAATCACACGCTTAAGACCTGTGGATATTTTGCAGATCTAATTAAGAAAAATGTTTTGATATATTGAAGTCAAAAATTTCAAATTTCGAGTTATCTTGTTGTAGCATCAAGGGGACGAACTGTCAGAGGGGACAACTTAGAAGTGGTACAGAAAATTATTTTTCGCAACTTTTTTTCCGCTGAAAATATTAAAATGAGATTGCACGCCGCCAACTTGTTACGGAGTTAAATTTAACAGGTTAACAATCTTTCGCACCATTATTCAATAATGGTTGAAAAATCTCAGGAATCTCTTACCTATCGTAATGTTCTGAATGGCCTCGAAGGTTTACGCATGAGTTTAAAACGTTAATTCACATATTTAGTAAAATATGCAAATAACCGTCATTTGAGATAGAGACTACTTCTTGGATTGGGTATCGTCTTGTCATCCCTATTAGCTGCTAGCTGTTGAGACCTATCCGCCACCCAGTTCCGTTGTTGGCTGGTATGCAGTATCGGTCCGATAGTAACACCACTTCGGTCTTCATTTCCGAGACTGATTGCCAAAGCAGCTACTGGGGTACATCACAGTGGTTTCAATTCAACTGTGTTAGGTACTTCCGTTTTAACTGCTTTGATACTCCACTTGTGCCCGCATATTTGGGTTCACCCGTTAAGTGTCCGTTGTCTACTCTGTGGACACAGGCACTGTAGGCACTTGGCGAATTGCTTGCAATCGCTATGTTGGCCTCTGCATTCGGCAGCTTGATCACCGCTACCTGACTCCCTGACTGGCCTTACTGGCTACGTCGATGTTACACTGCTCTTTGAGGGTAGCCGAAACCTCCGCTGCATCGGTGACCTCATTCAGATTTTTACACTGGAACTGGAGAGTCACGTCTGCAGTCAGGGATCTTACATCAACCTCGTCGCCCAGTACTTCTTGTGCTAGTTGCTTATAGGCTGCACCATTTTGCTTGGCGTCCATCTTTGAGACTAGGATCATTTCACCAATGCTAGCTCGCCTTATGCTCCGCACATATGCGGCCAACGGCGATAGCCTCTCCGTGCTTCGCATCGCCTTCAGAACCTCGGCGTATTTCGCCTCCTCTGTTTTGACAACGAGAACCACGCCTAATTCTTACGTTTCGCTGTTTTGGTTTAGGATTCCCCTTGGTCGCCGTTTTAGGTTTTCTCCTTTGTTTATTCTTTCCGACTCGTATCCACGAGTTGCTTTGCACTCGTGGTTCCTGCGGAAGCATGCCTGGTTCGGCCTACCCGGTGCTTTCTTGGCTTTAGACGTGTTGGACTCTCCACTGTTGCCATGCCCTCTTGATCATGGAGTTTAACTCGTGCCAACTTTTCCGCTCTGGAGGACAGCCGCGTAAGACACTTTTCCCTTAGAAACCATGCTTTTTTCGCCACGTATTCATCCTATTTCACATCGCGTATCGAATAATATCATCTGATATATTCGTGTTGCCTGTGAAGGAAAACACTTCAGTTAAGTTTGGCACGGCTTAGTGCCGCTTTTGCCTTCTACCCAGTGCCGTAGCGTGCGGTTGGCCAGGTTGGCATCCGCCAAGGGCGCCAGCCTCTAGGGGGCGCAAAAATGCACGACGCACTTAAAAAAATGGAAGAGACATATTAAATAATTGCATCCTTAGTCACAATTTCAATTTTTACAAAATCCTGTAACAAATTTTCAAAGAAAACTGATCAAAAATTTTAAACAGTCCAGAAAGAAATCTACAGAATACTTAATAAGATACAGAAGGGCAATTTGACTCCCGAATTCTTTAGCCCGATTTTCATATAACTTTGATCAGGATTCTTGTAAAATGTTTGGCATGGTACTCACAGAATCCTCTACAAAATTGTCGTAGAATACGGAACATAATTCTCACAGAAAATCATGAGCAGGCCTACAACACAATCAAAGGTGGAGTTTGGGCAGAATAGTTGGAAGTTTCTGTACATAATTTTTATAAGGTTCAATTTTCAATTAATTTGAACCTGCCAATTCAATCTAGAGTTTCTCTTAGAATCCTTGTTTTTAGAGAATTTCATAATAGTAATAACCAAACGTGAGCTATAAGCTGTAAATTTAGGTATTCCCAAATAACCATGGATCATTATATCATTGCTTATATAAAGCAGCTGCATTGCCGTAAGCCTACCATTAAAGTAGTTTAAAAGTGGAAAAGGGCCCTGATATAATCGAACTAACGCAAGAATGTTTATAAAGCAACCAAGCTTCAAATAAAGTAATATTAGTGCATTGATACATTTGTAATGTGCCGTAATGCTCTATTGCCTGACAGGTTAATACGTTCAATGTTATAATGCTTGTGGTTATCTGGGTTGTTTTCGCAGCAACTAAAAATTGATTTTACAAAAATTTTGAAAATAGTTGAGATGATTGTGCGCTTACAAGTTTTAGGTTACAATATTATTTCTGTGATTGAACCCGCGCTTCAAAAGTTTGGGTGGGCCTGGTTAAGATTATACTAATTCATTAAGTGCAAGGAGAGATAGCAAGGTTCGGAAACATTGTAAGTTTGAGTTTGGATACAAGTTTAAAAGCCTGTCAACAAACTTTGTCGATAATTCTACCCTAAAATTAAATTGCTGAATGATTCTTTATGGATATTCTCCCCTATCTCTTCGTGACATTTCGATAGATTTTTATTTACTAATGACCTCATTTTCTATTTACTATTTATGTAACTATTTTGAAATAAAGCATTTAACAAATTAACTAATCCTAATATTCGCTTTTTTATAATTAAAAAATATCTTATTCATCTCAATTTTCCTGAAAAACGATCCTGTCAATGAATGGATGAGTCTTGATTATATGGTCGTAATGTATTGTACCTATTTTATATAAGTAAGTACACGTTGATATCTTTTGAAGACTTTATCACTCTAAAATTAAAGTGTCTTATAAAATATGTCTGGTATACTTCACAAAAACTTGTTTTTTTTTTCTTACAATCCTGTAGGTATTTTGCCAAATAAAACGAAATAAGGGTTTAGATAAGGGGCGCGCATATAAAGGTTCGCCAAGGGCGCCATGAGGGCACGCTACAGTTCTGCTTCTACCTTGCCAAGTTATGCCTTGGCTTTCTTGTAGTCCTACTTTACAGCTAGGAATAATTGCCGCAATTTAAGTTTTCAAGTCTTTGCTGATATTGCTTTTGCTTTAAACAAACTCGATGATATCGGGTTGCTCAGCAACTACCTGCATTTTCGGGAGATGCGATCCTTCTTCTTCTTCTTGGGTAAGTGTTCCCTTAGTTGTGGGTGTTCCTATAGTTGCGTTAGTAGTACCGTTTTCACTGATATTATAACTATAACCACAGAACCGACACTACAAATCGACGTATTGGCTAGTTGATACACGGAATAGTTGAAAAGAGTGTTCAAATTGCTTTAAAACTCATGAAATATAACTAAACTTGCTAAAACTTTACTTGCTTGTACCAATAGTTGCGGTAAAGTGTTCCTATAGTGGAGGATCCCATAAGAAAACAAGTGATACCGCAACTATAGGAACACAAATTAAAAATATGTGTACCGCAACTAAAGGAACAGTGTACCAATAGTGGAGGTATTATTTTTCACTGACATGCCGTGGATTATTGGGATGAAATCATTTTTCTCAATAAGTCAAGGGTCGTTTTTTCCCGTTACAACATTAACATGTACATTAATTGCGCATCTTGAATTTGGGCGTTTAAATGAAGTTCAATCGTGCTTAGTACCACAGACAAACAGACGTCACACTCTCATCAATGTCCATCGACCACCTTTTTAACGGTCGATTCAAAAATATGTTAGGTGGCCAATCCGCCACCCGCAGCGCTCGCATCGTTATTGTTCGTGTTTGACGTTTACACACTACCGCCATCTGTTGGCCCGTCGGCCAAACACACCGATTATAGCATTGGGCGTACATGTCTTCGTAACTATGATTTTAATTGAGATTTGCTCTGAGTGTTACGTCTGTTTGTCTGTGTTAGTACCTCCACTATTGGTAAGTCTACCCTACGTCCTCAATGGGACAGAGCTTGCTTCTCAGCGTAGTGTTCTTATGAGCACTTCCGCAGTTATTAACTGGGAGCTTTCTTTGCCAAAGGCCATTTTCGCATTCGTATATCGTGTGACAGGTACGATGATACTAAATGCCCAGGGATGTCCAGGGAATTTCCTTTACGAAAAGATCCTGGACCGACCGGGAATCGAACCCAAACACCTTCAGCATGGCTTTGCTTTGTAACCGCGGACTCTAGCCACTCGGCTAAGGAAGGCCCCGATATTGTGATCCATGGCCTCGATTAATCCCAGGCCATAGATCACCTCGTGTGTTGTACTGGAGCGGCCAGTGCCTGCCGTCGTCACAGTATCTACGCTTTTTCCCACACTGTTCTCGTTAGGTTGATGTTGGTGTACACTTCCTTTCTTGGCGGGAACCTTAGCCGGTTACTGATGGGTCCAGATGCCTCTCCTTCACATTTCGCTAGTTGTTTGTTTTGAAGGATGCCGATATATCTCCGCTGGAATAGTCGCCATTGTTATCTATACTGCGCCATTAGCCCACTCGCGTGTCACCCGACCCTACTAAGTAAGGGAGTAGAATGTCGCCGCTGTCAGCCTCAATGCATATTATCCAGTACCGTTACTTGTTCTTAGTCGCGCGTTGCCAGTATACATAATTGAGACCGCACTGACGTTGGCCTCAATGTGCTCGAAGCACTCCTACTCGTAGTTCCAAGCCTTGTCCACTTGTATCGCGACCAGTATGCCATAATCAAGATCTTACTTGCATCAATCCTGATGAGGCGGTTGGTACTCCTGTTAGTTTGGGCTAGAGTGCTTTGGTACTTTAAGCGGCACCGGTCGCTTTGACAGTGTTGCATTCGGATTTTTGTGGTTTTTATGAAGGTTCATCAGAGCTCCTGAGCAACACCCCAAGTCGCCGAGATCCTAGGGGGGTCCGTTATGCCCCTGGACAATTGTCCCTGATGCCACGATAGATCTTACTTCGTAAGGCATCACTTACTCCATAAATACCATGAATGATCCTCAAATGATGGGATTGGGATCCATCACCATCAGCATGGGCTTGCTGAATAGCCGCGTGTTGACCGGCACAACTATTTTGGCCCCGCCTGTCTTTCACAGATTTGATTTCAAACTATCCAGTGTTTCACGTAACAGTCTAACTAGTGTAAAGTATATATCAAATGGGAAGAACCCACAGTGAATTTATTATACCACTTACACAATCAAACAATATCCAAAGGTACCCTTTTATAATTTGAAACCTACAATACACGAGGCAGTCTCAAAAACGTATCCCGTGCAGACAGTTCTGTTGGCTATCCGAAAAGCCTGTGACCCCTATCTCTATCGTTTTATTACATCCTGTAGACAGGATAGAGATCTCGGGTAAAACCGTACTAGTGAGTTAGTCGGTGGTGATCGCGTAGATATATTCCGTGTGGGGATATCGCGGTGTGATACACTTCGTGTTAGTGCGTGACACGGG
This sequence comes from Aedes aegypti, assembly GCF_002204515.2. Taxonomy (NCBI): domain Eukaryota; kingdom Metazoa; phylum Arthropoda; class Insecta; order Diptera; family Culicidae; genus Aedes; species Aedes aegypti. The sequence continues at coordinate 93,974,656 of NC_035109.1, read as the reverse complement.
ATCGAGACTTGCGGAAGAAGCAATATACTTTCAGTGCCATGAGCCCTCATGAAAACCGCGTGGTTGGACCATTACAATAGCTTAGTGTCCGGGGACAGTGCGATTCAATAGCTATTATCTACGGAGTAAAATAGGTCAAAAGCTCCATCGTGCCGCGTCCGTGTAGTTGAGTGTTCTTTTGTCGGGAACGACTCTGTTGCTGTCTCAGGTGAGGGTAGCTGAGTGAGATCGCTGGAAATCGGCTATCGTGTGAGATCTTTGGAGAGCTGGACTTTAGATGCCACGCAGTGGTGAAACTTTAGTGAAGAGTGAGGGTTATGAGTGAGAGTGAAAGCGACCTCTCATTTGAAGAAGCTTTAGGCCGCCTGAGTGTCGGGGGTGGTAGTGACCAGAGAGTTTCTGGGACAGTGAAGATTGAGAAAGATAACGATCTACCACCAAACGTTGTAGACCGCAGCAAGAAAAACAAACATTCGTATAAGTTGAAAATGGAAGAGCAGTATAAAGCCGAAATCGAAGCTCTCAGAACTGAGCTCGCTCAGGTCAAACTGGCTGCCCGAAGTGCTTCACAAGCAGTAGCCAGTACGAGTGCTACTATGAACACACGAATGCCTGATTTTAGGGAACTAAAGGAGTATGTGTCAACGTTCGATCCCAAGGTACCCTCGTGTTTATCTGCTGGTATATGGGTAAAGTCCATAGACGACACTGGAGATGTATATGAGTGGACGAATGCAGTCCGCCTTCATTGTGCAAGATTGAATCTCGGTGGATGCGCCAAATTATGGCTGGAAAGTTGTCCAAATGCGATGAGAGATTGGGCAACCTTTAAAGCCGAGATAGTGAAGGGTTTCCCCTCCAAGAAGAACCCAATATATTATCACAACTTGCTTTCTTCTCGTAAGTGGAAGCCTGGAGAGATCGTGGAAGAATATGTCTACGAAATGTTGGCATTGGGACGAAAAGGTGGATTTGATGAAGAAACCACGGTGACGTACATTACGAGCGGTCTACGTCAATATGTAAAGCGATCTGGGATGACTATCGGCAAAGTGTGTACAGTGGAAACATTACTTGAAGAGTTGAGATGGATTGACAGCGTCGATGCGGTGGCTGCCTCCAAGGTGGCGGATCCTAGTCCAGCAGTGCAAAGTGCTCAAAGGAAGAGTGAGTCGTTTTCAGACGTCTGTTTCCAGTGTCACCAAGCTGGACATATTGCTCGTCGTTGTCCTAGAGTGATGTGCCATCTTTGCAAAAAGGAAGGACATATGAAGAAAGAATGTCCCTCTGTTGCGTTCAAACGCGAAGCCCCCAGAAATCAAACCCCAAAACCGATGCGCGTGGTAGATCAGAAAAGTGCCTTCGTGAAAAATGTGCTTGTGGGTGGTGTTTCGATGAGAGCGCTAGTGGATACGGGCGGAAAAGTTTCCACTATTCAAGAAAAGTTTGCGAAGAACGTCGGTGAGATTAAACCGAGCCAGAAAGTGCTTCGCGGTTTCGGGAAGAAGGAGATTGCTGTTACTTCGAAAGTGTGCGCCGAGTTGCAGGTGGATGGTGTGTCCCTGCCAGTGGAGTTGCAAATCGTACCAACCTGGGTACAAGACACAGCGGTGATTTTGGGCGAAGATATTATTGATAGTGAGGGGTTAGTGATGATGAAACGCAAGGGCGATGTGCGGTTTGAGTGGGATGGAGCACAACAACAACGACAATCGCCACGTGAACCTCGCCCTCGTGATAGCAGTGTAGAATCGTCGATTGCGAATATGTATACGATTGATGTGGAATCAAAGGGGCAAGCTATAACCGAAAATCAGATCAACAGTGATGGATCGGTAGAGTACAATACGCATTTGTGCCGGTTGATAGCTAACTACAGAGACTGCTTTGCGTTGAACATGAGAGAGATGGGTCATGCTACGTCTGCCGAAATGAAGATCAGTTTAACGAGTGATGAACCTGTATATGTTAAACCACGAAAACTTGAGTACGCCCGAGAGAGTGTTTTGGCTGAAATAGTGCACGATCTGTTGGAAGCTGGTATAATAGCTGAAACTGAGTCCCCTTACAATAGCCAAGTTGTGTTGGTACCAAAGAAGAACAATGAGTTTCGAATGGCTATTGACTATCGTCTTCTCAACTCCCGAACAATCAAAGATAAATTTCCGATGCCCGATATTGAGTCGTGTTTGCAAAAATTAGCGGGGGCGGATTTGTTTATCACCATTGATTTATATAGTGGTTATTACCAAATTCCACTAGAACCAGAAAGCCAAAACTTTACTGCGTTTTCAACGGTAGATGGGCACTACCGTTTTCTTCGTATGCCCTTTGGACTGGTAAATGGGTGCGCGGTGTTTCAAAGAGCGATGAATAAAATAGTGGAGAAGTTGAGAAAGCAAAAAAATATTATTGTGGCGTACATTGATGATTTGATTCTGCCGGGGAAGACGGAGGAAGAGTTGTTACACAAGCTTGAGCGACTGTTAGTGGCATTGCGCGAAGAGGGTTTCACTATAAATTTAAAGAAGAGCTACTTTTTCATGCGTCAAGTTGATTTCTTGGGATTTGAAGTTGGTAAAGAAGGTGTGCGGCCAGGTGAACGAAAAACAACGGCTGTCGCAGAGTTTCCTGTGCCCGAGACAGTACACACAGTTCAACATTTCCTGGGATTGTCGGGATTCTTCAGAAGATTTGTGCAGAATTACAGCCTTATCGCGGAACCTCTATTCCGCTTGCTACGAAAAGAGGCCGAGTTTGTGTGGGAGGCAGAACAACAGCAAGCGTTTGATAAACTTAAGGAGCTGTTAGTGGAAAGGCCCGTGCTTGTGCTATATGATCCAAATGCGGAAGTGGAATTACATACCGATGCGTCAAGCGTCGGCGTAGCAGGAATTTTGCTGCAGAAAGTGAACGATGTGTGGAAGCCAGTGAGTTATTTCAGCAAGAAGAATTCGAAGACCGAAGTGAACTATCATAGCTACGAGCTGGAAATGTTAGCTGTGGTGGCGAGTGTTGATCGGTTCCGGCAATACTTGGTAGGACGTTTCTTTGTGATTCGCACAGATTGCTCGGCAATTCGTGATGCTTATGCGAAAAAGGAAATGAATAAGAGAGTGGCGCGATATTTTTTGAAGCTTCTAGAATATGATTTCCGTATCGAACATCGTGAGGGCTCTAGAATGCAACATGTCGATGCACTGAGCAGGTCGCCTACAGAAGAACCGCGCGAGCTTGAAACTGTGGCGGATTGTATTATGGTGTTAGAGTTATCGAATTCGGATTTCTTGGTCAGTATGCAACGACAGGACCCTCGTTTGCTAGCAGTGATTGATAAACTGGCCAATGATCCGAGGTGTGATGAAGATCGACAGATACAGCAGAACTACGTTGTGGAGAATAATCGGTTGTATCGAAAGATTGGTGATCGAAAGTGCTGGGTCGTCCCAAACAGCGTGCGCTGGCGTATAGTGAAAAGCTACCACGACGATAAAGGACATTTTGGCGAGCAAAAAGTGTTATCCATGCTGCAGGATTTATTTTGGTTCCCTAAAATGAGAAAGTACGTCCGTGCGTACATTGCGGCTTGTCCAAAGTGCGCGTTTTTTAAATCAAAACCAGGTCGACCAGAAGGGTTTCTCAACCCGATACCGAAGACCCCCGTGCCCTTTCATACAGTGCACATGGACCATTTAGGTCCATTCCCTAGGTCGGCGAAAGGCAACGAACACATTTTAGTGGTGATTTGTGGATTCACGAAGTTCTTGCTGATGAAAGCGGTGAAAACTACTAACGCTCAGCCAGTAGTGACAATGCTGGAAGAAATTTCCTGTGTTTTGGGGTTGCCGTCTCGTATCATTACTGACCGGGGTACCGCTTTCACTTCAAACGTGCTACGGAAGTTTTGTGACGATTATGGAATAGACCACGTATTGATTGCTGTTGGAACGCCGAGAGGAAATGGTCAAGTGGAGCGGAGCAACCGAACCATTCTTACCGCCATTCGAACCATGGTGGATTCAGGCGACCGGAAATGGGATGAGAAGGTGAGAGCAGTGCAGAGTGCCATCAATACTGCACCGAATGCGACGACAGGCCTCTCGCCAACGTCATTGGTGTTGTCGTACAGGCCGAAAGATATGGTGCAAAATGAAATTGTGTCAGTGATTGCGGTTGAAAGCGAAAATCCTCAAGTTACTACAGATGAGCTACGGGAACGAGTTCAACATGCTACGCAAGTGAGTCAAACACGGCAGAAGAAGTACTACGATGATCATCGACGTGAGGCCCAGAAGTACGAGGTAAATGATATAGTTTTGGTGGCAAAGGATCAGTACATTCCGGGGGGAAGTCGCAAGTTGGAGGCTCGATTCAAGGGCCCATTCATTGTATCGGAGGTGCTGACCAACGATCGTTATCGCGTCACAACGGTGCCTGGCTTTGAAACGGCAAGAAGGTTCAGTACCGTTTACTCAGCGGACCGGATGAAGCGATGGTGTTCAATTGCGGATTTGGAGGACACTGTACATAGCAGTGATGAAGAAGAGTACTGAAAACTTTGAATTTGTTAATGAAAGTGAATAGAATGACGATGAGGACATCTATGAAGTCTGGGTGTCCGAATGTAAAGTATATATCAAATGGGAAGAACCCACAGTGAATTTATTATACCACTTACACAATCAAACAATATCCAAAGGTACCCTTTTATAATTTGAAACCTACAATACACGAGGCAGTCTCAAAAACGTATCCCGTGCAGACAGTTCTGTTGGCTATCCGAAAAGCCTGTGACCCCTATCTCTATCGTTTTATTACACTAGTTTCGTCAGAAAACCATGTTCAGGCATCATCTGTGCAGTTAATTTTTATTCGCTGAATTGTACGCTGCCTTGAAATAAATAAAAGTTAAAATATAGATAAAATATCTCAACGAAAAAATATGTTTTTGTTTTAGAATGAAGCAACTTAAAAAAAAGCATTTCAAAGTCACTCAAATTCACGGTACGCAGTCCAACGGATGCACATGGCATGGTTTACCTCGCGCAGCGGGATCCAACGGGAACAAATGGAACAGTATGACACTAATTTCGGCAAAACCATTAAGTTGACTTTTTATTCTGACTTGGGAAAATGGAATAAAATTAGCACAACGAGACATTGAAAGACCTAATGGATGATATATGTACCGAGCGAACAGCCCAGGTGATGTTTGCTTAACTGATGGTGCATTTTCGGGACGGTTGTCAAACGTGACAAGTGAAACAAGCTTTGACTCGATCCAAACCAAACTAGGATGGATCGTTACATTTCTGGGAGAGAGCGTCCCCAGCGTTAATTAGCGAGATTGATGTGGGACATGAACGGGACATATCTAATTGGGTGGGATAGACGGAGGATGATTTATTGTTCACTCTTTAAAATTGTTTGAATAGCGGTAGCCAGCCAAATGAATAGAAGTAATGACACGCTAAATGCATGAAAAATGTTTTCAGATCTTCATTACCCAGTCTTTTCTGTAGAAATCCAAAGAATCATATAGGATTTATCTGAAAACATATAAAGTTTCTCACATAATGCTTATCAATTTATAGCATTTACTGCTCCGGGATTAATTTTGATTGGCTTGATCTGATAAAACTTGACATTTGAAGTGATATTTCTATTCAATTTGATTTTCATCACTTCCAGAATTACGTTCCTACAAAAAACGTTTCCCGCCAAAAACAAATCCACGTGCATCACGTATGCAGAAATAAATTCACACACACTTCACGTGCAATTCGTCGCGGTAGATTTCCTTACGCTAAACGCATCATTTGCGGGAAAATGTGTTTACGCTCGTAAATTAAGTTGCTATTCCATCCTCCCACATCGTTACGTGTTGGAGATTCTGGTTAACTTCAGTCAACTCAAAAACCCCACTCGGGGAATGCGCGTGCCAGTTTTGCAATGGGTCACCACCGCTGCTTCTGTGAGATGGAAGCAACGGGCGCAAATAATTATTAATATTTTGTTTACCGACCGCGTGCGGTATAGACGAAGCCGAAGCCGCATTTCAAAGATATTCGAAGGGAGTAATGCGGCGATATTGACCACAGATAAATGGAATCAACTTTTGAGAAACTGAATATGTGATGCGGTTTATTGGGCGACATGGGTTATTCTAAAATTTATATTTAGAAAAGGTATCAGATTCGGATCAATGTGCTTATCACACGCATTCAGTTAATTATATATTGATTACTTGAGAATCAACAAAATAAAATAATATCAGTTATCGACTTAAAATCTGACTTCTCAAAAAAAAAAAAAACAATCAAGCACTTCGACAAGAATCATCTACGGATCTTGCAAGAAATTATTTTCAAAAATTATTATGCATGCAAAAAGAGTATATGACAAAAAAAAAAACAAAAAAAAAACAAGGACAGAACTCGCATAACTTACGATCTTGCCCTGAAAGCCATTTGTAACCAAATGTCTAGCTCGTTGTATTTAAGCAAATGAACGGACCAAGATAAAAACTATCACCAGTGGGAGATAAAGGATGATCGTTATAGCATGGTTGAATAACTTGTAAATTCATTCGTCTGTTCAGTAACAACAAGCTACACACTTGGGGACCATTGGCTTTTAGGGCGAGATCATAAATTAGGCGAGAGAAGGTCGATATACAAAAGGGCGAAAAGACGGAAGATCGAAGAACAAATAAGAAGGGACAGAAAGTCGAACATTTTTTACGAAAAGGGAAAGCTTTCCTACCAGGCAAATCATTTTCAATTTTGTGTCCATTCGCCATTTTGTCTTTCGACCTTTTGTTCCTAGACCATACAAACAGGAGTTTGTCCAATAATCACACTAGGGTTCATTCCAGGAATCGTTACCTTGAATTTCTCTAGCGACTGTTTTGTACCTTATCAAGGTATTTTTTTAATTATTCTGGGAATTCTTCTGAAATTCCTCTGAAAATTTCGACGAAATATGTACAAAGAATTTTTGTCAAGACTGCTCTAGGAATATATCTAACTTTTTTTGTTGAGATCACAAGGATTTACTTCATGAAGTGTTCGTCATTCTTAAAGAACATACAGGAAGTTTATGGGGATTCCTCCAAGCATTCGTCTGAGGCAGTAAAATCACTGGCCTAAGGTGGCAGTTTCTGTAATTTTTCTGTGTATTTTTGGAAATTATTGTTATTATTTATCTTTATTTGAATGGATTTTCGCTCTTATCAATCTAATATTTATTTCAAAACATGTTCAGATACACCTCTGAAAACTCCTCCGTGAACTATTGTAAAGATTCCTACAGGTATCATTGCTATGCATTGCAGGAATTTTTCAAGGATTCTACCAGGAACGTCCCAAGCCTCCACTAAAAACATAAACACCCCCCCCCTAACGCTTTTTCTATGGAAGTTTTTAAAATTTTGTATGAGTCGTAACGCTCGATCGTACCCCCTCCCCCTTAGAGCGTTGCGTAATTTGTGGACGTCGACTACTATGTGCCAGCCACAAACAAGAAATCAACTTTATCCCATTAAAATCTGCTGAGAAATTGCCGTGGGAGGAAAGTTGGTGGCAGCGTCTTATAGGAGACCTGACTGTATTACATTGGATTCCGCAAATTACTGCGAGAAAAATTCCTGGACAAATCATTGGCCCTGAATGAACTTCTGGTTATTCTAGAAGGAATACCTTGAGAACTTCTGAGATGATTTTTCGGAATATTCTAGAAAAATTCTATGTGGGAATAGCTGAATGAATTTCTAGAATTCTTTATGCTGAAGAATTTATTGCTAATATCTTGGAGAAGATTCTATCGAAATACGTGGATAAATTATTACATGAATCTCTGTACCAATTTTGATTATCAGGCGCAACATTTCTTACATTCTTGGAATACCTAGTTTTTAGTAGAGGTATAATTATGAAAGAACTTTTCAAGAAACCCTTGGAAGCATTTCATTAGTAACCAACAGAGAATTGGCTCAGTAAACCAGTCGATCTAAACGTTTTAACCTTCCTTGTGCATTGGGGTCATTTTTGGCCAATCGGCACGGTAAATAAGCTGTAACTTTGTAGAGAAAAGAGATATAAATCTGAAATTTTCTGACTTTTCCTAACTTTTGAAAACGAACATTTTCGTGCTAAAAGAAGCTTTCAGCGACCTCTAGGAGCGGCGCTACAAAAAAAGTGACACATTATGTATTAAGGGTCAAAAATGACCCATGGCTTTAAAACGCTCTCAAAAATCCATTTCTTAACTGATTTTCGTTCTTTTAGCTTTATATGAAAGATATGGAACTCAAGAATGGAACCCTGGCAATTGTTTGTCAGTATGGTCATTCTGGGCACAAGGGCACAAGGGAACCTGGAACCTGTTTCAGAAAGAACTGGCGTATATCATATTCAGCAGTTCATACACATGTATATAACGACGGTTTGAATTTCATGGTTTTTCATTCCGATTTACAAGAGCACCAAGAGGACCAACATTTAGATTTGGCCGCTATTTCGGAGTATTCCGGAACCGGTTCCGCTAGGGTGTGATGTGGACATTTTCAGACCATCATATAGTACCATCATGCGACGGCTCAAAATACATGATTTTTCATCCAGATGTAAATGGACACCATGCCATATACCTGGCGTTACGCACCTAGTAGAACAGAGCCTGCTTCTCAGCATTTATTAACGGAGAGGTTTGCCATCTTACTATTTTTGCCTATGTATATCACTTGGCAAGCACGATGATATTGTATGCCTGGGAAGTCGAAAAAATTTCCAACCCGGAAAGATCCTCGTCCGGTGGGATTCGAACCCATGCCCCTTAGTTTGGTCTAGCTGAGAAGCTGCGTGTTTACAGCTGGGCTTCCCAAACATAAGAATCTCAGAAAAAAAAACTACCAACAGTAACGTCTAAAGAAACATCTTGAGGATATCTGAGATATCAATAAGAAATTTAAAAAAAATAATGGAATCTATTGAACAATTTGTGCTTATTCTGCGCGACGTGTAAGGTGAGACGAGTCGAATGAAGTGACAATTGTCGACTCGTTTCCATTTGATTAACCCCCGACAGCTTCATTTTTTCACCACAAAAAATATTCAGACGGCGATTACTTTTTTGTTTTTCGATGTTTTTGCACCATTTTTTCACAAGCCCTCAAAAAAATATTTTATTTTTAGAGTCTGCGTCAATACTGATCATTGGTCATATGCTTTTGAAGATATTCAGATGTTCCTTGGGGGACCGACATTCCCCATACAAAAAAAATCTTTGGACGCCATATTGTTTTTGATCAATTTATCGAAAAACTAAAATGTGGGCTATACAATTTCAGGTTATAGGGAGCTTCTCTGAAAAAATCATTCAAATCGGTCGTCTTCAAGAAATCTTAAAATTACAATACGATGTCTTTTTAAGTTTTAAGGATCCTAATGCGGCCAAATTGGTACCAGACACATAAATGTTCATTAATCGAAAACAGTTGCACCAATGTGCTTCATTTTTTCACAACAAACTCACATTAAAGTATTGTTCCGAACAGCGAATGACCGAACATGACAAAAAATCTGTAACCTGAAATATTTACGTAGGTTGTAGAAAAACGTCGCTCCTACAAGAAATTTCGGAATATCTCCGAATCTTTATGACTTATGATCGATATCGACACAGTGTGGTACGCAAGTAATGATACGTCTTATCTGTTTGATAGTTTATTACAGAATAATCCTATTCATCTCTACGTCAGTCAATACTCAAAAGTCAATGGCTGCTATGTTTAGTATATAGTGTACTATTGTGAGTAGTGTCGTAACTTACTTTACCTAATTACTACACACAAATACTTAAAATAGGAGAGTTTTGAGGGCTTATGAAAAAAATGTTGCAAAAACATCGAAAAACAAAAAAGTTATCGCTGTTTGAATATTTTTTGGGGTAAAAAACTAAGCTACCGGTAGAGAGGTCGCATTAGTCGTCTCACGTCACTGGAGGTGAGAGCGATTCGTCTCTACTCACACGCCGCGAAGAATAAGCACAATTATTTCATGTGGTTTGAAATAAAAAATGAAATAAGTAGATGAACAAACCGAATTTAGTACTATACCATTTAATTCCACTAGAGTTTGTATCCTTTGACAGATACGCGTATTTCGATCTCAACTGTAAGGCCGTCTTCAGTGTCGTGTACTAGACTAGTAGAAGCATTAACCTAAGAATGCTAATGTCGCTACTGTTCGTGTTACCAACATCTAGTTTGCCACGCGCTGACAGCTTGAGTACCGGTCCTCAAAGTGTCAAATACATTTTAAAATCATCCACTACAACATAGCATCGAACAAACAATGAAAAGATACAGTTAAAGGTGATAATAAACTAATTCAGTTTTGTGAGAACAGCGCCATTAGCGTTCTATCACTAATGTTTGTATTACTAGACTCGACTTACACGTACACGACACTGAAGACGGCCTTACAGTTGAGGTCGAAATACGCGTATCTGTCAAAGGATACAAACTCTAGTGGAATTAAATGGTATAGTACTAAATTCGGTTTTTTCAGATCGCGTTTTATGGTCAGCCGAATTTTGGCTAATGGTTATTTAATTCCCGGAAGTTTCCTCGTGAATTTCAGTGTTTTTTTTTACCACAAGTGGCCATACTTATACTTGGTATTATTGATGAAACTTAGCGCTAAATATGCAACGAAAACATATAAATTCGAGCTGAAAATTCATTCTAAAGTGATGGTTGTCGCGTGTGTTATAGTTCGGAGTATCGTTCCAGTTTAATGTTAAGTTTAAATGGGAAATAGTGATATTAGGAAAACTCTTTAGATAAAAGATACAATCAGTCGCTTTTCGTTAAAAGCATAGGGAATCGAAAAGGTTTCCCGCTGCCAACCGGAGGGTGAAAAAATCATGCGAATGATCGGGTACCTCATGTGTTACCAAGGTGATGGTGTGTTGGTTGACATTTGGAGGATTGCTTCTTTATTCAAATGTGATGGGTTGCTGTGATTAATGATGTCTTACGAGGGGATAGTGTTCGTTTTGTGAAAATTTAAAATTGTGTTTGCTAGAAAACCCTACTAGAATATGTCAATATTCTTATATCAATTTGCTGCTGAATTGTGCTACTGCTGTCGCTTATGGATACATGCTGAGCTGCAACTTTGGTGAGGAGTTTCCAATTTATTCTTTTCGTTCAACATTGTAAATTTGGGATTTTACATACATTTATCCTATATCCTATAAATGGGAGAGGGATCAGATTTACTTTTCTTTTCGTTTCAGAGAGCGGGTAAAGGCGCTTAAGCCAAGGCTTCAGTGCCAGGACATACGGAAAAAATACCTGTGTCCCATCCCAAGGAAAGAAGTCCAAACAGCAATGGAGTGTGCATTAATTATTTTAGCTACGCCACTTCCATCAATTTTACATTTTCCCTCTAAACGAAACGGTTGGTACGGTTGTCCCCGTTTCTTCTCTTGTAAAATTGAAAATTTTTCGCTCATCATGTTATTCATTCGTGAATAATCTGATGGTCGTGATTTTTTTTAATTATCTTCAAACCCAAGTCTGCACAGTAGGCCTGGCCATTTTAATATTTGTAACATATTAACGATATGCTGCAAATATTAATGTCGACAAGAAAATACAGGAATTATTTCCAGTATTTCCAGGATGCTTTTCAATACTGGCTGTGCAAGCCCTTAGATTAGATAAGATTAGATTAGATAGTACTAAATTCGGTTTTTTCATCTGCTTATAGGTATTCTACTAAACAGCTCGAAGATTTATTATCAAAAATGAAATGTTGAACATTCATGGTGGTATAACCTAAGAAATTACTACTAGAGCAATTTGTGGAAAAAAAATCCTTAGGAATCTTTGTTCGTATTCATTGAGGAATTTCTGTAAGAGTGTTCAAAAGCTTTTGTGAAACCGTGAACAAAATTTGAGGCATTTTTTAGAAGAAATCGTGGATTAATTTATAACAGAATCTTTATGAAAATTAGGATATCCATCCATCAGGGAAATCCGGGAAAAGCAAGAAAAATTCCAAGAATTACAAATGACCAGGAAATAAAAATGCCCGGGAATTTGAAGAACACAGCGGGACGTTTCGTTTCAAACATAAGAATACAGGATTGTTTCAATTACATTTTTTCCAGGAGGTGCACGACTCGTACTTCGCATCATGATTAATTTGTGAAGAACTAGTTATGAGATGAGTTAAAAATCACACAAATAAAATAAAAAATCTCAATCTTAAGAATAAACCTTTAAAGATTCTCTTAGATGAACTCCTGCACATAACTTAGAGTAACAACTGGATAAATCGATGGAAGAATTAATGAAAGCATATCTAAAGAAAACACTTTGATAGTCCCTGGTAAAATTTTCAAGGTAATCCCTATGAAAATTAATAGCAGTGTATTTCGTGCAAGGATTTCGTAGAGCAAAGTCTTAAGAAATTCTGCGAAGCATTCTCACGGCAGGAACTTCTGGACGAATTTTTGGTAGAATTGGTGGAGAAATCTCTAGATAATTTTCCTAAAGATTGTCTTGAGAAATCTGAAATGAAATTTCAGAACAACCTTTGCAATAGTTGCGTCAAAATCTCAAAATTCCTTTGACTAGCGATTCCATCCTGGCCAGTTATGGGCACCAGTTTCATACAGTTCCTTCAAGATTTCCCCAAAAAAGACTAGCATTTCTTTCAGGAATAACTCCAGAATTTATCCAGGCATGTCGTGATGCAAACGCAATTATTTTTTGCTGAGAAGTTCATGTGAGAGTTTGAACGGCTTGCGCATGATTGGCATAAACCTGGGAGGGAGGCACAGATACTACACACGAAATATGACACAATACTTTTCCAAATTGCAAGATAACTTCCGCTCACCTACGACTATCAAGGCAGGCTTGGGAAAAATCGATAGTTTTCTTTTATTGTGTACCTCCGATCTTTCTGGACAAACTTGGAAAAAGTGCTATAGTTTTATGTGCATTAATTTTAATTTTGATTGGAAAACAGAAAAAAGATGCATATTTCAATACTATATATTCGATCAAATTAAAATGTACCGTAAAACGGGGTAACTTCGATAGTTTTTTCGAAGAAAACTTCAATATTTATGCATTCTGTATCAAAGAATTATATTTTATATTTTTAAAACAAGTACTGACATCCTAGCTATCGATTGCACTTGATAGATTGCTAAAAGATTTATTCTGAATGGATATATAATTTTTCATATAATCGAAAGTTGGTTTTCTGTTTTGGGGTAACTTTGATAATGGAGTATAAATCGAACAAGATTGAATGAATCACGGAACATTTATAGGGCGTTGCATACCTCTAGGCGTTTAACGCTATATGGAAATTTCTGACTTAGATTACAAAAATGGTCCCAGTTTGTAAAAATGGTTTTCGCTAAGAGATTTGAGACCGAATTCATGTTCTACTATAACTAGGCTGTCATGGGTAAGTGACGAACTCATTATGACTTTATCAAACAGTGGTCGTAGAACAGATTGTTTGTAAGCGTTGCAAAAATGCTAAAATCGTGTAAATTTTTAATATTTGCATAAAAATCCTCAAATGCACTTGATTTCAACGAAAAAAGCTTTGACATGAAGTGTCATACTAATACTCTTTACTTTTGCATTCGTTTTCCTTAACTGATTGACAGAAACTTCGATATTTCGTTTACTATGTTAGGGGTCTCGCAAAGTTACCCGCATTATCAAAGTTACCCCGTTTCACGGTACTATCGTGGCATTGCTTTTGGGTGTGCAGGAATTGATTTTCAACCGATTGTTGTCAACTTTGTAGAAATGCAAAAATTTGTTTTGATCAATTACTCGCTTTTATCAAGTTTATCCATTCTTTAAGATCTGGGCACACAGTGACAGTTCATGACAGCAGAATCTCGGCTCACTATGACGTACATAAATTTTGTATCGGTTTCTCCCTCCCAGGCATAAACACAAAGTGGAATAAGAAAAAACTCAGCAATCACAGAAAAAGAAGACTGTCTTCGCGAGTCTCGTCTCAGATAACAACGGTTGTCTATCTAATATTCCTTCCCTTCCCCGATGACCGTAAGGACGTGGTCAATCACGGAATAGCAACTATAAATTGTACGGTCATCTATGCTCATGCTCATTCGTATGGAAAACGAATTTGGAAACTTCACAGCCCATTTTCTCAATGCCTACTTTTTACAGATAGGACTGACTTGCGATTCACGGCAGTGCAGATGGCAGTGGTGTGAAACGTCAAACACGAACAAAAACGATGCGCGCGCCACTCGTTGTGAAGTTGGGAACATAGCGAATTTGAAATGATCGTTAAATGAGTGGTCTATGGAAATTTCGTCAGTGTTACGACTGTTTGTCTGCATTCATGCAAAAAGGATGAAGAAATAGTGTAAAAAAAGTTCAAACCATAACCAATGAGCGTAACAACTACTTTAATCCCCTTTTGTCTATGTTTTCAAACCGTTAAAATTCTCTCGTAAAATAACACTCATTATGGCGATTCACGTTCAACTAGAAAGCCATTAAATCTCGCTAACTTTCCTTTGATATTCGATTTTGGCACCGAATCCAATTCATCCGGTACAATTCTGTCCACAACTTTCGACGGTTGTCAACTGGCATTACCCTGTGCTGATTCGCTTCGGTTAGACTAGAATCATAAAAATGAAAGATAATTGTAGGGTAAGGTGCCAACTTTCTAGAAACTCTGAAAGTTTTGTTTTCTTCCTTGCTTTTTTCTCTAGTTAACTTTGGTAAAATTATAAACCAACATCCATTTTTTTTCAATGACTTGCATTTTGTATCGCAATTGGAATATTGAACCTGTTGACTTGAATTTCGATTCTTCTTTGTACTGACAAGTTCAGTTTCAATACTATTAGAATCACATGTTGTTCTCATAATTTAAATGTAATTTATCCTACAATGATTCGTTGCTACTATTTTTAATCTAGACGGAGATTAGGAGCACACCCTACTACTAGTAGATATGATAGATCGATATATCCATCGATGGATCGATCACTCTTCTCGCGTAATTGCATGGGAAAAGTATAATTTTACAGTGGCATATTTACGAGAGGATGTGTTTTACTAGCTGTTTTGATGTTCGGAACAACGCCAACGTTTTGATCCTCGTCTTCGACACCTAATCCAATGTGTTGCCGGACTGGACGTAAAGTGGCACTCTGTTTGGGTACTTATGTGCCCGTAATAATATTTTCGATGGACGATCATTCCCTTGGGTTATTGCTCCAGGCTAAAAATTATTTACTGTGAAAATATATTGAACGGCAGATGTGATGATAGATGAGTGATTTATGAGATGCAAAAGGGTGCAGGCATGGGTGTTAGCGTGGGTCATGAATAGGTATATGGGAAACATACATTCTCCAGTCCACTTTTTGGATGTCATTTGGGTCCCATGACTACTGTTCAAAATTACTACAAATACCAAAAACCTGATCTAATACAAAACAGCATGACCTTAATCCTAATAGCACCCTCAAATTCAATGTTGAACAGTAAATTCGACAATGGGTTTTCTTCTTGCAACCCGTCTAGAATCTAGACACCTCGTCTGTAATCCGAACAATCGATTTCAAACCATCCAGCGTTGCATATATCAACACAATTAGTTTCACCGGAAAACCATGTTCATCGACTATATTGCAGCTTGACGGCTCAAAATAACTACTTCTTAAAATAAATTCCAAATTACTAATATAAGCATCTTTACTGCCTAAATCTTTTCCCACAGATGGTGCCATAATCCAACGCGTCACTCTGGACCACGACTTCACCGATGATTCCGAGCTAGAATCCATCCCTCGAGGGCTCCTCCTGGAGGGCAATGGACAACGGATCGAAGTCAAAGACATCGAGGACACGCCCGATTTTTCAATGATCAGCATCACGCGTACGCTTCGCAAAGATCAGATCATATCCGACATTGTTCATACGGGTGGAAACGCAAAAGACCACCCAGTTCAGTGGTACGGAGGTCCCGAGCAGATGGAACAGTTCTATCCAGTGCAGAGGTTGCGCTTCGAAGACTATGCATACGTGCCCAAAGAGCTGCATAGTGCAGCGATCGTAGAACGATACTGGATCAACTCTGCTGGGGTATTTTTCTACGTGGAGAAAGAAGTTCCGCTGTTCATCGATCAGGATGAAGAAACGCTGCGATTGACGGCTAAGAAAGAACTTCCTTACTATACATACGATGACACGTTCGTGTTCAACTACAGGATCGGAGTGGCGAAGAACGTGAAGGAAGCGCACCTGAAGGCGGTCGATAAAATCCTAAACAAACCGGTAGACATTCCCGATGAACGGATGGTTCGACATCCCATTTGGTCAACGTGGGTACGCTATAGGAGACCGATAAGTCAACAAACTGTCCTGGACTTCGCAAAGGAAATCAACGACTATGGATTCAAGAACGCACAGCTGGATATCGATGACTACTGGGAGAACTGCTACGGGTCATTGATCTTCAACTCCATAACGTTTCCGAATGTTACCGAGTTGACGGAACAGCTGAAAGAAATGGGGTTCCGAGTCACGCTATGGGTTCATCCGTTTATCAACAAGAACTGCCAACCGTGGTATACCGAAGCTAT
Organism: Aedes aegypti; assembly: GCF_002204515.2. Classification (NCBI taxonomy): domain Eukaryota; kingdom Metazoa; phylum Arthropoda; class Insecta; order Diptera; family Culicidae; genus Aedes; species Aedes aegypti. The sequence continues at coordinate 93,957,973 of NC_035109.1, read as the reverse complement.
GACCAAAGGGTAATGTAGGAGAGTTATCGAGTTTACTCCAGTCGTTGAACTATATCTTATTTTTTCAGATTTTTCGTTAAGTCTCATAATGAGACCGTCGGGTACAAGACCAAATGGTGGAACAGCGAGGAGAACGAAGCGTCGTACATCAACTTCAACAACCCAGCTGCGGTAGACTGGTTCCGACAGCGGCTCCTGGAGTTGCGCGACCAAGGCATCGACAGTTTCAAGTTCGATGCCGGCGAAACGAGTTGGGCGCCAATGGATCCCGATGTGGAAGGCCCGAAAGCACTGCTGCCGGCCAGTATGACGACGAGTTTCGTTCGAATGTGTGCCGAGTTCGGGCCGATGATCGAGATTCGCACCGGGTGGGCCACGCAGGATCTGCCGGTGTTCGTAAGGATGCTCGATTTCGATACCCGTTGGGGCAGGAACAATGGGTTGCAGTCGTTGATTCCAACGTTGCTGCAGATGAACTTGAACGGGTACCCGTTCGTGCTGCCGGACATGATCGGTGGGAACATGTACGGTAACGATATCCTCACGAAGGAGTTGTTTATACGGTGGCTCCAGGCGACCACATTTATGCCGAGTATGCAGTTCTCCAAGGCCCCGTGGGATATTGACTTGGAGGTAGGTATCGACAAATTGCATGCATATATGTGCCCAACTTGATGAATTCAGCTCTGATATCAGCCGTATAAGCTGCTTTATTGTTTTTTAGTGAGCCGTTGAATGACATCCTTAACGTTTCTTAAAATCATCCGCTGAAATGGCGTAGACATTTTTTCCGTTGTCTTGAATCTCATTGCTTTCAGCACCAATAAGGTGTTCATCAATGTGCTGCTTTTACCTTTCGGTCACCTCACGTTTATACAACAAGATTAAACCATTCTTATCCCTGCCCATCTCGACTTGCGACACAAAGCTATTGTGGGCTTCGTTGAGCTTCTGAAAGCTGGTAACGAAAACCATAAAGAATCGGTTACGAGGCCGTAATACGCTTTTTTCAATTCAATTTTTTAGCTATTAAGTGCGTGAATTAAGAGGTTGGTGGGGGTCGGGCCTGGTGTAGTGGTTAGAACACACGCCTCTCACGCCGAGGACCTCGGATCGAATCCCATCCCCGAGATAGTCACTGACAAAAAAATTGTAGTGACGACTTCCTTCGGAAGGGAAGTAAAGCCGTTGGTCCCGAGATGAACTAGCCCAGGGCTAAAAATCTCGTTAATAAAGAAAAAAAAAAAAAAAAGAGGTTGGTGAATGCAGGGCTTCGCGTATCTGAAGGAATGTCGCTTTGCGTGTCCCTTAGCCTCCTGCCCAGCAACTTTTATCCCTACTTCCTCGCTGTAATGGCACAGTAACCTTAGAAAAGATCGAGGGACCAATCCCGTTGAAAACTTTGGTCATATGGTAGAAGTACACCTCTCCATGCTTCCTATTCACCCACGTCGACAAGTTTGGGATGAGCCAGTGGGTCCATCTTCCTTTCTCCGCGCAGTCCCACTCGTGCTGCCACCTCGCCTTAGATCTGACTCTGACCATTTTCCGTATGTTTCTGACGTCTCTTCGTTGGTAGCACTCGATGTCCTACGCCAAAGTGATTCAAATGTGAATCATACCGACTATAACGTACACAGCATCTGACGATATCATTCTATACGCAGTCGCAACTCGCACTACCATCAGCCGAAGCTTTTAAATAGATGAGTGGTATGCAGAGGGGTACCGTAAAATGGGGTGAAGTTGATCACTTTCGAGCGATTCTGTTCTGTATCTTCTAGTAGAATGCAGGTATTATTATCCAAATATTTTTAAAACATGTACTGGTTGGATATCTGTCGAATTACACAAACAAAATTTCGACGAAATGTTCATTTAATAAGAAAAACATTTTTTTAAACCAAAATGTGGAGTTTTTGATTCCGGGGTGAAGTTGATCAATTATTGCGATAAGCTTCCAAAAATAAAGAGATATGCTATTAACTAAATTTGGGGTCACTGAATCTGGATCAAGTCTCAAAAATCTTACAACTCAATGATATATCGGTCAATTTCAAATTTGAATGTTGTTAATTACAGAACACACCACATTAAACGCCTAAAGATATGCAATTTTCTTTGAAATTAGCAACTCGTGCACAAAATAATACATTTTTACTCAGAAAATGATTGTTTATCCACAATTTACATTCAAAATTGGATTTACAGAACATATCTGGAATGTATGAATCAGTTTATTTAAATGGTGTCTTTATATAGCCTTGTAAATAGTCGATTGTTTGGAGAAGAACCCTTCAACAGTTCATCAAACATTTCATAAAAACCCTGTTTTTTTATGATACAATTATCTTGAATGTCAAACCAGACTTAGGAACATCAAAAGCAGCCATCAGGTAATCGACGTCACATAAATTGTGCTAATTGAATTCGAATCATAGCTCTCTTGACAGTTTATACAATTGGGTACGTGAATGATAAACTTTTCCCCACTGATCAACTACACCCCGAATTACGGTATTTGTCGATTAACGGAAGAATGCTCAAGCTGAGAATTGAAGGTCGATATTTAGGTTTAACATGATCTACGCACTAAGTCCACACTCCGGAAGCTCTGATGATGACAAGGACGTATTTTATGCGCAGCTCGAATGCGAGTACAACTGCTGCCAAAGCTACGACGTCAAGATCATCATACGAGATTTCAAGGCTCAAGGTTGGCCAGGAGTTCACGATTAGAAAGTTCAGTGCTTATCAGCAGACGAACGGAAACCGCCTACAAGAATATGGCCATTCGTGGCAGCTATCTTCAGTACAGCCTCTCGTATCGATACATCTGGGAATCCCACAGCATACAGGATCGCAAATCGACCACGTTTCGATCGATGGACGGTACTTCTCTGACATAACCGACTTAGAATCTATCGTGGTTCTAACATCGCCTCCTAGCACTACCTGGTGTTGGTGAAAATATCCTTCATCAATGATACACGGTACCGACGCCCGCCTCGGTACAATCTAGCGCGACTGAAACACCCGGATGCCATCAATTCATAGATTCTCTGCACGTAGTAGGGTTCATGTTTCGTGCCCATAGGGATGGTACACAAATTATGTCACGCTATATTTCGACTTTTTCGACCCCCCCTTTGTCACGTTTTTTTGTATGAGTCCTTAAAGAATTTTGTAAGGCTTGTCACACTTGGCTTGATCCCCTCCTCTCCTTGGAGCGTGACGTAATTTGTGCATGACTCCAAGAGGAGTGCCAGTCTAATCAGCGTCTTGAAGATGGTTAACTTCGTGCGATGGCGTACTTTTCTCGATCGAAGAGTTTTGCGTTGTCCAAAGTAGGCACGATTTCCAGCAACTCTAGATTTCTCTGCTCGTGTTGTTGTCGGCAGTCGCCAGTGAGCCCAAGTACAGGTATTCTTCAAACGCCTCGATCTCATTACTGTCCATATGAAGGGCGTCGCTATCATTTACTTCGTCTTCGACACATTGATGTTCAGTCCGATTCATATAGCTTCAGCCCATAGTTTGTATCCTTTGCCAGATACTCGTATTTCAAACTCAACTGTAAGTCCGTCTCGTTTAAAGAAATTTAAAATTTAGGAGCTGTTAAGTACTGTCTCGCAGAGTTGCCCATGAAATTTAAGAGACCATTCATTAGAACTGTCAAGCTGAGCAGTGCCACAGGTACAAAAAACATGTTCTGTTCCGTTAGATTTTAAATCGTGAGTCATCCCTTTGTCTATCGTATGTTGAGCCTTTCCTATCTCCGCTAAGTGTTCCTTGGGCCTAACGTCGAGAGACTGCCTCGGTTGACCATCGTCGACCTTGCTGCAGTGGGGACTACTGATTTTGTACACGCCAGCCTTGTTCAGTGTGTTTTCCGCATCCTTTGTAGAGCCTAACGAAGTCTTAAGCTGGTTGTCTCTACTGGAAAACACCCTAGCTTTTGGTGGAACTGATTTCTGATGTGTTTGTCATATGGGACGGAGACTCTCTTCATGGGTTCGGTAAAAGGGGTGAGTATCGTCAAAGCACTCCGAATATGCTGTCTTTCCTTTTCGTCGATGATGTCTTTATCGTCCTTTCCTTGTATCCGTTGATCCGTTGATGCCGTCTCGTAGATATGTTCCAGTTCCTTGGTCTTTCAGTCTTCGCTGAAGGGTAGAGTGTGCATCCTAAGGATCATGTGGTGAAACGCTGTCATCTTATTCCGGAACGAATGATGATTGTAGGCTTCCTATAGATTTCGAAGTTGAACGATGAGCTTTCTTTCTTGGTGACAAGTAGATCCAAAAATTGTAGTTTTCCATCCCTCACATACTCGTGGGTGAACTTGATATCCTTGTGTACGCTGTTGATTGTATCCAAAATCCTAGCTTGATCGTTCCGCTTGATAACGCTGAAAATGTCGTCGACGTATCTCCACCATTTATCCGGTATAAATTCTTGTTTTTTTTAATTATCCTCAAGATTCGCCATTGACAAAAACGAAGACAGAGGATTTCTAAGAGAGGATTGTAAGTAGTTCTCGTCCATGCACACTCTTCCCAACCTCATGTATGTCCTCACCTTTCCTTTCCATGCTGCATCCGTCCTTTGAGATAAAAACCAGTCCTCGAGAAGATTTAGGGAATCCTTAGGGAAAAAAGCCACTACGTCGAAAAAAACACCATCTCGTCATCCTCGATGTGTCCTGACCCTTATAGTTTCTGGGAGAATTCCTGGGTGTTTTAACTGACCTAGTGGGGAATGGATTTGGCATACTCTGGAATCGCCAGTTTATAAGTCAATGTGAATTTTCGGAAGTCCTTCAATTCGTGGAGGAATAGAGTTTGACTCTTTCAAACGAATCTCGTCAATGATCGCTTTGCCCGAAAGTCCTTCAGGGGTTTGTCCGCAAGCTTGATGGGTAGTGGATCCACTCTTAAATGTCGGTAGGGGCCTTCGTTTACCTTTTTTTGCCATTTGTTCGTCGTAATCCGTCTTGTCCATGATGACGACCGCGTTGCCTTTATTCGCCTTCATGTAGAACACTGGTTTCTCTTCTTCTTTCTGGCATTACGTCCCCACTGGGACAGAGGCTGCTTCTCAGCTTAGGGTTCTTATGAGCACTTCCACAGTTCTTAACTGAGAGCTTACTGTGCCAATGACCATTTTGCATGCGTATATCGTGTGGCAGGTACGATGATACTCTATGCCCTGGGAAGTCGAGAAAATTTCCAACCCGAAAAGATCCTCGACCGGTGGGATTCGAACCCACGACCCTCAGCTTGGTCTTGCTGAATAGCTGCGCGTTTACCGCTACGGCTATCTGGGCCCCAACACTGGTTTCTCCTTAAATTCTTTTACCATTCTCGTCTCGTCCTGGTCTGCCCTGCTGCATTGTCCTGTTGTAATGGCCTTTATTACGATGCTCCTTTCTGTGTGTCAACTTCACACTCTTCCGCTCGTTTAACCTTGATCAGGAATAATGGAAATCCGTCCGGATAGTCCTGAGTAAATTTTAAATGCAGGAAATATTGAAATACCATGATGTACTCTTTCTCTGCTGTCCTCGCAATGCGTTGTGGAATATGGGGGCCCATTTCAATCCTATGGCTAACGGGTGTTGGCTTTTCTTTTAGACACTTCTTCAGAAATGCCACGTTCTTCTGTGTGCTCCCAAAGTTATTTCCATTAAGGTGCTCGTCGTAGTGCTGCCACCACCTTACGACCACCTCACGTTAGTTCGTGAGAAGATTTCCATCACAGTATCTGCACATATCGGCTTGTGGCACAAAGCCTTTGTGCGAACGGTTCAGCTCTTCTTGCTGGCGCTTCTTTCTCCGAAAGATCGAGTTTTGTCTGTTCCGTGCCTCGTTCGCTCTCGTGCGGTGTTGCAGCCAGGCTTGATAGAAACTCCTCTGCGATACAAAGATGAGGCAATTTTGCCGTTTTTCTGAGGAGTAAAAACTTAATTCAAAATTTTCAACACAGATCCTCAAACAATTCGAGAATGCAACAAAATGCGCTTCAAAAAAACTCTTGAGTGTCCCGCTCGAACAAGACAGTCCTCGGGGTGTTGTGATGGCACTCTTATTTGGGGGATTTTTACTCTGTTGTGTTTTATGCTGCATCTTCCTCGCTCATTTTTCGTTGCCTCTCTGCTTAACATTTTTTCGCTCCCTCGCAAACAGGCAAAGGCAGCACGCTACTCTAGAGTATGTCACCGAACTCTGATGATTTTGAGGATTATCAAGCCTAGTTGCAGCAGTCTCGCCCATGCTGCATTATTCTCATTCTTTAACTGCTCACATTCGCCGTCGTACCAGTAATCTCAACAGCTGAACAGTTCGCTAAAATAAAACACCGTAATTCCGTCGAAATTCAACGGATTTCGTTGAAATTTTACCGAAAACTGTAAAATAGAGGTAGATTTCCGTTAATTTATTTCACCGTACTTTTCAGTTGTAGAGATTATGGTAAAATTCACGGATTCCTGTAAAATAATTTAAGTGTGTAGGAACTCGAGAGAACCAGCCCCCCATTAAACATTTGACAGTTCAACAGCCGACTAAATTAGTTAACAAATCGGTCGACTGTTGCACCGACGCTTATGGAACTTTAACACAGCGATTAACTGACTAATCGCCAGATTAAATCGTGTGACCGACGAAATCTGGTGTTTAGTAGATCAACTTGGTTGGATTTTATTAAATCAACCGACTCATCTACCTATTAGGTACGATTACGTCGGCACACTCAATTTAATCGGATGATATTCGGTTGATCCCTGTGTAAAACTTCCATAAGCGTCGGTGCAACAATCGACCGATTTTTCAACCTACTTAGTCGGTTGTTGAACTGTCAAATGTATAATGGGGAGAGCTGTGTTATCGGCCTTTTCATGTGACAGGTCCGTCTATGCATTTGTTTACATCGGTGGAGGACCGGTGCATACACGAAGCTGTCATTTTCATAGAAGAACTGTCAAAGAGCTTCCCGATCAGCTTTTTTGGAACGTCATGTGAATAAGTCTATGCGCTCCTTCCTAGTTCACCGTTTTGCAGCCCAAGAGTTGTATCGTTTACAAGACACGCGGAAGTTCTAGCAGAAGTCCAACGCAACCCGCAAAGGCTTCGTGTCGCGAGCTGAAATGTGCACCAACGGATGCAAGGTGATCGAAAGGTTGAAGTAGTACTATGATGAACACCTGAATAGTGCAGAGAACACAGGTACAGAGAGTGAGGACAACGAATGTGATAACTTCGTCAATAAATCGGACAGTTTAAATCAACCAGCTTTCACGATGGGGAAGTTAAGGATGCCATTCAACATCTCAATGCCCAAAATATATAATAAATGATTTTCGTAATAATTGAAAACACCGAACCGGGAAAACGGGTAAAGCTGGAAAAAGACGGGAATTAAATTCTACCGGGAAAAAGACAGAAAAACCCGGGAATTTGAAATGGATACCGGAAAAATCATGTTGAACGATGAACATTTTTGAGCTATAAATATACAAACCAGAAGTTGTGGAAAATCTTTACACTATGCGTCTTAAACATGTTTCACTCTGCTCACAAAATCGCTAACCAGGATTTGAAATATTTTTCAAATCTTTCCACTACTGCCAGGAATAACATTTTTTGAACTTTTCTCAAACTTTTTTGACTTGATGTTTCGAATCAAGGTTCAATCAATTTTGTTTTCTTACAATCAATCAAAGTATCTAATTTATCATTCTTCAAAAAAACGACAAGGAAATAATGATTAACATGCTTCTACATGTGTGGCTTTGTTTAATTTTCATCTTAAACTTCACACTAAGAATAAATCACAGATTTCTGTGCGATTTCACCAAAATCTCAACAGCAGAAATTTCGGTGAATTACTCCATATTAAAAGCAGCCTTTCTGGCGCTTTTCTGACAAATGGTGATGAACTAGCCGTAGGCGCTAAAAATCACCTTAATAAAGAACAAAAAAAAAAATTCGGTGAATCGTTCGGTGATATGTAACCGTTCGTGAAGCTAGAAAACGTTCAGCTGTCAAAAGCACCAGCTTATTTTTACAATTTTTCTGTGGATTTTTTGTTCAATTTCGTAGGTTTTACCATACGTTTCTGTAAGTTTTAAATTTCCGGTGATGACTTGTTTCCATTATTGACATTTTATAGTTCTTCCGCCTAAATAGCGCGAACAAAATTGATGATTGAAATGAAAGCATTCAACTACGGGAGCTATTTGGAATTTAAACTTTTGACGTAGGACTACGTCTTTGTTTTCTATATTGGGGTGCACTTTAAAAGTACGGAAAATGAGACATGTAACGAAATTAGGGGAGATTTTGAACGTTAATAACTCAGTTGTTTATGAACCAATTATTACGACTTTGGTATCATTCGATCAGAAATGTATCTACGCATCGTTAGTAATATATCCGATAAGTGAATTTTGTTGTTTAACTATTGAAAATTTGATAAATGTTGACCCCTTTCTTATCCAACCAATCACGTTCGAGCACTTTTCGACGGTGTCGCTTCCCACTATAAAAGCAAATGGGTCCCTGCTTCTTCCCTCAGTCTTCTTTTTGCGGTCGGACTGTGAACACGGTCGGGCGAGTCATTCTCGCTTTGCTTTTGCACCCGCGTCACAGTCCAATTTGTGTCGTCGGAAGAGGAAGACGCAAGATTGATTTGCGGCGGCGATGACGATGGCTTGGGCGCTTCTCCGAGCGGCAAACTACTGCTGCTCAGAGAAGCGTCCAAGCCATCGTCATCGCCGCTGCAAATTTATCCGCGCTCCCAGATTTCGACTCGTGATCGGTGGTCCAGAAGCAAGCCCGTTAGGAACCAGAAGCCCCCAGAGTTGCTGATCCGAGGAGATGCTGCTAATCGAGCGTCGGACTGGTGAAATCGCTCAAGCTTTCAAGAGTGAGCATCGTTTCCTGATTTCGACTTGTGCCCGGGGATCCAATACCCGTTGCTATTGTGCGCCATCCACGTCACGAACCATTCAGCTGGTTCGTCGTATAAGCAAATTCCCCGTTTGACCATGGCAATCAACTGATAACATCCCGTAGTGCTATTTATCTGTAACCGAATCGAGGCTAAGAAAGCCATCGGCCCTTGTCAGGGCCATAATATTTGTGGAAAAGAGTTGAAGGAATAATATTTCCAACCTTATTACATCTTATATTCCTCAATCAATCTCGCAGCTTCGTACAAAATTTAATTTGTTATGAATAATTGATGGCACGTCAATTTGAGACTATTCGTGGACGCTGCTGCAGTGCCGTCGGGGTGAGTGCTCAAAATTTCATAACGATTGTAAACTAGAGTGGAATTTCCGACAGTGTCTTTGATTTGCCATATTTTATGAGAACACTTCGATTACGAAAACGATCACATGTAACAAAATTGCGACATGTTTAGAATGCTTTTGAAAAGAAATTCCCATTGAACAATTTTCATAATTTTGGCACCATGGATCAGAAATTTACCTTCATATTAAAGAAAACTATTGATTATCAATAGCGATCTATTGAATATTTAGTAATTGTCAACCCTCTCATTCATGTTCGACCAATTTCTCACGCATTATCATTTTTCGCAATTATCAAGTAATTCTAAGTCCAACTCATTAATGGCACATATGCATTTCCCAGATTGGTCGATTAGAAAGAGAAGAGCACGAAGGGGAGGAGCATAATCTGCTAATCTAAGGGTATATAGCATGCTCCCTTCGTTGGATTCGGTTTCATTCCGTTTCGACTTCCGAGCTGGCAAGAGCTCCTCCAAACCGGCTCAGCTCCTCGCTACCAGGGGCAAGCTACGAGATGGCTGAAGAACATCGACCAAAGCCGCTTGTTGAAGCGCACATCGTCATCCGCACCGCAAATCTCATCGGGCGAGGAGGATTGCAACCAGTGCGCCGTCAAAGTGTGTCCGATCAGCAAGCGGTGGCAAGTTTGTACGAGATGGCTGAAGAAAATCGACCAAAGCCGCTTGTTGAAGCGCACATCGTCATCCGCAACGCAAATCTCATCGGGCGAGGAGGATTGCAACAAGTGCGCCGTCAAAATGTGTCCGTGTTACGCAAATTCAACAGTTCAATCGGCCCTTTTCAGAGCCAACAAATGTGTTTCAAAGAGTTGATTGTGTAATATTCCCTAATTTGTTCGAGATGATCGTCATCCGCACCGCAAATCTCATCGGGCGAGGAGGACGCAACAAGTGCGCCGTCAAAATGTGTCCGTGTTACGCAAATTCAACAATTCAATCGGCCCTTTCCAGAGCCAACAAATGTGTTTTAAAGAGTTAATTGTGTAATATTCCCTAATGTGTTTACCACATACTTGCTATAATTTCTTAATTCATCTCATAGCAGCATACAATAATTGATTTATTGCGAATAATTGACAATACGGCAATTAGAGGATGTTTCCGAGGACGCTGCTGCAGTGCCGTCGGGATGCAATAACAGCATAATGCTAATCTTGTACATCCCTTACCCAGACATCAGTTTCATACAGCCTATTTCCCAGATAAGAAAACGAAGAATTTGAAAGGAGGAGCATTACCTGCTATTCTAAGGGTATAAAGCATCCCTCCTTCGTTGAATTCGGTTTCATTCTGTTTTCGCTTTCGAGCTGGTAAGAGCTCCTCCAAACCTGCTCAGCTCCTCGCTACCAGAGGCAAGCTGTTTGTACGAGATGGCTGAAGAAAATCGACCAATGCCGCTTGTTGAAGCGCACATCCTCATTAGCACCGCAAATCTCATCGGGCGAGGAGGATTGCAACCAGTGCGCCGTCAAAATGTGTCCGTGTTACGCAAATTCAACAATTCAATCGGCCCTTTCCAGAGCCAACAAATGTGTCAAAGAGTTAATTGTGTAATATTCCCTAATGCGTTAACCACATACTTGCTATAATTTCTTAATTCATCTCATAACAGCATACAATAATTGATTTATTACGATTTATTGACAATACTGCAATTTTAGGATGTTTCCGAGGACGCTGCTGCTGTGCCGTTGGGATGCAATATATTTTTAATTGTTACGTGGTCCTACGTCACCAGTTCGTACAACCCCATAAGGATGTACCCTTATAGTTTTTTCGCAGTTGTAAAACATGGCCGCCAAATGAATTCACTGATTATCAGTTTGAATTTCGGTATATCGTAAAAAGATGGACTTTCACCGAACTTTAAGTTAATTTTTCACAGACTTTTGGAAAATTTTAACTTTTACCGAATTTTCAGTGAATTTTTGACAATTTACCTATGTTGAAACCGCTGTTGTTCAATAGAAAAAAAAGTTGAATCATATTTCACAGTACGAATTCTGTGGATTATTTAACAGATTTTTATGTTTCATCCTAAGTGTGTTCTTTGCTTTGTAGAACTCTTTATTTTCATGAAGAAGAAATAGAAAGATTAGAAATTGAGTTAAAATATCTTCGATTAGCTAAATTAAAAACCGGGAAAATTTTGGTGATTGTACCGGGAAAACCGGGAAAAAAGCGGTAATGAGCCTGTGCAGCCCATAAAATGTTTGACTTTTACTGTGCGCTCTGTTTTCAAGTCCCCCCTGTGAGAGAGCGAGACAGCACCAACACACGGCGCACAGTAAAAGTCAAAAGAACAAACAGGGTGTCGATTCAATTTTGAAAACAAAATTCTCTGACTTTCCCTGACCTTCCAGTCGTTTTCCAGAAAAATTCCAGATAACTGAATTGGTTAAATTGAAGTAGGCTTTGTACAAGAAGATACATATCCAAAGATGTGCACGATGTATAGTTTATGTTATAGGTCGAACGTACAAACTGAGGAAAAGTTCAACTTTACTGAAATATACCTGTCAGATAACATTCTAGAGCGCTTATTCTAGTTGATATGATAAAACTGAAGGGGCCCAGATAGCCGTAGCGGTAAACGCGCAGCTATTCAGCATGACCATGCTGAGGGTCGTGGGTTCGAATCCCACTGGTCGAGGATCTTTTCGTAAAGGAAATTTTCTCGATTCCCAGGGCATAGAGTATCTTCGTACCTGCCACACGATATACACATGCAAAAATGGTCAATTGGCAAAGAAAGCTCTCAGTTAATAACTGTGGAAGTGCTCATAAGAACACTAAGCTGAGAAGCAGGCTTTGTCCCAGTTGGGACGTAACGCCAGAAAGAAGAAGAAGATGATAAAACTGAGCAATTGAGTATCTATTACTTTCCAAATTTGAAAATTCGTATGAACAAAGACGTACTCAGCTACTGAACTACCTCAGATATAATTTCACAAATTTCAGGCACGAACAACAATTTTGGACTCCTTCCTGCCTAAACATTATTATAATTTTGTTATATAATACGCAACACTATTGCGATCATCCACCATGCTTTTAGTGGAAGGAAGTTATGCTGAAATTTGACCATTTTTTCCCAGGTAAAAAGCTATCCATTGCCAAAGAACATTCTTGGAGAATTGCTTCAAGGAGTTCCACATCGATGTGTAGCAAATTCCTATCGAAATTCTTAAACATATTTTTCCAGATATTTCTCCGTGAACTCTTTTAGGATTTCCTCTAGAAGCTCCTCATCTCCATGATTCTTTCAAATTGTTAGAGAATCTCTTTCAGTCTTGAGTTTCTCCAAGAATAACATTTGGAATTCATAGAATTCAGGATTTTTCAGGAATCACATAGAATTTTTTTCCAAAAATGTTTTTTAATTTTTTTTTTCTTAGGGTACTTTCAATAATCGTTAACGATGTTTCGTTACAGATAATTTGTTTTAGCAATTTTTTTAGGATTCCGATATGAATTACGTAGGTTTTCTCCCCGAGGGATTTATCTAAATATTCTTAACTGAATGCATTAAAGGATTGAATAATGCGCTAAAAATAAGTTTTCTGATGTTCCTCTTGAATTTGTCGTGCCTTCAGAAATGGTCCGAGGTACTCCTCTAACAACTTTTGTATGAGTATCTCCAAGTAATCTCACCAAACGCCAATAGATTATCGAGCAGATTCTTTCATAGAACATTCCTGAAATTTCTGCTTTTCAATGATGTTTTGAATTCCATTATGAAAATCAAGGATTTTCGAGAGGAATCCTCAGAATTTCTGGAGAATTTCCTGAGTATTGGGAAAAAACTCGGCATATCTTTAAGAAAGCTCCTGAAAAAAATCAGGAAATGTCCTGTCCATACCCTTATATCTGAAACATAGGCATTTTTGGACCAAATTTTTCATTTATTTTTCCATGCTTCAGCCGAAATAATGTTCCATCATCAGGAGCAAAATCAAAAGAACGAAACAACGTTCAGAGCTAAAAAAAATATCGATTGAGCGCCACCAGCGAGTAACCAAAATGTTTTTGTACATAAATGATTGTTTGATTCACCAGATTTGTGCTCTTGAAATTTTGAGATACGGCTTTTATTCATCTTCACTTAAATACTAGAATCCTTATTGGGTTTTCTCTATAAGGTACCGCGGGGCAAGTGGGAACGAAAAAAACGATAGTTCAAACAAATTAATCAATAAAATTTTCAAATGTCAATATTTTTCCAATCCAACAACACAATCACATTTTGGCAACATATTTGCTGGTGTGCATTAAACTGATCGAATAATTTCAAAATTGTGAAAACCTAGGAAGAAAGTTTTAAAATCAGCCAGTGGACGCAGTTACCTCGCTAAACGGGGCAAGTGGGACACATCCAGTTTCATGCGTCAATCCACATCAGTAAGTCAACCATTACAATAATAGGATTGATAAATCATAAATTTTTAATTTTAGGTACATATTTGATGTACGTAAGGGATCAACCATAAAATACGTAACGTTTCAGGAAGAAAACCTTTATTTAATAGTATGTAACCTCACATTTAATATTTACTGAAAATTCGTCAATAAAAGCGTAAAGAGGAATTAAACATGTTCAAAATATATTATTTATAAGTTGTTAATTGAAATGTAGCACATAAACAATCAATAATTGACGAAATTAATCAGATAATCACTTAATGGGGTGGAATAGTTTTCCATCACTACTTAATTTGGTAGAAATAACAAATAAAGTTCAAATGAAATAGAAATGTAATCGTTTTTTTTTTTTTTTTTTCTTTATTAGAGAGACTTTTAGCCCAAGGCTGGTTCGTCTCTATTATATTCATATAATAAAATGTAATCGTTCTCATGATGCATTTCAAATTTCATCTTTGTGTTTGTTCAATTTTGAAGTCGTATTTCATAAATAAAAATAATAACAAAAATAAGAATAATTACACTTTTCATCTCCCTCTTATGCAATTACGTAATTTAAGATTGATCTTTTTTGATAAAAATCATTTGTTTGAATGTTTTAGTGCTTCTCTCTAGAAAAATGTATGAAACGTATACGAAAACTTTTGATTCTGGTTTTTGTTTTGATAGGTCCCACTTACCCCGGGTACAAAGATATTTTGGGGTAAGACAGACCATCGAAAATTTCATATGAAATGAAAACAAAATATTGGTTTATCGTTGGCAGCTTGTAATAATACTTAAAGTTGTAGCTTACTGATGGAAATTCGATTTATAACACATTTATTTTTTGCGAGTCGATGCAAGACGTGAAACGTGTCACAATGTATCATGCAAGTTGAAAATGGCGCTGAACTGACAACTGTTACATGAGCCACATGGTAATTAAAATAATAATATGTTTAGCACTAAGTATATTCGTTGTCATTGTATCTTCAACTTTCTAGAAGAATACCCCCATGAAAAACTTTTCCTAAGTGAGCTATGACGAAACGCCCCACTTACCCCAAATTCCCACTTGCCCCGGGGTACCTTAAATAGTTTCACCAGTTTCACTTGGATAGCTAACTTGTAAAGATTGACATGATTGGATGGAGTTAATTCCCTTTTTTAAGATTTTGAGCAAAATGCGCGAAACTAGGCGATGAGTTGGTCTAGGAAACTTTAGAACAAAATATGTTTAAAACAATCCACACCAATTTC
The DNA here is from genome assembly GCF_002204515.2 of Aedes aegypti. NCBI lineage: Eukaryota > Metazoa > Arthropoda > Insecta > Diptera > Culicidae > Aedes > Aedes aegypti. The sequence continues at coordinate 93,942,970 of NC_035109.1, read as the reverse complement.
GAAGTAGTTGTTCGTAGAGAACTGTTAAAAAGCAAACAATTTTGAGTATAATGGCTTGGACAGATAACCTGATACATATACCATGGTACAAGTCGTCAAGAAAATTATTCCAAGTCTATCCTGAATGAAGACAATTATCAGCATGAACTAATTTCAAGATAATTTTACCATGGTACGTATACCACAAATGTGTCATAAGTATGTATAAATATATGCAATAAAGTACAGTTTACTCTAATAAGCATAAGAGAATTTTCTCAATGGTGAACTGCTATTTTAAGAGATTAATTGAACATTTTTTCGATATTTCGTATTGGTAGTGAACATAATGATTATTAACTTATTGCTGACTTTTAATGTTGTAGTATTGATATTTTTTCCCTGACCTCAAGTGAAATTCCCTGATTTTCCCTGACTTTCTAGGTCAAAAATAGAATTCCCTGGCATTCCCTGACTTTCCAGGTTTTTCCAGGTAGTCGACACCCTGACAAAGGATTTTATGGCTCGTACAGAGGCTCATTCCAAAATGAAAACTTGGTGGACACCCTGTGAAAAGTTTAACCAACAATTCTACAACAATTAAAAAATGATTTTTATGTTTATTTCCAGACAGTATCAATTGCCAAACGGTACACTATGCTGCATGAAGAATTCTCCGATTACATTTTGCAACGCATGCGCCTAACGGTTGCCGAAGGAATTCCCGTGAATCCTCCCATCTGGTGGCTTGATCCGGACGATGAAGAAGCCCTGAAGATCGACGACGGTAAGCCGCTTTTGAAAGTTTTTTTTAACGGTGTGGTTTAAACTGATCTCCCTTTCAGAATTCCTTCTCGGCGAGGACATTCTGGTGGCACCGGTTTTGACGGAGTTTGCCACCAGGCGGGACGTGTACCTGCCCAAAGGGACGTGGCGGGACGGAAACTCAACACAGGTGTACGAAGGCGGTCGGTGGTTGCGCGATTACCGGGCACCGATAGACACGTTGCCATACTTTGTCAAGACTACGTTCCAAATGCGATAGGAGGAGAAGTGCAGACAGGGAAGATCACTTCCTATGCGATCGCCTGCGTTGTACATAGTCGGTATTCGAAGGGATTTCGAAGATCGTGTGGAATGATAGATTAAAGCTACATACCTTTTGTTAACTGATTGATGATAACATTTTTTATTAGATGTTAGACTTTCGTTCAATCTTTTGCACTAATCCTTTACCGATGATTTCGAAGTCCCGTATCAGAGCTTCCTTGTTTAATTTAAGGGTTTCTGCTTTAGTTAGTATACGACCACTTACGTTACTAGTCTGTAAATACAAAAAGTCGAAAATAAAGCTAGTCAATACAATAAATTCAGAATATTTATTACCGTGAAAGGTTTCTCTTCGAGGGCATCCGGTCTCCAGAGGACGGCAATCCGATCACCACCGCAGTGATCGTGGAAAAACACTGCAAATTTCCTATATCCATCTCTCAGCTCCTGTAGGTAGAACTCCACGGGATTGAAACCAGCCGCTGGATCCTTCGTTTCTCCTTCCATCAGCAGTTCCCTTTTACCTCTGGTATAGTTGTCCACACTAGTTATACCCGTAGCTGGGATGATGGTAGAATCGAGATGGATGATCAAGTCGTACCCTTTGTAGGATGGTTGGTAGAATATCTGTAAAGAATGGAATCAATGGTAATCAATCGAATCTAATCGATTCATCAAAACCTACATGAACTTTGTTCCGAATTGCATTGAAGTTGCTTTCAATCATTGCAACCACGTTCTTCGCCAGAAACACCACCCGATTCAGAACCTCTTGACTAGGAGCTCGCCTGGCAAACAAGCCATATTTCTCCGAATCGCAAGACGTCACGATGGCCAACGGTGGAAAACTGTCCCGCTTATCGATGAACTGCTTCTCCAGCTCTTCCACCTTCTCGTCCGATATCTCGTCGTTAAAGTTCAACATCACCAGTTCCTTGCTCCAGTCAGTACCGGCCAAATGTTCCAAGAATCTCAGGAAGCCGGCTTGCGGTTGAAGGGGTGGATCCTGCTTCAGGTAGAGTGACGCCACAATCAGCTCCGTGCACTCGTCCGGCCACAGGAATGGATCGATCAGCTGCGAGTAGAGCCACCGTTTGGCCATGGCAGCAACCGAACCGAACGAGAAGTACTGCTGGTGAAGACCGTGTAGGATACCGGTCAGCTTCGGCAGGATGGTGGCTTGCATCTCCAGCTGGACACTTTTGTCCGAATCGCGGTACAGTTTGGTGACCTTGTTCTCCGAGAGGTACTCCCGTTGGATGGTTATCTCGCGCTGGTGAACGATGTGGAGGCGGAAGAGGAACTTTTCTGGAATCAAAGTTAGGTAAAGTATGAACGTCTGGATTACATAACTTGTGGCATTACGGTTATTCAGCATAATGGTCATTTGGCAGCATATGGTTTTATCAAGAACAAATGCCTAGGGGCAATGAGGGCAATATGACCATAAGGGGCAATATGAGCCACCCCGAATTTGACCATCAAAAACAGTGTTTTAATGTCTAGTGGCATTATGATCTGCAAGAGGATGCTTCAAATAGCCACCACAATAAAAACCGTAAGAATATTCGTTTCAACACTCGAACTATTCACATAAATGTACAAATTTTTCCTCTGTCATGAAAAGCTTATAATTTTGGCAGTTTTTGATTAATCCATTGAAGCATCTGATAATACTGAATAATTCGTGCGCGAAATTAGATTTTCTATCAAACAAAATTTTTATAATACTGAATATTATTTAAAAAGTGAAGAGGCGGGGCAAAATGAGCCACCCAGATTAAAGCCATAATAACGGTGTTTTGAAAATTAAAATGCATTGCTAAAATTTACTAGATAATTTTTTACTGCATAGTCATCTTGCTGCATCATTACAAATGGAACACTTCGTTAGAAAATAAGTTGAACCAAGTGTCACAATTTAATACTAGAATTACATGGTCTGTCTACTATGTGTTATGTGCCGTAAAGTGCCTTAATTCAGCGCAGTTAAGGAATAAAACGATTCAAATTGTTAATTAAAAATTAGTATTGCATCAACAAAAAAGCTTTATGGGTGGATCGCTAGCAAATCTAGTCAAGATTATGGGAAAAATATAAACTAGACTGTATTCATAATTTACAATTGTGATTTTTTTTAAATAGTTCATTCGTTGAAATTGCCTAATTCCGCGCATTTTTTAAACGCTTTTCCATATTCCGTGCAGAAGAATGCCTAATTCCGCGCACTTATGAAACAATCAAATTAACATTAATTTTGATAAGGGGCTGCATCCATTAGTTACGTAACACTTAAAATTGAAAATTTTCAACCCCCTCCCCTTCCGTAACACTTTTTGTATGATAAAACGTAGAGTTTTGTATGAATCGTAACTTTTTAGTCTACGTTCAGTTTTTTTTATTAACTTTTTATCTATCACATGAAATAAAGATAACCAAAACCGTGGCATTGGTACAGTGAGAGGCAAAATAAAGTGCCCACCTTACCAGTTTTCGAATTTCTCTCATTGATTTGGTTCAAATTAAAGTTAACACACCTAAATCTTTTGTGATATTTTATTTTTGATGTTCTTTTAAAGTTGCACTTACGAAATTTTGATTAAAAAAAGAATTTTACTTAAAGAAAAAGAAAATCAATTTGTATTGAAAAAAAAAGTAGTGACAAAAATAAGTGCCCACTTCCTTCTTGGCCCCAGAAAAGTTGATTTAAGAAAAATAAAAAGCAATTTAATAGTTAATGTGTCCTCCTTTGGCCTTAAGGACTTGCTGGAGGCTCTTCGGCATGCTTTTCACCAGGTTTTGTAGGTGTTGTGGATCTAGTTCTTCCCAGGCGCGCTCCAAGGCTTCAAAATAATTATTTTTGTTGGTAACACCAGTTTTTTCAACCCTAGCATCGAGAATCGCCCACAAATTCTCGATGGGGTTGAGGTCTGGGCTTTGTGGAGGCCATTCCAGCGGTTTAATCCGACAAGACCGGAAGAAAGACTTGGTCTTCTTTCCAGTATGCTTCGGGTCGTTGTTCTAGAGAAATATGAATTTCTCTTCAAGGCCCGTCTGGATCAGCGAAACCTCCAGATTTTCCAGCAAGATGTTAATGTAGGAATCTGCCGTCATTATTCCGTCGATTTTCACGACGCTTCCTACTCCACTCCATGAAAAACACCCCCAGACCATCACATTTCATCACATCACACTTCCATGCGTCACCGTTCCTTGGATGTGGCGCTCCTGAAGCTCGAGCTGTCTAACCGAGAGCGGCGGGCTCGTGTGTGATGCAGAGCACCACATCCAAGGAACGGTGAAGCATGGAGGAGGAAATGTGATGGTCTGGGGGTGTTTTTCATGGAGTGGAGTAGAAAACCTCGTGAAAATCGACGGAATAATGATGGCAGATTCCTACATTAACATCTTGCTGGAAAATCTGGAGGTTTCGCTGATCCAGACGGGCCTTGAAGAGAAATTCATATTTCTCTAGAACAACGACCCGAAGCATACTGGAAAGAAGACCAAGTCTTTTTTCCGGTCTTGTCGGATTAAACCGCTGGAATGGCCTCCACAAAGCCCAGACCTCAACCCCATCGAGAATTTGTGGGCGATTCTCGATGCCAGGGTTGAAAAAACTGGTGTTACCAACAAAAATAATTATTTTGAAGCCTTGGAGCGCGCCTGGGAAGAACTAGATCCACAACACCTACAAAACCTGGTGAAAAGCATGCCGAAGAGCCTCCAGCAAGTCCTTAAGGCCAAAGGAGGACACATTAACTATTAAATTGCTTTTTATTTTTCTTAAATCATCTTTTCTGGGGCCAAGAAGGAAGTGGGCACTTATTTTTGTCACTACTTTTTTTTCAATACAAATTGATTTTCTATTTCTTTAAGTAAAATTCTTTTTTTAATCAAAATTTCGTAAGTGCAACTTTAAAAGAACATCAAAAATAAAATATCACAAAAGATTTAGGTGTGTTAACTTTAATTTGAACCAAATCAATGAGAGAAATTCGAAAACTGGTAAGGTGGGCACTTTATTTTGCCTCTCACTGTACGTGTGAATTTCGTCTAGGGGAAAGTGAGGCAATTTGGCCATCTTAAGAAAAGTCGTAATAATTGAAATTTTTAGATCAATACACTAGATACGCACGATTTCCGTCGTCTTAAAAAAACTTGAATGAATTTTTCGTCGATTCTTCTGTCGATGGGGTGATATGAGCACCCTATTTTATGTTGTGAAATTATCCCATAGAATCTAACAATTTAATTATTTTATTCACTAAACTGGAAAGTTCAGAAATGAAATACTCTTTCGAAATCTACTGAGCTCATATTTGGCTTAAATATGCTTCTTATTGCATAGTTTTAGACAATTCGGTCGAGAAAAAAACCCCATCTTCTTCTTCTTGGCATTAACGTCCTCACTGGGACAGAGCCTGCTTCTCATCTTAGTGCTCTTATGAGCACTTCCACAGTAATTAACTGAAGCTTTCTTTGTCAAAGTTGCCATTTTTGCATTCGTATATATCGTGTTGCAGGCACGATGATACCTCATGCCCAGGGAAGTCAAGGAAATTTCCACTACGAAAAGATCCTGGACCGACCGGGAATAGAACCCAGACACCTTCAGCATGGCTTTGCTTTGTAGCAAACTGCACTGTTCATACAATACAAGGACCAGTTCGCATTATTGCTTGGAATCAAAGGGTTTTAAGCAAATCAATTAATGGTATCTACTAATGCCACGGGTAACTGAAACTTATTTTTTTAAGCAAAAAGAAACCTCAGAAGAACCTAAGGGTCATCCATAAATTACGTCACACAAAATATGGCCATTTTCAATCCCTCTCTCCCGTATTATCACTTTTTGTATGGAGGCTTCGTAAATTATGTAGAGATCGTAAAGTTTCCGTGAATCATTTCCCGAGAGTGTGTCGTAATTTGTGGGGTCTTCTACAAATTATGACCTGTTGAACATGTGAACGATATGTTGTTTTTACAATAACTCTATATGGATTGTATAATATAAAAGAATCATAAACAAGTATACATTGCCAATGTTATGTGTGGTTCATTATGCTAAGTAAATTTTGTGCGCACAGATGTACACACTTAATTCAGAATGCCGAATCTCGGCTAATTTTAACCGAGATCCGTACAGCCGAGCTCGTGAAAAAAATCTAAGTTTGTATAGACTATTTTTTTTGGGGCTGTGCATAAACCACGTGGTATTTTCCCCTGTAAGGGACCGTCCATAAATGACGTAGCATTTTAGGGGGAGGGTGGAGTCTACGATTTTGCTACGAACCATGTATTAAGTATGTGAAAATAAGATACGAAAGGGGAAGGGGTGTCAAAAATTTGTCAAAAGATGCTACGTCATTTATGGACGCTGCCTAAGTGGGTTTTCCGATATTCCGTTTGTACATGAAACGTATGTATGCATAAAGTTACTTTTCAGAGAAATAGACAGATGTGAAGACAGATATAGCATGTTTTACTTGTCTGTTGTTATGCGAAGAACAGTGCGCGGAATTAGGGCATTATGAAAAAAGACGTAGCCTAATTCCGCGCAATACTTTTTTGAATAAAACTCAATAATTATGCTAATATTTGATAAGATTTCATAGAAGCACCATGAAAAATATCTGTAGCAAGTAGTTGCATGGAATATTGCATAAAAAATAAAACATTTTTAATAAAGAAATCGCGTTTGTTGTTGTCCTACAGTCTTAGCGCGGACGCTAAGAAAATTAGAAAAATAACGTCTACTCCGACGGGCCTTCACTGGTTATTTTTTTATGCCGCGAAAAAATGCCTTATTTGCTTTTATTTGTGATTCAAACTTATCCTTAATCAAAGTAGCCTCGAATAGCATTAAAAGTTGCTGAAATATTAATGTGTATTTCCATATATAAATAATTTTGTATGAAATGCGCGGAATTAGGCACTGCGCTGAATTAGGGCACTTTACGGTATCTATCAAAAATACGGCGCTAGATTTAAAAAATTCAAGCGACTTCAATAACATTTCCTTTCTAATATTGTACAGTCCATGATCAGCTGTTCTCTATATTGTTGAAAGTCATACAATTGAATGAGGTGGCTCATACTGCCCCGCTGGGTGACTCATAATGCCCCATATGGTTAGTGAACACGCAGATAAGCAAGGTTTTCAAAAACGTTCCTAAAAAAATCTAGTTAATGTTAACATTGATTATCGACGTAACATGGCAGAACACATGTTGTAGTACAAGTCACTTGCATTTAAACGATAGATTTTGCAGTTTTGCTATGCATTATATGACCGTTTTCCTTAGGCGGCTCATATTGCCCCGCTCACCCCTATATAAAAACTATAAGGGTACATCCCTATGGGGTTGTACGAACTGGTGACGTAGGACCACGATGGTTTATGTAACTGAATTTGATGTCATTGTGTTGCTCGTTTTGACTTCATACTGTTTTCAGTGCTCGAAACTTTCGTAAATATTAATCATTCGTCATATTTATCTATGAAAATGTGAAATTTCACTTTAGGATGTATGATCATTTTGAAATTATATTAATAACCTCCTCTGAAATATACAGTAGCATTGGAAAGAACAGTAGTGATTCAGTAGTAGATCCAGTCATCGCTTTGTAGTTCTTATGGTTTGAGAGAAATATTATACATTGCTTGGCAATGTAATAAATTAAGTCGGAAATATTACTCCGTGCTATATTACGCTATATTACTATATTACGCACATGTGGTGGCCCTAAAAAGAGCCAAAGGCTTTGTTAGCACGAATGCTGTCATAGATAAATGGCACTACAGCATGTTATCAGTTGATTGCCATGGTTAAACGAAAAATCCTCAATGCAATGCAATGAACAAGTTCTCTGCTTATACGACAAACCAGCTGAATGTTTCGTCGTGTGGATGGCACACATCAGCAACAGATATTGGACCACACGGCTGAAGTCGAAATCTTAAAATGTAGCTCAAGTTTGAAATCTTGAGCAATTTCACTAGCCGGACGCTTGATTTGCCTAATAATAGTGGTAATGGTGCCTAACAGGCTTGATTCTTGACTGCACCACAGATGATGAGTTTGATTTTGACGGCGCACTGGTTGCGTCCTTCTCGCCCGATGAGATTTGCGGTGCTGATGACGATGTGCGCTTCAACAAGCGGCTTTGGTCGATTTTCTTCAGCCATCTCGAACAAATTAGGGAATATTACACAATCAACTCTTTAAAACACATTTGTTGGCTCTGAAAAGGGCCGATTGAATTGTTGAATTTGCGTAACACGGACACACTTTGACGGCGCACTGGTTGCAATCCTCCTCGCCCGATGAGATTTGCGGTGCGGATGACGATGTGCGCTTCAACAAGCGGCTTTGGTTGATTTTCTTCAGCCATCTCGTACAAACTTGCCGCCGCTTGCTGATCGGACACACTTTGACGGCGCACTGGTTGCAATCCTCCTCGCCCGATGAGATTTGCGGTGCGGATGACGATGTGCGCTTCAACAAGCGGCTTTGGTCGATGTTCTTCAGCCATCTCGTAGCTTGCCTCTGGTAGCGAGGAGCTGAGCCGGTTTGGAGGAGCTCTTACCAGCTCGAAAGCGAAAACAGAATGAAACCGAATTCAGCAAAGGAGGGATGCTTTATACCCTTAGAATAGCAGGTGATGCTCCTCCTTTCAAATTCTTCGTTTTCTTATCTGGGAAATAGGCTGTATGAAACTGATGTCTGGGTAAGGGATGTACAAGATGAACATTATGCTGTTATTGCATCCCGACGGCACTGCAGCAGCGTCCTCGGAAACATCCTCAAATTGCCGTATTGTCAATTATTCGTAATAAATCAATTATTGTATGATGCTATGAGATGAATTAAGAGATTATAGCAAGTATGTGGTAAACAAATTAGGGAATATTACACAAATAACTCTGATATTAATTGGTGGCTCTGAAAAGAACCGTTTTGATTGGTGGGTCAAAGGGCTTTTACATGAACAATTATCCTAATAGCTCTCTTGATATTAATTGGTGGCTCTGAAAAGAACCGTTTTATTTGGTGGCTCTGTAAAGAGCCGTTTTGTTTGGTGGGTCCAAGGGCTTTTACATGAAAATTATCCTAAGAACTCTCTTGATATTAATTGGTGGCTCTGAAAAGAGCCGTTTTGTTTGGTGGCTCTGAAAAGAGCCGTTTTATCGTTCAATCACCTGGTTCATATAATATACACGAGCAGGAGTGAGCGGAACACGGAAAGTGACCAATAGTTCACCACGATTGATCTGGATTTTCCGGTCCTTGAAAAGTTGTTGCAGTGGTGGTTGTCGATGCTTCTTCGGCGGATGTTTCTTCGGCGGATGTTTCTTCGGCGGATGCTTCTTCGGCGGATGCTTCTTCAACTGAAGCTTCGGTGGCGTTTCCTTATCGTTTATGAACGAAACCAAAAGAGCGGCAATTTGCTGCTTGCAGTTGCAAGGAGCAAATCCGCTCTTCGATTTCGCTCGAGCCATTTTCTTCAAATGTTGTTCGGAGCGCTGATCAAGATAGAATGAGGCATGGCAGGCTATGTGAGCTGCTTTTATAACTGGAACCAATCACTTAACGACCAATCACAAACCAGTAAGGGGAAAAGGCGGTTCCCCGCCGGTGACGATTGGTTGTGCATTAGGCACCAATCAGAAGCAGTGTAAGCTCCCTCTCTTGCTAGATGATTTCGTATTCTGGAGCGTGCTGTTTAACATTGCAATTTGATCTATTGTTCGTCATGTTTATCAATGAAGATGAACGATTCTCCATTTAGAATAATTTAAAACGCGATATAGTAGAAAATATACCTCTGTTAATATATGATGTCTTCTTGGAAGGCCCCCATCGTAAGCTTAAGAGAAGTAATATTCTTTGCTTGGCATATAAGATGTTAGAAATAAATAAAGTGGAAATCTTACTATAACTCTTTTACGCACATTTTGGTGGCCTGAAAAGGGCCGATGGCTTTCTTAGCTTCGATGCTGTCACAGATGAATATTAATGCAATATGTTATCAGTTGATTGTCAAACGGGGAATCCCCAACGCAAATATATAAATTTGAGCAAGCTATTTGCTTATGCGACGAACCAGCTGGATGTTTCGTGGCTTGGATGGCGCACAACAGCAACGGGCTGTGGATCGCCGGGCTTAAGTCGAAATCTGGAAACGTTATTCATGCATTATCATGAGAAATTGATCGAACATGAATAGTTGGAATGCTTGCCATTTACTAAATATTCTATAGTTAGCTATTGATAATCAATAGTTTTCTTTAATATGAAGGTACATTTTTGATCCATGGGTACCAAAATTATGAAAATTGTTCAATCAGAATTTCTGTTCAAAACCATTCTAAACATGTCGCAATTTTGTTACATGTGATAATTTTCATAATCGAAGTGCTCCCATAAAATATGGCAAATCAAAGACACTGTTGGATATGCCACTCTAGTTTAAATTCGTTGTGAAATGTTGAGCACTCACCCCGACGGCACTGCAGCAGCGTCCACGAATAGTCTCAAATTGTCGTGCCATCAATTATTCATGACAAATTAAATTTTGTACGAAATTGTGAGATTGATTGAGGAATATAAGATGTAACAAGGTCGGAAATATTATTCTTTCAACTCTTTTCCACAAATTTGATGGCTCTGACAAGGGCCGATGGCTTTCTTAGCCTCGATGCGGTCACAGATAAATAGCACTGCGGGATTGATCAGTTGATTTCCATGGTCCGTGGATGGCGCACAACAGCAACGGGTAGTGGATCACCGGGCACAAGGCGAAATCTGGAAACGATGCTCACTCTTGAAATCTTGAGCGATTTCCACCGATCACCAGACGCTAGCTTCAATCAGCAGGTGCGGACGTCGCTGCGCAGGATCGTAGCAGCTCTTGCCAGCTCGGAAGTCGAAACGGAATGAAACCGAATCCAACGAAGGGAGCATGCTATATACCCTTAGATTAGCAGATTATGCTCCTCCCCTTCGTGCTCTTCTCTTTCTAATCGACCAATCTGGGAAATGCATATGTGCCAATAATGAGTTGGACTTAGAATTACTTGATAATTGCGAAAAATGATAATGCGTGAGAAATTGGTCGAACATGAATGAAAGGGTTGACAATTACTAAATATTCAATAGTTCGCTATTGATAATCAATAGTTTTCTTTAATAAGAAGGTAAATTTCTGATCCATGGTGCCAAAATTATGAAAATTGTTCAATGGAAATTTCTTTTCAAAAGCATTCTAAACATGTCGCAATTTTGTTACATGTGATCATTTTCGTAATCGAAGTGTTCTCATAAAATATGGCAAATCAAAGACACTGTCGGAAATTCCACTCTAGTTTACAATCGTTATGAAATTTTGAGCACTCTCCCCGACGGAACTGCAGCAGCGTCCACGAATAGTCTCAAATTGACGTGCTATCAATTATTCATAACAAATTAAATTTTGTACGAAGCTGCGAGATTGATTGAGGAATATAAGATGTAATAAGGTTGGAAATATTATTCCTTCAACTCTTTTCCACAAATATTATAGCCCTGACAAGGGCCGATGGCTTTCTTAGCCTCGATTCGGTTACAGATAAATAGCACTACGGATGTTATCAGTTGATTGCCATGGTCAAACGGGGAATTTGCTTATACGACGAACCAGCTGAATGGTTCGTGACGTGGATGGCGCACAACAGCAACGGGTATTGGATCCCCGGGCACAAGTCGAAATCAGGAAACGATGCTCACTCTTGAAAGCTTGAGCGATTTCACCAGTCCGACGCTCGATTAGCAGCATCTCCTCGGATCAGCAACTCTGGGGGCTTCTGGCTTCTGGTTCCTAACGGGCTTGCTTCTGGACCACCGATCACGAGTCGAAATCTGGGAGCGCGGATAAATTTGCGGCGGCGATGACGATGGCTTGGACGCTTCTCCGAGCGGCAGTAGTTCGCCGCTCGGAGAAGCGCCCAAGCCATCTTCATCTCCACCGCAAATCAATCTTGCGTCTTCCTCTTCCGACGACACAAATTGGACTGTGACGCGGGTGCAAAAGCAAAGCGAGAATGACTCGCCCGGTCGTGTTCACAGTCCGACCGCAAAAAGAAGACTGAGGGAAGAAGCAGGGACCATTTGCTTTTATAGTGGGAAGCGACACCGTCGAAAAGTGCTCGAACGTGATTGGTTGGATAAGAAAGGGGTCAACATTTATCAAATTTTCAATAGTTTAACAACAAAATTCACTTATCGGATATATTACTAACGATGCGTAGATACATTTCTGATCGAATGATACTAAAATCGTAATAATTGGTTCATAAACAACTGAGTTATTAACGTTCAAAATCTCCCCTAATTTCGTTACATGTCTCATTTTCCGTACTTTTAAAGTGCACCCCAATATAGAAAACAAAGACGTAGTCCTACGTCAAAACACAGCTCTGAATGTCTTAAAAATTGTGAGATTTAGGAATCTCATGGGCCTTCCTTAGCCGAGTGGTTAGAGTCCGCGGCTACAAAGCAAAACCATGCTGAAGGTGTTTGGGTTCGATTTCCGGTCGGTCCAGGATCTTTTCGTAATGGAAATTTCCTTAGATTTCCCTGGGCATAGTGTATCATCGTACCTGCCACAGATATACGAATGCGAAAATGGCAACTTAGCCAAAGAAATCTGTCAGTTAATAACTGTGGAAGTTCTCATAAGAACACTAAGCTGAGAAGCAGGCTTTGCCCCAGTGGGGACGTTAATGTCAAGAATACCTAAAACCTTCTGAAATAAAATACGGTTTTTAATCACGAGCGATGGGTTCCTGTAATTTTTTTGAATATGAGGCTTGTAACATTTGCGTTTGCATGGAATTTTCAGGAAACATCAAAACTGATCAATGTTTCCCCGAGATTCTACCCCATTACCCCAAATTCCAAAACCCCGAACGACCCATAACCCCGAATTCCAATATCATGAGGGAATGTCATCAATGTCATCATATCAAGATAATTGTAAATTCGGAGAAATAGCATTCGGGGTGATGGAATTCGGGGTAATGGTACTTTCGGGGTAATGGAATTCGGGTTGATGTCATTCGGGGAAATTGAATTCGGGGTAATGGGGTAGAATCTTCCCCGTATTATGGAAATTTCAATTAGTGATACAAATAAAGCCCCATACTTAGGATGTACGGTGAATGGCGCCCTAAACCTGTACCATTGCCATACATATTATTCTGTACCATTAAACGTTCATTACATTTCAACTTTTTTCATACAAAAACAACTGTTTTTATCTTACGAATAAAGCACAAAGTTGTGTAAAACGTCGAAAAATTAATTTTTGACAGAACTTAATATGTTGGAATGCTGTCGAATGAGCGGTAAACGGCGGTCTTTGTTCAATGAGTGCTTCAGATATTACTTCAGAGTTTATATAGTAACTTTTTAAGGACTGACCTGCAAGAATTTTGTTCAAGATACAATCAGTGCACCAGTACAGGGACGAAAATACTCAATCTACCCTCGCCTACATTGATACTTGCTGGTTAAAATCTTCGTTTATTTTTATTTGTTTTTATCCTCACCTTGACAACACAACAAAGATTGGCAAAGCGCTTGCGCAAGATTTTCAGTTTCCCTTTAACCTGCTGCTTCTCAACCGCTTTGTGATAATCGGAAACAAAAAATGATATTCATTCTAACTAGCTTGACTTTTTTACATTCCGCTTCGGGAAATTGTAATTTTTGCACGAGGCACACTAAAGACGCGTCAATATATTCGATTACGTGCATCGGATCGTTCATTACCCGTATAGCAACATATTTTTTAAATTAATATGAACCTTGTTGATAATCAATTTTCTAAAACTGACACTCTCCTGCTTGTGATAATCAAAAACACCAACGACATACGGGCATCGTTGTTTGTTTTGCCAATCTACTTTTGTGCCATCTTCATTGGTACAATCATATTGGTGGTAGTGCGGTTACTTTGATGCAGCTTTGATGGTGGCATAAATGTCGGTGAATTGAGTATAGTGAGCATGATTTTTTTCGTCTCTGCACCAGTAGCCGCTCATGCCCCTATTACCGCTACTGATATATAGTGCGAAATGCAATCTTTTTCGCACTGTTATTATCTAATCCATCAACAATTCATTTCCCTGAATCGATCCCATATTCAGATGAAGAACAGGTCTCAGATGAGGCAAGACATGTATGGTCGATAAATGCCTATCAGAAAGTTTGTGAAATCTTCACGCCTTCGAGGGTCGAATGGGCATTGAGTTCTTTTCAGCCTTTCAAATCTGCCGGGAAAGATGATATTTTCCCAGGCTTACTGCAACAAGGAAAAGAGACGCTTTGTCCGCTCTTAACCGAAATATTCAAAGCAAGTGTTGCGCTTTCATATATTCCAAAACTATGGCAAAAGGTTCGAGTTGTTTTCATTCCAAAAGCTGGAAGAAAGGATAAAAAGCCTTTAGACCTATAAGCCTTTAGACCTATAAGCCTTTCCTCTGTTCTTTTAAAGACAATGAAAAAAATAATTGATGACTTCATCAAGTCAACAAGTTTAATAGAAATGCCTCTTTGTAAATACCAATTTGCGTATCAATCAGGTAAATCTACCATAACGGCGCTGCAGTCGCTGGTAAATAAAATCGAGAAATCTCTTTAAGCCAAAGAAATAGCCGTGGTTGCTTTTCTCGATATTGAAGGAGCATTCGATAATGCATCCTATAGCTCTATGAGCAGTGTTGTGAAAAACTCAATTTCTCACAACTCACGCTTGAGATTTTTCATGCGTGAGTTGTCAATCATGCAACTCAGCAGTCAAAAAATCATGGATGAGTTGGCTCACCTTTTTAACTCATTGTCTCGTATTTCCACAGCACACGGCAATAATTTCTTGTTAGTCTGGTAAAATTATGTTAATCCTTTCTAACGTAAACAACAACATTCGGGTTTCACGAGTTTTTGCCGGGTTTTGCGACTGAATCATTTTTTACGGTTTGAGTTGATTGAGTTGATTTTGCATCAAAATCTCAAGCGTGAGATTTGCGAAGCAGATCTCTAATGAGTTTGCTCTCACGGGAGAGCGTATTGATTGAGATTTTGAGTGTGAGTCTATCAACACTGTCTATGAGTTCAGCCATGGAAGCAAGGGGCTTGGATAAAAGTGTTATCGAATGGGTTATGACTATGCTCAAGGATCGCACAATTTCTGATGATCTAGGAGGTGCGCAAATATCTATAAGATCTACGAAGGGATGTCCTCAAGGAGGAGTGCTATCGCCCTTACTGTGGTCTCTTGTAGTAGACGAACTCCTTAGAAATTTAATAGATCAAGGTTTTGAGGTAATTGGATATGCCGATGATGTGGCCATCTTGGTTCGTGGAAAGTTTGATAACACGATTTCCGATCGGTTGCAAACTGCGTTAAACATGGTGTTGGAAAAAGGGGTTAAACGTAAACCCTTCAAAAACTATTATCGTGCCTTTTACCAGAAGGAAAAAGGTAAAGCTTATACAGCCTTCTTTGAATGGAGTTCAAATTCAATTTTCGGAAGAAGTTAAACACCTTGGGGTTACTTTGGATAAGAAATTGAACTGGAACTCTCATCTGAGCAAGGTCATAAGAAAGGGTACCAATGCCCTATGGGTCTGCAATAAAGCCCTAGGAAAAACTTGGGGACTGCGGCCTGATATGGTAAACTGGATTTATTAGAGCATCGGATATTAGCATTTTGGGCTTCACTCTCCTATGTGGAATAAATATAATCTTAATCATCAATCCGCTAATGACCTTAGAGTTTAATTTCCATTACTATTATCTTCCGTCAGTTTATAACTTAAACCACGCAGTGCCAGAAGCGAATTTTATAGTGAGAGTTGCGGTCTTGAAGAGACGGCTAGTTATTCGACGACCCATACACTGTTTAACCCCTTTACCTACACTCGTGTCCCTTAATTTAATCTAAACGTTGCAGTGATTCAACGTTCCGATGGAGAAATATTCATTCTGCAAGATATACTTCAAGGAGAAGAATATCAACCATAAGGGTTAATAATTCTATTCCTGTCTTCGAAATCCCTGACCACAACTAAACAAATAAAAGAATTGATTATGACAAATAGTATTACATTTGTTTTATTTGGATTTCCTTGATTTAAGAATCGATAAGGATTTCTATTTGTCCCCACTAAGCCAAAGACTCTAGGTTTATCTGGAAGGAAATCTTGAGGGTTCCAATTAATCCTGACTAGTCACAGGAGTACTGCAGTCAATCATCATTTCCCCACTGTACATCTTACATTATCTATAGATCGTTATTGAAATCCATGGAAAATCAGATGCCTAATGAATCAATGGTATATAAACAGCACTAATCAGGCATCTAAATTTGGGGATTTGTTTGCTTGCATTTTGATCGAGATCTGAAACGAATAAAATTTGTTATTAGTTGAAGAAAATTAGCATAGAGTAAAATAATGTTGAGATTTCCAAAACAAACAATGACTTGTTGCCATAGCACGATACAATGGTATGGTCCAGGGCTAAGTTGATGAATTTATCGAAAAAATGCATTTAATGCAAATCGATGTACATTAGATGTGCATCGAACAAGTGATCCACCCCTTGCCCACGACTCTTGTATGCTAAACGAATGCTTCACCAACTAAGTTAACGAGCCACTTGGTAATCCTCTGATAACTAAGAGGTTTATATTACATACAAAGGTATCGACCGTGATAATTATATTTTGAATTTGTTTATCGGCATATCGGTCTATTTTGCTCGAAGTAACAGGGAGCATGGAGAAGAAAGCAATGAATACTAGATGGATAGGTACCGTAAGGGAACGGCGATAGAAATTGGATTAGATGTTGAAGAGGGCATACCATATGAAACAGTATTACTTGAAACGTCCTTCCTTGTGTCTAACGTCCGCTATGGGAACGGTTTGGTGTGTTTTGAGAATGACACTACCAAGACAGCCAGTAGCTGTCTATAGGCAAGGTTTTGTTCTACTTCGTCGTAAGCACTATTATTCATCGTATCAAACTTTAAATGTTCCACTATGGCGGATATTCAAACTTACCTGCAACATAGATTCATTATCCAAGTGTAATTTTGTGAAAGCTATTATGGTTCGTACAATTGTACACCAAAAATGCAATAAAACTACTGAATTTCGGTAAATAACTTCAATTCCATTATCCACTTTGCACTTTTTCACCGAAATCGCATGGACGAACAAGATTTAAGAGAAATGCTTAGCGATCGACTTAGCCACACCACTTTCCAACACAAGTTTCTTCCCGCCCCCGTGGGTGACTTACTTCGCCGGGCACTTATTTTCACTATGGAAAACCTTCGTACTTCTTCACTGAAGGATTTCATTCCAATCACACGCCGTAAAACTTCGCCGCGTATAATTGAGAATGTCCTGAAATGACCTAAAAATACGGTTCCTTTGATTGTGTTGTTTTTGCTGTACTGTGAGCAAATGCCATAATTGTACGGTCAAAAGGAATTGTGTTCATATGTTTGGGCTGAATTTTGATGACGAACGATTAATTTTAAAGTAAATTAGTATATTCCATCATGCTGAAGGAATGGAGGGAGATGCCCGTAGATCTATATATTCTAGTAAAACATTTTATTATACCGTTGATGTGATGTGTTTTAACCACTCAATACATCACAGTGAGCCGTAAGTTGTGAGACGAATTTGGAAACTGATTGCGACGGAGTTGAAAACGATACGACGGATTGAGAATACCGTAAGATGCATTTTCTTTGCATTATTTCCAAAAAGAGACCAAGATTTATCAAAATGCTTATGAAATTTTTTACATCGGAATCGATTTCAGCGATTCTGTTTTTAGCACAAACCGCATTTTCTTGCTTATATTACTTTCGGAACTCATGTTAGACATGATTCTTCGATAGTGTCATCCATTATCATATAAATCACAGTAAAAGTTAAAAAATTAAGGTGAAACAGTTTGGAATCGAACTTCTAAGATTGTACTGAAACTTCAAAGGCACTAAATTAGTGCCTTTGAAAACGTGAGCAGGGCACAAATCGGCCATCTATGGATTCCAAGATGTTATACATGAACAAAACCAATTGTCTCAAAAATATTATTTTTTCTTACCATCCATGTATTAACAATGTTTCAACGAAAAATGTTAACTCAAACTTCTTTCGCGGAGGGTCATTCCGATTATGTTACTCCGCTGATCAATTATACCCCGAATTACGATTCCCAAAAATAGTATGTAGAAATCTTGAAACAAACTTTTGCCCTTCTCAAACTTCTGCCCACCTTGCTGTATGCCAAATCACCGTAATGCCAAATGTCGATTTATCAAAAATGACCTAATGGAAGGTTCATCCTGTTAAAGGGATATCGAGATTCAGAACCTAAAAAATGTGTTACTGCGTAACTTTCACTATGGTTCTTTTACACGATATCGAGATATAGAATATCGAGTTATGTAGAGTTATCTGTAGATCACTTACCATACAAAACGTCCAGGTAGTCGTAATAGGCCTGCGGAACCAGTTCTACGCTCTTTCCCGCGTACGTTCGCATACACTCCGCGATCCGCAGGTAGAAGGCAGCTTTCAGCTTCCGTATCGCTTCCAGTTGATCCGGCCACTTGCCGCTGGCCTCCAGCTGGATCGTTGCGTTTACAACATGCGACGCGAGGAACATCAGCTGTCCGTTCACAAGCAGTCCCTTCGCCGTTGGCCTTGGCGGATCCGGATCTGCATAACGGAAGACGGCATCCGTACCGGCCAACGTGTTGATCGTCAGTGGAAGATCGTCCAAGGTTTTGACAATTTTACTTAGGTTATCGAACGCTCTGATGCAGACCAACGAGCGCTCTTCGACCGTTTCATGCAGTTCGGCTCCATCCGGTTTGACGGAAACCTCAAACTGCTGCGCTGAATAGGTTATCTTCGTTTCCGGGATATCGAAGTGTGCGTTCAACAGATAGAGCGTGATCTTTCTGCAGATCAGACGCTTCTCTCCGATCGGATCCGAGCTCGTACCCCAGACCACCGATTCCGTTATGGAACCATCTTTGAAGCGACGCAGTTCGGCTTTTCCACGCCAAAAGTCGCAAAATTCTTCCGCCGCTGCTTTGTCGATCGCTTCCGGACCTTTGTCCAGCACGGTAAAAGCGTCGTGTGGGTTGAGCTGTATGCCTAAAGTCAATCGAAGATCGGTGGAGTCCTGAATCACGATCGGAACGATGAAGGACGCCCGCGGTCCCAGTCCTCTTCGCAACAGCTGGTAGATCATCTTACGGAAATGAGCGTGGGTATTGCCGAAGTAGTTCAGTTTGTCTTCAGCGGAACCAAAAGTGTCCACAACGGATTGGATTAATTCTGGTTTCTCAATGCTCAGTATGTGATCATACTGAGTGTAAGGAGGATATTTACTCAGGAACAGGGGTATAAAGCTGTTGAGCTTATGGTTATCCAGCAAATGGATAGCAGTGGCGGCTTCTTGTTTCACTCGTCGATACAAATCTCCGGAAAGATTTGCGCAGATGTTCAAAAGACCTGAACTGTCTAGAAATACGACTTCGTGATGGGCACGGTACGACTGCAAGTTGGCACTCGGCTCCATGGTGATTCCTTCGGTGTCCCAATGACTGTTGGCCAGCTGGTTCCAGAACAGCCGAATAATCTGATAGCTACTCATACTGCTGTATACCTTGCGAGTTTGTAGCAAGTATGATACGTAAAACGTTGCCAAAGAACCGTCGAAGCCGTAGTATCCGGCATCGAAACGACGCTGACGGATCCATACTTTTAGAAGGATGATAGCTTGACGGACCTGATCCGATTGGAGTATACTGTCGAGAATTTCCTGGTTCTTCAGCAGTCTCAAGTCGTACAGGATAGAAGAGTTGTAATGCGGTGTTGGAACCAGCTCAGAAGTGGCCTCCATGCCAATCAAGGCAGGTCGAACGTTGTTCTTATCTGGAAGAAATCTGACGAGAAGAGGCGTGACATTAAACAAACGAAGCATGACTATTTTGAATTGTGAACGTTAGATATCGAATCAATTGGTTTTAAATAGGATAAACTCCCAGCAATGGTTTTCAGTTTCTTTAAACCCACAATGCTGCTCATAGCGATTCTCGCCACCTTGATCACCGCTCCAACGCTGCGTAGTGATCGCGTGAACGTCGGCTCCGGTGTTCTGGATTGCGTTCGCTTTCGAAGCGTTTCTCAGCGGAAGCATGTCTTCGGAACCGGCTACTTCCACAACATGGACTTCTATCGTGTTTTGGCCGTGTTCGAAAGCAACATAGTTCCACGGAACTCGGCCTTCCGCATCGAACGCATTCGAGAGTACGAGGAACCACTGTACTTCATCAAACTGATCAGTTCGCGAGAGTACGTCTTTGGTGGGGACATGTCCACGTCTGGGGATACCTATCGGCTGCCGGTGTTTTCCTACCACCACCGGGTGAACACAACCCGCAAGGACGACGGCATTTGGGGTTTCGAGAAGGCCTACGTGAACCGGATTTGGAGAGGGGCTTGGTACATTAAGAACGTTTACTACGATAACTATATGATCGCGTCCACCGTTCATGCGGATCCGCCACCAATGGCAGCGAATGCACGGTTCAAAACGCTGAAGCTGGATCGGAGGCGACATATTCCGTTGACCACAGACCACATGTTTTATATAGAAGAATGTTGAGGATCATGGAAAGCTTGGTGATATTTGGTGCAATTTTCAGTTAGATCATAAAATGATTAAACTTTAACTTTCACGTGAAACGATTTTGAGTGAAAGAAAATTTGATGAGAGAAGCGCATTCATATTCTCTTTTTGACGTACAATGATACCTGGTTCAACTGCGAATTTGAATCTTGTGTCTTATTTTTTGAAGAAGGTCCCAGAAACCAGGCCATCAGGAGTAAAACATCTTCGCCTTTGCGCAAATCATACTGCGTATCTGATAGCATGATAATCGATCCAATCCATTTGCCCAGTCGAAAGAGGATCGTCTTCTCTAACAACTCGTGAAGACACAACAACCTCGCAATCGGACTATCAATGTATTCCGCAATGAAATAGAAATATTCTACATATGGTGCAAAAAAGCCTATTAGAACTGAATGTAAAAAAATGCAACCAAATATCATTTAGCAGAAAAAGAACAACACCACGAATTTCAATTTCATTAGGAAATCAAAATGTAGAAAAATGTGAAAGCGTAAGGGACTTAGGAGTAATCTTAGACTCTAAGCTTTCTTTCGTAGACCACTACAATACAATAATTCACAGGGCTAATAACATGCTAGGGTTTATAAAACGCTTCTGCTACAACTTTCATGACCCATACAAAATTAAAAATCTATATATTGCATATGTAAGATCAATCATGGAATACTGCAGCATTGTATGGAATCCTTTCTCAATCACACACGAAGAAAGATTAGAATCTGTACAAAAACAATTTCTATTAAGGTACCGCGGGGCAAGTGGGACATAAAAAAACGATAGTTCAAACAGATTGTTTTATATAATTTAAAAATGTCAATATTTTGCAAATCCAATAACTCGGTCACATTTTGGCAACATATTTGCTGGTGTGTGCATGAATTTGATCGAATAATTTCGAAATTGTGAAAACCTTGAAAGAGAGATGGACAGTGAGCCGTTAGACGCAGTTACCTCGCTAAACGGGGCAAGTGGGACACATCCAGTTTCATGCGTTAAACCACATCAGTAAGTGAACCATTGCAATAATAGAATTGATAAAGCATGGATTTTCAATTTTCAGTACATATTTGATGTACAGAAGGGATCAACCATAAAATACGTTACGCTTTATGAAGAAAACGTAAATGTCACATCGCATTTAATTTTAACTGAAAACTCCTCACTGAAAGCGTAAAGAGGTATGAAACATGTTCAAAATATATCATTTATAAGTTATCAACCCAAATGCAGCACGTAAACTTTCAATAATTGACGATTTTTTAAATATTTTTTTATTATTTGATATTACTGTTATGCATGGCGGAAAACCACTTAATGGCATGGATCTGTTTTCCGCAACTACTGAATTCGGTAGAAATATCAAATAAAGTTCAATAAAAATAGTATAGTAATCATTCTCAAGATGTGTTTTAAATTTTAAATATCTCTGTCTTCTTTCAATTTTAAATTCATATTTCAAAAATAAAATTAGAAAAAAATATTTAGACAAATTTGTCATTTCTTCCCTATTTAACAATTACGTAATATAAGATTTTTTTTTTTGATAAAAATCATTCGTTTAAATGTTTTAGAGCTACTCTCTAGGAAAATATTTGAAACGTGTAGGAAAAGTTTGGATTCTGGTGCTTGTTTCGATAAGTCCCACTAACCCCGGGTATAATGATATTTTGGGATAAGTTAGACTATAGAAATTTTCATATGAAATGAAAGCAAATTTTGTAATTTGTAATTTGTAATTGCTCAATCCACACCCTGGCAGACAATTATCCGCCCATCTAGACACGGGCTAGGTGAGGACCTACCAAGCCTCCCCCGTTAACATGTCCTATACCGTTTAGCACACCGGGATCTTCCACAAGCAGGCGCCGGAATTAAAGCGGTCCCACAAGCTTCAGATACATTAAATAGATATAGTCCCTCTGGCACTAAACCGAATAGCGGCCTCCATATCATCACTAGCACTGCCTATCCCGCACGCCAAACAAAATGCCGGAAGTAGCGTGCCGTGTAGAACATCCGATGTTCTACACAGCACACCACCTCCGACACCATGCTCAACGTACAGCAAAGACATCGCTAATAAAAAGCGGAATGCGTCATTCGATTCAGTGCCAGAGGGACTATAAATGTAACGAAGAGGAAATGAAAAGATAGTAGAGATGGTTTGGTTGTTGGATTGCTGAAACGAGAAGAAATAAAGTCATTACATTAAAACGTGGTTTTTATAGTTGAATAAATGTATCGATAGTTTCTCATCTGTTTCTTTTCCGTGTCGTAGTTGCGTCGATTCTATCCACCTCGAGTTTTGTCGTCTCCGCTTGAGCAATGAGGACCGCGATGAAATGAAAATATAAAAATATGAGCATTAGTGTTTATCTATTATTTAATGTGGTTCTCATTTGCTTTTAAATACCTAAGTAACATGTGAACTCTGCCTCTATCAGAAAATTATAATGAATTATATTTTATTCTCCTGCACTTTCCCTAACACAAAGTATTCCTATTTAGTAAGACATTTACAAGTGCAAAAGCGCAAATAAAAGTGTGGGACCTCATCGAATCATGTTGATGCCCTCAGAGCACTCATTCTTCGATTTGCGAAGAATGAGTCCGCTGAAAACACCGACCCGACTCGACGCAATCGCGCACCTCTACCAACGCCTCCGCACATGTAAAAACTTCTGCGATAAACCCGTGGTGTGAAAGAAATGCGCAATATTATTTAATTTCAATCCTAACTGCATGACCCGTAGGCTCTATGCGTATGATTGTTCATTATTTTAGCTAAATATACCAGTTATTCCTGTACATCAGAAAAAAAGAAAAACGACTAAGAATATCTTGCAGCGTAAAGTTTAAGTGATCAAATATTAATCCTTTCTTCGAACCTAATTTCATTATACATTGGGTTATGCTATGCTTCGCGTGTGATACGAACAATTAGATTTAACAATATAATGCATTAGCATCCAAACAAATACCCTAGAAAATTTTCTTATTGTCCGACAAACATTTCAAAACAATTACGAACTGAAAAAATTCAACGGTAACTTTACTCAACAAAGCTTTCATACGATCACCCTTAAAATACACAGTCATCAGTAGACCCTGCACTATAATATCCTCCTAATATAACGCAGAGCTAAAAATCCTCTCTTGCGTTACCCAACCTGAACAAGAAAACATTTTCAAATACTTCCCATAATTTGTGCACGGCAAAACAGATTCCACTTTCTACGTAATGTAACCTAGCATGAACAGCTGCCCAGACTCTCCAGACCTGCGCCCTCCAAGATCCAAGGTGCTGCTGCCTTATGTTCAAAACTTCTTTCCTCAAAGTCTGTCTATCAATTCCGAACTCTATTGCATACTACCACACCAATCAGACCCTATTCCTGATAAGACACAGAGTCATAACCCCAATGTGATGGATTTACCCAGTAAATCCACAACCTTGTCCTAACCCCTCTTACGTTTCGCTATCCTCGAAAGTCACCCATATTGATGCTTGGCAAAACATATCAGTATTCAATCCACTAATCCCAAATTACACCACATTACGTTGGTCCGTTTGGCGTCGCCGGTGGATACCTGTTCTGGCATTCGTTTCTTTCAAACCCCATTTCAACCATGTCCCCCCACTTTTTCAATACGAATGTTGACGAATCACGATAATCTGAAGATCGTGACCAGAACGGAGGTAGGATAAATCACTAGGGACCAACTACCACCGAAATTTTCATATGAAATGAAAGCAAATTACCTGTTTATCGTAAGCAGCTTGTAACAACACTTAAAATTGTAGCTTACCGATGGTAATTCGATTTATAGCACAATTATTTTTTGTGAGCCAATGCAAAACGTGAAACGTGTCACAATTTATCATGCAAGTTGAAAATGGTGCTGAGCTGACAACTGTTACATGGAGCACATGGTATTAAAAATAACAATAATTTTTGTACTAAATATTTTCCTTATCATTGTATCTTCGAATACCCCCTTGAAAAACTTTTCCTAAACGAGCTATGACGGAATGTTCCACTTACCCCGGATTCTCATTTGCCCCGCGGTACCTTATATGCTCTTTGTAAATTAGGTTGGACATCATTTCCACTTCCACCCTACAAAGCACGCTGCATACTTATTGACATACAAACTTTGAAAGAGCGGTGTGAAATCGCAAGAGTTTCATTTGTAAACGATATCGTTTCGCAACGTATTGATTCTACAGAAATCTTATCAAAATTAAATTTCTACGCTCCTTCTAGGCAACTACGAAATCGTAACTTATTCTTGACAAATCATCATCGAACAAATTATGCCAAAAACGGGCCTCTGAATCAAATGATGGCCATTTACAATCAACATTGCGAAACTATTGACTTTACCATGTCTCGGCAAAATCTAAAAACATACTTCAAATCCATTAGAAATCGCAACGCATAAAATAAAACAGAATGAAATTAACATTACTTACACTATACTTTCTTTTTCAATATTTTTTATAAATTTCATAATTTTAGTATTAAGAAATGAAACAAAAATATGTATATGTAAAATGTACTAGTCTACGTTGGTTGACGAAAATAAAATAAAAAAAATATGTTCCGACGCGGGCTTCCCTGAATTTTTGAATAGCTACGTTACTGAAACTGATTGAACAAAATCAACAAGCAACGACAACTGGTAGCTTCATAAGCTGATTGTTAAATGAAATGAAAGAAAGTGAGAGAGTTCAACCATTAAAAATGGTAAATTCATAACGTCCCTATCAACCGGAGTATATAGATCAGGTCTGGCCAACGTACGGCCCGCGATGAGTTTGAAGAATCTTCTTATATCTGACCTGTGGACTGTTCTGCCGACTACTGTTCTTAACTTGGTTTGGTATCTCTTTACGTTTACTTGGAGATTGAATATCCGTTATAAATGTTATACACGTGAATCTGGATTGCGACGATCTGTTCGAGGTTTATTGTAAGATCAATCTGAAATAATTCAATAATTAGATAAGGTTTTCAACATCTATTTATCTTCCAGTTTTTCTGCACTTTTCGAAAGAACTGAACTCCTATTATATGATGTTTATATGATGCTTGGAAAAAAAATCATCAAATAAATCTCTCTCAATCGTATACTGGATTTTACCATAATGCTGTTGAATCTCACACAATTTAGTTTACAATACGGTTTATACAAAACCTTTCACAAAGGCTTGGACAGAATCCTCACAGAATATTTTAAATTTTTAACGGAATAATTGGGCAACATTTCAAGCAGAATTTTGAACAGAAAGAACACAATTTTCAGCAGGATTTCAAAGAAGCCTGAGATAGATGCGCTGCAGAAATTATCGCTGTTTCAATTATCTCCTTGCCATGACTCCATAGTTACGGATCAATTCTCGATTGTTTTTTCAAATCGACGCAAGTAACTTCCATACGATTTTGGGAAAATTAATAAAAAAGAATCACAACCTGTCTTCTAAAACCGTTTTAAAATGAATCACCTTTTTTAACATTTTTTCGCCGTGTACATCGCTTAACTTTTGCATACAATCAGCTCGCGTTCAAAAATTAGGTTGTTTCTTTTATTTCCCACAAAAATATTTGTAACAAAATGATAAGCCGTTTCAATCAGTTACAATCAGTTAAATCCGGAAATTTAACGTTCTAAAAGTGAAAAATCGAGCTGGTTCAGGACGAAATGTGTAGAACTTCGTCTGCGAAACACGTAGAATCGATAAAGTAAGTTTGTTCACTTTTCTGACTTGAGACTATTTGAATAAGTTTTCGAGAATTAGTGTCGACTCCAACACAGAGAATTAACAACGATTCAAAACAATAATTATTCCTGTTGTTTGCAATAAGCTTTTTCAATTTGTAGTAAATCAACAAATTATGCAGAAATAACAATGACTTTTATCAGAACAAAACAATAATATTATTGAATTCACTGGCAGCATTTCCAATTTAATTTTTGTTGAATCAACAAAATAAAGTATTTATTTCAAATTGTAGACTGATTTGTCACTTTGAAAATTTAACTCAGTCAGTGTGTAAGGCAGTTTCCCGGGTGAATAACAAAATAATGTTAAATAAGAACAAATTTTGCAATCATATCTAGTTTAACCATTATTATGTTATTAATATGTGACATTAAAAATCTCATCAACAGCAAAACATACAATTATAACAAAATTTGTCATTAGTCTGTTATTCTTGAAAGTCGTGTAATAACTAATCAATAACAAAATATACTATCATTGTAAAATTTGTTATTTGTGCAAAAATACTAAAAAAACATGAAATATCTAAAGAATAACAAACATCGCCATCACAGTAAAATATGAAATTATTTTGATATTTGAAGACTTCATTTAAATAATTCATGAGAACAAACTAATATCAAATTTTGCCAAAATAGCTCATTTTACTATTCGTATGTATTTATTGAAGATTTAAAAAGCAAATGAAGCAAAAAGTTTATTTTTCAATCATGCTAAATTTAGATATTAAAGTCAAAGAACTAAAATTACCATTACTTTGATCTACTCGTGAATAGCTTATTTTGTTATCAATATCTAAATAATAACATATTTTGTTATTTACGGTTGCCTATATTTTTGCTATTATTTTGTTATTACAATGACAATATATGATATTATTTAGTTTTTATGCCATACAAACTTAGTTATTATTTTTGTTGTTTTATCTCTTATTTCAAACAAACAAAGAACAAATTTTGCTATTCAAACATTCTATTTTAATGGTAAATTTTGTTATTCTTTTGCAATTCTACTCTACCCGGGTTGTGACCCGCCATTTCATTTGACAGAGACAGAGTTGAAGTAAAAATGTCCGTCAAGAATTATTAAATGAACTCGAAGCGGAAAAAACTATCTGTGAAGGAAATATTGGAGTTAACAAAATTGCGCAACTGATTCAGAATGGCCGAAATTGTTATTGGAACCTTTCTTGGTAAGTTAAGGATTTTTTTTTTGTAGAACTTGGATTCTCAACAGCTTTCGTAATTGCAGTCAACTCCTAGAGCGGTACAGCGGCAACAATTCGAGCTGCTGATGCCGCCCCGTCGCTTGCGGAGCAGACTAGTTTATTCACTAAGAAGACATTGGGATAGTAGCGATAGAATACATTGACATTGGGATAGTATTAATGCCAATTTTAATCTCCATATATGTTTGTTGACTTATATTTTAGAGTCTACCAAAAGTCCAAGAAATTCTAGCTAATAGCGGCAGCTCTGAATCACGCGGGATTAATGAACGGCTACCTATTTTTTGTATTATTCTGCAGGCAGATTAAATCCTTACGTAAAATGTTGAATATATGATGAAAACAAAAATATAAGGTATTCGAAGTTGTAACTGTTTTTCTTTATTTTAAATAAGAGCAAAATAAAATACGCCGGGCGGGGCAGGGGGGAAAGGTAGGTCTGAGATCAATAAAATCCTTTTTCATTTCAAATGAAACCATTTTAAAATTAAAAAATCAGGTAGATTTATTTTTAAAATATAAAGTTTTATTTTAAAGCAAACATATTGTTATTTCAAAAGAAAAAAATATTGAATCAAAAATTAATTTTGTTGTACCCTTTTGGACCCAGCTGTCAAATTCAACAATTAATATTTTTGAATAGAACTACTAGTCGTTATTAAAACAATGATAGGATATTATACGCCGGCGAATAATACATTAAAATGATTGTAATGATACAGAATATTTTTGATATTAAAAATGTTTTCTTTGCGTGGTTAACCTATTAAATTCAACAGAACAACATAAAAAAATTTTTTGAGAAATGTTTGAGAACCAAACAGTGCTCTGCGTAGAAAAACTATCCCATTGGTCACCACCAGCATGCAAGCAATTTGATTGGTTTTCAACGTGAACTGTTGTCAGATACTTTCGTCTTGTCCATTTGAAAATTCAGAGCTTGGCTTCATTTTATAATCACCATAACAGCAGTTGGAACCGCGTTGCAACGATTTCAATGCCTGATATCCATAGAAGATCGACTCTGTAAAACGAGTAACGTTTTATAATCCCTCAAAAGCACCTCTCCATACCAGTCAGATCGAACCAAACGAATAACTTTTTTATTTTGTTTTTTTTTTACAAGGGGGAAATCTGCAAACAGATCCCCTGAGAAGGTAACTCAGGGAAGTAGAAACCTACCGTCAAAATAGCTTTCTAGAAGCTTACACAACTGCACCGGTACCTTGAGGCGGTCAAGTGCGTGTGCTATTGCTTCCCAGCTTGCGCTGTTGAACGCATTCTTCACATCCAGAGTGACAACCGCGCAGTAACGGATGCCGCTCCTTTTATGCTCGATTGCCACCTCAGCTGTCTGAACGACCGACTGGATGGCGTCCAGAGTAGATTTACCATTTCTGAATCCAAACTGGTTGTTGGACAGGCCATCCGCACCTTCCGTACATGGTACTAGCCTGTTGAAGATCAACCTCTACAACAACTTGCCCGTCGTATCTAGTAGTCAGATAGGTCTATACGCCGACGGGTTTCGCCCTGGTGGTTTCCCCGCTTTTGGTAGTAGCACCAATTTCTGTCGCTTCCATACATCCGGGAAGATTCCTTGATCAATGCAGCGTTGCATCGTGGTTCTGAACATGTCTGGATCCGCGGTCACTGCCGCTTTTAAGGCAACATTCGGGATACCATCGGGTCCCGGTGCCTTGTTTGACGCGAATGATTTCACGACTTCTGCCAGCTCTTCGTTCGTCATTCTCGCCACTTCTTCTCCTTCATCTGCCGCATACGGCGCTGGGGGCCATGGGCTTATGGGATGGTGCGGGAAGAGTACATCGATTATCGATCGCAGCAACTCGGGCGACTTCTCTTGGGGCGCTATGGCACCTTTGGTCTTAGCCATTACCACTCTGTACTGCCCATAAACGCATAATTGTCCCATGTGAATAGGAAATCCAGCAAACATGGGACTGACATGCATTTATGGGCAGTGTAGGCGTCACCCCATGGACTAGAATTGGCACTCTCGCATAGACTATCAAAGCATGCCCGTTTTCGACTCTTGATTTCCTTTTTGAGAGCCAACTTTGCCTCTCTGCCGTTATACGCATAATTGTCCCATCTTCCAAACTATGCAATCAAGAAAAACGCGTTCAATGATTATACCACATTCATGTGTCGTATTGGCCAGGTTTGTGATAATTCTAAATGAAATTGTTGCAATAGTATAAAGTATAGCGTGTTCACTAGACTAGAATCAAGAGTTTGTATTATGAGCAATTCTCGCTGAAACCAGGCCGCCATCGGCACCCATCGTTAGAATTCCAATTTTATGCCACTGATTGCTAGTAGTTGCTAAAACTAAAGGGTGGTCCTTTCGGTTTTCTTAAATTGGTACGCCAGCTAGCTAAACAGTTTGCGACAAAGACCATTTTTTGATAAATCTTAGGTATTTCTTCACGTATTATGTCTTGTATGCTCCCTTGGAACACATAGCAAACATAGTTGCATCGTATAGAGGAAGGATATACACTAAATACCCACCATAAGTATGGAATCGCATCACCTAGTATTGCAACACCCCAGTTGAATATTGCAGCACCCCCAAAAAAATTAGCATCACCTAAAAACTATTATATTTATGATGTAATATCTCGGTATCCTTACTTCCTACAGGGTTGCGGTCTTCAGAAAAGTTGTTCAGAAACCTTATGACGTTCATTAGGTGAAATTTCTTATGCGTAATTTTGCCACTAAGTGGCGATAGTGTGCATGTAATTTGATCATGTTCAAGCTGGTTCTGGCTCATGATCCCGACCACCTAAAAAGTTCGTATTTCCAGTAAAGTTGTTCAGAAGCTTCATAGCAATTTTGCAAGCTATCAATTTTGCTGGTACGTGGCACTAGTGTGCATGTAAATATGGTCATGTTTTAGAAGGGTCCAACTCATGATCCTGGTCACCTAGAAGAAACGTTTCTCCAGAAAAGTTGTTTAGAAGCTTGAAAGGAATTTGAAGCAGCTATGTGGATGTAAATTTATTCATATTCTGGAATGCTCTAGCTAATGATTCTGGCCACCTGTAAAGTTCGTGTCTTTAGCAAAGATGTTTGAAAGCTTGGGAACAATTTGAGAGAGATGTGTTTGGTTCGAATTTTTTTAGGCGACCAGGATCATAAGCAACACTAGCGCCAAAATTGCTGACTAAAAATTATTTCCCAAATTGCTTCCAAGTTTCTGAACAACTTTGCTCAAAACACGAACTTTCCAGGTGCCTAGGATGAGC
This sequence comes from Aedes aegypti, assembly GCF_002204515.2. Lineage (NCBI taxonomy): Eukaryota > Metazoa > Arthropoda > Insecta > Diptera > Culicidae > Aedes > Aedes aegypti. The sequence goes on along the minus strand of NC_035109.1, from coordinate 93,911,863 downwards.
TAATTAATATGCACAATAGCGCCATGTAGCGGCGAAATTGTTAGCTAAACAGTGCTGTCTAAAACTACTTTCAAGTTTCTGGTCAACTTTGATGCAGACACGGACTTCCTATGTGGACAGGATCATGAACTAGACTCTACTTCACTTAAAGTCATTAGGCTGCAGAACAACTTTGCGGGAGACCGCAACCTTGTAGAAAGTAAGAGATTCAGAGATACTGCATCATAAATATGATAGTTTTAGGTAATGCTAAACTTTTTGAGGTGCTGCAATATTCAACTTGGGTGTTGCAATACTAGGTGAAGCGATTCCATACTTACGGTGGGCAGGGTAGCTTTCATCTGAGACTAAAAAAATTCTGACGGTCATTTTGGATTTGGCCGCCATCTTGAATTTTGTTAGAAAACCCGTTTTTTCATCATTAGCGCACCGCTCGTTTAGATTTCACCATCAGAAAGCTGAGAAAAAACTGAGTAAGATAGGCTACAAAAACTAGGTGAGCAATGGTATTTACCCTATGGAATGAACGATTTTCTAAAATCTGCGATTTTGACGTAGGAGCGGTTCCACAGAAAATGACGACTTTTTTCCCAAATTTCATTTTTATATTATTTGATTTGGATGAAATTTTGCACATGCTTTCTTTATGCCCAAAAATGCCTTTTTGCATCATCGGCTCGCCATTTTGACTCTAGCCTTACTTTTGAGAAGGGCCTAAGAAAAAAACCCTTAATAATTTTCAAAAAAATATAACTTAGAAACGGTTTGTCCGATCAGTTTGGAGTCTTCCGCAAAGTTTTAGGTTATTGTTAGGACTATCTGGAAAAAATATACACTGTAAAAAAAACGTTGTAATGTTTTATATATCGAAAATAAAGCTTAAAAATCAATTTTCTCAAAAATCGTATTTTTGATTTTTTTTATTTTTTTATATGTTAAAGTAGACAAAAAATGAAGTCTTTTGCACAGTGGGTCAAGATGGAGAAATCATGGACAAAAATGTTATGATTTTTAAAAAAAAGGTTGATTTCTCAATATGGTATAAATAAACTTTTTGAATGCTTTTCGACCCGATTTTATGAAAGTACGCAAAATTTTCAACAAAAAAAAGGTATATGAGAAAATTTTGCTAATTGCTACCGAAACATTTGAAAAGTTTATTATGACCATTTTCAACAAATTCACCTTTTTTTTAAAAATCATAACTTTTTTGTCCATGATTTCTCCATCTTGACCCACTGTGCAAAAGACTTCATTTTTGTCTACTTTAACATATAAAAAAATAAAAAAAAATCAAAAATACGATTTTTGAGAAAATTGATTTTTAAGCTTTATTTTCGATATATAAAAAATTACAACATTTTTTTACAGTGTATATTTTGTTCCAGATAGTCCCAACAATAACCTAAAACTTTGCGGAAGGCACCAAACTGATCGGACAAACCGTTTCTAAGTTATATTTTTTTGAAAATTATTAAGGGTTTTTTCTTAGGCCCTTCTCAAAAGTAAGGCTAGAGTCAAAATGGCGAGCCGATGATGCAAAAAGGCATTTTTGGGCATAAAGAAAGCATGTGCAAAATTTCATCCAAATCAAAAAATACAAAAGTAAACCGACATTCGAATTCAAATGGAACCGCTCGTAGGGGAACTTACGTATTCTCGGCAGTCTAAGCCGATGCCGCTTCTTTTGTAATATTCTCGGACATCAGCAGATAAATTCCGTGTTTTTCTGTTTACATTTATGCGTTGCTCAATTCTCTACCGATTCACACCGACTGACTTGTCAAAATGCTTTTGGAAACGTTTTTACAACGCTGCGAAAATCTCTGGTAAGTGTGACTATAGGCCTTTTCATGTGACAGGTCCGTCTATGCATTTGTTTACATCGGTGGAGTTCCGGTGCATACACGAGGCTGTCATTTTCATAGAAGAACTGTCAAAGAGCTTCCCGATCAGCTGTTTTGAAACGTCATGTGAATAGGCCTATTGTCGGCAGCCTCATTCTGTTCGGCAACTTTCCCATAAGAACTGCTGGTGAATCACTTCGGCAGCTCCAAATCAGTCGCATTTTGAGGCGTGTTCATTTGAATCGATGACATCTCTGGCGGTATTGTTTGTTCAGTCTCGGAAATCTCATCAGTGGGAAGCGGACAGAACAAAGAATCATCTGAATGTTTTCATTGGAGTGTTTTGATAGAATAATACTGTGAATTTGGCGTTTGAAATTTAGTTACCGATAATAGTCGAATGGTGCCGAAGTCGTAAGTCTCCCTATATGGCGAGTGCAATCAATAAAAACATTATTTTTTGTACAACAAAGAAACAAGTATTCAATCGTTTTCCTTCGAGTCGAGTGAAGAATAAGAGCATTAATTTAGGTCATAAAATCTGGCGGAAATCTTGGATTTTGACAATTATTTTTCAAAAGCAAATTTCGAGTTTTAGTGAACCGATGAAGCTGAAATTTTAATGGGTTGTGCACTACATATATAGAATTATAGTGATATATTTTATGCATCGATATATGGAGTAGTATTTGAGATTTGTTTCTTCAAATGAGTAGTGTGTTCATAATAACGTCCCGTGCGGCCTTAAGCATTTGGTACTAAAATTGGAATAGGATTTTAAAACCCTATTTTAATGCTGTTTTGTGAATATCACCTTTGTTATATGTCGAGCTATCTCAAGCGTTATTCTCCGCTATACCTTATGATCCGGGTACATTTTCTTGTTCATACCTACGAGATTTCAGTGTTATAAATACTGGATGCCGTAGGCGAAAGGGGACTTCATGGACTGTGGACACATTAACCTATTATTTTATTCTTTATTTTCAGAATACAAAACTCTGAACTACTTTTCTATAATAGCATGACGCTAAATCAGGCTTGAATAATACAGAACGCGAAGAATTTTGATTAAATGGCTCTCACTGATGAATTGTACCAGTGGTTATTAAGATCATGTTATTTATATTACAACTGCATATATTATATATTTATGATATAGGGGAACTTACGTATTCTCGGCAGCCTAAGCAGTTGAACTTTTAGGAAGACAATTATACACAACAACATAGCACAACAATTAACAGGAGACACCTGAACTACACTTGAGCACACTTAATTTATTATTTATTATGAACAAAACACTATTTTGTTCTCTAAATCGTCTATTTTTCCTCACCAAAGTCACGAGGCACTTGTTCTTTTATCGGAAATGCAATTACTATTGTCGGCAACAAAATTGTTCTCTTCGGCAATCCAAAAATGTACAAAAACTAGGTTATGTATTGGTAACTTTTCATATTTGTTGACAATGCCCAATGAGAATATATACCGAGGTGAGGAAGAAGACATTCAGTGTGCGTGACATCCGTGTACGGTGCAAAATGTTTCACAACTACAAGCGAGCGAACTCCCATAAGAAGCCGTGTAAATTAGTGACGTAGTTATTTTTGTTTACGTTTTTTTTCTCTTTACTAATACATAGCCATTGCTTCTTCTTCCACACCTTAGTATATATTCTCATTGGACAATGCCTGAAATTGAACGTCACTCTTTATGTTCTACTCGTTGAAAGGGCCAATGCAGAAAAATACAGACTACACTGAGAACAGCATTGCAGGTATAAATAGAATAACTGAGAGTCATATTGAATACACAACGCCACTAAATTTGTGTAGACTAAGTATGTAACGCTCTAGGGGGAGGGGGAGTAGGCTCAAACGTTGCGGCTCAAACACAAAATTTACTTTTTCATACAAGGACCGTTGCGGAGGGGGGAATGGTCGAACACGATTCTCTTGATTTGTTCTTATTGCGTATCAATTCTACATGCGGCGATCTGGACTATAGAAATTCATACATTTTGCCTTAAGAAAGATGGAACGATTGCAATAAGAAAGCTTAGTTTATCGTTTTAGCATCACCCCACAACAAGGCGTCGATAGACGGAATCTATGACAAAAGGTCGAAAGGACAGAAGGTCGAAATACAAAAGGTCGAAAGGACAAAAGGTCGAAGAACAAAAATGAGGAGACAAAAGCTCGAAATTCTTTTTTCAAAGAAGGAAAAAATTCCCACCAAGCAAATCATTTTCGACCTTTTGTCCTTCGACCTTTTGTCCATAAATCCGATTGACGAGGGGAGTGCGCACGAGCCTATCGATCACAAGGTTCTTGGTTCGATTCCAGGTAACAGGCTTCAAATTTGTCCCTCTCATTTACCATTATCACGTCTATCTTTTGATACTATCAAATGATACCATCACTATGGGTAGTGATAGGGATACTATCACTTCTTGAAAAATGATGAATAGAAGATAGACTATATTATCTCTATCATTTGATAGACGGATGGAGATACTATCAGCATTTTTTATCACTGTTGGATCAAGCATATATTTATCATCTATCTTTGGGGAAAAATATACTATTTGCAAAATTCTGTAGCTATCCCTATCTTTCTTATCATTGATACAAATACTGAAACCAAAATCTTGCGCATAATGGGAAAAAGCCAATAAAAATAAATCAAGGTATGTTCTCGTGGATATTTTCGGAACGGGTACGACGAGAGAATGACGGCAATCGATGTCCGACGCCATTTTGAAATCCAAGATGGCAGCCTTCGGTTTGGTAAAATCATTGAAAATCCATGCAATATGGGCATTTTCGAAACGGGCGCGACGAGGGGATGACGGAAATCGATGTCCGACGTCATTTTGAAATCCAAGATGGCGAACTCCGGTTAAGGAAAATCGTTAAAAACCCATGCAATATGGGTATTTTCGGAACGGGCACGATGAGGGGATGACGAAAATCAATGTCCGACGCTATTTTGAAATCCAAGATGGCGGCCTCCGGTTTGGTAAAATCATTGAAAACCCATGCAATATGGGTATTTTCGAAACGGGTGCGACGTCTTGGATTTCAAAATGGCGTCGGATATCGATTTTAGTCATACCCTCATTGTGCCCGTTCCGAAAATACCCATATTGCATGGGTTTCCAACAATTCTTACACCCCTGAAGCCGCCACATTGGATTGCTAAATATGGAATTTAGTTAATTTTCTATATTGTCCAACAATTGTTATTCTATTTTATCAATTGATAAAGATAGAACCTCTATCATTGTTATTTGAGAGATGTTGTACTGATAGTATTGTTCGTTTTGTTGAGGAATAGATTCTCGTGCATATTTTGAACGTGGAAAAATAAATACTCCCACGTCAGTTTCTATGGCACTTTAATAGAAGCATGCAACATGCATTCAATGTACAATCCAACATAATGCGTTACATGTGCGTTACTTGTTTAGCTACGACGCCATCCAATATATGGCATACATGGTGGGAGAATATTTTGGACAAAATTATTTAGGTGTGAGTCTATTAGAGGGCAAAATCCTCAATATCATCATAAGAATATTTTGGAACAGGGATACTATCACTCTATCCTCTATCTCTGATAGGAACCATTCTCTCAGTGATACTATCAGGATGGACAAGAACTGATAGTATCATCTGGCTGAACTGGTAGTATATTTTTGCAATGAGAATACATATATATTTTTTTTTAGCCGAACACGTCAAGTCATATTGCGAAATTTGTTCAAAAATAAATGAGGACTTACCCATTTTTGGCCAAATCTCACCCCCAACGACGGTACTTGCACATTTGTTTTCAATGTTCCACGATTTTTTTCTGGTTTATGAATATTGTTCGATCCATTCGGATCAAAATCCAAACTTTGCCACTAAAATTGATTTGCGTTGCTATTATTCTCAGTGGATGAGAAAATCAGAATAGGCCCTTTGCAAATCAATTCACTTATGACTTGACACAAAAACATCATCCTCTGATTGCCTGTAGAACAACAGGAGTGTTGCCAAAATAATTCAACTATTAAAAGACGTATATTTTATGTTTTTCAGTATATTGAAGATTATGCCCTACAATCTACTAATGAGAAAGTATTAAAAGGCTCAATTGTTACCAATGCATGCTTTGTTGGCTAATTCCAATAAATTAATTAGTTGTGTTCTATATTTTCGGTGAATTTAAATCGTGAATAATAAACACACCGCAATTGAATATGGTTTTCTGGCAACCTAGTCCAGTTATAAAAAATGATTGCCGAGGTAATCAAAGTGCATTAATTTCAATTTGTGATTTAAAGCATAAAAATTAAGTATTTTCGAGTGCTTTATATACAAATCAAAAGTTCAATAGAGCATAAGTGATCGGTGCGTAGCTTGTGTGAAAAAAATGGCATTGGAGCTGAGAATTGGACCTTTTTGTAAGTTTTTGTAAGCTGTTCTTGTGTTGTTTTATTCGGCAGCTCACGAATGACGATAATTTCGTAAGCATTTATTTGATTTAATGATAAAACCTGTTATATAATATTTTTGTGAAAGATGTGATTTACATGGAAGGTTATAGTTCAAGGAATATGTTGAGTACATTGAAGTTAACTCTTGTTCCATAGATAAATTTAAACAAGGACGATATGTTAGTGCTGCCGAAAATACCCTCAGGGTGCCGAAGCCATCATTTACCCTATTTATAATGCAGGATTAATGCTTTATTGCCTGACAGTTCTTGAAAGTTGTCAAATAAAAGCAATGTTGTTAGTATACAGTAGAATGACTGTAATGTTATAATGCTTGTGGACCGAATTCATTCGTTCGAATCTATGGCCCATTTGATTTTGTTGGCGTAAACGGGAATGCAAAATGTTTTCCGATCGAAAGAGCATTCGAACGTAAACAAGAATAGAGATGCAAAACAAGCAACTTACTTTCAAGAAAGTGCTAATATACCACCAAGTGAAGAAGCAAGCTCTATCTCAATGACCAAGTTAATGAAGATAAGATGAGCACGTTGAGAAGCATGTGTCTCAATTGAGTGCAAAACTTCATAAAAAAGAAGAAAATTCTTCTAAAAACATAGGTTAGTGGCGGATATAATGCTAAACAGAGAACGATAAAGAGTAGCGAGAGTAAAAGAAAAGCTAATTTAAGAAAGTCATATGCACAAAAAAGCATAGATTACGGAACGGAGAAGTGCGACCTCATAAGAATTTATCATAGGAGAATAGAGCATACTATCTTCCCCTTAAATGAGGATAGGTCTGACTGTAGAAACGATGTACATGATTGCAGATAAAGAAGTTACTTATGGGCGAATATGATGCTATGAAAACCCCTCTGTATAACACGCCGATTGTTCCGGTGGTTGTCTACGGATATGAAGCGTATCGGAAAGCTTTTAGTCTTTTTGAGGATAATACTAGGAGGGGTATCAATTAGCGTTGGGCAAATTTGACCCGAACATCGATGTTACTGAATCGATTCAAATTTTATATGTCGAATCGATTCACCGATTTAATCGAATCATTTGAATCGATGTTTTTGAATCGATTCGATCTGCAAGAGGATATGAAAATTAACAACAACATGATCTCAAAATAAGATCAAAAGCAATTTTATATGGTTTTTAAATTCCTTTAATTGAATTACGTTGGAGATTAAAAATTATATATTAAACAATTCAAATCCGATTCAAAATTAGGTGTTAATTTCATCAACTCATTAAAAAATTCTAATTAATTTTATTCTTTCGAATCTAAACAAAAAATCGAATGAAGAAAATCGATTCACTCGATTTTGAGTGCTCCTAACATCGATTCAAAAAATCGATTAATCGGAACGAAAAAATCGATTTTCGGAACATCGATTCAAAATCGCCCATCGCTAGTATCAATAAGTGCGAATCGCGGAAGGAAAAGTTACTAATGTCGTTTTCGTTTTTAGGAACTGGGTCGGTGATCAACACATAAACAAACAAATGTCAAACAAATTGTAGTTCGGTTGAACCTGAATCGGGTTGGGATTGAAACTGTGATTCAGAACGGGTTGCGCCAGTTCCAACCTAGGTTCAAAAACGAATTCGACATAAAATAATGTTAAACAGAGATACAACCTGAAAATCCAAGAATACGTTGGCAGCATGTAATGAAAGAAGACGGTCTGCACAACTGGAGTACTATTTCCCAAAACCGAAGAAGATGGAGCTTTACAATGCTCAGGTATTACGCTGTAGCCTTTCATATAATATTCAAGCAATGTTCACACCAAAAGAATCAGTGAAACAGAACCGAATAACATTTAATCAAATGATAAGCATAACACGACCGCTTATGTTCCTAGTATCTACTATCGTCCTCATTCAGCCATCAGCTCAACAGTCCTCAAAGAAGAACTGGTGCTCTATGGTAAGATCTGGCTGCGGCGTTCTGTCCAGCTTGACCGTGTGGAATTGCGCCGCTGGTCCAGCATTCGGCGGGGGTTCTGAGCTTTTCGTCGAAGCAATCATGTACTCGCCGTAATGGGCGTTCCTAATATACCAACTGCCCAGCACCTTGCCGTTCTTGATGACTTTCTCGAACATCCAGATGTCCACGTCGCCCTGCGTTCCGTTATAGTCGTACACGTACGAGAATACCGGACGACGATTGTAGTGGGTCACGGTATTGGTCCATCCACCGAACACGAACTCCTGAACGTTGATCAACCGGATCAGGTACAGTGGCTCTTTGAAATCAGGAATTTTCTCGATCCGGAACGCCGAATTGTGCGGCACTGTGTGATGATTGTATACGCCTATGTAGCGACCCCGGTTCTCGTTGTACAGAAAACCCGTTCCAAAGAGGAGTCGTTGCATATTGGCACTCCGAATGCGAACGCAATCCAACGGGGTTGTTCCGATGGAAGGTTTTATTATTTTTTGGCAATCTCCCACCAGGCTTAGAATTGCAAACACCGCTAACAAGTACTGAATCGCCATGTTGAAGCGGTTTGAAAAAAAAATGTGGCGCGGAACGTCAAACAGTCCCATATATAGCTTACGGTGTGCTTCAAGCAGTGCAGTTTGATTGATTATACATTGGATATGCTTATTTAGTGGAACAATTATGAAGTGCTCGATGTTTCAAGTAAAAGATTTCAACAATTAAATTGAGGTCAATCTGAAATTTGCTTCAATTGCTTCAAACATTATTCTCATTCCTTATATCTAGGTTTTCTGCATTAGGCGAGCTGAGCATCCTAATTTGGTAAAACTAAATTTGATGATTTTGTCTGTGGAAATCATTGATTCTATAATACCAGGGCGCAGCTTCTGAATCATCTTGTAAATTTTATTTTGAATCCTCTTCAGAGCCATCTTCAGGGCTGGTAGCGATTGAGTGCCTTGAAAATAGGAACCTCTAGACCAGTGATTCCCAAAGTGGGCGAATTCGCCCCCCGGGGAACGATTTTCAGGTTCAAGGGGGCAAAAATTTGTAAAACAGAATTTGGGGGGCGAAAAAGCTAACACGGGAGCATTCGAAAAAAATACCTCATAACCTTTAGAGGGCACACATCTGAAGGATAATCAATATCAAACTTAACTAATTCCAGGACTATTTTACCTTAGATTGTTATATCTCTAATTATGCTCATTTTGAAGTTATTAAAGAAACTACTTGATGATTGTCAAACACAAAATGTCAGTGATATGCATGCAGATTTTTTAAAATCATGTGCAATTCAAAGAATGATCGATATTTAAGATTTTCACTAGGTCGGACTGATAAGTCACATACAACAATTAAAACACCCAACATATTTTGGATGTACAAGACATGCATCTGAGAATTTTTCTGAAAATTTTGCAAATGCCAAATATTTTATATAAGGAATTTTTATCGTATGGGAACTTTGAGGTTAGGAAGTACCCATTTTTAAGTGTCGGTTGCATTCATTCTTATCATTTCTTATGATATAAATTTTATTTTTGAAAAAAATTGCAGACAAAAATCGGATTTTATTGTTTGATTTTGAAGACGACGAACAACTATTTAAAAATATGATTGAAGAAATATCAGAGATGCATCGGATTTAAATCTTCAGAACGTCCGAAAAAATCTGAAAAAAAAAAACGATTTTAATATATTGCATTTAAAAATTAATTGAAGCCATTCTGGATTTTCATATATTTTTCCAGGGTTTTGGATTGGATAAAAAAGCGTACCCAGAAACGAAAAGAACTGAAGTAAGGTACCGTGGGGCAAGTGGGTAATGAATTTTGCATAGTTGGGATTCTTCAAATTCTAGAGACCTTAAATTAAAACATATGAGGTCGTGTATATTTTTTAGCTTGACTCCCACCAAATATAAGCAGTATACTGAAATTGATTTTTATGTAAAATTGAAGAAAAAAGTACAGAAAAAGTTTTTGAAAATAGTTTCCTTACTTTTCACTTGCCCCACAGGTGGTTTATCGTTTTGAACAATAAATCCAAAAACTAACAGTTACATTCACGATTTCTATTACCTTTAACATTTGTTAAGGCGTCTCAATGAACAATAACATAAGTAACATGTATACAAAGAAAATTTTATTCTTATTACTTGAATTTTCTTCTGTTTAGTTATGTTTGTTGAAATGATTCGACAACATTATAACTGCAATAATTTTTATTTTTACATCATGGGACAGCAATTGCATTTCTGCTCTGTAGATTTTCCACCGCTCGTTATTTGTTTTTAAGAAAGTCGAATAACTCTTCAAAAGAAATCAAACGGATTACTTCAATAAAGTATTTAGAAACTTTTTTGTGTGGATACACCTATACCCCATTTTTATGTTTTGAGCTAGCTTTGCATAGACATTCCACGAGATTTCCGTGCGTTGTCTTATATTGGAACTTTCCAATCAACGTCTTCCTTTTGATCGGCTGTCCGAAGTAAACATATTAATATCGTAATATTTGACAACCTTATTTTTAGAGAAGTTCCATGATTGGGCCATGAAAATAACTTTTAACGCTATTAGTATAGTGTTTCTTGAATTATAAGCAGGTTCTGTTATTCTATGATAATTGCGAACCTTGTGTACTTATAGCTACCTAGAGAGAAAACACAAATTCAATCTCTAATAAGAAACTTTTCACTTGCCCCACGTGATTGGAAAATTGACGGTGTTTCAATTTAGTTATTTTTAGGTCTATGTCAAATTAATTCTAAAACTTTTTTTATTGCAGTTTAAAACTGTCAGAGGGGACAACTTAAAAGTGGTACAGAATATTTTTTCCGCAACTTTTTTCTACTGAAAATATTAAAATAAGATTGCATGCCGCCATCTTGTTACGGAGTACCAGTTAACAGGTTAACAATCTTTTGCTCTATTATGCAATAATGGTTGAAAAATCTCAGGAATCTCTTACCTACCGTAATATTCTGAATGGCTTCAACGGTTTACGCATGATTTTGAAACGTTAATTCACATATTCAGTAAAATATACACATTATTTTCACTTACCCCATTTACCCACTTGCCCCGCGGTACCTTAATTGAAGAAAATTATTGAAGTAATCTTAGAAATATATAGCAGATAAATCAGTATCAAATCACAATGAAAGAATCATATTATGGACCTTCCAAAAACGCATAATTTCAAACAAAATCAATGCAGTAAATCATTTCTAATAATGTTGAGTTATCGATATTCAAAATAATATTTTTGAAATGAATAATAAATTAAATAATAGTTATTGTACTATGATTCTATGGATATGCGAGTCGAAGACATTTTTTGGCGAAGACAAATATTTGAATCACATATCAGGGGGGCGACTCCAGATAAATATTGGCCTCAAGGGGGCGAAAGTTTAAAAAGTAAAGAGTGTAAAAAGAAACCAAACAGGAACCAGGAAATTTAAACGAAACCTAATAGGTGCCATGAGATAAGAGTTTGATTTTTCATAGAATCAGATCACACAATTAGGTATCATAGATCTAAAACTTTTTTGGGAATTCCTTGTGACATTACCAGTGATGCATTTTGAACTGAACGCGAGCCAAAAGTGAACTGAACGCGTTCTAATTTTGCACGAGAACCTAGCAAGCATTGAACTGCTCAAGAACGGCCCGTTGACTTCAAAATGCACAACGCAGATGAAAACCATAAAAAAACCTACATAAGAACATATTGAGTTCAAGCCATTTTAAATATATGGCACCATTAAAGTTTCCTAACATCTTTGCTAAATTTCCGCATTCAAATATGTCATGTATCTGCTATGAAGACAGTTTACTTTTCACGTTCAGTTTTTAGCTTGCACGGGTTCAAATTTTTGAACTGCTCATTGTTCAAGCCTACTTGATCCCTCGTTCAATGGTTTGAACTGGAACGCAAACTGAACGCGTTCAAATGCAACACTGGACATTACGACAAGTATTACTACAATCTCGCGTAACTTGCGCTCTTTTTCGATTATAACAGTGAAATACCAAAGCTTTTGGAAAGTTTTTCACTATGAATCGAAAGACAATGTTCTTGGCTAGCGTTTCATATAAAAAACACAACAAAAAAGGTTAATCTGGCTCAGTTATTGATTCAAGAGAAAGTAAACAAAGAGAGCCTCTCAATGTTAGATACAGGGCTGGTAGCAAGAATTGGTACCGTTTATTGGTACTGTTTTACGATCAATATCAAATAGAGAATATTCCATGTGATCTTCTGCAGGTAGTAGGTCTAGTTGAGTACCATATTTAGATATTTTTATTGTGCTTCCAAATTTACAAGTTATCGATTTTTTTCAAACAGGGTAGTTTATATTTACGTAAATAATCCTTTTTTAGTAGATTTTCAATATTTTCAAAGTTTTGTGTCTTTTATATTACCAAAGTCTTTTATATTTTAAATAAATATTTGGAACATTTGTAAAATTAAAATTTTTGTCATTTCACATTTCCATGTAAACTCCTAATAAGGTCAATATTGTTATGCATTAATCGATATTTGAAATAAAAAATGATGACAGAAGATCGAATTTGATTGGAATACTGCTTAAACCGCGTCCTTTAAACGCCGACTAAGGAAGAAATTTTCCATCATTAAGTTTAATGGAAGGTATTAACATTCTATAAGACTTCCTCGTGAAATTACGACAAGTAACTTTTCGTTTTGCCGTAAATTTCTTAATTCACCGAAGATCTCTTCGGGAGTTTGTTTTGTGATTTTTACGAACTTTTTATGTAATTGTTCTTAGAATCGTTTATATTACCTTCAGGTATTCTATCTGTTTGTCTTTTAAAGAAAAACCACGAACAAAAAAAAAACTGAAACTTAAAAATAATTCAATTTTTTTGAGAAAAATTTTGAAAAATCCACGAGGAATTTCTTAAACAAATTTTAGTGTAATTTCTGATGAAACTTGTGTGAGTTATAATGATGAATACCTACGAGGATAACTGGATCTCTCGAATTCTTGATGAATATATTTCCTTATAAATTGCTATGATAATAAAAGCATATAATTGCTGTAGCATTAACTAGTGTGGAACCTTGAATGAAATTTTAAAGTACCTATGCAGGTCTGGAAACTGTATTTGAAAAAAATATGAGTGAAGTGTTTGAGCCGCAGTAATAATATTTTGAAGAAATGCTGGAGAAATTTCTAGAGGAATCCCAGATGCAATTCATCGGGCAATTCTTGGAAAAGATTTTATCCAATAATACCTTAAGTAGGTTTTGAGAAATTCCGGAGAGTAATTATGGATGAATGTTTGAGAGAATCCTTATAAAAATGCCTGGATTTAATTGAAAAAGGCGTAGGAATTATTGTAGGGTTTCTTATAAAAATGTCGATTTTTTATCGAAAACTCTATAATAAACCTTTGGGGAAAAACTTCTGTAGGGCACGTGGGAAGAATCCTAGAAGTAGCGATTGAAGAAATCTGTGAAAGAATCAGTGATCTGGAGGAAATACTGAGATTTTTTCTTCAGAGTAATCTCTGTGAAAATTACTGGAGGTAGTAGCGTAGGAATGCTCCAAAATTTTTAGTATAAAATTGAGAAGAAATTCATCTGAACTTCTATTGAAAAATTGCTGGTGGCATTCCTGGTGGAGTTCTTGAAAGTATTCCAGAAGGAATCTCTGGATAAATAGTTACGTAATAGAGCGGTTCCACGCCAAATCGGTAAACGATGAAACTCGACTACCTTGGATTCAAATGGAATTTTGCACATAGTTTCGATATAATAGAATAAGTTTTTTTCCACTGGTGGAGAGACCATTTAAATCAAGAGTAACTTCTGATAAGGGCGTAAGTATTTTTAGCATCACCATTTAAAAAAAATGTACCTCGGAAACCGTTTGTTATAGAGAAAAAGTGTCTGAGGAGGGATGGTAGACAATCAAATAGGCTTTGTAAAAAAAATATACACTGAAAAAAAAATACTTTTATTTTCATGAAAAAATCGAAATTAAACCTTAAAACACAAATTGCAAAAAATAGGTATTTTCGATTTTTTTCAATTTTTTTTCTGTAAAATTTCAATGTAAAACCAGATGTTTTAAGAACAGTTTCAACATGGTGCAATCTAAAATAAAAAAGTTTTTCTAAGAGCAACTTTTGGTGCATTTCTGAAAATTCAATTTCTAGCCCTTTACCATGTGCAGTGGCAAAAAAATGCCATTCTACGTCAATATCGTGCTTTGATTTAAATTGACATAACGTCGCAATTTTTTTTTTTTTATTTTTATATTGGGATGCAGCCCTATCTGACATAAATATCATTCGTTTGATATGCATTCGTTGTTTCAAAAATGTTATTAGTTTAGATATAAAACATGCATGTTGATGTCTTCAGCGCACTCATTCATTATAAATCGTAGAACAAGTGCGCTGAAGACACCAACAAGATTTGATGCAGGATCGCACTTTTATTTACATTCTCGCACTTATGAAAACTGACTGCGCAGTCCAGTGATGAACGAAATACCCAATAATGTGGGAAGAGATTAACGTAACATTGTTGATGGAGCATCTGGAATAATGTAAGAAACGAGCGTATTTTCTTAAGTTTTATGATATTAATATAATTCAATCCCAAATATCTTGAAGCGGTAACTTATAGGAAGATCATTGATATTAGAATTTTGAATTGTTTTTGGATAAAAATCATATTGCAGCATCAAAACGCCTTTTCTATAACCAGAAATTGAATTTTCAGAAATACACCAAAAGTTGCCCTTAGAAAAAAAAATATTTTAAATTGCACCATGTTGAAACTGCCCTTAAAACATGGGATATTAATGTGGAAAGAGATAAACGTAACATTGTTGGTGGAGCATCTGGAGTAACTTATGAAACGGGCGTATTTTCTTAAGTTTTATGATATTAATATAATTGAATCCTAAATATCTAGAAAACGGCTAGTTTTAGGAAAATCATTGTTATTAGCATTTTGAATTGTTTTTGGATGAAGAATCATATTACAGCATCAAAACGTCTTTTCTACGGCCAGAAATTGAATTTTCAGAAATGCACCAAAAGTTGCTCTTAGAAAAACTTTTTTATTTTAGATTGCACCATGTTGCACCACTGTGCTTAAAACATCTGGTTTTACATTGAAATTTTACAGAAAAAATTTGAAAAAAATCGAAGATACCTATTTTTTGCAATTTGTGTTTTAAGGTTTAATTTCGATTTTTTCATGAAAATAAAAGTATTTTTTTTTCAGTGTATATTTTTTTACAAAGCCTATTTGATTGTCTACCATCCCTCCTCAGACACTATTTCTCTATAACAAACGGTTTCCGAGGTACAATTGTTTTTTAAATGGTGGTGCCAAAAAAACATACGCCCTTATCAGAAGTTACTCTCGATTCTAAACGATCCCCAATTATATGAGATAATTTTCGTCTCATATACTTAATACATCTGCGCAGTTTCATCCAAATCGGAATGGTACATGTCAGATTTCAGCATTGTATGGACGATTTCGCGTGGAACCGCTCAATAGTCTCTGAAGGTTTCTCTGGAGCCTCTAGAATGTTGCACCAGAATTCATTGCAAGCAGATTAACAATCTATTTCCGACGACTTTAATCGACAGTTGCTTTATTGAAAAGCGTTTTTATAAGAAGTAATTCAAAAATCAATATTTCAAAGGGTCTATTTTTTTCAAAATCAGTTTAAAATTTGTTGGTTGTTTTACAATAGTAAACTGATTGCTTACCAATAGTTTTACTATTCAAAAAGTTAGTTGACTTTTAGATTAATCTGATAAGTATAGAATCATAATCTACTGTTAACTCTCCCTTACTCGATATTTCGTATCTCGATATCAAGTTAGAGAACCACAGTAAAAGTTGGTTTTCATGGCTACTGCGATGGTCCCTCGGATTGCATTTGCACTGGTTTTGTGTTCCATAATTCGATACCTCTCTTACTCGATGGCCCCTTCAATATCGAGTTATGGAGAGTTGACTGTAGAATTTGATGCATCCAGCTTTTTACGCCTGGATGCCATAAAATTTTGAATCACCCCCATTTGATGTATGTTGAATACACCATAATTTATTGTAGCAGCATCACAGCAAGCTGTGCCTGAATGGAAAATTAATGAAAACATGGAAAACGTCAACATTAATCAGCGTTCGAAAGTTTGTTCATTATTTAATTTAACGAATGGTTTTTAACACAATAATCTCTTTCAGCAGAATCAAGGTTCGGAACAACTCTGTCCTATTTAACCCTCTCTTTCCCACGACTTTGATCGACTATTTCTTTACGAAAAAAGCGTTTTTATCAAAAGTACTTGAACAAACAATGTTGCAAATGGTCTTAATTTTTCGAATTCATTAATTGGTTGTTTTTCAATAGTAAATTGATTGTTTATCAATAGTTTCAATATTGAAACAGTTAGTTTACTTTTGGATTAATCTGATGAGTATATAAACATATTCTAGTAACTATTACTAAGTATTCATCTAATTCGGGTTGTCTCAAGTTCGTCGAAAACTAGTGGAGCTCTGGAGCTACCATGGGAAAGAGAGGGTTAAGGGAAACACATTAGTTCCATGTGGATGTTCGAAGCCTCGACCGTCTGTTGGAATGGGTATATAATAGCCCTACTGGAGAGCTGAACCGCGACCTTTGGCGCAAGGAGGATTACGGCACACGAAAAATAACTAAAGTGGAAATTATAAATTTGTGTGGTGCTCGATAAAATAGAAGTGTCATGTAGTGTATATTGGCATTTGTTGGGTCTCTGATACGTTTGGCGTAATCGGAGAGTATTTCAACGTAAATTGTAAGACAAACTCTAGATTTGTTTCTAAACAAACAAATTTTATAAAATTAAGGTTCCACTTTGACAAATGACTTTGTCCTTGTAGCGCTTCATGGGAGTTTTTTTGTTTTATTTAATTTACATGCATATTCCAATATTGCGAATAAATGTGAATGGATTGCGCTATATGATATTCAGAATTTCAACAGACCCTTTACCGACCCTGAGAAGTAAACCAATTCCCTCTTGAAAATCCGAAACCTTTTACTTTACAAAATGTACGTGGCTTCCATATGAAAGCTGGACTATAGTTGACGTGCTGGACTAATTTGTCTTCCACCAAAAGTAGATAAACACATCCTCGTTCGGTACCCACTTCATTCCCAATCCAGCTTTTTACGCCTGGCTGCCATAAAATTTTGGATCACCCCCATATGACGCATGCTGCAAACACTATAATTTCTTATGGTTGCATCTCAGTAAACCGTGCCTGATTGAAAAATCTACATAAACATTGAAAATGTCAACTGTTTTCAACGTTCAATAGTTTTGTTAAAATTTATCGAATGATTATAACCAAAAAATCTATTTCAGCAGAATCTAGGCGTCGGAACCACTCAGCTGCATAAGGGAACTGCCAGAAGTTCCAAATGGATGTTCAAAGATTGGGGCTATCTATTGAGTTAAGCATATAAAACCTTTTCTGGAAAGCTGAAGGCTGAACCATGGTCTTAGGCGTATGGAGAATTACGACACTACAAAAATGACTAACGGCAGAATTTTTCACATTTGCTTGAGCCGTAAACCACGTTTATCCATATGGTTAAACAGAGTTTAAGGCTTAAGCGGTGGTGAAGAAATCACTTTGTAATGGATGAAAATTATAAATATGTGGTGCTTGATAAGATATAGACACTGACAAATATAAGTGTCCAATAATGTATGTTGGCAGTATTTAATAATTGGTACGTTTTAGCCGTAATCGGAGGGCGTTTCACCGTAAGATGTTGGCCAAAAAATAGCTTCGCACATAATGATATTTAGCATTTTAACAGACTCAAGAAAGCTGATCAGTGGGCAATTCTTTGTATGCAACAAATATTATGTGCCAGACTAGATATGTTTCCGCCAGATAGACCTAGGACACGGTGACTATTGTTCTGCTCGTTATTCTCATTTGTACTTTTAAAACCATCAAATTTTAGAATGAGTTCCAATTTCCCCCTGAGATTGAAGACGAGATATGCATTTTTGTAGGTACCTAAAATAAAAAAAATATATTAAGACTCATAAGCCACAGTACTGGAAATATGTTGAATCAATCGGTAAAAAATTTTGACGTTTGAATCAACAACCCTAGAAAACTGCCTACTAAGATACAGCTATAAAATCGGTTGCCAACAAAAGTCAAATGTGAATAGCCCCTTGTTGTTTTATAGCGAGCGTAAAAAGCTGGATACAGACTCGATTTTGCCAGCTCGCTCCAAATCTAGGTCCTTGGCTTCCGTTACCACTTCCTCCCTGATGCCACGTAAAACTGCGGGTTCATTAGATAGAAATCGACGTAGGGTAAAGCCACCCTTAGAATGTACCAGTTTGACCTCATTCACTACATCCACTGCCTCGTAAATTGTCTCGAAACTATCCAAGTAGTCATCGACGTAGTGTTTATTCACGATGGCTGCTGCCGCGCGAGGGTACTCTGTGGCAAACTCTTCTGCGTTACGATTCTTTACGTATTGGGCCGATGCTGGGGGCAAGTAGACCCCACGTCCATCACGTAAATTTTGGGGATATCTGCTGAGTTTTCTCGGAACAGAAAACGTTGAGACTGACAATCTGGGCTGCGGATGTTGATCTGATGGAACATCTCCATTATGTCGCCAGTTACGGCAACCGGATATTGTCGGAACTGGTACAGAACCTTCGGAAGTGGGGTCAGAAGATCCGGTCCTTTAAGGAGTTGGGAGTTGAACGAAATGTCTCCCACCTTGGCCGCTGCATCCCAGATCAGACGAACTTTCCCGGGTTTTCTAGGGTTAATGACAACGCCCAGAGGAAGATACCATATGCGGTTTGGTTCAACCGACGTCAGCTCCCTTAAACTGGCCCGGTGAGCATAACCCTTTCGCTCATAATCCTCAATCTGATCGCGCACACTTTCTTGCAAGACGGGTTCTTTTTTGAGTCGACGCTCTAGCGATTCCAAACGCCGAATGGCCATTGGATAACTATCGGGGAAATTTAGCTCGTCGGTCTTCCATAGTAGACCGGTTTCGAATTTAGAGCCTGACGGCGTACGCTGAGTAGTATCTTCCAGCAGCTGTTTAGCCCGTTTCTCTTCGTCAGATTCCACCATTTCGCTTCGTTCGTTGACTCCAATATCTTCCAAAGTAAAATAGTATCGAAGTAAGTCGTTCATTTCGCGTTCTGAATCAGAGGCTGCCTTGACGTGAAAATTAACGATCGTCGAATGAGATGCTAGATTCGGGATGCATCCATAAATGCTCTATCCTAGTCGACATTTGGCTCCGATGGGATCTGTTAACCCCCCTTCTCATAGCTTCAACGGGACGCCCAATCTTAAGTTACCTAGGCCGATTAGTATTTTTGGCTGAACTAACTCATAGTCTTCGATGGGCAATCCTCGTAGATGTGGAAAACGATATGCCAATTCATTGTATTTCAATGTTTGGGTAGGCAACATTAATCGACTAACAGTGCGAGCGTGTGCGATTGTGTATCGAGTGCTAGCCCCAATGCCGGATATATCAAACTGAATAATCTGCGAACTGGATTCGATCCGTGTAACGTTTCCTGTCCATTTTAGTGTCAGCGGTACTATATCACCTCTAACGCCTAGTCGCTCAGCTACGGAGTCCTCTAGAAGGGTATAAGATGAACCTTCGTCGATGAAGGCGTAGATTGTCTGGGAACTGTCACGACCATGTATTTCCACTGGAACGATCCGAAAAAGTGGCCACTGGTATTCTCCGGATGTGACGTAGCTCGGTGAAACATTGAAGTTTTCCGATGATGCAGCAGAGTGAAGTAGACTATGATGCCTTTGTCGACAACCTTCGACACCACATTCACTCCAGGACCGGCACGGCCATTTGCCGTGACTGTTGAGACAAGTCCGACAAAGACCTTTCTGTTGAACCAATTTCCAACGTTCGTCGACGCTTGCTGCAGAAAACTGTTGGCATTCAGCATCTCTGTGATCTACTCTACCACACGCTTGACATTGCTTTGCAGGTTTGGAACTTGTAGGGGAACTGTCACAGTCCAAGAAGTGAGTATCGTTGGTCAGGTGAGCTTGGAGCGTTCCCGTATTCCCAGGTTTTTGTTTTCCACTTCGGAAATCCATCGCTGAAGTTTGCTTTTGGTTCATTGAGAATGGAAGATTGAAAGAGACTTCGCTTGCCGCAGTTACCAACCCCGACATAAATTCTCCGAACGTGTCAAGAGTCACAGGTTGATGCTTGTTTTTAAACACAGCCCAGTCCAATCGCATCGACCCTGGTAACTTCTCCACGAGTTCTTGCATCAGAACTGGGTTCATCAAGTGGCTATACTGATTGGCTGCCCTTAGATGATCCACAAGGTTTTGTACTGCTAGTCCAAAGTGCATCAGTGTCTCCAGACGGTCATGTCGAGGCGGCGGAATTTGATGGATCTTATTCAGCATCGATCTAATAAGCAATTCCGGTCTACCAAAAAGGGTTCGCAAAGTCTGTATTACATGGGGCACACTAGCCGGGAGTAGTAAACGGCTTCTCACTGATTCCAAGGCGTTTCCTTTGAGAGATCGTTGAAGGCGTACAAGGTTTTCTGCATCCGAATAGCCACAAGTGATCGTCGACTGCTCATAATTACTTATGAAGACTGGCCAGTCTTCTGGGTTACCATAAAAAACTGGAAGGTCTTTCCCCAGAACATGTCTAGCTGCAATTTGTGCTTGCGATAGCATCCGAGCAGAGCAGGTGGGAAGAGGTGCTGGTGACGGTGGCAACGGAACGGAATTTGGTTGAGCGGGTAACAATGACTGTTCATGAGCAGTATTCTGTGGCGCTGGTTGTTGTGCTAGGTTGGATGATTCGATTGGGTCTTCGGGAATCAGTTTGAAGTTAGGTTCCTCCGGACCACCAACAAGGTTCCCATCAGATTTTCTAGCACCCTGATTGTTTAACCAGTCGCGAACTTTTTGGCCGGAGCTCACAACCGACCCTCCTCTGCTGCTTGCTTCTGCTATCTGACGGATAATTTCCTGACGCTTTTCAAACGACTCTCTCCGTATTTGCTGTTACCGTGAACGTACCATATTTGACGCGGGTCCAAACTTGACGCATTTTCTAATTATTTTTATTATAAATTAATTCTAGTTCAGAATAGCATTCAAAAATTTATTCCTTAATCTTAATTTACATGTTATTGTAAGATTTCAATAAAAAAAAGTTTATTTATGAGTAAAAATAGGCAAACAATAAAAATTATTTGAAAATGCATCCGACAAGTGCGTCAATTTTTTCATTCCTTAGTGAATGTGCTAAATATTGTTAATCAATTTTCATGAAAATATTGTGCTGTTTTACAGCAATATCATCAACAACAGTCAGTAATATTCTTTTATTCATAAATTGACGTCGAAATTTTTCTATTTTTAAGGTTTAAGACATATTTTTGTATGAAAATCTTGTGCGTCAAATTAGGCACACAATGTTCCTAATTATTTGCTATTTTGTTCAGCACGTTTTGTTGAATCGAAAATAGGAAAAGAAATATTTATGGTGATTGCATTCAAAAAATCCGTCCGCAGAACAACCCAATGCTTTATGTAATCACATGCAAAGGGTCATCCATAGATTACGTCACGTTTTTAGGAAGAGGAGAAGGTTCAGGGAAACGCAACGATTCATACAAAATATTTGCACTTTTCATAAAATAAATGTGGCCGAGGTTGAGAGGGGTTGAAAATTGAACAATTTATCGCGGTTTATGGACGTCCCCTAATGTTTCAAGGAAGCTTCAATAAATGCGTCAGGAGGTGAGGTGTAGGTTCAATGGTTTGTTTCGTATAATTTATACAATAGGGGGTGTCCATGAGATACGTGTCACAAAAAATACCATTTCTAGAAAAACCCCGCCCATCGTAGGGTCACGCTTTTTATATGGAGCCTTAAAAAAAACTTATATGATTCGTCACATCTTGAATAGAAGAAAAATTAAAAAAATTGAATTGAAATTGAAGGTAGAACATCTCCCACCCCCTAATAACATGACGTACTTCATGGATGGCCCCATATATGGTTCTCGATGTATTCCGAGGCCCATACTGCCGTTAGTTCTACGCATATTTGTCCCGCGGTCCATAAGGGTGCCATAGAACATGGGGCAAGTAGGCGCGCGTAGTTCACGTGTTATAAGTAACGAAGATTCTCAACCGGACATTTTTGGAACCGGTTGTTTTCGTTCTAGATTTTGACCAATTTGTCCTTATTTTAGCAACTACCTTCCCCGTTCCAGCGCAACACAGTTTTCAAACCTTGCCCTTGTCTGATATCGCGAAGAAAATTCATTAAACTAAACAATAATGCTTAACTATGGATTGAACTCAATCGCCGGTTTTATTTTCTACACTAACTAAACGCATAGCAAAAGTACTACCGGATGACGTCATTCAAAACTTTTTCCAAAGGTTCTAACTTTTATGTCCACTCTAAAGCGCTTTTTTCAATTAATTGAACTATTGAATACTGAAACTCTTGTATACTTTAAACTTTAGCAATTATTTGTAAGTGCGTCAAATAAGGAACATAGTGCGTCAAATTAGGCACATTGAAGAATTGATGCGTCAATTAAGGAACCTAATGTGTTCCACAAAAAGTCAATCAAACATAAAGAAAAAAAACGTTTAATATTTTTTTACTGATTTTTCCTTAATTCTATAATAGTTGAGCTAGCATATGTTCAAATTTCAACAAAATCGGAAAGATTTAGACGATTTGACAAGTGTTTGAATTTAGAATTTTCTTAACCGCGTCAAATATGGTACGTCCACGGTATTTTCGTTTTGCTTCTAATTCTTCCTGTAGCTTGTTTTCACGAATCCGCTCAGCCTCCTCCACGAGTCTTTTTTTCTCTTCTAATTGACGTTCCTTTTCATCAAACAGGCGTTTCCTGATTTCTTCCTGCTCCTGTATCTCATGTTCTTCAAGAAGTTGTTCTTCTACGACTAGTTTCAGACGTCACGCTGCCGGTTGGGTCAGGAACCTTCTTTCCCCTTTTTGAGCTCACTTTAGAACTAGCCTTTGAAGCCGCTTTCGCTCCTTTCGAGCGTGGATCCGCGAAGGGAACGTAGAGATAGTCGTCGTTGGAAACCCCTGGCTTACCACAACGTTTGCATATATAAGTGGTATCCGATCGTCGGATCTGTTCGTCAACCCCGGCACATCCAAATTGCTCCCAGAGCCGGCAGGAGTTGCACTGCACCATCTCACTTTCCGCCGAGTCCCTTCGTGAGCAGGACTGGCAGTTCCTACACGGAGAAAATGAAGTACTCAAAAGTGAGTTCATTCCACTCAATTCGGGGGGTTCGTGCGTTAACCTAATTTTGAGTTGATGGGGTAGAAGTTGTTTTCATTTGCAGCCATGCGAAAAAATACCTACTAGCTAAGTTCTTTTCACTCAACCGGCAGATCAAACAACTCAACTTCCAGTACTGTGCCACTTACTCAAATTTGAGGTAACGCACAAAGGTTCGGTTTTTGGGTTGTTTTGCTCTTCGCTCTCTGACAACAATAGAAGGAGCGAATGAAATAGGGAGAGAAAAATAACTCAAAAATAAGTTAAAAAATACTCAAATATGGGTTTTCCGTTTTCTCCGTGTAGGGGAATGATCTCGATTTGACATTACTTCCAATACCCCAACCCGGCACGCTCGTTCAAATCTACTCAAAAGAGAGTAACTTTGACTCACTTTTGAAGTTTCAAGTAAGCTGTCTAAAGTGAGTAACTTTATTCTATCAAAGTGAGTAACTTTTTACTCAACCATGAAAGAAAACGACATTACTCACTTTTGAGTAAACACAAACATATTTGACTCACTTTGTAAACGTCAAAGACTTGTGAAAATTTCGCGCGCTCGAACTGACAAATCCTCCGTTGTGGTAAAATTTCTTCTGTCGGTGATGTTGGACGGTTTTCAAAAACAATCGAAACAAAAGCCTAGCCGACAGAGCAAAGACAGTTAGTTTGCTTGGAACTTCGCTTCGGAAGTCCAACCGGTGAATTCCAGATTAGTGCCGCGAAGTCAATAATCCTGATATCAAGTGAAGCGAGGTCGGAGTGAAAATGACCAAGTCCTGGTTTTGATCGAACAACCACAAGAAAAAAAAATATAAACAGTAAGTTTTACCGCCGTACTTTTTATTAGACTAATTATCAATTCTTTACAGTTTAACTGGGAAGGCTACTGGCTCGGTCAAACTACATCCTCCATGACTGTCATCAATCCCCCAGAGATTTATAGCATCCGGGGATCCATTCCAGAGCAGCGAAAATTTCAACACAAGTATCATTTTTTTTTTACTTGTTATCATGTATTATTCATATAGTTATGTAAGAGATCATGAATAAATGTTATGCTCTTTGTATATTTCTTCTGATTTTATGAAAACCAAAATACATTTTCTTCCAAAAATATTATTTCCTGAAGTGAGTGACATCTACTCACTTTCGCAAATTTCAGATTAAACGAAGTGAGTAAGTGTTACTCCCATATTGACATTTGACAATGTTACTCTAAAGTGAGTAACGATGGTGTTACTCACTTTTGAGCAGTTCCACTTTGTTCCGAAGTGAGTCGAAATCTACTCACTTTTGAGTAGATCTGAACGAGCGTGGGGAGCATCATGACAGCTGCAGTACAACGTCAATTGAGCTCTCGCCGAGCGGTGTCACGAACACGTGCGCAAATTTGCTGGTTGAAAATACTGCCGTTTGATGTTGCTGGGAACAGCTGATCTTTGTTTATATTTTCAACCAGCAATCTTAAAGTAGTGTTGGTGACATGTAACGTGTATGTACACGAGCGCAGAAACCACTATGTACCGAAAAATTTTGGTCCGTGGTACTGTCAAACTCAATGAAATCATGGAGTGTGCTCAAAATAGGGCGTAAACTAGAATTATGCTTGATGGACATAAAAAAAGTTTTACATTTTTTGTTTGGCATTTGTAACATCATTATAAACGAGTGATCACTAAATAGCGATTCTCTAAAAGGATTTGTAGGTCATTGGGAAGATTTTGTATGGCCCACGAGCGAGTTTTGAATAGTGGTGTGATGTGGTCCTCATGCTGTAAGTTGCTTATAGTAACCGTTCCTTTGTTTACTAAATTATTTTTTGACCACTTGACAATTCAAAGAAAGACAAATTTGTTAGAGATCGTTCAAATATTACGTAACACAACAAGGGGAGGTAAGGGATATTTTGTAGTGTTTCGGTCCATACAATAAATTGAAATTTTCCATATAAAACCTGTTACTTCAGGGAGGGAGGGGGTTTAAATTGGCAAATTTATTCGTTACGTAATATTTGAATCATCCCTTTGATAATTAAGATAATCATTAATTTATGGGAAATTGACTGTAGTTATAAGCTTGAAATCAATCTGAGATCATATCAACTCGCAGTACATTTTCTTTTGCGGATTTGAACACTTTTTTTTCTCATACTCACCACCAGATGTCTAAGTTTCAATCAGATAAGCTTATTGGATGAAGTATTCCGCTTTTACGAACGCTAATATCACCAAAAATTAGCCCACTTTTACAAAAAGGGATCTAGTGATCTGACGTTTGACTTGGGTCGCTTGATATTGACTTATCCACCGGTGCACTCAATTTACTCAGTCTAAGAATTTTGACACTTGACCGAAACACGTGGGAAGCATCTACATGACCCGCTAAAGTGTCAAATTTCTTTAACCGAGTGAATTTATCACACCGGTGGACAAGTCAATTGACCGGACCAAAGCCAAACGTCAATATGTTGGATCCCTACCAGAAAGCAAGCTAACTTTTGGCGGCCATTACCACTTCTAAAAAGCTGGATAGTTCATCCAATGGACTTATCCACGGTCTTCTTTTCTTGTTGATTTTTTCCGATCTAAATATGTTTACATACAATGACATCCACGAAAACACGAATGTTCACCGGATGAACAATGCGTGGATGAATGTGCAACGAAATCGTTTATTTTTCTGTATACATCACCCGCAGTAAAGGTTTTCTTCACGCTGAAAGTTGCAGCGTGACGTCATCGTATCAGAGATGCATTTTGAACGCTCATGTTCTGTGTTAGTAAATAGTGAATGTACATAATTTGTAATGCAATAAATTTCCTAGTATTCTGAAAATTCCTTTGAAAAATAAAGGCATCTTTTGAAAATAAAATCTATGTTTATTCAGGAATAAGTCAAAATTATCTTAAGACCGGTATTATATTTTGCGCTTTGAAGGAATGCTTTAAAGACCAATCGAATAATCGTGCCAATGAAAACTTCAGAATATGGGTCAAGGATTGACGATATAAGAGATGTTTTGAGAAGGGCCATCGCTCGGTCACTAAAGCGTCATTGATTGTTGATCGTTGTTTAGTTATTAGCACGACTCTGAAATAGAAATGATATTATATAAATAACTTTTCTTTGATTAAAAACAGTTTTTAACTTGAAAATAATGAACTGGAATGCGTCTGCATTTGCACCGTATTTGTATTGATGAAAACAACGAATGACGTAACGGTTGCCACGCAATGAACAAAGTCCTGTGATCAAACGTAACAAATTGTTTGAACTTGAACACGGCTCTCGTGAGCACAAGGTTTGAACAGATCATGAACAGAACGCGTTCAAATGCATCTCAGCATCGTATATTAGTTCATAGGCTCATTTGATTGAAACTTAAACCTCTGGTGGTGAGTATGAGAACAAGTGTTCTAATCCGCATAGAAAAAAACTGCAAATAAAAAAATATCACTTTTCGACATGATTCGATTTCAAATAAAAAGATAAGGACACCGTCTTCAGCCATTTAGCTGCACGGAATGTAACTTAACACTAGACAATGGATAAGGATGCTCCAGTTGCACAGTTGAGAAACATTGCTGACGAAACGTTTCAATGGCTGAAACGGAAATCGAACCCACACCCAATGACACGATGCGCTTGAATGCCTAACGACGCTAACCACACGGCCACGAGACCCACAATATTATATTTTATTTCATGTTACGGCCAGCGCTTTCTTTTTAGGGCATAAAAGCGATCCACAAATCAGTTAGGCTGTATTGTAAGTAATTTCTTATAGATTACTTTTCCGCAAAACAAAGCACTAACACGTCATTTAATCTTTTCACCGAACGAATTGGTACGCTTTTAAGTTCATTTGGTGCTTAAACTTGGTGATTTTATCAAATTTATTTCCATTGGCAGACCAAAATATCAGACTCGCCCTTATTTCATTACATTCTATTCGTTGTTTTGCACCCGTCAACAACGAAACAAAATTCCGATCTGCCATAGTGAAAAATTGTGCCGGCAGCGGTGGATGGCCCCATTGTTTACGTTGAAAGTAGGTACGTGAAAATTGTGTTATCTGTCACTTCGCGGGGGGGTTGCAATACCCGGACAAATTTCTAAAAGAAATGTTGGTTATGTCACCAACTCCAAATAGCAACACGGTGTGGTTTGTGTTTGTATGCTTTTAACTAGAAATTGAACTTTATTTTAGTATACATTTAAGGGGACACGGGAGACCGTGTTATTTTCCCTATCTTTTGTCTCACTCTAACAATTATCATCAAAACTTTGCCGAAGCAAATCTCGAGTTTTAGTGAACCGATGAAGCTGAAAATTTAATCGATTGTGCACCACATATATAGAATATAGTGATAAATTTTTCACATCCATATATGTAGTGGTACTTGAGATCTGCTTCTTCAAATGGATAGGATGATTATAATGACGTCCCGTGCGGCCTTAATTGGTTGTTTTAGTTCACATACAAATTTGGTGAACTTATCGCGAAAGTGGAGAGTAATCGAACGTATTCCCGCTATGAGTATTTGAGGATTCTATAAATTTTACAAGCTCATTAGCATTCCAGACAATTTTAGAGTTCATTTTCGTACTTACGATAATAATTGAATTTCAATGTTAATTTAAGAAAAAATGATTATAGAATAAGAGATAGGAATTAAGCCTGTAAATATCAAACGTTAAGTAAGAATAAACTATCTTATAGTAGTAATATAATCACTGTTTTAGATAATTTCTGATGAACCACGTTTGCCACTAACTGTTTCCGATTTTATCTTTTCTTTTTTTGCCACCGCTTTCTTATCACTCTTATCGAATGACATTTCTCCGCAACTTAGATCAGAGTCAGATGCAGGACCGTCCTCGTCAGTGTTGCTATGACACATTTGTTAAAAAAATCAAATGAAGTTTTAGTAGGATTTTTTGTTGAAGAAATCAAATGAAAATTATAGAGAAATTGCACTGCGTAATAAGAATCAAATCAGGTGTCTCTAATCAATTGGGAGCTGATGTAAGGTACCGTGGGGCAAGTGGGTAATGGAATTCGCATAGTTGAGATTCTCCAAATTCTAGAGACTTTAAATTGAAACAAATGAGGTCGTGTATATTTTTTAGCTTGACTCCCACCAAATATAAGCAGCATGCTGAAATTGATTTTTGTGAAAAATTGAAGAAAAAAATACAGAAAAAGGTTTTGAAAAATGTCTCCTTACTTTTCACTTGCCCCAAAAGTGGGGCAAGTGAAAAGTTTACCGTTTTGAACAATAATTTCAAAAACAAACAGTTATATTCACGATTTCTATTAGCTTTAACATTTGTTAAGGCTTCCCAATGAACAATAACATAAGTAAAATGTAAACAAAGAAAATGTTATTCTTTTCACTTGAATTTTCTTCTGTTCAGTTATGTTAGTTGAAATGATTCGACAACATTATAACTGCAACATTTCCAATGTTAGTTCTTACATTATAGGACAGCAAATGCATTTCTGCTCGGTAGAATATCCACCGCTCGTTATTTGTTTTTGAGAAAGTCGAATATGACGTCGGATAACTCTTCGGGAGAAATCAAACGGAATCCTTCAATAACGTAGTTAGAATCTTTTTTTATGTGGATAGACCTATACCCCATTTTTATGTTTTGAACTGGCTTACATAGACATTCCACGAGATTTCCGTGTGTTCTCTAATATTGCAACTTTTCAGTCAACGTCTTTCTTTTAATTGGCTGCCCGAAGTAGACATATTAATATTGTAATGTTTAGCAACATTTTTAGAGAAGTTCCATGATTTCTAATAGCTTTTAACGCTTGACTATAGTGTTTCTTGAATTATCAGCACGTTATGTTTTTCTATGATAATTGCGAACCATGTTTACTTATGGCTACTTAAAGAGAAAACTCAAATTCAATCTCTAATGAGAAACTTTTCACTTGCCCCACCTGATAAGAGAATTGACGGTGTTTAAATTGTTATTTTTAGGTCTACGTCGAATTAATTCTAAAACTTTTCTATTGCAGTTTGAAACTGTCACAGAGGACAACTAAGAAGTGGTACAGGAAATTATTTTCCGCAACTTTTTTTCCACTGAAAATATTAGAATAAGATTGTGCGCCGCCAACTTGTTACGGAGTAACAGTTGACAGGTTAACATTTTTTTGCACTATTATGCAAAAATGGCTGAAAAATCTCAGAAATCTGTTACCTATCGTAATGTTCTCAATGGCCTCAAAGGTTTACGCATGAGTTTAAAACGTTAATTCACATATTCAGTAAAATATATCAATTGTTTTCACTTACCCCATTTACCCACTTACCCCGCGGTACCTTATCTGATGCCGCCCTCAAAAATGTTTCAGCAGGTCACAATTTTGTTCCTTTTATATGCAAGATGCAATACTTTTCTAAAGCATCAAAAATAACTTATGATCATCGAATGTTTTATGAACTTTTTTTGATAAGTATTCTTAACACATTCAGTTTGAATTCTGTGATGAATTATACAAGCTGGTAAACTTTTCAAAAGCTAATATGTATCTCTAAAATTAGACGTGCCGGCGGAACTTTTGAAAGAATTCTCGGAGGAATATTTTGAGGGATTCTATGAATGAAATTCTTGGAGAAACCGAGAACCTTCAAGTAACTTGTTTTTTGTTTTCTATGCTCAAAGTAGAAATTCACAAAAACTGTGTAATGAGGTGAATGTTGTAGATCATGATGTTTTTTTAAGTTTAATTTATCAAAGTAATTTTTAGGATTTAGGAATTTAGGATTTCTAATTTCACTTACCTGTTCGGCGAGAACTTTCCCATTGGCACGGCATGCACCACAAACACCACTCGTTTGGCCATCTTTTCGTCGCTCGGCACCAGCTCCAGTACCGGCTTCCTCGCATCTCCCTTCAAGGGCACGAATCGCATCCCAGCGGCCAATGGATACTTCGTCTGTTTGCCCAGCGATTCCGCCAAATGGCACAGAAAATGCGCCCTCTTGAAGTGATACCTCATGTTGAGGTAGTCCTCTTTGTGGAGGCATTTGTCCGGTATTTCCATCAATAAGTCCACCTTCAGGGGCTTCCCATAACCGGTTCCCAGCCGTGTTGAGCCAATCTGGTGGACAATCCTCTGCTGAACATATTTGAAGGATTCCTTATCGAGAACGTCCGAATTTTTGGGCATTTCTAGCGGATAGTCAATCCCTTCATAGTGGACGTCTTTTAGCGATCGCTCCCCGTCTGAATCTTTGACCGTCCGGAGAAACTTCCGGAAATCCGCCAACCACTGCTCGACGAAATTGACCACCTTCACTTTAACCTTCACCTCGGCGAGCATCTCTTCCACCTGCAGCCGGAACAGATTCGAGTGATAGAAGTTTTCCGTTTCCTTCAAGCGGTTGATTTCATCCATGGTAGGAGCTTTGTACAGCTGCTTCATGGCTTTAATCTTCCGGAGATGTTCCTCATCCTGATCTTCGTTGGCTTTACGTTTCACACCTTTCGTGCTCTGTTTCGCTTCCCGCTTAGAATCCGACGCACCCAAAGCCCTTACGAATCGTCCCCCACTCTCTTGGCCACTGTCACTGTCCTGCCGATCGTAATCCTGGTCATCATTTGAGTCCTCATCCGTTCCGTTTTCGATCATCGAATCGTAATCCATCTCCTGTTCAAACTTGGACGGGACCGGTTTCGAAGATTTCGGTTTCTACGGAGAAAAAGACCATTTTACTACACAATCTCCAATCAACGCCTGAACACTTACTTTTGGATTGAGCTTTTTCATGTCTTTTTGATAATTGCTGGACGATTTTACAATAAATATGAATTAGTTTTCTAGCGAAACGTGAGAAACATAACTTTTCTATCGGACAGATCGTTGCACATTGTTTTTGTTTTGATGGTGATGGCGAGCGCGAGAGGTTATGTTTTAGCCCCGCAGAGAAATGGAAGGAGGGCGGTGCGTGCATGGTTCAGCAGCAGCTACACTTCAATCCAGGCGAATTTCTGCCTTCCACGGTAGAAGATTTCTAGTCAGCTCTCAACTTGCATTTTGACATATAAGCCAATAGGGTCCTGAAATGTTCAATGAAATCTTGTTTTTATTTAGTAACATGAAAGAGCATGTTACTGTAACTACTTAAGCAATTTTTCCCGCTCAAATAACGGCTATATCATATTTAAACTTTAATTTCAAAATTGGGTCCATAAATGAAGTTTGACACTTTTGATCATGTTTGACGTTCGCTTGGTCGACATAAACACCACAGGGGTTTTAGTTTTAACACTGGGGTTTTTCCTAACTAACATTTCGGAAGGGACACGGAAAACAAAATATACCCAAATTTTGAGTTTAAAGCCTGATTCGCTGCTGACAAGTAATTTCTCGGCCTATCTTGAT
This sequence comes from Aedes aegypti, assembly GCF_002204515.2. NCBI lineage: Eukaryota > Metazoa > Arthropoda > Insecta > Diptera > Culicidae > Aedes > Aedes aegypti. The sequence goes on along the minus strand of NC_035109.1, from coordinate 93,879,733 downwards.
GCATGGGAAATTTCTGAAAGGAATCGATCAAGAATGCACTTTTTTCTGATCGCAGTACGCAGTTGAAAAGAAATGTCAATTCAAATGGGAGTGGCTGTAGAAAATTTCTGCGAGGAATCGGCGAAAAATTTCTTTAGCGATTCCTGTTCAGCAGCAAATCAGGCTTAAGCCAACACTCAAAATAATCCAAACGTCAAGGCTACGTGAAAACATACGTAGTTTTTACTTTTCAGGTAACAGCTACGTGAATGGTGAGTGCCGGAACTCAATTCCGCGAAGCTCGAGATGAATAAGGGTTCATTCATTTATTTCATAACGCTAAAATTGGCCATTTTGGGCACCCACCCACCCCCTTGTAACGCTCTTTCTATGAATGTTGTTCAATTTTTGTATGGGCCGTAACATCGCTAGGACACCCACCCACCCCCTCTAGCGTTATGAAATTTGTGAATGGGCCCTAAGATTTCACGAACAACTACGTTATAGTTTCGATTCGATGGCTTTCATAGGTATGCAATAATTGTTTGGATTTATATTGGGTTTTACAGAAATTCAGGAAAATAAAACAAAGCGATTTGAAACATAATAGAATAGCACATATTTATTGATTTGATTCGGTTTGCGATTAATTTATTCTAAAATATTTTATTGTCTTAACGGTATGTTTTACTTTTGCCAGCTGCCTGAAATCCGAGCTGAAATCAATGGAATGTTAGTAAACCAAAAACAAAATAAGATAGAAGAACTGACCTTCATTTTTTAACCATGTCAATTCGATTTTATCACTTCTTTTAACTAAAAACGAAATGCACGAAACTGAAATGTTACAATTTCTACTCGATGTACCAACTGTCAGAGGAAAACTTTTGTTTACAAAATGTGAGTGGCAATGAGCCACTCAGTTCCACTAATAATCAACGTCGCCCTTACAAGAAACGTAAGTGGAATAATCTAATTCCAGCTTCATTTTCGCAAAATTTACAAGTAGAAAGTAGGCGTTGTGAAGTATTGCATTTGCCACCGAAAAGTGAATCTTGTAGGAGACTGTAATAGAAGCCTAAGGTAACTTTACTCTTCAATATTCACTATAAAAATGAATGGAAAGTAAGACGCTAAGATCGATCATTAGGGTACACTTGCTAGTTTCGAAAAATTGAATGACCAATAAATACTTTTAACAACAAAAAATAAAATTAACTAGAACTACTACTAAACAGCCTAATTTTGTTAAGACTTGACAACAATTGACATTTAAGACCCTAATCTTACGTAAAAGACAGGAGTAATCAGAATAGCACTTGAATGACAAATTATTCAAAACCATTTCGACTAGACAGTATTAGTAATGACACAACTACACTACTATTTCAAACAAATTCTGATGGAGCTGCTGATTTTCACAATGCTTCCTTTTCTCAGAAGCAAGGGAATATGGGTACTTTTCAAAAACTACCACGTCACAATACTAATAAAAAAGCAGTGTTCATGTGGGCGCCATTGCCTAGTCCGTCTGAGTATTGGTCCTGGTAGAGGGGAAACTTGGCAAAAGCCAGACCGAGGGTTCAGCCTTGACAAGTTAAGCTGTCAGGCAGCTCCAACTGAACACCATACAAAAAAAAAAACTCACCAAACTACTTGTTGGACTAAACAAGATGGTTTTACAAAATGGTTGATCTGCTCTCAATCTGTTTTCGTCGTTATCGTTGTTGATGTTCACGAGTTCATTTTCCTTATACGCGTTATGTGTGAAACTATATAGATTTTTGCTATGTGGTTTCACAGATATTTTCGATTTATAATGACAAGGTTCATTCAATCTCATTTAAATGGATTCAATGTGTGAGATAGATTCTTAAATGAATGTGTCGATACACATATAGAAAATTATTACAATTTTTGCAGTGTACAGTTGCAGCTAGCTGACCCGTCGGCAAACTGATGTGGAACATCATCAATATTCGGTTCTATTAGAAATAGAAAAATGCAAAACATTTTATATGGGATTTAAAATGCTTTACCTATTGGGCCGTATGAATAAAATGTAGTAAAGTTGAGTTTACTACATTCTCGGTAGTAAACGCTATATGTGGAACACGAGTGGAACATGTTTGTGTCATTTTCCTTTCTACACCTTTCGAACATACTACAAACAACGCATTGCTATGAATAAAGGTAGCATTTACTACAAAGCTACTGGTAGTTAGCTTCAGAGGTTGCTACACATGCTTTGAGTTTGCGGAATTGGCTTGTTTAGGGGTATCCAGTTTCTTACATATTCTGAATCTACGTCAAAAATTAAACTAGAATCCAAAGTTTCACAATTTTCCGTGACCTGGAACTATTTTTAAAATAAGTTTGAAATTAGTATGGAAATCACTTTTGAATCACCCCTCGGCAAATTTTACTTCGGGACGAGCTGTCATTATGCAAATTGAAATGTCATTAGGTCGACGGATTCAAATCTTTTTTACTCATTTATAATATCAACATTAAGATATTGAAGTGCAATAAAATCGTGTCATACCTATAAAACTGCGCTCTTTCGATCAAGCTACGAAAAACTGTGAATTTGTCTTCACTAAACAACCCAATTGAATGGAATAATTTACTTTTGAGTAAAAATCATGGGAAAACGATATGAGTTTTGATATATCGGAAGGTATTTTGAGTTTTGCAAAGGAATTCTGAGGTTACGAAAACTTTCGCTCCGCCAATTCTAAGATTCCGGTAAGATAGCAGTAGCAATTTGTAATATCCGTGTGAATTCTGGCATTACGATAATTATGTTATTTTCTAGGAATTTTAGGATGTCAGTAGGAATTCAGATATTGATAAAGTAATTCTGAATTTTACGTGTAAATTCTGACATCTCAGATTTCCTTTTGAATTCCGGAATTCCTGTAGGAACTTTGAGATTCCGATAGGGATGTCGGATTTTTTATGATAATTCTGAAAATTTAAATACCATTCTAGGAATATTGCGGAAATATTAGGAATCTGGTAAAAACTCTAAAATTGGGGTGGGAATGGGATTCATAATATTAATCTCTTGGAATTCTGTGGGTATCTTTGAGACGGTATTTCTGTAAGAAGCTATGAGATTGCGGTGGGATTCCTGCGAATTATTGTGTGAATATTTGTAACTTTGAAAATCAATCTTTGTAATTATTGTAAAAACCTTTAAGATTCCGTTGATCTCCAGTTCCGTTGGAATTTCAAAGTAAAGCTTTAATATAAAAGTTTTGAATGTCGGTAAATATTTTATAGATTTCAATGGGATTTTTTGTGGAATCGTTAAGAATTTTAATAATTTCAAAGGGAACCTGGTGTTTTAGGGGAGATCCTCATTGAATTCTAACGACTACCAATGGAATCACTACAATTCTCATAAAAATCTCTACATTCTAAGTTCTAGACATTCCAAGGATACTATCAGAAACCCCACCAAAATAACGAGAATATCACAGAAACACTTAAGCCCCAAGCACAATGTGAGCGGCAGCGCGGTACAACGGCAAAACGGCAAGCCCATCTTGAGCTACACTCTACTTGTCAAGTCAATGTTGAAAAGGATTTAGTCAACACTGGATTGATAAGTAAAGTGTAGATCAAGAGGGGCATGCCGTTTTGCCGTTGTGCCGCGTTGCCGTTCACATTGTGCTTGGAACCTTATAAGAAAACACTGTTAGAGCAGTCGTAACGGTGCGCGACTAAACTAAATTACATAGCGCAGTATCATTACGCTGATCCGTACCGGGCGCTGCTAACCGGGGTAGCAAAATGACAGCGCTGCTTTCGGAAAGCATCGGGTGAGCAAATTTAGCAGCGCGATAGTTGCGCTGCTATTCGATTTGAATTCAAGCATATACGGTGTGGGATATGAAATTCTGGTTGGAGTTTTAGTAATCTGATGCGCATGAAGTAGAAATTTCATAATTTTGAGAATTCGGGTAAACCTTCAAGATTTTGATAAGAATACTAGGAATCTGATGCAATTATTGGAAATCCGATAGAAGAGTATGAAATACTCGAAAATCCTCGATTTCGGAGAATTATGGGATTTTGGGATTCCGACTGGAATCCTTAGAATTCCAACTGGAATCCACGGGATTCCGCCTGGAATCCTCGGGATTTCGACTGGAATCCTCGGAATTTCGACTTGAATCCTCGGAATTTCGACTGGAATCCTCGGAATTTCGACTGGATACCTCGGAATTCCAGCTGGAATCCTTGGGTTTCCGACTGGAATCCTTGGGATTCCGACTGGAATCCTTGGGATTCCGACTGGAATCCTTGGGATTCCGACTGGAATCCTTGGGATTTCGACTGGAATCCTTGGGATTCCGACTGGAATCCTTGGGATTCCGACTGGAATCCTTGGGATTCCGACTGGAATCCTTGGGATTTCGACTGGAATCCTTGGGATTCCGACTGGAATCCTTGGGATTCCGACTGGAATCCTTGGGATTCCGACTGGAATCCTTGGGATTCCGACTGGAATCCTTGGGATTCCGACTGGAATCCTTGGGATTCCGACTGGAATCCTTGGGATTCCGACTGGAATCCTTGGGATTCCGACTGGAATCCTTGGGATTCCGACTGGAATCCTTGGGATTCCGACTGGAATCCTTGGGATTCCGACTGGAATCCTTGGGATTTCGACTGGAATCCTTGGAAGTCCGACTGGAATCCTTGGAAGTCCGACTGGAATCCTTGGAAGTCCGACTGGAATCCTTGGAAATCCGACTGGAATCCTTGGAAGTCCGACTGGAATCCTTGGAAGTCCGACTGGAATCCTCGGGATTCCGGCTGGAATCCTCGGGATTCCGGCTGGAATCCTCGGGATTCAGACTAGAGTCCTCGGGATTCTGACTGGAATCCTCGGGATTCCGGCTGGAATCCTCGGGATTCAGACTAGAGTCCTCGGGATTCTGACTGGAATCCTCGGGATTCCGGCTGGAATCCTCGGGATTCAGACTAGAGTCCTCGGGATTCTGACTGGAATTCCAGCTGGTATCCCAAGGATTCCAGGCGGAATCCCAAGGATTCCAGGCGGAATCCCAAGGATTCCAGGCGGAATCCCAAGGATTCCAGGCGGAATCCCAAGGATTCCAGGCGGAATCCCAAGGATTTCAGGCGGAATCCCAAGGATTCCAGGCGGAATCCCAAGGATTCCAGTCGGAATCCCAAGGATTCCAGTCGGAATCCCAAAGATTCCAGTCGGAATCCCAAGGATTCCAGTCGGAATCCCAAGGATTCCAGTCGGAATCCCAAGGATTCCAGTCGGAATCCCAAGGATTCCAGTCGGAATCCCAAGGATTCCAGTCGGAATCCCAAGGATTCCAGTCGGAATCCCAAGGATTCCAGTCGGAATCCCAAGGATTCCAGTCGGAATCCCAAGGATTCCAGTCGGAATCCCAAGGATTCCAGTCGGAATCCCAAGGATTCCAGTCGGAATCCCAAGGATTCCAGTCGGAATCCCAAGCATTCTAGTCGGAATCCCAAGGAATCCAGTCTGAATCCCAAGGATTCCGATGGCATTCTAAAAATTCCGCACCAGAATATAATAGATATTCCAGCAGAGTTACAAAAATTCCCAACCTGAATTGATCACCATTATTTTCACAACTCATATGTTATCCCAAAAAGCAACGACCGGTACGGAAACGAGTTATTAAATATGGTAGCCACCGGTGTGAGAATGAGTGACGAAACTAAAATGACAACTCTGGGGGTGATCATTTTAATCACCCAAATAGTCGCTCCCGTTAAAGATGCTCTTAAGAAAACACACGGGGAGCATCAAAATTCTACCGCAATTTCACCAGAATCTCAGTACTGGTGCTAGAAAATATGTGGTTCCAAATTTGATAGCTGTAATCTCAAGATCTCTTCATAAATGTTAAGCTAGTATTTAAAAAATCATCGGCGTTGGCGAAGACCGAAAACCACCCAGAAAATTCTTTGATGTACCATCATCATAAAATCATAGACATAGAGAGAATACCAGACTAATCGCAAAATTACACTACAAATCTTGTCAAATAACAGCACCTTCATGATTTGTGCCAATTTTTCGCGTAATCGATTAGATTCCATGCATCTTCTTCATATGCATGATTGTATTAATTTTAAGCGTCACTCTGAATAGATTATTCTTTACGTGCAGAATCACTCTGCACTCTGAATGGAAATTTCTTAACGTGCAGCTTCAGTCACTGCTCATGTTCGAAAGTAGTAAGTACTACATGTTCGAAAAGTTTTTAATTCATTCCAAAAGTGTAGTAAACTTTGTGGATTTTGTTTTTGAGTAGATGCTACATGTAGTAAAGTTCAAAGTTTTTTATTCATATCACCCATTGCATCGCATTTTTCTCGAATCCATCCAAATGTTTGATACGCCGCTTTGAAAAACTATGCTTGAGATATTCCTTTCGACCAAAAAGTCGAAACGAAAGATTTTCGTTCTACCCGCGTGTTTGTTTGTAGCGGAACCAGAGTTGCGGGCAAAAAATTAAGCAAACAAACAAACCATCTCAAAAATCGGAACCCCGAATGCATTTTCTAGTTTGTACGTCGTCCCTTTATTTCCGGTAAAAAGGGGTAAAAGTGCATTATTTCCAGTGAATTAGAGTGCCGCGCAAATGTCCGAAGCAAGCTCCGATTCGGAAAGCTGCCCCAGCTTCCAAACCGAATCCGAAAGCGAACACGATTCCAACTGGGGCGAGGTGAGTTGATATTGTTGATTCCACCAGTAGAATGTTATGATGTCTGGTAATTTGTTCCGCAGGAGAAGGACCATAAGGAAGTGGACTACACGGCCACGGCAAAGGAGATTATCTGTGAAAATGTGAACATAACTACGGAGAATGCGTTGAAGCTGAACAGTGGCTATCATAACATGCTAAAGGTGCTGAAGAACAAGCTGGAAATACTTCTGGGCCAGTGTCAGGAGCGGCAGGTTGAGATTGAGAAGCAAATCGAGGATTACAAAAGTAATAAGAAACCGCTGGTTGGGAAGTCGAGGACGTCCGGGTACATTTGCGGGCAGCCGTACTTCAAGGATGAGGAATTGTACCCGGGACCGCACAATGATGACTATTTGATGAGGAAGAATCTGTTGAAGGAGTTCTTTCCGCTGGATCTGTTCGAGACGACAGATAGCAACTGGACGGTGAAGGATAAGGTGAACATTCTCAAGGGCGTGAAGGGACAAATTGTGGAGTTTGTCGAGCGAGAGATTCGGCTGAAGATCAAAAAGCTCGGGAATGGGTTGGAAGCTGAGCGGTTGCGACTGGAAATGCAGAGTCTGTCGCGCCGGGAAGTGCACGATTTGTGGGAAAGGGTTAAGCACTTCGCCAATGAGTATCCCGGTCAGAAGTTCGAGATCGACTGGCTGCGGATATCGAATGTGGACATCGGCGGAAGGCATTCGGTGTCTGCTTGCATAGGACTGTGGAACAACTACATGCTTCCTGGATTGGTTCGCGACACTTGGAAGACAGAGGAGGAATCGGTTCTGTTGGACGTGGTGGAGAAGCATGGCCGTCAGGATTGGGCACAGATTGCAGCGGAAGTTCCCGGGAGATCAGCCTATCAATGCTTTGTTCATTATCAGACAACGTTTTCAGAACTCGCCCAAATTAAGCGCGAACGATGGACCGATGAGGAAGACGCCTTGCTGATAAAAGCTGTGGATGATAACAGAATTGGGTCGAACATTATTTGGAACAAAGTTGTTGAGAGGATGCCTCTGAGGAATAAAATCCAATGTTACAACCGATATATGTTCACGCTGATAAGGCCAACAAAGCACACTAAATTCACACCCGAAGAAGATTGCGTAATTCTGGCTTACGTACAGCAATGTGGGGACGATTTCCGATTCATCCCAGCTAATCTGTTGCCCGGAAGAACTAATCGACAAATTTGGGCGCGATACAATCATACCTTGAAGTACGTTAACAAGCATGCAGGCTGGACGATTGAAGAAGATATGCGACTCATGAACTTTATCAAGGAAAACCTAACCGACGAAGGACCGAGAAAAATCTCTTGGGCAGCCTGTTCCAAAGCTTTGGGCAACCACTCACGTTTGAGTTGCCGCACACGGTACTATACAATCGAGAAGTTCCTGGAAAAGCACCCGGATGCCACATTGGATGATGTCCCGAGAAAAGGGAAGAAACTTTCATCCACCGTGACAAACGACAATTGGATGAAGACGTTTATCAATATCAGAAATGAATCAAATGATCCCAAACCAGAGGCTGCGACTCCTGAACGGGAAGAACCGTCCACTTCCGGCGGAGCAAAAACGAAAAAGAGAAGCAAACCTCAACGGAAAGTAGTTACCGAACCCAAACCGCGTCCCTTCTCGGACACGATCAAATGTGCGATCAAGCAACGGTTCTACGACAAATTCAAATACTCATTTCACTATCGATTCGGCGATCAAACCCCAGACGTCCAGAACAGTAAGGTATTCTGTTTGAACCGGGCCGCTTTTCACTTACTCAACTGCACTACCAGTCTGGACCACGTCAGCACCTATTTGGAGAGCTTTACCCCGAACGAAGTGATGCTTTTGCGCAGCAGTCTCTCCGTACGCTTCAACCCAAGCTTGGTGAACTTTTTGGAGGATGCCAAAAGTTGTTTCTTGTTTCCTCCCAGTTACAACACGATGCTGGGCCTAAGAGGCTCCGTTCTGAATTATGTATATCCCAATAATCCAAAAGTCGAAGAAACCACCCGACTGGATGCGGAGGATGAAGCCAATTACCATTACGCTTTGGATACCTTTCGCGATCGCTTCCGAATGATGTTCTACTGGACGATGCTGTTGGCACAGGAAAGTCCAGCCGAAGCTAGATTCATAGAAGCCGACGAGCAACCCAAGCCGGAATACCGAGTGGAAGAAGCATTCGGTAAGCAGCAAATCGCACTTGACCAGCTAGCCGAACTGTGCAGCAAAAGTGGACCTCTGCCGCAAAGTGATCGTTCTTCCATCCCACACCACACCCCATCCATCGAGGACACAATCGCCAGCATGGAACAGATGGAACTCGAATCGCCTATGAAAGCCGAAAGCAACTTCCATCACTCGTCCGCCAAGGTGCAGATAATTGCCATCAAGCGAATCACCGACACTTCCCTAGAACCGGTCGACATCGATCAATTTAACAATCCGCCTCCACCGGTCCAAATTGTAACGGAACCATCGCCTCCAGCCAATCCCCCTTACGAAATAACTTATTCTATCGCGCCGCCGGAGATGACGAGCCCTTTGTTCCAAACCGTGCCATCTAATAAGCTCCCACCAGCAGTACAATTCATGGGACAGATAACTATAATCAACCCGGAAGATTTACCAGCAGCGCAGATACCGGCAACTGCCCTAACCGTTGAGCCTTGTCGCTCAGATGAGACGACGATCTCCACGTCGCAAAACAACCAATCAACGGAAGAGATGTGCCCTGAGCCGAATCAGTTGCCGATAGATGAAAAAGGGGATGAAACTCCGGGCGAGACGTTGGATGCGATTGACGAGGAGCCATCAGCTTCGGATATCAATCATTTGATCGATGAGGAGTACCATGAGCCGGATAGGTTGCCGACAAAAGGCGACGATGACAGCATTCTAAAATGTGACGAAACACCGAGACAGTTGAATGTTCTTGAGGACGTATCAACGGAGGACAACGAAGCAGAACATTGTATAGGTAAGATAATTATGACTATGGCTTTGGTTGCTTCAAAAGGGACTTGGGATAACATTGAGGGCCCATTCACAAATTTCATAACACTGAAGGGGGTGGGTGGGTGTCCTCGTAATGTTACGGCTCATACAAAATTTGTTAAATATTCATACAAAAAGCGTTACAAGGGGGTGGGGTGGGTGTCGAAAACAGCCATTTTTGGCGTTATGAAATTTGTGAATAAAACCTGATACCAACTTGATGTTTGAACATTGCAGAGCTAATTATTATAACTTCAGATCCTTCAATTTAAAATTTTTAAATTTGCCTGAATGCCCTTACATGATTAAAAACGTTCAATTAAAAAATAGCTTCATTTTATAAAGAATAAAAATAAGAAACTTCGCTAATAACTTTTCTTACTGAATCATATGGTGTGTTCTCCCTGGGCTTGGAATTATATTTTCCAGGGAGCGATGATTTTAGTTTTCTGATTTAGTGATCCTATTCAAACTACTGCATAATACAGTTATCATTCATTGAAATCATTGATACTCCAGGAACATATAATTTCAAGCTGGTGAGAAGATTACAAATTGAGGGTGGGTTAGGAGCACAATCAGACCCTTGAATGTGCAATGTGGGTTAGTATATGGGAAATGCTATTGACGGTTTGTAATCTTCTACGAGCTTTTCGAGACCCAACAGGGCGCGTGCACCGGGTTGCGGATAGGAGCAAAGGGCGATCAGTAGCATTCACTTAAATACCTACCTTGATGGCTACAGCGTAGCATCACACCATTGCCGGGCGTATTGTAGAGCTCCATCTTCGTCGGTCTTGGGCGAAACTTCTCCAGTTGCCCCGAACGTTTAGGGTCGCCAGGTCCTCTTCCACTGCGTACAGCCAGCGTATTCGTGGTCTTCCCCGAAGCCGCCGACCTCTACCTGGTTCCCTGCTGAATATTATTTTCGCAATTCTTTCTTCCTACATTCGCACTAAGTGACCAGCCCACTGAAGTCTGTCGTATTTTACACGCTTGATAATATTCGCATCTTTGTACACTTGATACAACTCGTGATTCATGCGTCTGCGCCACACACCATTTTCGAGTCTCCCACCGAGTATTGTCCGCAGCACTTTACGCTCGAAAACACCGAGAGCTTTCCGGTCTGACTCTTTCAACGTCCACGCTTCGTGCCCGTAGAGAGCCACTGGAAGAATCAATATTTTATATAGGGCGAATTTTGTTTCCGTTTGCAAGCTGCGGGACCTAAGCTGGTTACGTAGTCCGTAAAAGGCCCTATTCGCAGCCGCAACACGTCTTTTCACTTCGCGGGAAACGTCGTTGTCACATGTCACAAGTGTTCCAAGGTAAACAAATTCTTCAACAACTTCAAACACATCCCCATCAAACACTACCTCAGCATCTACACCACCATACCTGACTCTATCTCTACCTGCAACCATGTACTTCGTTTTGGTAGAATTAATTGTCAGGCCTATCCTCGCTGTCTCCCTCTTCAGATGCAAGAAGGCCTCCTCCACTGACCTGCGATCGATTTCAATTAGATCTATATCGTCCGCAAAGCCAAGGAGCATGTGCGACCTTGTGATAATAGTGCCATTTCTCTGCACGCCAGATCTCCTAATAGCACCCTCCAGTGCAATGTTGAACAGTAAATTCGGAAGTGCGTCTCCCTGCTTCAATCCGTCTAACGTCACGAACGAGGTTGACACCTCGTCTGCGATCCGAACACTTGATTTCGAACCATCCAGCGTAGCACGTATCAGCTGTAGTTATTTGAGAATATTTTCTCAAAACGTCTTCGCGAGCCAAAATTAGACCAATAACTGAAGGTAGCTTGTTTCTTGGTTTCTAACCAGTTTTTCCAAGCCTGCTTATCATAAGATGATGTCTGAACAGATTATTTGAATACACTTCCATTACTTCCTTACATCAGCCTAATTAGTTTCGCCGGAAAACCATTTTAGACATTATCTGCCAAAGCTCATTTCTTTTCACTGAGTCGTACGCCGCCAAATCAATAAACAGATGGTGAGTCTGCAAGTTATACTCCCGGAATTTGTCTAGGATCATTCGCAAGCTAAACATCTGGTCCGTTGTCGAACGGCCCTCACGAAAACCATTCGCCGACTAAGGACTCCTCGAGCGGTCTCAGTCTGTTAAACAGGATGCGCGACAGAATTTTGTACGCCGAATTCAGCAGGGTAATTCCTCTGTAATTGGCACACTCCAGTCTGTGCCCTTTCTTGTAGATAGGGTGGATGAGGCCATCCAACCAGCCGGTGGGCAATTCTTCGTCCTCCCATACCTTCAGAAGTACTCGGTGGATCGACTGGTAAAGCTGCTCGCTTCCGTGCTTGAGAAGCTCGACCGGGATCTCGTCCTTCCCAGCAGCCTTACAGTTGTTCAGCTCGCTGATAGCTTTTTTAACCTCTCCTATGGTCGGTGGGTCCACAGCTTGATCGTCATCATCTATGTTCATCCTGTTCCTTGCTACATTTCCATTCTCACCGTTCAACAATAGCTAAAGTAAAGAAGTAAAGAAGAGTGGAAGTGGACTATACAGTGGCATATTAGTGATCATCAATGTATGTTATTTTTCTAAGTGAAACAAATGTGATTAAATATTACAAACCATTGGAAATTGATCATCAAAGTAGATCAATCGTTATTTGGTTTAAACGGTTGGTTTTCGTGCCACTACTAGAAGCTGGTGAACAATTTATCGGGGATAATTTGTTCAGCTACATCAGATGGAACCATAATGGATTTTCTGTTTCAGGATAAGTATTAGTAACCATGTGAACCGTATATGTGTACAATTATAATGATTTTACCACAGGGACAAAGATGATTCAATATGTATTGCTCTGTGCATGCTTTTTTTTCCCTCGAATATTTTATTTCACACATTCAAAGAGAACCGCCGGTATCCAAAAATGGGTGATTTTGTGAAATTTTCGCAATTTATGTATCAACATTATTTTTTATCTCAAACTATTAGAGCTACTATTTAGATTGTATTACAAAAATTATTTGCGATATTATTTTATGATTTACAAAATTCCGATACTAATTTAAGTTTACAGCCTTGCCTTACATTACTGCAATTCAATTGTGCATCAGCTATCTTTAATCTGTAGCGATAATTTTGGACGAATCTGTTTACCATCTATGTGTATGCCGTTCGCAATACTCGACACAATACCACAATGCACAATGCTGAAACGTATTTCGGAAAAAGTATTCTTCTCTTACTCAACAAACAGTTGAAAGCTTGACGTCGGTTAATGCATACACTCTAGTGATTTTGATAACTTTATAGTGCCTGTTTGCTGAATCAGGTACGTAGGTATTCATTTTGTAAATTTCAATTTTTTTCATTTGATTACAAATTGATTACTCTCATGCAGGGTGATGGATCTCGAAGAAGATCTTCTGTTACTTTCGCAGCTAGATGATATTCCACAGGAACCGACCACGTCGAAATCTTCAGAAGCAATGAAGCGTGCGGCAAGTTCTCCAGCTACTAATGCAGACAAAAAAGGACGTATTGACGATGCCAATGGAATGAAATTAGTCGTCAAGCGACCTGGAATGGACGTTGACGGCGATTTCTTTGAGAAACTAATGTCCGAATTAGTGACACAGCAAATGGAAATACCGGCGGATCAACAGCAACCGACATTTCTTGGTTCAGGAATTTCTCAAGGGGTCGCTTGGTTTACGGCTAAGGACCTCTTTAGTTATAACTGGCTCAAGGCTGTTCTGGTAGCCATATCTGAAAACACTGTTATGCCTTCTTTTGAGATACTACTAGATTCAACACCCGTTCCACTCCGAAGAGTAATAATTTCGATTCCGCTGGTACCCAAGCTTGGAAAACACCCACAGGAAACCATTTTGCGTCTCATTACTAAATTGAATAAAAATCTCAACACCAAGTACTGGAAGGTGTTCCGTTTGCTTAATCCAGTAAATGGAAAACAATCAGTGGTCCTGGGAGTTGATGAAGACTCGGTGGTACAAATAGAAGCTCAAAAGAACAAAATATTCTACGCCATGTCACAAGTTTTTGTCAGAGTTTACCCGAAGCAACAGTAAAACAATTGTTCGATAATTATGAATGAATTCGTTTGAATAAATACACTTTTGAACTAATTTAAATCGTCTCGTTTCGTTACTGAATTATTTAGATATTATCAGATCCGTATTATCCGTATTAGCCAGGGGTTCACAAACTGAACAACATGTAATCTATAACAGCTTTTGAATCAACCAACGGACTAGGCAACCAGCTTTCATGCGTGCGTAAACGTGGGAGTTTCGAAGGGGGCTGGTGTCTTCAGTAAACTTATTCATTGATTTACGATGTATAAGTCCGCTGCGATGACTCAATGGTGATTGAAATGCGCAGTAATTCTTTCAAAGTGTATCACGAATCGACTTTAATTTACCTATATGGAAACCCAATGGAAACTATAAGTGAATACTTTTCAGCCAGATGAAACCATAAGGTGTTCAGCTCTTACAGCTGCTTTGAATTGAAGCAGACCAATCGTTGTATATCCTACTTATAAAGTATCTTTGGAAGACTTGAAGAACAACATGCTAACATGTGCCATCAATGATGTGCTATTTCTAAACAGTTATTTTCGTAACACCAATATGGAGGCCGCACATGCTATGTGCGAACACAGGTAAATGATGATAATGGCTACATAGATCGATTGCGAGGCACAAATCTCCCAATTGGAGGGGAACGTGCCGCTTGAGCCATTTTTCCTGATTTATCGGTCAGCAAATTCCCTTCTCGGTCATTGCACATGGCGGGCACTGGTACGGTATTGTGCCGCGCACCATTGACCGTTGCATAAAATCTCCGCATATCATTCCGGTTCATGCTTTCTTGAGCGTCAGCTACCACAATTTCTTCGTGCTGCCTTTTCTTTCTGCGGTGGATTCGCTTTTCTTCGGCTCTCGCTGCCCTGTACCGTTCTCTGTTCTGTCGGGTACCGGCCACAAGCATACGGCTTCTGGCGACATTTTCCTGTTTTTTACCCTCTGGCACTCTTCATCGAACCAGTCGTTTCGTCTTCGTCGTTGACCAGTGCCGATCACTTCCCGCGCCGTTGTTGTCACAGCTTCGTGGATAGGGTCCCACAGGCTGTCGACGTCTCCAGCAACGTTGATTCTTCCCAACTGCTCGTCTAGTTGCTGACGGTACTGCGCAGCTACCCCATCAGTCGACAAGCGTTGTATATTGAAGCGCAGCGTTCTGTGTGTTGCGGAACTTGTGACACTGGATAACCGCGCCCGAATTTTAGCTACAACGATATTAGGGCCTCGGAAGGTCCTGACATCAATGACATCTGAGAAATGTCACCCATCAACCAGCTATTCTGGAGCAGGCATCGCCACTCGGGTGTCGCCAGGTGTGTTTGCGGATATTCTTTCGTGCAAAGTATGTACTGGTGATTGCCATCCCTCTAGCAGCAGCGAAGGTTACTAGCCGCAGGCCATTATCATTGGTAACGGAATGAAGGCTTTCCGTTCTAATGACGGGTCGGAAGAAATCTTCTTTCCCGATCTGCGCATTTGCGTCGCCGATGACTATCTTGACGTCTTGTTTTGGGCACTCTCCGTAGGCCTTATCCAGGCTCTCATAGAACTCATCCTTCATGTCATCGGGCTTATCGTTCGTTGGCGCATATATGCTGATTAGGCTATAGTTGAAGAACTTGCCCTTCATTCTCAACACACAGATTCGGTCGCTTACCGGTTTCCACCGAATAATTCGCTTCATCTGCTTCCCAATCACTATGAAGCCAACTCCACGTTCTGCTCTGTCGCCACCGCTGTAGTAGATGTGGTACTTGAATGAAGTGTTGGCGATGGGGTCCACCGCTCGGAATTCGCGTTCTCCGCTGCCACGTTCACGCCGACATTTCACAGTTCACGAGCCAGGAGCCCAACACGCGCGGGTTCATTCAAAGTTCTCCCGTTCCAAGATCCAACTTTCCAATCGTTGTCCTTTATTCGTTGCCGGGTCTGTTGCCGTAAAATCAATCCGTTTGCTCTACTTTGCCTTTCTTGGTTGGTGAAGAGTCTTCGATACTCCACCTAACCAGGGTTGCGCTACCTACATCGTGCTAGAGGGGCTGCCTCCTCGGTGCTAACACGATACAGCATCGTCCGCTTGTTCTTTACATGATGACCACGGTCATAGCCATCACAACCATCCACCTTTATCAGGGCTTTGGACCTGTAGCTCTGGTTCTCAATAGGGTCCTAAAGCCCTGTCCCAATTTTAGTGCCAAACGCTTAAGTTTAGGTCAAAAACATACGTTTACCCAATTTTCTAATGTGTTCCGATAGTTGAAGACCAAAAAACATTTTTTTTTAGTTTATTTTTAAATTTTGTCACACTCCTTGGTTTAAACTCAAATTTTGGGTGTATTTTGTTTTCCGTGTCCCTTCCGAAATGTCAGAAAGGAACAACCCCGGTGTTAAAAAGTTGAACCCCTGTGGTATTTTTGTCGACTAAGCGAACGTCAAACATGATCTCAAGTGTCAAGGTTCATTTATGGATCCAATTTAAAGTTTTAATATGATATATCCGTTATTTGAGCGGGAAAAAATGTTAAAGTAGTTGCAGTAGCATGCTCTTTCGTGTTATTAAATGAAAACAAGATTTCATTAAACATTTTAGGACTCTATAGTTTCAAGTTCTTTCGGACATGCTACTATGGTGAGCCGTCATGCGTGTTAACGGTGTTAACATCCACTTAAATAATAAGACAAAATGCCGTTCTCTGACTGAGTGATGTTATGTGATCTTCTATGGTGTTGTAGTACTATAAAGTATTTCACTCTCTGGGAATTCAGGACTTGATATTAATTTTCCACTTAATAAATATAACTAAATAATCATGTTTATTAAACACAAAACACTTTGACCGCAGTAATAAAGCTGATCCATCAATTATCTAAATTTGACAAGGTTTTGAAGAAAAACAATGAGTGAAAGAACTACTTATTAAATAAGCCACATCAGCTAAGTCCATACATATACAAATGTTAGGCATAGGGTCATGACGAGCGTTTGGTATGCATGGTAATAGTTGATTCTTATTTAATGGGGGTATTACAAGACCACGCGGACAATTTTTTTTTTTTTTATTTTATTTTATTTTATTGATGTACAAGGGGGTCAGGGGCCAAGTCTCCAGCATAAGTTTGAAAATTCACGCCGTCCATAATACACCGGGGGGTTTTGGAGTTTGGGAAGTAGGCAACGCAACATCTTTGACCAGAAGGTTCTTTAATTTTTGCTTCTACTCTTGACTTCCAATACACGTATGAATGATGCAAGGTCAAAAGAACATGAATAAGTCATACATATAGCGGTAGTGAAGTGTTTTGCCTAAGGATATGGGAAAGGAGGGATTTTGGGTGGTGTTTTGTAAATAGCTCTGTGGAACAAATTTGCCATTAGTTAAAAATTTAGTTAATCTGATTCACCTTGCAATCAGTAATAAGAATATTTACAAAAACATGATACTTATCTTTTCTTGGCCAATACGCTGCCATGACTTTCCTCTCCAATGGATTTTTCCTCGTTGTAATGGCGGGTTAGATATGATAACAAGGATAAAGAAAGAAGAAACGTTAGTGATTGTTACATGCTTTATTGCTGTATTGGCCTACAATAAAATCATAGAAAATTCGCTCTTTGGATTCCCATGATAACAATCCCCATGCAGCTTACGAGAAACTCCATGGCAATGATCACTGTACGCCATGTGCGGCATTCAGGACATCTCAACAATACTGAGGACGAACAACAAAAAATGAATCCAAAAGAGCGAAAACCTCAATGTTTCAATGTAGGACAATTCAGCTTTAATGCATGTGAGAAGTTCTTGGTGATATTCTCACAACGGCCATTCAGAATGGTTCGACGGATGTAGATAAAAGATCATTATGATAAAATTAACGCCATGTTAGTGAACTCAGAACGATTATTGTATTTGCAACTGTTAATTTCGATAGTTAAACTTAGGGTCGGTTATTGTATATACCGTAATCCGGGGTAACATTGAATTTTTTTTGAATATTTCTTAAATATTTCGTTGGAAAATGAAAATCTTGCAAATTTTATATTTTTAAAACAAGTACTGCCACCCACCGCTCGTGACTTTATACTTTATTTTGTTTTTTGAAAGATTTAGGCATGTTTAAAAAAATGTTTCAAGCGATTTTTTTATTCAGCTGAAATGGGGTAACATTGATCACCTATGTGAACAACGGTCGGAAATATTGAAAATGTCGTTACTTACTTAAATCATGGCCCCTAAAGCCGAATATGATGGCCAAACGCTTACAAGTCATTTACTTTTTGAGTTATTTAAAAATTAAAAACACCTTGAACCATGGAATACGCCTAAAGGTAGGCAATTTTCTAAGGGAAATTTACATTGTTAACAGTAATTCGATAATGTTGCCTAATTGAACGTACTTATGAAAGTTTTGACAACGGAATCGTTTTTGGTGATGCCGTTTTTAGTAAGAACCGCATTTTCCTTGCTCATATTGTTTACAAAACTTATATGAGACATGAATGTTTGGTAGTGTAATCCTTAACCGTTAATATCATTGCTTCGAAAAGTTGCCAAATTTATGCATAAGGTAAACGCAATTTTCGCAAAAATCTTCACTTCTATTAGCTCATGTATATAAGAAAGAGAAGCACCATTCATGATTTGGAAATGTTCCATCAATAAATGTTAATGCAAACTTTTCACGATATGGGTCCTTCCGATCAATGTTACCCCGCTGATCAATGATACCCCGGATTACGGTAACTTTTAAGATCAGCAGGAGTAAAGCACGAACGCGAAGTAATGACCTTCCATCCCATCTTCAAGTGCTCCCCACAAGCACAACACTTCATTCTGGCACTTTAAAACGTCCATGTTGTAACTTGTTCACACAAGAAATCTGCCTCGACCAAGTTGGCAGAACGCGCCCATACCCCTTTCTGAACCAAAGGACAGGGCACAAGACCACGCGGACAATTTCGAAACAAATTATTTCTATACACAGTAAAAGTCATGAGAAGAAAATAATTTATGGCACGTACAGAGGCTCATAGAACGGGAAGAAAAAGATCAATGTGAATCTGGCGATTTGGGATGGAGAGTAACCCGATCAAAAAAATATAAGAAAATTGAAAAAAGTTGAGTTTTCTTCAAAAATAGAAAGGATATTTAATAATTGAATTTGTCCATAAAGCAATTGTTGAATTAGGTAGAATATTTAATGAATTAGCTGGATTTATTGTATTGTTCAAATATTATTCTGACACGAATGCACCTTGTCGGTGTGAAGTGTCGTAAATAAATCATCAATCAATCAATCACAGTAGAATATGTCATTATTTTGATATTTGAAAACATTACTTAAATAATTAAAGAGAATAAACCAATATCAAATTTTGACATAATAGCTCATTTTACTATTCGTATGATATTCATTGAAAATTTAAAAAGCAAAAAGTTTACCGGATTTGTTGTGTGGTCCCCACTTATGAATCGAATCAGTACAAAAGCAATTGCTCTTATATGCCTTACACAAATTAGGCTGGACAACGTTTCCACTGCCATCATCCACTGCATGCTTATTGACATCCAAACTTTAAAGAAGCGTCGCGAATTGGCCATGATTTCATTTGTCAATGATATTGACTGTTTAACGATAATCTTACGACGATCGACGCGCCACCATATTTCATATAACGGAGTGTATTAGAACTAACTTGGAGGTGATCATTTGGAGGTTATTTGGCAATTTGGAGGTTAAAATCCCCTCCAAACACTAGCGATTTTGCGGTGGGATTGTGGGGTTAGATTCACCAAGTCTCAATAGCAAACACGAGGTTGTGGTATGTGCGCTTTAAGCTAAAAATAAATTGTATTTAGTCATAGGGATTGCATATAACTCAAGAAGGCTTACATATTTGGTGTACTGTTTGAAATTTGGAAGGGTCGTATCTAACGTCTACAGACTAATTTCAGTTGATTTCTGTAAATACAATATCTTAGCTTCTAAACAAGTTTGCATGTAGTTCATCGTACTCACTTCGTTTATATGGAAACAATTTGTTTAAATAATGTAAGCTAGGTTTAAGTTTTACCGTAAGATAGGTTTAAGAACTGTAAATAGTAGATATATAATTATTGAATTCTATTTAGGTTATCAAATTCACTTTACGTTATCAAATAATTTTGCTCACTTCAATTGTGCACGATATTCTTGCTGATACACTTCTCTTTTGTATCTCTACAGTGATTCTGCTAGTCATCAACCGTCAATCGTGTACAGATGAAAAGTGGATCTGTTGTTCGGTGGCAGTGTCGCCAGAGTGATGGGTCTTGTCGTTACATACCCCCACCCGTAAACCATGGCGAGGGTCTGGGGTCTCCACTAGTTCGTCGTCTGGTTTACACTTTTCCTCAACGTCAAGAACCGCTAGTTTCACTGCTGCTCTCCTGAATACTCCTGTAGCTGTCTTCACTAGAGCTTGTCGAACTCTGCCATCTCTTCCAGGAAAGACTTGGATGACACGACCACGAATCCACTGGTTTCTCAAGTTGCCATTTACGGCCAGAACTAAGTCACCAACTTGTAGGTCCCTTGCTTCCTCGTACCATTTAGATCTTCTTGCAATCACGGGTAGGAACTCCTTGATCCACCTGCGCCAGAATTGATCGGTGATATGTTGGGCAAGTTTCCAACTATTCCTCAACGTTGCATGTTCCGGTACTGGTTCCGTCGGCGAAATTTTTACTCCATTAGAGCTTCCGAGGAGGAAATGGTTTGGAGTTAGTGATTCTTCGTCGGCTGACTCCAGAGGCATGTAGGTCAATGGCCTACAGTTAACCATGGCTTCCGCCTCAAAGAGAATTGTCTCTAAAGTTTCGTCATCCGGACGACGAGGTGCATCTAATATGGTTCCAATTGCTGCCTTTACTGATCGCACAAGGCGTTCCCACGCCCCGCCCATGTGGGGTGCCGAAGGTGGGATAAAATGCCACTTTGTGTGGGCGCTGGTAAACGTAAGTGCGATTGCTTCATTACGGGATTGGATTTCCCGATCCAGTTCCTTGCTTGCGCCCTGAAAACAGGTACCGTTATCGGTGTAGAATTCTGCCGGGGTGCCCCGTCGAGAAACAAATCTTCGAATAGCCATGATACACGATACGGTGCTGAGGCTATGGACAACCTCAAGGTGAACTGCCCTGATGGTAAGGCAGGTGAAAAGTGCCACCCACCGCTTTGCCTGACTCCTACCGACCTTAACGAAGACCGGACCAAAATAATCTAGACCCACATGTGTGAATGGTCGTACAAAGGATCTCAGGCGAGCCTCCGGCATTGGTCCCATTACCGGTTGAATGGGAACTGCTTTCGTTACACGGCACCAGGTACAATCTCGCATTACCCGACTTACTAAAACCCGGAGCCTTGGGATGTCGAAACGTTGTCTCATTTCATTGGTGATAGTTTCTCTGTTCGCATGGCGGAATCGACAGTGGAACGATTCGACTAGCAAAGCCGTAATCGGATGTTTCTCGGGCAGAATCGCAGGGTATTTTGCCTCATACTGAACAAAGGGGGCCGCGCCTATTCTTCCACGCGTTCGTAGAACTCCTTCCTCGTCTAGAAAGGGCCAACGCTTGTAGATACGGCTTGATTTTGAAACAGCGCAGTGCCGTGCTTCCGGCGCACCTTGGGTTGTCTTGAGTGCGGCGATCTCCTCAGGAAATGCCTCAGCCTGTGCAGTTTTCCAAAGGAAACGTTCTGCCTTCGCCAATTCTTCTTGGTGGAGTATTCCACTGATTGGTTGACGACGTTCTATCCGGCGTTTTAAGTTGTCGACGTATCGCAACACGAATGCAGTCGTCCTTAGCATCCTGTTCCACTTGCTGAATCGTGAAGGATCCACGACTGAAAACGAAACCCGATGCAGATGGACAGAACGTAATTCTTCTTGGGTGGTGGCCAAGCTCTGTAGTAGTTTCGGCCAGGAATTTTCATCTCGCTGCAGGAAACTAGGACCATGAAACCACGAACTGTCCGAGTTCAGATTGGGTCCATTTTTCCATTTGGTGGCTTCGTCTGCCGGATTAATTTTAGACGGTACCCATCTCCAGCTGTTTACGTCGGTAGAAAGCAGTATCTCCCCCACGCGAACCGCCACGAACTTGTGGTAGCGACGATGTTCCGATTGGATCCAAGCAAGTACTGTCTTGGAATCGCTCCACAAGAAAGATTCTGCAATTGGAATAGTGTGATGTGCTCTTATAGATTCCAGAAGACGAGTTCCGAGAACAGCAGCTTTCAGTTCCAGCCTCGGGATGGAAATGGTGTTGATAGGGGCTACTTTAGTCTTGGAAGCCACCATCGCTACCTGGATCTGCTCCCCTACTGGAAGCCGAAAGTATGCTACACTAGAAAACGCAGATTCGCTGGCGTCAACGAATACATGTAGCTGTAGTTGATCGAAGTTTCTTGGAAAAGGTTCACGAAAATAGCACCGAGGAATTCTCAGCGAAGGTAGCTGACCAAAGAGCCCAGTCCATTGTTTCCATCGTTCCAAACTGCTATCACCAATTGGGTCGTCCCAGCCAATCTTAGAGATCCAAGTATCTTGGATGAGCACCTTTCCATGGACCAAGAAAAACGAGATGCAGCCAAGCGGATCGAACAAGCTCATCACCACTTTCAGGACCTCCCGCTTTGTCGGTACGTGATTCTCTTCTAGGATTGCTTGTAGATCAGCGCGAGGGGTAAACGTGTAGGTGAACACATCTTCCGTCGGTATCCATCGCATTCCAAGTACAGACTCCGTAGATTCGCCGCGTGTTACCAACAGGTCTTTGGAACTTTCTCCTGGGCGCTGTTCAATCCTTCGCAGTACTTCGACAGAATTGGAAAGCATGTTGCGAAGTTCAAAACCGCCCATCGAGTGGACGAACTTAACTTCCTCAACTACCTGGACAGCTTCTTCAATTGTTTGAAAACTGTCCAAGTAATCATCCACGTAGTGGTTATCATGGATAGCCGCCGCGGCCCGAGGATACTGGATCGCGTATTCTTTAGCATTGAGGTTCTTAACGAACTGCGCCGAAGCTGGAGAGCACGTTGAACCAAACGTGGCCACTTCCATAACGTAAATCTGTGGCATTTCAGTTGGATTTTCCCTCCAAAGGAAGCGTTGGGATTGCTGGTCTTCCTTCCGTATCCTGATCTGGTGGAACATCTCTTTTATATCACCCGTGACTGCCACTGGATACTGCCGAAAGCGAGAGAGCACGGCCAGCAGCGGTGTCAACAGATCGGGTCCTTTGAGGAGATTAGAGTTGAAGGACACATCGCCGACTTTCGCCGCTGCATCCCATACTAACCGAAGCTTGTTGGGTTTTTTGGGGTTCACAACGACCCCTACAGGAAGATACCAGGTTCGCTTGGTATCGCTGGACGCCAATTCCTGTTCTGTAACTTTACTCGCATATCCCTTCCGTTCGTAGTCGCGTATCTGCTGTACTACCCTCTCACCAAGCTCTGGGTCCTGGCGAAGCTTGCGTTCCAGCGAAAGCAGGCGGCGTAGCGCCATGGCGTAACTGTCTGGAAAATCTATCGCATCTGTTTTCCAGAGCAAGCCTGTTTCAAATCGCTGGCCAATTCGTCGGGTGGTGGACTCTAAGAGCGCTTTAGCACGTTTGTCTTCCTCCGAATCTACTTCCATGCTAGCAGATATGTTGTTCTCGATGGAAAAATAATCGCGCAGCTGTTCATTCAGCAATTTATCCGGATCTGATGGAGCAGCAGCGTGGAAGTTCACAGCCACACTTCGAATCGCACTCGCAGGAACTCCGCCGTATATGCTCCAACCGAGATGGCACTTAACGGCAACCGGGTCGTGTGGTCCCCCTTCTCGTAGTTTTCTCGGTACACATAAACTGAGATTGTTCAACCCAATGAGCAGCTTGGGTTGAACATTTGTGTAATCCTCAATAGGAAGGCCGCCTAGATGTGGAAAACGTCGAACCATGTCTCCGTAACGCAGCGTCTGTGACGGTAGAACAAGACAGCTTACTGTGCGTACATGATGAAGGTCGAGAATAGACTCGCTATTCTTCGCAGCAATTTTCAACTGTACTCGCTGCGAATTAGATTCCTCTCGAGAGACGTTCCCCGTCCAATGCAACGTTAATGGTTCGGTTGGTCCATGTGCACCTAACTGTTTGGCCACTGCGTCTTCGATGAGGGTTTCTGACGAGCCTTCGTCGATGAAGGCGAAGATCAAAAGCTTTTGGCCCTTCCCGTGCAACACCACTGGGACTATCCGGAACATACAGAATTGCCCAGCTGACAGATGACTAGCAGACATTCCAGATTGTGAATTCGCAATCGCACCATGGAGAAGCGTGTGATGTTTGTGACGGCAACCTTCGGCTTCACAACCTTTCCATGACCGACATGGCCATTTACCGTGGCTGTTGAGGCAAGTGCGGCAGAGGCTTCTCTGCTCCACCAGTTTCCATCGTTCGTCTGTGCTCAGAGACTTGAATCGATTGCATTCCACCAGTCTATGCCCTTCTCGGTTGCAACAAGCACACGGTTTAGCTGGTTTTCCGATCTTGATGACGGAGGTAGTTGGTGTAGAAGCGGCTACGAGTCCAGTGGAATGGGTTTGTATGACTCCTTTGTTTCTAGCTCTTGATCGGTCGTTTTTACCGGAACGGTCGAGAGAAGGAAGTTCGTATGAAACTTGGCTGGCCGTAGTCACCATTCCAGACATAAAATCCCCAAAGGATTGTAGAGTAGCTACCGGAAGACGAGACTTATAGACTGCCCACTCCATTCTCATCGTGCCCGGTAATTTTTCTACCAACTCCTGCATGAGAGCAGGGTTGGAGAGATGCACATTCTGGCCTGCAGCCACAAGGTGATCCACCAACGTCTGCACTGCTATACCGAATTCTATTACCGTTTCCAATCGATCGTACCGTGGAGTCGGAACGTGGTGAATTTTTTCCAGTAAGGACCGGATCAGCAGCTCGGGTCTGCCGTACAGAGTGCGCAAAGTTTGAACGACGTGTGGCACACTGGAGGGAAGAAGAAGCTTGCTACGTACGGATTCCAGCGCATTGCCTTCAAGACATTTCTTGAGGCGGATAAGATTTTCTACGTCGGAATATCCGCACGCTTGCGTTGACTGCTCGAAGCTCGTGATAAAGAGTGGCCAGTCCTCCGGACGACCACTAAATTTGGGCAAATCTTTCCCTAGGACTTGCCTCGCTGCTAACTGGTTAGTGTCCAGTACTGCTGGGACTGCGGACGATGCGGGTGCTTGCGAATAAGGATGCGATTGACCGATTTCGTTGCCTGTTGGAGCGATCATCGACGGATAGGGTTGCTGATTCAGCGCCGACATCAATGCGGTTGGTTGAACGAGAGGTGGAAAAACGCTTCGTACCGGCTGAGACACATGTACGGTAGCTGTTGAAACGGGTATCAGCGGAGACTGCGACGAATGGGCCGGAATAGGCGGCGTGTGAAGCATGGGAACGTTGGATTGAACTGCTGGCGGAAAGGTGGGAAATCTCGCCGGCGGCATGGAACAGTTCGGCACAGTTGCAAAAACGGACATCTGACCGGGAACTGACGAACTAATTGCATTTGGTGGTTGCATTGAAGTGCTGGCAGCTGTTTGTGTCAGCGTGGGGAACGGCATACTTGGCTGAACGTGTGCCTCGGAGTGTGGTGGAAGGTCCTCTTGTTTTGCCAGCCACGATGACACTTTCTCGATCGAATCTACGTTCGAACCGGACTTGCTGCTGCATTCGGACATCTGCTTTAAAAGTTCGTTCTTCTTTTCCATAGATTGCTGCCTCATAACTTTACGCTTCTCTAGGATCTCTTTCTCCTCTCGTAGCTTCAACTCGCGCAAACGGTTTTCTTCATCCAAAAGCTTTCTTTTCTCTTCTAGATGCCGTTGAGCCGCTTCCATTTCACGCTTCTTCAATTCCTCTTCCGCCTCTAGATCCTGCTTCTGCTGTAGTTCCTGCTCCTCAATAAGCTTCATTTGCGCTTCCAGCATTGCCATCCGAGTAGCGGAGCTTACACTTGAAGGCGCTGGGGTTGCTTTCATGCCTGCCTTTTTCGACGATGTCCTTGACGACTTCTTGTCGTTCTTCTCCGGTGGTTTCAAAGACTCCTTGGCTTTAGTACCGGTTTTCTTCGGCTTGCACACACTGCATACATACGGGTGATCTTTTATGCTTCCGTCGACGCCAGCGCAGTTGAAGTGCTCCCACTCTTGGCATATATCGCATGCGACCATCTGTTCGTCTGCGGAGTCGGGCCGCTGGCATCTCTTGCAGTTAAATCCGGTGACGTTATGATGTCCTTCCATTTTTCACCCTCGTACAAATATCTTAAAGATTTTGTGGGGTTAGATTCACCAAGTCTCAATAGCAAACACGAGGTTGTGGTATGTGCGCTTTAAGCTAAAAATAAATTGTATTTAGTCATAGGGATTGCATATAACTCAAGAAGGCTTACATATTTGGTGTACTGTTTGAAATTTGGAAGGGTCGTATCTAACGTCTACAGACTAATTTCAGTTGATTTCTGTAAATACAATATCTTAGCTTCTAAACAAGTTTGCATGTAGTTCATCGTACTCACTTCGTTTATATGGAAACAATTTGTTTAAATAATGTAAGCTAGGTTTAAGTTTTACCGTAAGATAGGTTTAAGAACTGTAAATAGTAGATATATAATTATTGAATTCTATTTAGGTTATCAAATTCACTTTACGTTATCAAATAATTTTGCTCACTTCAATTGTGCACGATATTCTTGCTGATACACTTCTCTTTTGTATCTCTACAGTGATTCTGCTAGTCATCAACCGTCAATCGTGTACAGATGAAAAGTGGATCTGTTGTTCGGTGGCAGTGTCGCCAGAGTGATGGGTCTTGTCGTTACAGGGATGTTGACGTTTGATGACGAATAGTATCGCATCGTATTGATTCCACCAATCTCTTATCTAGTTTGAATTTCTACACGCTCGCCAGCCAGTTGAGGAATCGGAATTTGTTCGCATCAAACAAACATCGAACTAACTATGCCAAATTCGGCCCAACAAATCAAATGATGTCTCTTTATAATCAGCATAACACAGAAAATGATTTGACCATGTCGCGAACGAAGCTTAGACAATATTTTTATTTCCTGAGATATAATACAACATAGTATTAAGCAAACATGAAGTCTACAATTGATGGACGAAATAAATAAATTTCCCGCAGAGTAGCCATTTCCAAAATGTTTCTATACCCTTTGGTACCTTAAATGCAGGATTGGTTGAAACATGAATAGAAAAATTGCTTTTTCAAGATCCAACAAGCTAGTTTATATTTTTAAATCCATATTTAAAATTTCAGACCCAGTGGCTGCAACAACGGTTCAAATCAAAACACCTGATTCAGAAGTAAAAGCCACTGATAACCCCATCAATGACGAAGACCCCGCGGTTGCAGTTTTGCACGACAATGATACATCCCTTACATCCGATTCAGTCAATGCTAACGTTCATACTGATATCCAAGACTCAATACCGACAAATGTGGTGATGTCACAACATCAGCATGAAGCACAATTCTTCCCACCGCCTGACGCCGTTCCGTTATCGGATCAAAATCGAACGGAACCAATGGACATATCTGCCACTGTGGATATTTCCGGTGAAATAGACGACGCTCACAATTCATCTCCGATAGATTGCTCCAACAGTTCTTCCATGTCGGCTTGGTCCGATGGGGAAAAATCTGTCCAACCTGAGAAGCCTGATGACGATGCCGACCGCCAAGTGAAAACCGTGACCAGTGTGGGTGAATTTGTCATTCGAGAACTGTTGGAACCGGCGCAGGAACCAGATGTGCCCAAATTTGAAAATCTGGACAATTCGGTTGATAATGACCTTGAAGCGAGTCCGCCATGGCGAAGCTCATCGCATCTGCTAGATGATCCCGAGTGGGACCCGGAGCATTTTGAAGCACCAAAGAGAACCTACGGCCGTACTAGGAAACCTATCGTTCCGAGACTAAGCAATCAAACGAGCAAGCCGGAAGTGTCAGACTCGCATGCATGGCGCTGGGTACATGTGGATGAGTTCGATGAAGAAGACGTAGAACTACACCAGAGCCTTTGGGAGAATTGTAATCCCTTCAGGATACAATTCTCAGCAGACGATTTCAACAACTCCCAGGAAACAATTGTGCCAACAGAACCAAAGAAGGAGGAGGTCATTGTGATAGATGACGATGAGATTGAGATCAAACAAGAGCCCGTAGACAAAATTGAATCTCCAGAGGAAAATCCGGTGGATCAGGCTTTGCAAATACAGCAAATTATCGAGACGGCTAGTAGCATTCTTAGAATATCAGAGGAATACAATGCTCTTAATTCACTTGATGAAAGTCATTCAGCTTCGGTATCGAAACCCGAATTACCGTCTTCTGTTCCTCCAACAGAACAAGTGGAACTTGCATCGCACGCAAATACCGATTCATTGGTGGTTCAGACCCCATCGAGAGTTTTCGACGAGCAGGCCAACTGCTATTACTTTGTGGACGAAATACAAGACGAGACTTCCTTGCTAGAACCGGCGCGGACATCTGTCCACATGCCGGCGACTTACTGGATATACAATGGGGAAGATGACAATGTCGAAGAGGCAGGTCCTCCGGAGACGAATTTGCCCCACAAAACGACCCAATCAGTAGCCGCATCGGACAAAGATCCTCAAACGCCATCAACTTCTAGAGCTGCCACGATTCAACAGACACTCAACAAAATTAGGACGTACGCGTTCAAAAACAAGTCGCGATCGAACCAGCCTAGTGCAGAAAGTCCCGCCAACAATGAGAAACAGTACAGAAAACGTAAGTAATTGTTCATTTTCAATCTGAGAAATTCTCGCTGAAACCAGGTCGTCACTTCCTATTTTTCAGCGCAATCAAAGTCCCACAGAACGGAATCAGTCCTACAGGCAACGGAATCGCCCATTAGGAAACCCAAACGACCGCCACGTGAGTCGACGAGAGTTAGTCCCCATCAGCAACACGCCGTCCAGACGCAGGCCCTCTCGCTGTTGGACGCTCTCTTCAAGCAGCCCAAAATTCGGCGCACATCCTCAGCAAATCGAACACCGCCAGCGGCATCCCTGAAGTCACCACGTGCTTTGGAAGCCTCCAAACGGCCAACCTCTTCTAGTCAGCATTTAGGCGCGGATCAACCGGCGAAAAAAATCAAGCTGGAACCCGCGGAACCGTTCGATGCGGTGGATGTCATCAGTTTGCTGGCGAGCGACGAAGTCCACAGCAAGGATGACGTGGTCGACGAGGAGGAATGCGAATATCTTGCCCAGCTAACGACGACTACTTCCCAAGGAAGAGCTTTTGTCCCGGACGGCGAACCGAGTTCAACCAAGCGGGTTTAATGCAGACACCTCGAGATTATACCGATAACAGTATCGATTGCTTATTATAAGAATAAAAATGTGTTGTTATGAAAATCCACTAGTCCACTTGTGCACATGTAATTCGACATTAAATAACAAACAATTTGCTATGCAAACATTATGTTTTGATGACACTTACTCAAAAGTACTAACTTAACCCTCTAATACCCAACCCCGCCTTTAGACGGGGTACACTTCGGAATTTTGTGTATTTTTTCGTAGCTCGGAAATCAAAATGATTTTATTTTTGGTTCATACCTTGACTCATAACACGCATATAGGAAAAGTTTTTTATGACTTTTGAAACTTTTTTGTATTTTTAGAAATTGTTTGAAAAATTGCATTCTTATATAACCTACAAATGCCTGGGCTTCATTTAACGTGTAATATAAAAAATCGTACCTTTTATATTTTTCTACGATTAACCTATCACAAATGAAGAGCCTGGTGGTATTAAAATCATTTCAAACCTGTTTTTTCCGTTAGTTACACGGAAAATAAAATACGCTCCGAAAAAAAATTAAAAATTTAATATTTTTAAAAATACCGTAACAATATAAATTTTTATTATTGTCAAAAATCAACAACTAGAAAAGGCTTCAAGAAAAAATGAAAAAAGCTAGGGATGTTCAAAAATAAAATTTATAAAAATCAAAAACCAAAATTTAAAAATTTGCGAATAAAAATAAATAAATGCCCAAAACGTGTTTAGAACGATTTTAGATAACGAAAAATAATACTTAAATCGAAAATTAAAATTTGGGTATTAGAGGGTTAAAGTCTAAAATTCTTCTAGACCTCGCACAGTGCTTCTAATGTATGGGTCCTCAGCATAAAAATAATAACATTTCGTTTTTCGGGTTCACGTTTTGTTAGCTGGGCAGTACTTTGTGAATGTATAAACCACCGGGATCGTTTCCGCGCAGCTTTGGAAATATTGTATATACCAGCTTTGTTTATGGCGAAGTTGTGACCGTTCAGTCGAAGATGGTTTACCAACCGGTGAGCTCGTTTCATGTCTATAATAACACACTTTTTATCGTGACGTTACGTTTGTGTAATCTTCAAACAAACTATGAATGGTTCGTTAGTGCCGACATTAACCCTCATTCCTGTTTCATATAATTTAGACAGTTAACTGACAGCTGTCGAGCGATAAACATCATTTCATCGTTTCACATCACAAATTAATTATAATAATTTTCGTTTGGCCAATGGTTACCCCAGTCGTTCATGGGGAAAACCATAAAAGCTGATGGTGTGCCTTCCGGACCCTCCGACGGCGGTAGTCGGAGTGGCGTCCGCAAAATAAGTATAGTATTCTGGAACGTCGTAGCTACAATAAAGGAAAAACAAAAGCGCAGCTAACCTCAACGCTGCAAACCGACTCATCCGATCAGATAGTGGTACCGGTGATGGAACCTCATCTAAATCGCTCCCGTAGTGCATCTATGTCCGACTTCCCGGTTTTGGAATCTGGTGGTCCAGCACAAGTGTGTCCATCAATTCCACTGCGAAACAGTTTCGAGCTTTTGATGCAGCAATACAACATTGATGACGTCGAGAACGAGATGACGAATGTGAGCCAGAACATTCAAACAAATTCTGCTCGTTGTCCTCCTATCACCGTATGGAAGATGTCCGTACAGGACATTAACAAGCTGCTTGGGTTTATTCTACGACTGGCGTGAGGTGACAATTGTCGGTCTCGTATAGCATGGTGACAATTCTCGACTCGAGTGAAGTGACTCGCCGTGTAAATCAAATGGAGAGTCACTTCACTCGAGTCGAGAATTGTCACCTTGCCATACGAGACCGACAATTGTCACCTCACGCCAGTCGTAGAATAAACCCAGCTGTATCAACTGAACGGCGACGGAAAGTTCGTGCTGAAAAATTCGAAAGGAGCAGTCCAAATTCGAACAAAGTGTAGTTCACTGTTTGTTGACATCCAAGAGTCACTCAAACAATTAAATGCCGAATTCTACACGCATGCAACTCGTGATGATGCATCAGTGAAAATCGTTCTTTCGGGTCTCCCTGTTTATAACATAGAAGAAATTAAAACGGAATTGGCAAAGAACAACATCTCTCCCCGAGAAGTTAAGTTGCTGTATAAAACAAGGGTTAACAGTAAGTAGTGCACTCTACGTACTAAACTTCGCTAAAGGTACAGTTAAGCTCAACAAGTTGAGGGAGGTCCAGTACCTATTCAACGTTGTAGTCAGCTGGAGACACTGGACACGCAGAGTAAACGATATTCTCCAATGCTTTCGTTTCCAACGCTTTGGCCACGGTAGTCGTCACTGCAACATGCAACTGCGTTGTGTTTAATGCGGTAAGCAACATACATCTGGCGATTGCACCATTCCTAAAAAAGCATCGGGTGGTAGCATATCCAAAACACACAAAGACATCAAATGTGCTAACTGTGGTCAAAATCATGCAGCAAGTTTCAGGGAATGTCCTAATCGGCTGGAGTTTATCAAACGACAAGTGAGCAGTGTATCTCGTCAAAACCCAAATGGTTGCCCGGCGATTAATCCTCCCCGTAAGTTTACTTCGAGCTGGGTGACCCAAAACCGGTCGTTTGCCGAAGTTGTCTCTCGCCCTACTACATCGGAAATGAGACCAGAAGCTGCTAACATGACTACCGAGAGAAATAACACCAATCTCTTCACCCTTTCTGAGTTTCTCGGGTTAGCTAGAGAAATGTTCAACCGTTTTAGGGGATGTACTTCCAGAGAAGAGCAATTTTTCGCTGTACAGGAGCTGATGGCGAAGTATTTATACATTCACTAGCTTACAGAAAGTTAAAGTAATGAACTGGAACAAAAGCAGGGTGTCTACTCATTTACAGAAATTAAATTCCCTGATATTTCTAGGTTTTTACAGGCTTCAAAAAATAATTCCAGGTTCAAGAAAATCGCCAAATTACATAAATGATTGATTGTAATTAGTGATTTCGTTTTAATTTCCATGAGATCCACGAATGCTCATCAAATGATTTGAAAGTGCCTTCGATCATCAAAGTAAGATATGAAGAAAACACTAATCAAACTGAGGAAAAAATAGCCGTTCCTTCAAAAAGGGATTCAGATTTAAGGATCAGCGACGTACCCAGGAAATTTCGCTGGAGGTCGTTTTGAATATTTTTAAATGACTATGACCGACCCTAAAAATAACAACTTTTAAAACCTCTAACTTAAAAAAAACTGAAAAAAGACTAACAGAAACCATGATCTGAGAATTCAATTCTTCATTTAAACATTTATTTAAGAACTAGTGGTCCCGGCAAACTTCGTCTTGCCATCAAGTAGGCTGTTGGAAAACGTCAAGAAATCCCCCATACAAAATGACACCTTAGTCTTTCCCCGTTTCCCGATTGTTTCGGAGACTTTTCCGAACTTTTTACTCACACGAACACGTCGCATCCCTTGTGGAGTGCAATAGTGAAAAACTCACGTCAATCCGTTGACCCGTTCTCAAGCCATTTCGTGACATACAAACACCACTCCATTTTTATTTATATAGATATTTCTTAGATTTTTTTTAATTCTTCGTAACATTACGACAAATATAATCGCTTATTTTGCTGTAGATTTCTTTCACATGTTACTCCAAAGATCTCTTCTGGAGTTTGATTTGTGATTTCTAAGTAATTCTTCCAAGGATTTCGTTTTAGATACCTTAATGAAATCAATCTGGATTTTTTCTAAGGATAAAAAAAAAACAACCAAAGATTGTTTCATTTTTCAAGGCAGTTCCAAGTTCTCCAGAAGTTTATCTAATGATTCTTCCATTGATTTTCCTATGACATTCTGCAACATTTCTGTTTAGAGCATTTCAAGAAATCAAAATTCCTTCAGGGAGTCCACCATTTTTTTAATTCTCCAGGAACTTTAAATTTATCCAATCATTCATCAAGGGCTGTATCCAAGAACATGTCAAATTTTTTGGAGAAAATTCTGAAAAAAATCACGTGTTACTTTCAAAGAAATATTTGAGTGATCTCCGAAGAAACTTGTGTGAACTCTAAGTTTGCCCTAATAAATTTCTGCAATGATCTCGAAAAGAACTCCTGGATTAATGATGAGAATCTTTCTTGGATTTGTCTAATTAATTGCTAAAATAACTAAAAAAAAACATTCCAATCACTGAATAATGTCCTTTTGGAGATTTTCCTAGAAAAAAACCGGACAGAATATCTGAAGAAATTTATGTGTGATTGATCGGAATAGTAACTGTAATAATTGTTGTAGTATTCACTAGTGAGGAACCTTTAATGAAGTTGTGAAAAATCCATGGATATTTAGAAATGTTGTTTGATTTTTTTTTGTTTTTTCGAGAGATGTTTAAACCGCAGCAATAATATTTTGATGAAATGCTGGAGAAATGCCGAGACAAGTTTTTGGACAAACCTAATGAGAAATACCAGGTTGAATTTATAAAGGAATTCTTGGAAAAGTTTATAATAGATTTCATCTTGAAATGCTTGAATGATTTCTGGAGCAGTTACTAAGAGTAATCGTAGACAATTTTTAAAACTAATCCTTTTCAAAATGCCTGAAATAAATAAAATAATTAGCGTAGGAATTATTATAAGGTTTGGAAAAATGTTGAAACGATTTTTTGTTTCAAACACTGGAATGAACCATTATGGAAGAACTTCTGTAGGATCTGTGGGAAATTTCCTAGAAGTAACAAGTTACTAACAACTGGAAAAATCGCTATAAAAACCTTTAAAAAATATATCTGGAGGAAATCCTGGAATAACTGGACTCTTTCAGAGTAATCTCTTTGAAAATTACTGGAGGTAGTAACGCTGGAGTGCTCTAGGATTTTCTGTATTAAATTTTGAAGAAATTTCTTTTAGCATCACTTTAGAAATCGCTGGTAGCATTCCTGAAAGAGTTCCTGGAGTATCCCAGAAGGAATCTCTGCAGATATCACAAGAATTCCTGAAGAACTTCTCGGGATCTGAGAAAAATATCATAGAGAACTTGTGGAATAGCCGCGTAATAGTCTCTGAAGGCTTCCCTGGGGCCTCTAGAAAGTTTAATCAAGATTCACAGCAAGCATATTAAGACAAAAAAAAAAGACCTTACATAAAAAGGCATGTTGAAGACAAAATAGTTAAATGACTGCACATCAAAAGTAGCGTTTTAGCGGTCGATTTTTTTTTTGTTAATAAATTCTGGAGTCGTAAAAGGACATGCATTACTAATTCAAAATAATTTCCCTGATTGTGGCTAAAATTCCCTGAGAATTCCAGGTTTTTTCCAGGTTGAATAAAATTCCCTGATAATTCCAGGTTCTCCAGGTTTTTCCAGGTAGTAGACACCCTGAAAAGGTCCGTTCGCAACAAAACCCTGGAATTGTCGAATTTTAATCAGTCGCATGAAGTAGATATTGCAGTCCTGACGGAGACATGGTTACAGCCCAATGGATCGTTCTTCATACCCAACTTCTCATGCATTCGGATGGATCGTCCTAACTCAGTGGCAGACCGCGGAGGCGGTGTAGCAATTCTGATAAGGAATGGAATCGACTACAATATGCTCAATTGTTTGAAAACCAAAATCATTGAATCTGTCGGGGTTCGTCTTCATTCGACCATCGGAAGTATTGACATAATAGCAGCATATTTTGCGGGCAGCCGGTCGAAAGACGAACTACTGAAGTTCAAAAACGACATCAAAACACTTACTAGACGTTCCGAGGCATTTGTCGTCGTGGGAGATTTCAATGCAAGGCATCGTATGTGGCACTGCAGCAGAGCGAACACATCTGGTTACACGCTGGCAGGTCTAATACAGTCTTCAAACTTCTATGTACACGCCCCTCAGAGTCCTACATACATCCCGAGTGGTACAGGAAGACCTTTAGTCCTGGATCTCGTGCTTTCTAACAATTTTGTTAATATGTCAGTTCCAATAGTTCATCACGATCTCTCATCTGATCATCTTCCAACAATCTTCGAACTTAATACCAATTCCAGTGTCGTCGTCCGAAACACACAAGTTCCCTGCTACCAAAGGGCCGATTGGTCCCGCTTCAAAAATGTAATCAACTCAAAAATTGATCTCTCCTCGGAGTTAATCAACAACCTACACAGTGTAGCAAACATTGACGAAGCAATCAACAATATAACAACAGTTATATCAGAAGCAGAAGATCGCTCAGTGCCGCTGGTCAGTCCTCCAAACCCTGTTAAAATCATCGTTCCTGACTGTATCAAACTGCTTATACGACTCCGTAACTGCAGACGGCGTCAATTCCAAAGATCAAGGGATCTTGCTTTAGGCCTGATTGTCAAGTCACTGAACACTAGAATCGAAGATGAGCTTGCCAAAATTCGTTACAGGAACTTCGACAATACAGTCCAAGAATTAGTCAAAGGAGGTAAGAAGTTTTGGAAAATACCCAAGCACTTGAGAAACAAAGTGAAATATAATCCTCCCCTACAAGTTGATAGTAGTTTGATGATATCGCCTGCGGAGAAAGCGCGGGTACTAGCGGAATGTTTCTCTAAAGCACACAATAATTCATTGCCTGGTGTCCCTACTATTAACAGCGAAGTGGAAGAAGCAATAGCTGATGTTGAGGCGCAACAACAAGTCAACGACGACTGGACTACGTATACCAAACCGAAGGAAGTAAACAGCATTATTCGGGGGCTGACAGCAAGAAAAGCACCTGGGATGGATGGCGTAAAGAACATCTGTATGAAACAATTACCACGTAAAGGCCTTGTCTATTTGACAAAAAATTTTAATGCATGCATAAAGCTTTGCTACTTTCCGCAACAGTGGAAACATGCTCAGGTGATAGCTATCGCAAAGCCAAATAAGGACATCACCAAACCTGAAAACTATCGTCCAATAAGTCTTCTCTGTATTTTGAGTAAAATATTGGAACGGATCATTTTAGCCAGACAACTACCGAAAAGCTAAACATTACATATAATTTGCAATTGGATTAGATGGGCAAATTGATGTGAAGATTTGCGAAAAAGTTACACGTCTTCTCAGTGAGAATCGAACTCACGACTCCCCGATCTCTAGTTGGGGCGCGTTAACCACTACGCCATGAGAGGACTCATGAACGCAGAAGTTAACCTGAATTCGATTTCAGCTCAATAATCACGTGGTCCTCTTTCGCAAAGTGCACCTCTTTCGGAAGAATTAGGGTAACCAATATATTTTGGACCTCTATATATTTTGGACCCCCTTGGCCATTTTCCTGTAAATTTTCCAGTTTAAATGGAAAGACCAATACAATCCGCATGCCATTTGGATAGATAGGACTATTCCGCACTTGCATCAAGCGTTTGTGCATGGAAAATGTGTTTATTTTATCTGAAATAAATGTTATTAAATCGGTTCATCCATGCAACCGTTACAACACGTTACAGACAGAAATTGAAGACGTCATAAATTTTTCAAATGTAAACAAAAACTTTTTTCTAATTTCTGAACTAAAAGCGTAGAATTTCTTTGCTTTTCCATTGTCAATCGATTGATTAGACTATGGGCAAGCATATTATACAACCAGTGCCGTGGACTCTGTCGCCAAACGATAAAAAAATGCCGGGGGTCCAAAATATATACTTTGAGGGTCTAAAATGAATTGGTGTGTCCAAAATAATGAAAAACAGTACATCACAATTCAATTATTTTCGACGGCTTTTGGATCCTACTTGACCGTATGGGCATTTTTATCTCGTAGAGGAAGTTTTTCTCTACATTTTGATATGTTCTTTGACTTGGTTACGCTGTGCAATTAATTAATTGGGACAAAAATGTAAAATCACTTCATTAGGGGGTCCAAAATACGACCCTTACCCTAGATGCCCATCCAAACACAACGCTTTCTATATACAGTTGTGTTCAGAATAATAGTAGTGAAAGCCGATTTTCATACAAAATGCTCAACTTTGGCATGCTGTAACTTTGTTTCTATATGAGCAATCAGCAGAGCCGTAGCGTGGTCTCATGGCGCCCTTGGCGAACTGTCAGTCGAGCGCCCCTTACTCAGAGTTTAACTTTTTAACATTGTACTAGTTAACATTCGAAAAAACGTCAACGATAATTTTCAAAAGTCTGTTACCATAAAAGCTATATGATAAAGCTTAATAAATAATTAAACATTAGAAATATTGAATGATTTTTAAAGTTTAATTATTTGTAAGGCTTTGCAAAAATGCATACTAAATGTTTCAACATTCTTTTAAGGTGGAGATGAATCGAGATCATTCCTCAGATCTTTAACAGCACAAAGGTTCCAGCTGCAGACTTAATCGTTCGATCACCACCAGTGGGTAACTAATCTATCAAGTTCAAGCTTGAATTGCAGTCTGATGCCCTAGAGCCCTAGATATCCTTCTAGTAGATATGAGGAATGACTTCAATTTATCTACAGCTGAAATGTCTGTTAGTCCGGAGGTTATCTAGAAGATGTATCTAGGTGAAGATTAATCGAAGCAACACCTCACCTCTACAAAAGCACAAATCTTCAGAATCAGAATGTTCAGAGATGTACTTGCAAAAAATACTGGATTTATTGATTTAAACCTTCTGAATTTTCATTTCCTACTCGTTTTTGCATAGTTTTCTAAAACATTTGGTCAATATTGCAAACGAAATTTTCAGGAAATCTTTTAGTGAAATCTATCAGCCATATATTGTTGACCTAAAAATCACAAGATAACTTTAGGATTTTTAATTTATTCAGCAACTTTTCAATTAACAAAAAAATTTTGAATGTATTTTACTTGAATATTAAACTTACTTCAAGAATCTTTGCGATAGTAGCTCAGAAAAAAAAACGATCAACTGATGGAACATACACTTCGTAGTTGCTACTCCGTGATCAATCAGGATAGTGATATTGCACAGAGAACCACTCAGATGAAGCTTGGGTTTTAGCTTTTATCCATCTTCAATGTACAATCACACTACCCTTGATATTTTTCGATTGATAACGGCGCCGGCCACGACCTTATGTCCACCGGGGAGAGGAAGGAAGTTAATTAGTTAGCTGTTGTTACTAGAAACCGGAGAATCTCCTGCATTTCCCTCAGCTACCTTCGAAGTAGGAGTGTTTTTGTTAGTGAAGGATGAGGTATTCGACCGTATGGATACCACTGTGATAAGCGGTTAAGTCGATATGTTCAATTCAAGCGATAGATAGAACTGATAATGTTTGCGCCATAATGACGCAGAAAGATAGAGAAAGACAGCTATTAGAAAGAGTGTTACAAAAATATGTGAAAGGGACGGGCCTGGGATTGAACCCACGACCTTCTGCTTGCAGAGCAGAAATGATAGCCATTAGACCACCAACCCCGTCAGTAGCTCGGAAAAGAAAACTAGAAAATAGTAAAAATATAAGAAATTTCAAATACTCAAAGAGACCAAAAAAGCACAGACAAACAGACGTCACACTATCATCATTGTCCATCGACCACCTTTTTAACAGTCGATTTAAAAATATTGTAGTTGGCCAATCCACCACTCGCAGCGCTAGCATCGTTTTTGTTCGTGTTTGACGTTTACACACTACCGCCATCTGTTGGCCCGTCGGCCAAACACAGTAATTTTAGCATTGAGCGTACATGTTCTCGTGACTATAATTATGACCGAGATTTGTCTAAAGTGTTACGTCTGTTTGTCTGTGAAAATAGTATTCTGATCGTAGAAATTTTCCAAGATTTCCTCTAGAACATTAGTGATCACTGGGAAACAGTTTACTGAATAATGCTCTTTTCAACGAGATTTTTATACGATCAGAAGTCCGCGGTCTTCCTGTTGTAAATCAGTAATAACTTTCTAGAAATGTTAGAAAGTTCTGCTCGGGTTTTAAAGGAATTCTTTCTTGAGAAACAAAAAAATATTGCTGTTGTTAGGAAGTATACCCAATTTCATGTTATAATTTTATAATGCTCTGAGAATCTTGTTTTCCAATAATTTAATGTATTCCGCTGTTTTACTTTCGATCAGACTATGAACATTCGTTTGATAGTTGATTTCAAGATACCTACATGTTTCTGCCACAACAGTATTACAAATTATTGAAGAACTCTTTTAGAAATATTTATTAAATTTACTGAGATGAACCAGCCTCGGTCTGAAAATCTCGTCGATAAAGATAATTATTTTCTCTAAAAAGTTTTCAATAAACGAATCCTTTAACATCTTGTAGGTTGCTTTCAAAATATTTTGCTTAAGTCGATTCAGAAACTGTTTTAACTGTTCATGTTTCTGTCAACGATATTTTTCTCGAAATTTTGACTTAAGAGGTACTGTAACTAAACATGCATTTCTAAAAACTTTACCCAATGGGTTACGCATTTTGGCGCCCCCTGAAGGCTGGCGCCCTTGGCTACGGCACTGGCAATCAGCATGAAATTTTGGCAGTGAACTACAAATATGCTCAATTTCATTATCAAAAAATTTTAAAATTTTCACACTACCGGCTAAAAAGTTAAGCACCAGGTGAAATCGCTCAAAATAATAGTAGTTTTAATAATTTAAATATCTGCTGTATTTTGAATTTCAGAATTTTTCTTTACACATCGTTTCAACCATTTCCACCCAAGCTTTAAATGTATAGACAATACAATTTTTTACTAAATTGTTGCTGAACAAAAATTTACAAAAGAAAAACTACTATTATTTTGAGCGATTTCACCTGGTGCTTAACTTTTTAGCCGGTAGTGTGAAAATTTTCAAATTTTGTGATAATGAATTTCAGCATATTTGTAGTTCACTGCCAAAATTTCATGCCGATTGCTCGTATAGAAACAAAGTTACAGCATGCCAAAGTTGAGCATTTTGTATGAAAATCGGCTTTCACTACTATTATTCTGAACACAACTGTATATCCAATGCCTAGCCCGAGAGCGCATTGTTTTTTAGATATAGGAATAGCACACTACACTAGCCAGCAACTGCGCTGGCTGAGGTTTCTATTGTGTGGGCTTCCAATGGGTCGCGACGTTCTCAAACGACCGGTTACGGAACATGAGTCCGTTGCTCGATAAATACTTGTTTTAATTATGAATCGTGGTTTACGGCCAACCAGCCGAGTGGAAGTTTAACAACTACCGATCGAAGGCATCTTAACAACTTAAATTACTGTGATATTATTGTAAACACTTAAATCGCTTGTTTTTTTCTGTTTTTCCAAGAAATTGTTCAATGTTTTTTTATTTCGCCCCAAATGTTATCGTAAAATCTAGTTTAAATTCGTAGTTGTAAATCAAATTTGTGTGTCTCTACTATGTCAATGAAGCTTGAAATAAAAAAAGCAAAAAAAAAAAATAATTTAGGAAGTAAAGTTTCTTCAGTAAATACATAAAAAAATGCTTTCTTTTCTCCTCATTACTACATTAATCTTCTACCAGTACCCAAGTAACCATGCTGCTTAAGCTGCATATAAACGGTGTATATAGAGCTAGCATTACTGTACATGTACAATTAAAGTTGATTTAAAGGCAAGGTAAATGGCTGGGCATGGCGTACCATTGGTACCTCGCGTACCTGCAGGAATAAAATAGACCCCTTTGTGTGGTCCTTAGCCTCTTGCCCAGCAACTCCTAACTCCTATCTGAGTGCCTGAGAAGGACTCTAAGCTAAACTGCGCACTGTGGTCCTCCGAACATTTAGGGGGAATGGTCCTCCGGAAATCAAGCAACGAATAATTAACGAGAGAATACGATCCGAGACCATTGGCGAAGACCACAGCGACGTAAAGAGACTAGCGATTGGAAGCTCGGTACTCATCGGGAGCTCAACTTCATCGGGAGCACACGCATACTCGCCGACGTGCTGCAGGACCGCGGATTCGGCATCGTAGCGTTGCAGGAAGTGTGTTGAAAGGGATAAATGGAGCGAACGTTTAGAGGTAATCATAATCATACCATCTAAGTACCAGAGCTGTGGCAACACACGTGACCTCTGCAAACAGCTTTTACAGTGATAGGTGATATGCAAAGGCGTGTGATTGGGTGGTGGCCGATTAACGAAAGAATGTGCAAGTTAATTCTCAAAGGCCGTTTCTTCAACTTCAGCATCATAAACGTGCATAGCCCTCACTCCGGAATCAATGATCTCGAATGCGAGTACGACCGCTGCCCAAGCCAAGACGTTAAGATTATCATAGGAGATTTGAACGCTCAGGTTGACCAGGAGGAGGAGTTCAGACCGACGATTGGAACATTCAGCGCCCACCGGCTAACGAACGAGAACGGCGACTGATAGATTTTGCTGCCACCAAGAATATGGCCATTCGTAGCACCTATTTCTAGCACAGCCTCCCGTATCGGTACACCTGAAGATCACCTCAGCAAACAGAATCGCAAATCGACCACGTTTTAATCTCGAGTGGCTGAAACAACTGGATGTCGCCAACGCGTACGCGCAGCATCTTGAGACAGCGTTGCCGGAGGAGGGCGAGCTCGATAGGGCTCTCTTGAGGACTGCTAGAGGACAGTCAAAGCAGCCATTAACGACGGTGCCGAAAGCATTGTCGGATATGTGGAACGGATCAAGAAACGATTGGTTCGACGAGAAGCGCCAGGAGGTTCTGGAGAAGAATGCAGCGCGGGCTGCAATGCTGCAGCATGGTACGCGGCAAAACGTGGTACGATACAGACTGAAGCGGAAACAGCAAACCCGCTATCCCGGGACAAAAAGTGCTGCCTGGAAGAGGCGGAATGCCATGAGATGGTGTTGCTATACCGTTCTCAAGAAATGCGGAAGTTCTATCAGAAGCTCAACACACTCCGCAAAGGCTTCGTGCCGCGAGCTGAGATGTGCCGGGATAAGGATGGGGGCATCTTGACGGATGGATGCGAAGTGATTGAAAGGTGTAAGCAGCACTACGATGAACACCTGAATGGCGCAGAGAACACAGGCACAGAAGGTCAGGTCAGCGAAGGCGATGGCTACGTCAGGACAGTAGAAACCAACCAACTCCTACAATGGGGGAAGTTAAGGAAGTTCAATATTGGTGTCATGCGGCGAGCCGAACTTGATAGTCGAGGCACGATCCTGAAAATTTGTTTGCTTCGCGGACGACATGGATTTTATTGGGAAAAAAATGTAAAACGGTGGCAGATTTGTTCACCCGCCTTAAACGCGAAGCAACAAGAGTCGGGCTAACGGTGAATGCGTCGAAAACAAAATACATGCTGGTAGGGGGAATTGAGCGCGACAGGGCCCGCCTAGGAAGGCGACCTCCGAGGTGGTGGACGAGTTTGTCTACCTCGGATCCTTGTTGACGGCTGTCAACAATGTTAGTCGTGAAATACAAAGGCGCATCATCAGTGGAAGTCGTGCCTACTATGGCCTCCTCAAAAAACTGCGGTCAAGAAGGATTCACCCCCGCACGAAATGCACGATGTACAAAACGCTCATAAGACTGGAAGTCCTCTACGGGCATGAGACGTGGACTATGCTCGAGAAGGATTTGGAAGCTATTGGGGTTTTCGAACGCCGAGTGCCGATGATAAGGCCTACCTCAGCCGAATAGCTAAAGTCCGCGGCTACAAAGCAGAGCCATACTGAAGGTGTCTGGGTTCGATTCTCGTCGGCCCAGGATTTTTTCGTATTGGAAATTTCCTTGACTTGGGCATAGAATATCATCGTACCTGCCACCAATGTTGCTGTACAGCGATCGGAAACAGTGATGCCACATACAAAGATTTATCCAAATACTATTTATCTCAATATACCCTACTTCTGCTGTTTCCATACAACACTAAAAGGACACAAATGTAACGCCATCTCTTGAGAGAAAAGTGCATTAACGATTACTCTTAGCTATTTTCAATTGAGCGTGCATTGAAGAACGAAACGTCACACATCCAAAATCAAAACAAACATTCCGTTTTTTTTTCTAGCGCCGCCGATGGTGTCTCCCCAATCGGTCGGGTCAACGCCGTCGAATTTTCTAAGACATAAAATCTCTGATCATACCTTCCTTCGGAAGGGAGGTAAAGTCGTGGGTCACGGCCCATGAGCTGATGGGATTGATACGATGGGGTTTGATACGATCCCAGGTTTGTGTGTGAGAAGGTCTCTTTGGGCGTCCATATTTAGGCATAGTGCCAGAAACAGATGAAAGTAACTGATGCCAATGGATATCGGTTAGCCAGAAAAAGAAGAAAAAGAACACTCATGCCACTAAGTTTGTAGTGTGTTAGTATAGGGGAATTCGGGGTAAAACCGACACCCTAAGCTTATTGATAAAATTAGTGTACTTTCGCTTGTTAAACGAACCTAAAATTGTTGTAGAATCAAATATTGGTTTTAAATCTATCAATCCTTGCGATCGCTGGATGATATATTAAGGTTATATAGTGATTTAAATCAAATTGATATTTCATCATTTTTAGGTGAGACAATTGAGAGTGCGGGTAAGATCGACACCCTGTTGGGGTAAAACCGACACATCCACTTTGAGTATAATTTATACATTGTGAACATCACCATCACAATGAATATTTAAAAGAATGCTTTAAACATGACTTTCGACATTTATGACCCCTTCCTCCAAAGGACTAATCACATATTACGTAAATTATTGAGGAGAGGCCAAAGATCCACTAAATATATGTGAAAATTTCAGATGTCCAATGTGAGGATTATAAAATTGGGATGAATGCACATGGATATTATTAATTTGTGTTGATGGAATGCTTACGAAGATGAAGTTGTAGCGAATGATTGATTGTAAAAATAAATACTTTTTTATTCTAACAAAATAGAAAAGTGTAATCATTTTTAGATAAGAAAAACTGTCGAACCTCATGGTTTGTAAATAAACAATAAGATTAATTTATGTGATAATATTTCAAATTCTATTAATTCTTCAATTTAAAATGAGAAAAACATCTTTAAGCTTCATCAAATAAGTTGAAACGTGATAACATAGAAATATTTTTTGATATTTAATGATAGCTTGTGGCAAGTCATATAGTGTCATATTTTACATGTTAACAAGTTCGCAATCCGTAAACTTCACTGGAATTCGAAAATAAAGACTTTCATAAACTACAGAGATAGTCTTTCGATTAGAAAGGTTCCCTGCAGTTAGATTATGAAGCAAAGTAAGGTGTCGATTTTACCCCAAATGAAAGTGTCGATCTTACCCCGAGTGGACATTTATTTTTCAATAACGTTTTCAGCTGTCGAAAAGTCAGAAATTAATTTCTCCTTCATGTTGTATCAACGTAATAATAGTAAATGATGACGTAGACGCAAAACAAATACAGGTATGTTCCGTTTTTATCACTTTCCGATTTTGTCACGCTCCGATTTTGTCACGTTCCGATTTCGTCAACAAATTATTCCGTTTTTATCAACACTAAACTCTTTGTCCCACGACAAATAATGCATCGGATGCTTCATATATCGGTATAAGGCGCGCGTAGTGAGGTGCTCAAATCATGCTGCTGGA
The DNA here is from genome assembly GCF_002204515.2 of Aedes aegypti. Classification (NCBI taxonomy): domain Eukaryota; kingdom Metazoa; phylum Arthropoda; class Insecta; order Diptera; family Culicidae; genus Aedes; species Aedes aegypti. The sequence continues at coordinate 93,834,941 of NC_035109.1, read as the reverse complement.
AGACCGACGGCCCTCTTTGACCGTTCAAATACCGTGTTGTTTGTCGCTAAGACGATTTTTTTCCATCCTTGCCCAGGATATTTGTTGTTTAAATGTTTTCAATGTAAGCTTATGATAACCGGAAATCAAAAGAGAAAAAAAATAATGAATTGACTGTAATGATAAATAGATTTCTACTCAGTATTGAACACAGAGCAGAACCGATCCATCCAGGGCTAACTCATGGTTAAAAAAAAGAACGAACAAAAAGAAACAAACACACGTTTGGAATATGTACGCGGGCAAAAATCGTGCAGACAGAATGCGCATCATCTGCCTAACAGTAAATCGACCGGAAGGTGCAAATCATTCACTTCCACAACCAAGCGAGAAAAAAAAACGAGCGAAAAAAAAAACAAAAAAAAAACGAGCGAGTAAAAAATTATCGGACTAGAAACAACAACACTCAACCAGTTCCGTGACAATTGACATCTTGAAACCCGTATACCGAATATACACCCGGAAAACGCGAAAAAAAAAACAAAATCGAAATTACTTCCGTCCCACTCGGGGTCAGAACGGGTACCACTTCTAGTACTGCATTTGGTCCCTCGGTTTGCAAAAGGTACCCAAGTTTGACAGATCACAGTACATTTTGAACGGCATTCTAGATTACCTTATGAGCCATAAAATTTTGGGCAACTGCAAGGGACATGGAGGTCTTAAATTTGTCTTTGATGTAATACTCAACAAAAAACTAGAACTAGGTTAGTGATTTGCCAGTCCATTTGTAATCTAACGTAAAGCTAAAAGGCGATGGTGGTGCTGTTCTAGATTGGCGATTAGTGCATCCTTGTCGAAGTTGGTAGTAATAACTTTATAAGAAAAATCACCACAAACATTTTACTGATAAATTTGGCAATTCAAAGCGCAGAAACCTGTAAGTGTTCATTTTAATTTGTAAAACTTTCGCAACACAACTTCACATTCAATCATCAATCGGATGTGGCCAAATATGCAAAAAATGTACCTTGGCAAAAAAGCTCTCAGTTGATAACTGTGGAAGTGTTTATAAGAACACTAAGCTGAGAATAAGGCTCTTTCTCAGTTGGGATGTAATGCCATGTAATGAAGAAGAAAGAGAAGAAGTAGAAGGATGAGGATGAACAGTAGAAAAAGAAGTTGTTTCTTGTTTAATCTTTCTTAAAAAAAAAAACAATGATCAGCTTGCACCACTTCCTTGTAGTTATTTTTACAAATGTGGCGTACCTTGTGATTCAAAGGACATTTATGTGATTATCGTTTTAATAATCTGTATTACATTCATTGAAATTCTAACCAAGGAAACTTCAACTATTAATGATTTATTACAAAATCATATTGAATGATAGGAGTCTGCAATCAACTTTCATTACGAACATATAAGAATGAACAATCTAAATGCTCTTCACAGCTCCTAAACATCAATACTGTGCATTTGTATGACGAAAATGTGTATTATCCTGACAAACATGCAATTTTCATTTCATATTTGTAAAATATTTTGTCTAAGAAAATTATTCCGTTTTTGTCACGGTTCCGTTTTTGTAAACTGAAAATCGCCGATCGTGTTGATAAAAACGGAACATACCTGTAATGACATTATAAAAATTTCACATACGAAATAGTTAAAGAATAACAGCAAAATATTGCAACTGCTGTTGCTTCTATGTTATCCAATATGATTTTGTTGTTTATTTTGGCAGTTTATTGGTAGTGTCAGTTGTAATGTCATTCGAAACACAACATTTCACATGTTAAGATAGAGCGTGGTGGAAACTGCATGAAAATCTGCTCTAAACATGAAAAATCAAAGGGTGTCGAGCTTACCCACAGTGTCGGTTTTACCCTGATTTCCCCTACTTTTATGGCGCTAGTGTGATGTCTTCGTCAAAACAGAGAAGTGGGGTATATTGAGATTAACAGTATTTGATTTATCTGTAATTACACAGATTTTTTCCTTTTTTTGCTTACAGATATCTGTGATCACAGATCACAGATTTTTAGATAAAAATATTTTTAAGATTTTAGGATATTTCACGAGTTTATGACACAGTTTTGGAAGATATAAAACTGAAATGCCATTACTCTGTTTAGTTTTTCTCAAAAACTTAAGTATTTTGAATTTTTAGAAACAATTATGCGTCTTTAACTTACTTTAAGTTAAAGTTCATAATAAAAAAAATGACATTCCAAGAACACCCATAAAACGATCACAAAGTTTTTTTTTAACCTAAATAAATAAAATTATGGATTTTATTGCGACACAGATTTTTCTAAGATTTTTTGAGGTTGACTTAAGATAAAAAAGATTTTTTAAGCCGAAAACACAGATGAGAGTCGGAAAAAATGTGGCAACACTGATCGGAAACGCGAGGCACGATGAATTTTCGTAGGCATCAAAGCAAAATTTGCGAATGAACACGAACAACCGTTCGGGCGCTTCATTCGTTTGTGTTTCATTTTCGGATCGCTGTTTCTCCCGATGCTATCATCGGGCGATTTTCCATCGCTCGGTAATGTGAACGGTAAGATCCACGCTGCCTGATGTTCGCGAAGAACAGGAAAATATTTATTTCGATCATCTTCATGCAGGCTCGCAACAAGCTGGTGCGCCATGAAAGGCGTGTTTATCATGCGCGTTATTTATTGATTTATTAATTTGAGAAAGAAAATTGATTTGCATGTACCTAATTTAATTTATTTAAACCGTAGAAAACCTGCAATCAAAATCTTCCAGAACTCTCATGTTTCTTCAACAATGTTTGGGTACATTTAATTAAACGCAACAAAAGCATATTTTGTTTTAATAGTTTGATGCTATACTTTTACATCTCACTAATAATAAGAGTCAAAATCAGTACATTTTGCGATTCGTATACATGCCATCGATTTTATGTTTCAATTGTACCTAAACATTACCAGAAAATTCTTGCGCAATTAGCTCAATAGCGGTCGCTCTCCAAGCCATATCCAGCAGCACCCAGCCACGCGCGTGCTGTGCACTTCAAGCGTGTTTTTGTTGGCCTGCATGTACTCAGTACACCATGCAACTAGCAGAGTGTTTGCTTGACTTTACGAGAAGAAGCAACCTTGCAATGAATCACGAGAATGAACAGCGCGTGAATACAGCTTATGCTCGATAACTGGGCTGAGAGAACCTTCCAGTTAGCGAGCAGTGCTCGATAACTGGACTGCCATTCCAACGCACACACACATTCAAATAAAAATCGAGGGGCACTTAGATGCAAAGTTTTGGTTGGCGTCATTCGGCCGAAACCTTATTTTGCATTTGCACGCCCCTCGTCAGTTACGGGATGGTGAAAGTTTTTGACGTTTAACTGTTTTTTAACTGGGCTACAGCCCAGTTAGCGAGCACCCAGTTAAAAAGCAGCCCAGTTAAATAGCACCCAGTTATCGAGCATTAGCTGTATATGAATCCTACGAGTGGGAAAGCTCCGCGAGCCACTTATCGGTGTGCACATTTTGGTTCAACACTGCCTGCCACACGATATACCAATGCGAAAATGGCAACTTTTGCAAAGAAAGCTTCCAGATAATAACTATGGAAGTGCTCATTGAACACTAAGCTGAGAAGCAGGCTCTGTCCCAGTGATGACGTAATGCCAAGAAGAAGCCAATGATTAGAAGAAGCAGAAATAACTGACAACAGTTTTCCAAGAATCGTGTTCGGCATTAAATGAGTAACAATTTCCTTTGTGGATACTATATTTTGACGACACTTACCTTAAAATGCTAGCTTAAATCTAAAGTTCTTCAAGACATCGAAGCCTCCCAGATTCAGATCCCTACGTCTACGTATAAGTATTGGCCAATCGGCGCATTCGTCGTGTGTTTCTGTCCTGGTCGCGAATCTTCTTCTCCATCTCGGCGTCGGTCAGCGTCTCTAGGAATGGTGCCCACTGGTCGGCATCGCTCGGAGTTCTGAATGGTACCTCGACCGTGGCCAGAGGGGCCTCGCTAAAGGCATAGGTGCGCTGATGCCATGAAAGTTGCCCTCTTATGGAGTAGGAGATTGCCGTGACAAATTCCCCGCCCAGTCCCAGCTCGGCACACAGTTTAATGGCGAAGTCTTCCGGATTATTGTCCTTCTGGGCCATGTCCCACTCGACCTGGTCTACCAATGAGGTGTTCCCGACGTGGATATTCAACTTGACCAGCACTCGCTGGTCGGATCCCTCTTCCAGGACTATCGGCTCACTCGGGTAAGCCTCAATTTGCTGTCTGATGGCGGCTGCAATTGCGGGCACAAACGGCGTTGGATTCAAATCTAAATCATCGCATAGAACCTCCGCGAACTGCTCCGGAGTGATCATGGATTCGTTACGGTTCCAAGTGAACGTATCGCGCAACTTTTGCCCTTCGATTTCCATATCCAAGCGAATAGGAACCAAAACCTCAGCCTGGGCAGCATTCTCAATGTTCAACGTAGGATCCGTATCGTCAAAGCACATTGGGAAGGTGCGAATCTTCTTGTTGTGGACCCGGTTCCTATTGATGGGCGTCGCTTGCGGAACCGCATCCAGGTGGCTAGAATTGGGCATGGTCGGAACCCACGGGGGTTGCTTCTTGCTGGATTTGCTCTCGCGTGGAGCAGGCGGTTCCGTGGTGGTCACCGAAACCGCTTTGTACTTCTCGTCATTACCATCCAAAATGTCCTGCACTTCCGATGCCCTCAGCAGCGACACCGAACTGGCCAAGAACTGGTTGCTGATGCCAATCTCGAGCAGTGTTTTGCGTTCTTCCGGTGAAAGGGTTTTACGCATCATCCCCGGATACTTCTTATATAGCAACCCTCGGAACAAACGGAGATAGTTTCCCACCTGGAATCCATTAGAAAACATGTTATTAAGTGATGGGGGCGTAACGCCAAAACAAAAGCACTTACCTCGGAGCCGATGCAAAAATATTCACCGCCTTCCTCCAGCTGGAAGCTGACCGGCCTGTCGCCGTATGTTTTCAGAGACATCTTGTTGATGTAGTTATTCGATTTTGCACTGAGTTTAACTAGTTAGCAAGGATATCGGCCACCGTCGGGGCTCCTTGCTGTGTCGTTTCTCGAATGCTGTTGGGTGTTCCCATCCGAGTATTCTGTGCAACCGGCGAAACCACAATGCAACACTAATCCGGAACCCTGAATCGTTAGCGCTAGAGGTAATATCACCGAGAATGAAAGAGGATCTATGCGGAACATGCAACCAGGCAGAACCACCTGCAGGAAAGAAGAAGAAAGTGGGAAAGCGGAATAAAGGCAATGTGGAGGAAATCAGTTGGATCAGCTGCGACGCGTGTCAGAAGTGGTTCCACACATTGTGTGTACGGATAAGCGATTCCCTCCTGTCCGAAATCAAAAACTACGTCTATCTGTGCGAAAGATGTAGTGTGATCGGTAGTCTCATTCGTGTGCCATCGGATGCATCCTGCAAATCCGATCTGGTCGAGGTGCAGAAACGGATAGACGAACTAACCTTGCAGATAAAAAAGCTCGAATCCGAAATCAGCACTCACCAAAGCAACACGAAGAAGCAGATTGATCGCTTCCAAAACAAAATTCGCTCCATCGATCAAGCAGGCGATTCTCCATCTTCCACCAGGCTGACAGAGGACATGGAGCAGAAAATACAGATCATCGAGTCTGGTGCGAAGCTTGCAAAAATCTGTTCCCAGAGTATCAACTGCCACCGGATTTCCATCAACAAAGTACCACATCGTGAAGGAGAGAACACTCGGTCCATCGTCGAAAACTTTCTAAGTTTCCTTGGTATCAAAAACCTGATGTCACACGTTACATCCTGCTTCCGGCTGCCCGTGAAGCCGTCCAAGTGGACCGACAGGTCGCTCACTCCGACAATTGTGGTAGTATTCAGTAGCGCTGAAGTACGCTCGGAAGTTTTGAAGAAATACTTCCAGTTACACAAAGAAGCCAAGTTGTGTAATTTGGAAAAGGGGCTTCCTCTAGAGTATCGCTTCACCGTTAATGAGATGCTCTCTGTCAAAAGCTTCCGAGTTCGAAACCTTGCGCTAAGAATGAAGCAGAAAAAGCTCATTCAATCGGTGTACGTCAGAAACGACAGCATATCGATACGTCTACCGTGCCAGAAAAAGTACATTCCCATCGAAGACACCGGACATCTGCTTAAATTGATGAACGCAAGCTCTTGCACTAACGAGTCCTCGATTTTCTACGACGCAGAATCCTCACATTTCTAAATATTTAATCAAGCGCTAACGATTCCTATCACGACAAAAATATGCCCAACAACTACACGAACCTCCGTATAGGCCACCTTAACGTCCGTGGACTAGAATGTCACGCGGATGAAATGAAAATTCTACTCGACAAGAACCAGTACCACTTTTTCGCAGTCACCGAAACCAAAATGAAAGCATCCAGTCCGATGGGGCCCGTTCGAGTCCCGTCTTACAATTTCATGAAACACTGCCTACCAGCTGGAAGAGGCAGAGGCAGCAAATCATGCGGTGGAATAGGACTGTACTTCCTCAAAGGGCTGAAGGTTTCACCAGTGATGAAGTCAACTTTCAACCCCGACGTCCCTGTTGGACAAAGGTTCGAATACCTTGTGGTCCAAACCAAAATCAACGAGCTCACTGTAGGTATCGCGATCATCTACAATCCGATCGTTACTAATCCGAATTTCACCGCTGAGTATGAAAAGTTACTCTTTGATATACAAGACCTAGGCGTCGACAGGCTGTACCTCCTAGGAGATTTCAATATCAATGTAACTGCACCTTCGCCTACCGGAAACCATGAAACACTTTTGCGAATACACCAAACTTTTAATTTAACAATTCTGCCAACAACACCAACTAGGATTACAGACAGGAGTGCAACGACTATCGACCTGATGGTTACCGACTGCCCTCAATCAATTGTGACGGCCAAAGCAGTCTCGAACTCAATTTCGGATCACGAGACAATTTACCTAATCTCGAACGTTCGATGCAGGAAACCAACAGCCCACCGCCTAACGGTAAGAGATTTCCGTGCCATCGACACCACCAGATTGCAAGCAGACTTCCAGGGAATAAGATTCGAAAACATTTTGGATACGAGGGACGTCAATGTCAAAACACAATCCCTCACGTCTGAGTTGTGCAACCTGATGGATCGCCATGCACCTGAGAAGATCATCACAGTCAAGGATAAACGCACGCCATGGATGACAACAGAAATTGAACAAGCAATCGTCGTCAGAAACCTTGCCCACGAACTCTATTCGCGAAATCCCAATCGAAGGCGGGATGACGCACAATGGCTGGAGTATACCCAAAAACGTGACCGAGCTGCAATCCTGGTTTCACAAGCCAAAAAGCGTTACGGCGAACGTTACTTCGCACCACATCTACCAGCGAAAAAACTCTGGAACAACCTAAGGAGGGAGGGCGTTCACAACAGCACCAAGAAAGAGCTACCAGAGGAACAGATCGACGTTGAGCAGCTAAACAGCTTCTTTTGCGAAGGTCATCGCCAACTACAAATACAAGTACCTGCCACCTCTACGAGGGATGAACTACATCGTGCAATCAGAGACGAGGGCGTCAGGGAACAGTTTAACTTCTGCCATACCAACGCTGGTGAAGTTGCCTCTAAGGTGAAACAGATTCAATCAAACGCCACCGGTGCGGATGGCATCCCAATCTCGTTTGTAAAGCTGCTTTGTCCATTCATCTATCCCGTACTGGTAGACCTGTACAACTCGGTGATTGATAGCAGAACGTTTCCAGCCATGTGGAAGAAGGGAATCGTCACTCCGATTCCAAAAGTGCCGAACCCGCTACAGCCCAAAGACTTCAGGCCGATTACAGTGCTTCCCGCAATATCCAAAGTACTGGAAAAGGTTTTACTCGACCAGATTGTTGAGTACATCGACGCTCCAGGCTCGCATTTGCTTTCGAGGTGCCAATCGGGTTACAGGAAGAAATACAGCACAACAACAGCTCTCGCCAAAATTACACACGACATCTACAACAGCTTCGATGGTGACCACTGTACTCTCATGGTGTTAGTGGACTTCTCTCTCGCATTCAATTGCGTCAACCACCTGAAACTGAAGTCCAAGCTCAGCGAAGAGTTTTGCTTTTCTCAAGATGCCTGTGCGCTGGTTACATCCTTCCTTGGGCATCGCAGCCAAGCTGTGAAAGTTGGATCCACGGTCTCTGCAGTGCACCCTCTCACAGATGGTACGCCTCAGGGTTCCTGCCTAAGCGCTCTTCTTTTTAGCCTGTACGTAAATAGTCTACCGCAGGGACTCAAGTGCAGCTACCAGCTGTACGCAGACGACCTACAAATATATGTATCCGGACCAAAGCAAGACATCGAAAGGCTTGTAGCGTTGATCAACACCGATCTTCAGCACATTGAACGTTGGGCCGGGATCAACTCACTTTTCCCAAATCCAAAAAAAACTCAAGCTATTATCTTTTGCAGAGAAGGAACAATTACACCGATTACAGACATCACCTTTTGCGCCGAAACCATCCCACTATCCGATAGCGTCACTAACTTAGGTCTACAAATGGACAGGAATCTTCGATGGCTCACTCAGGTTAATGGAATCACAAAAAAGGTTTTTGGCACTCTGCATACCTTTCGTCGTTTCTCGCCTGTGCTGACTACCCAAACCCGGAAGAAACTAGTGCAAGCTGTGGTGATGCCTTTCTTCACCTACTGCGATGTAGTGTATCACCCCGGCCTGTCCGTCGCACAAAAGGAGCAGCTGAACAGATGTTTTAAGGCAGCGGTCCGTTTCGTATATCGGCTTCGTCGGAGAGAGTCCACCGAAGAAGTGAGGAACACCATCTTGGGACACGATCTAGCAACGAACTATCGGAACCGTATTTGCAGCTTTATGCGGCAGGGATATGCCAAGGATCTGCCCGACTATTTGCTGCAGCACCTGCAGCGAGGAACGCAAGAGCGCACTCGGTGCTTTACCATCCCAGCACACACGACGTCCCAAAGGAAAAGTATCCTCATTGCAGGAGCTCTTAGCTGGAACGGCGTTCCTCTTCAAATTAAGCTTGAACCAACAATTAATTCATTCAAGGCAGCCGTCAAACGATGGCACTAGATAATAGGTACCTAGATTAAATTTAATGTGGTCGGTATTGACACTGAGTCACTGTAACTTGTAAAACCGTGATTTAATGACTAGTTTCCAATGTTTACTATCCAAATTTACTTCGTTCCTTTCCTTGACCTGAGATATAGTTTGTTAACTGACAGGGTATCGTAACGTTAATAAATTACAATTACAATTACAATTACAATTAGTTTAATGAAGAAAACTGAGTAAATTTGCAAGTTTTTCCAAATCACACAAAAGTAGCGTCACCTAAAAGACCGACGACTGACAGAACGATTTGATGATCTGTCAAATTTTCGCCTGGAAATGTTTTTGAGAGAGGGATCAAGTCCCAGAGGTCGAAAAAGCATTTCGCTCGAGACGAGAAGATCACTGACTTCAGTCGTGGTTACACTTTTTCTTGCACTCATTAAAAATCATTGGTAAAATTAATCGTTGGTGAAGCGAAGTACGGGCTTAAAAAGTAAATCACCCCAAGAGTCCATTCACAAATTTCATAACGCTATAGGGGGTGGGTGGGTTGCCTCATGATGTTACGGCTCATAAAATATTTGTTAAATTTTCATACCAAAAGCGTTACAAGGGGGTGGGAAGGTGTCAAAAATAGCCATTTTTGGCGTTATGAAATAAATGAATACAACCGTCACCGTCAGACGGCAACCCCGTGGCACATCCTCTGCTGGAGAAAATTTTCACTTCACTGTATTTATGTTTGTTGGAGTAAACATTCCCTGAATGGGCCCCCATAGAAACGGTAGGGGCCCATTCACAAATTTCATAACACTGAAGGGGGTGGGTGGGTGTCGTCGTGATGTTACAGTTCATACAAAATTTGTAGCATATTAATACAAAGTGCGTTACGAAGGGGTGGGTGGGGGTCAAAAATAACAATTTTTGGCGTTATTAAATTTTTGAATTAACCCTAGAGTGAAATACAGTGTACACAAACCCGCCAGCTAGCCAACTCGTCAACTATCACTTCCACCTTCTCCGCAGCCAACCACACCGCGCACCCACTGACTGCTTAGATCGGTAAACCTGTCATTATAAAAACCTTGGTCCAATGTTTGAGATCTGAGCTCACAGTGACAGTTCGTGACAGTGGAATCTCGGCTCACTATGACGTACAGAAATTTTTTTTTTTTTTTTTTTTTTTTTTTTTTTTTTTTTTTTTTTTTTTTTTTTTTTTTTTTTTTTTTTTTTTTTTTTTTTTAGTATCATTCCAAATATTACATTCATTATTTCTTATATCTAGGTGTTCTGTGTTATTAGACAACACTATCATCCTTATTTGGTAAAACAAATCTAAGATTTTATTAACATTTTGTTAACAACATATTACATTTCATTTGCCTTAGCAGTTCAGATTTTTTACAGGTGAGTTGATTTCACCTGTTTATAAGAGAAAAAAAAAGTTTTTAATATACTTAACCTAACTTAACCTAAACATATAACGCATTAATCGTGGCAATAGTAGATTGTAACGATTTTTGCCTGAAATTATTGATTATTTTATTTGACATTTGTTCCAATGTTTCAACATTGGATATCCTATGTAACTCATTGGTACTATACCAGGGAGGAAGCCTCAGAATCATTTTCAAAATTTTATTTTGAATTCTCTGCAGAGCTTTCTTCCTGGTATTACAACAGCTAGTCCATATTGGTACAGCATACAACATGGCTGGCCTGAAAATTTGTTTGAATATCAAAAGCTTGTTCTTAAGACAAAGTTTTGATTTTCTATTAATAAGGGGATAGAGACATTTAACATATTTGTTACATTTGGCTTGAATGCCCTCAATGTGATTTTTGAAAGTTAAATTCTTATCTAGCATGAGTCCTAGATACTTAACTTCATCTGACCAATTTATTGGAACCCCTCTCATCGTGACAACATGTCTACTTGAAGGTTTCAAATAAAGAGCTTTTGGTTTATGTGGGAATATTATTAGTTGAGTTTTGGAAGCATTAGGAGAAATCTTCCATTTTTGCAAGTATGAAGAAAAAATATCCAAACTTTTTTGCAATCGACTACAGATGACACGCAGGCTTCGTCCTTTGGCGGAGAGGCCTGTGTCATCCGCAAACAAAGATTTTTGACATCCCTGAGGTAACTCAGGTAAGTCAGATGTGAAAATATTGTATAATATTGGTCCCAAAATGCTGCCTTGGGGAACGTACAGAAATTTTGTATCGGTTTCTCCCTCCCAGGTGGTGACCAATGGGATAAATTTTCAACGCAGAGCGCTGTTTAATTCTCAAGTCTTGTGCTCTTGAAAATTTGAGGCGTGACTTCGTTCTATAATCACCTTAAGGGGGCAGGATCCATCATTGATTTCGAAATTTTCAAAAGCAGTTTTTTCGTTCAAAATTGAGAAAATAGGGTAGGTGTACCAGTTATGGCCATAGTGGTTCCCTATTTCGCCATACGTGATATCTTGAATGCCTTCACATTTTGAAAAATCTTTTGTGTTTTAGCAGTAAGATAAAGGATAAATCTTGATATTAAAACATTCAGAAAGATTAAAATGGTAAAAGTTATCCATATTTCGCATATGGCCAAATAGGGAACCACTATGGCCATAACTGGTACACCTTCCCTATACAGGAAAATGTGTTCACTGTATTCTATTCTCCAACCGAAACACATTGAACACATTTTCATCGAATAATGTTTAGTTTTGAACAGAAAAACTGCTTTTGAAGTTTCAATGATGACGATGATTAGCATTCTAAAGGCTGAGCTACAATGATGTGAGCGGCAACGTGGCACGGCAAGACTTGACAGTTAGCCCATACATTTACTGTCAAAACCTGCCGCGCCGCGTTGCCGCTCCCATCATTGTAGCTCAGCCTTAAGGCGAAGTAGGTCGTCATTGAAAATTGTACGCGTCGTTGATGATTGTTGCTAATTCATCTCACGATTTCGAATCAAAGAAAATCAGTTAAGCCCTCAGTACACTCTTTGCCAAGTGTGCAATTTTTTCCACACGCATAAACTAACACTTCAATATCCACTTGACACTTCAGATGTTTCGTTATTGTTGAGACCGATGTTTGCATGTTGGTTTATGCGTGCGGAAATATTTGCACACTTGACAAACAGTGTACTGAGGGCTTTAGTTTTGCACTGACACAGCTGAAAAAGTATCAGCATACTTTATGCATATTAGCGCGTACAGTGATACGTTTTCAAGTCAATATAAACTATTAAGACTGAGTTTTATCACTTTGAAATGCAAGCTGAAAAATCATCATTGTTGTCAAAACGAATGACGGGCTACTTAGCCTTAAGCCCCGAGCACAATGTGAGCGGCAGCGCGGTACAACGGCAAAACGGCAAGCCCATCTTGAGCTACACTCTATTTGTCAAGTCAATGTTGAAAAGGATTTAGTCAACATGGGATTGATAAGTAATGTGTACCTCAAAATGGGCATGCCGTTTTGCCGCGTTGCCGTTCACATTGTGCTTGGGGCCTTAAGCCCCAAACACAATGTGAACGGCAGCACGGTACAACGGCAAAACAACAAGCCCATCTTGAGCTACACTCTATTTGTCAAGTCAATGTTGAAAAGGATTTAGTCAACATGGGATTGATAAGTAATGTGTACCTCAAAATGGGCATGCCGTTTTGCCGCGTTGCCGTTCACATTGTGCTTGGGGCCTTAAGCCCCAAACACAATGTGAACGGCAGCACGGTACAACGGCAAAACAACAAGCCCATCTTGATCTACACTCTACTTGTAAAATCCATGTTGAATCTGATTGAATCGACATTGATCAAAACATTGAAATGTCATTCAAGTCGGTGTTGCCGTTTTGCCGTTCTTGCCGTAATGCCGTTGCATTGTGTGACCCTTTAAGGTTAATGCTTCTACTGTTGAACGTTAAACTTGTGTGATGTGCTTTTAGCGTCTGCCTCTTATTTTGGCTGGTACCGCTGTAATAAATTTACAGGAGTCACCCTAACCAAGTTTGACGTCTCGTCGCTGCAGCAAATCGAACAAATCGGTTGTTTACTTCATCCACCGGTTCGCGTTGTATTTTGTGTCCTGCGGAAATTTTCCCGCATTTTTCCAGTTTTCGGAACTGAAATCCGGTTCCATCAGTGCCGGAAACGATGGCCAACCGTACGGTGAAGGACGCGAAAAACGTCCACGGCACCAACCCACAGTATCTGATCGAGAAAATCATCCGGTCGCGAATTTACGATTCGAAGTATTGGAAGGAGCAATGTTTCGCCCTGACGGCGGAACTGCTAGTCGACAAAGCGATGGACATTCGGTATTTGGGCGGGGTGTTCGGTGGCAATATCAAACCGACACCGTTCCTGTGCCTGACGCTCAAAATGCTGCAGATCCAGCCGGAAAAAGACATCGTGGTGGAGTTTATCAAGAACGAGGAGTTTAAGTATGTGAGGGCTTTGGGGGCTTTCTACCTGCGATTGACCGGATCTTCGTTGGATTGCTACAAGTACCTAGAACCGCTGTACAACGATAACAGGAAGCTACGAAGGCAGAACCGGTTGGGCCATTACGAGTTGGTTCACATGGACGAGTTTATCGATGAATTACTCCGGGAGGAACGGGCTTGCGATATAATTCTTCCCCGAATCCAAAAGCGCCACGTCCTGGAGGAGAACAACGAGCTGGAGCCGAAAGTGTCCGCCCTGGATGACGATTTGGACGAGGAAATGCCGAGCGATGACGAGAATCTGGAGGAAATAGCCGAAGCGCTGAAGGCCAAGGAGAAGGAGAAAAAGATGGAAACGATCCGGATAAGGGGTGGAGGGAAGCGGGACCGGTCCGAGTCCCGTGAACGGCAAGAGAAGGTGGTGGCGGTGGAGAAGACGAAGGATGTGACGAGGGAACATAAGGAGCGAGGGGATCCGGAGCGGCACCGAGATTACGACAGGGGACGGGAGCGGGACTACGAGAGACGAGAGTGAGTACCTTCTTTGACAAAATGCATTTTTTCTTTCTTTTATGGGGACATCAGGGCCAATAGCAGGTCTCTTTAGAGACTAGGTCTCTATCTTAAAAGTCTTCAATTTGGACGGAAGATATATCAAGTCCATTTTTTAACCAAAATGGTCTCTAAAGTTACTATTTTCCTCTTTCTCCTTGCAGTGAATCCTGCTGCATAATTCTATAGCCTCCCCCTAAGAAACTTCGAGAGACTCTACGCGATTATTCTCGAGAAACTTCTAATCAGATTCCTTGAGGAAAAGCGTCAGAAACTCTTCTAGTTACTTCTCCAGAGATTTTTTTTTTTCTGGAATACTTTCAGTAGCTCTTCCAGACATCTCTCCAGAAATTGCTCATGGGGTTTCTTACAAACTCTTTTCGGAATTCCTTCACATATTTTATAGTGAGAATCAAACCTTGCTCCAGAAAATCCAACGCAATTACCTCCAGTAAACTTCACAGGAATTACTCTTGAAATTTTCCCAAATACTGTTCCAGGATTCCCTTCAAATATTTTTCAACTAATTTTTCCGACGATTTCTCCAGTAGTTACTCTCGCATCTACATCTTTCAAAGATTTCTAAAACTCTTACAAGAAAATTCTCATAGGTTCATTGTAAAATTTTCAAAGAAATTCTTTGAGGAATTTTTCCACACAACACAACAGGAATTCCTCAAGCAGTTTCTACGCTGATATTTCCTGTTCTTCTTCCAATCATTTTCATATGGAATCCTTTATAAATTAATGAACGGTTCCTCCCACGAATTGCGACAAAACTCTTCCAGGGATTATTTCAGTGAATCTGTTAAGAGCTCCTCCAGAAATTCCTCATGTTTTTTTCCTATGAACTCCTCTAGCCTTTCTGCAGTTGTGCAGTTCTTCCAAACATTTCTTGAGTAATTTGTCAAATAAAATCTCGATGGATTTCTTTTTTTTTAATTTCATATCACAGTATTTATTCTGATCATTCCTATTATGGTATACTACCACATACACATTTTTGTGTGTTTGCGTTTGATGATTTTCTAGAATATTGAAAAAAATGCTACAGGAAATTAGCCAGGGATTATTATTTCAATGAATATTTTATATACTTTTTTTCGGACTTCCTCAGGAATCAGAGAGTTCTTTCAGAGATCAATCAGATTGTTTTGGTAGAGACGTTTAATTCAGAGATCAGTATAGAATCTGTCTTAGAAATTTTCCCCGTATTTTTAATGAAGTATCTCCAACAATTTTTAAAAATATTCCCTGTCAATTCCATGGAAATATGTCTGTATATATTCTTTATATATTTTTTGAAATATTCCTTGGGAAATGTCACCAACATTTTCCAAAGGACTTTCTAAAAAAAAATCTTGAGAAAAGTCTTTGAAATTCCTGGTGGATACCTTAAAAAAAATTCTGAACGACAATTTTGGATGAAATCTTCATAGATCCGTAAATAAAATACTAGGTAATTGAATTCATGAACATGTCCTAAAATCTTGGACAAAATCCCTGTGGAATCAATGAAAAAATTACCCTATGAACTTCTGGGCGGCTTAGGATTTTCTTGAGAAATTTGCGAAAGAACCTTTGGAGAAATTCCAGGAAAGTTAATGGAGGAATCTCGACTACTCTAAAGTCCCTTTTTTACCAAAATGATTGTTTTTGTCTTTATTATAATGATTTTCAACCTTAGGCTGGTTCATCTCTTTGGAAAACATAGGAGAGGCGTCGTAAGAGGCCCCCTTGGAAAAGCGTTTACAGAATTTTTAAGTATACAGTATCAAAATCAAAGAGTAGTCCGGTGTTCTCGCGTTGTTCATTATCAGCTTGGCGTGGTATTTACTCCGTAATTTGTCTTCGTGTTCCTGGAGGGCTGTCTTGAGTCGTAACATGTCAGCTATATTCATTGGCGTAAATAGGGAGGGGCCAGGGGGGCCTGGCCCCCCCGAAACATGGGCTTTGCCCCCCGAAAAAAAAATGGAGAAGAAATGACAATATAGTTAAAACTACTTTTTAGTATCAAACATGCACTTGTGATACTAAACGCGTTAAATGCATTTTGAATGTACATTTCTGGATGATCATTGTTTGACAGGCAATAGCAATATGTAATCTGAAAACGACACATACTGCTACACTGTTTCCATTTTGCCCTTTTCCGATATTGAAATTCATTGAAGCATGTTTTAGAATTAGCAGAACCAGAGTTGCACAATATCGGTCATATCAGCTGATGGCTGATGGACTAAAACTATCAATATCAGTTGCGAACTATCAATATCACTTGGATCTGACAACCAACAGCTGTGATGCGACATCGCACTCTAGATCACAATCACTGCAGAATGACTGATCACGTGGTAATTACCCACGCTATTAATGTTTTTCAGTGACCAACACACAGTTTCAATCCGTCTGCAAGCACTATCAAGGATATCGTACTGATAAATTGTCAATTTATTTGCTTAATTTAAGGCTAAACTTGAACCATCAGTGATATCCATAGTCTATCGCCATCAATGCACTGCTGATGGAGTAGAGAGCATGATGTTGATGTGATATTGAATGATCCGAATTTTATCGCAGTCGGCCTGTACAAATCAGCAAATTTCAAGCGTTGATGGTGACAACAAGCAACTCTGAGCAGAACTGGCCTGATCCATTGGTAGTGGTATTGTTAATTATAAAACCAAAGTCTCTTAATATTTTTATATACGTATACGTTTTTCGCGAACTTTTAAATGTTTCATATTCAAATTTATGAGTAATTCATAAGTTTGTCTCTGAGACGTCGGGAACAGATATGAACTGCTGGTAAGTAGACGACAGTGAAGCAGTTGCAATCAAATGTGACATCAAAACTGTGAACATTGAAATCCCTTTACGTATAGTAAGATAGTGGTGGATTCGTACAAAACACAATATTGAACCGTGTAAAGTCGTAGATGTCGCATTTTTTTTTGTAATGGTATGTTGACACCAATTTTCTGAAGTTTTTAGATTGAAAAGATAATAAGACCATGTTACTATTTAAAAGACAGAAAGACACCGACACGTTAATGCTTCCAGTGGACGATTAGTCCTTTGAAGGAAGCACCACACTAGACAACGGACTAGCATGCAACGCCCAGTGGCACAGTCGAAATACGTTCCTGACGAAAAGTTTTTCCGGACTGAAGCGGGAATCGAACCCACACTCCTTGGCACGATGCGGTTAAATGCTTGGTAACACTAACCACACGGTCACGAAGCCCAGCCCAGTTTCCGTAGAACAAACGTGAAACCTTGTTCATACTGAAGATTGTTTTAGACACGCTTTTAATTCTTCTATAAGTGTTTATAATATGACCTATTTTGTATTTATATTTATTTATTTTTCTTACGCAACATTTAAGTAAGAGACTATCACTACAAATATCATAAGAATCGATTGAGATTTGGAAAAATTATGGCCATTTGTTGTTTTTTGACGTAAAAAATATAATTTTTGGTCAAACTTTCATTGCATGGAAATAAATAAGGATTCTTTGATTTTTTATGTAAGGGCGTTATCATAAGGATGCTTTGAGGTGTATTAGTTACTACATAATTGCTTGGAATCAATTTTTAGCTCATAGTGTGGCAAAAAGTCGAATCAGCGGGGCAAAAGTTCGACACATAAATGCTCGCAGAGAAATTTACAAATTATCCCAAATTCACATATTATCTTCAAGTAAAGAAATTTGCCCGATCGTGAAAAACAGTCACCAACATTTCACATCTTTACTTAGTTTTGCGAAAGACTGCTTTTTTGGGCTTTGGGAAATTTTTGATGAAAAATAAGCATGTATTTATCTGTAAACATAAGTTTATGGCTGGTATAAAGTATGTCGGTCGTAAAAGTGTATTTTGTGTTTCGGCCAGCGAACTTTTACTCTACCGGTGGGGCAAAAGTTCGTTCAAGACAATCAGCGAAATTATAGCAAATATGTTGAAGGTTCACTTTATGGTATTTATTTTTTTTTCAACTGCTATTGTTTTTAGGAAAATTTTGAACATACCACTCAATTCGAACTTTTGCCCTACCTTACTCTGCTTGGATATTAATAAATCCAAAATATCTTCCATCCTGCTTTCTTCAAACAACTGTTATAGGGGATGAACACAAATTATGTCACGCTAAATTTCAACTTTTTTTATGAAAATACCACGGTATGAAAATGCGCCACTATTATCGGTTCACAAATATTATCGAAACAAGTTAAGTTATCTAAATCCTTTACTACTTTTATCTCTCATGAGAAGGGGCCGTGGCCCCCCTCAAGTCTGATGACTATTTACGCCCATGATTGTTATTGTTACTTCTCAACAATTCGTTTATTTGTGTAAGTGTCAAAGATAAAGTTGATGGGATATTATTGCGCATTTCATTCACCACTGGACTCCGCAATTAGTTTTTATAAGTGAGGGAAGGAAAATAAAAGTGCGATTCTGCATCCAATCTTGTTAATGTCTTCAGCGCACTCATTCATTATAAATCGTAGAATAAGTGCGCTGAAGACACCAACAAGATTTGATGCAGGATCGCACTTTTATTTACAATCTCGCACTTATGAAAACTGACTGCGCAGTCCAGTGGTGAACGAAATACCCAATAATGTGGGAAGAGATTAACGTTACATTATTGATGGAGCATCTGGAATAATGCAAGAAACGGGCGTATTTTCTTAAGTTTTATGATATTAATATAATTGATTCCTAAATATCTAGAAAACGGCTAGTTTTAGGAAGTTGCTCTTAGAAAAACTTTTTTATTTTAGATTGCACCATGTTGAAACTGCCCTTAAAACATGGGATATTAATGTGGAAAGAGATAAACGTAACATTGTTGGTGGAGCATCTGGAGTAACTTATGAAACGGGCGTATTTTCTTAAGTTTTATGATATTAATATAATCGAATCCTAAATATCTAGAAAACGGCTAGTTTTAGGAAGATCATTGTTATTAGCATTTTGAATTGTTTTTGGGTGAAGAATCATATTACAGCATCAAAACGTCTTTTCTACGGCCAGAAATTGAATTTTCAGAAATGCACCAAAAGTTGCTCTTAGAAAAACTTTTTTATTTTAGATTGCACCATGTTGAAACTCTGCTTAAAACATCTGGTTTTACATTGAAATTTAACAGAAAAAATTTGAAAAAAATCTAAGATACCTTTTTTTTGCAATTTGTGTTTTAAGGTTTAATTTCGATTTTTTCATTGAAATAAAAGTTTTTTTTCAGAGTATATTTTTTTTACAAAGCCTATTTGATTGTCTACCATCCCTCCTCAGACACTCTTTCTCTATAACAAACGGTTTCCGAGGTACAATTTTTTTTTAATGGTGATGCTAAAAATACTTACGCCCTTATCAGAAGTTACTCTTGATTTAAATGGTCTCTCCACCAGTGGAAAAAACTTATTCTATTATATCGAAACTATGTGCAAAATTCCATTTGAATCCAAGGTAGTTGAGTTTCATCGTTTACCGATTTGGCGTGGAACCGCTCATTTGTTCTTAGAGTTTGGCTTCTTTTAAGAAGTTTAGCAAGGCTGCTTATGTTGGAGGATTATTGGCTAGCATATTTCTTATTATGATATCTAGTCTGGGTCGTTCTTAAGGATGTATATCGAGGACAAGCAGCAAGAATGTGTTCAATAGACTTTCTAGTGCCACAAGTATCACACACAACTCGACGATATTATTCGGATGCCATATGGCTAACTCTAGTGTGTCCAGTTTGCATTCTAGATAGAATTCGCTGATCCTTCCAGTTACTTTGATCAGTCCATTTATTCGTCTCACCCTTGACCTTGCGAAGGAAAAGCTGTATTTCTTCTTGCCATGATTCTGACCATGCACTTTTATGACTATTAAAGTCCCCAAAGACTAGTCGTGGTTCGTCAATTTGGTGAAGCAGATTCTGTAGTTCTGATTCTATATCCGGTATTTCACGGCATTGGAGGTAGATTTTCACAACTGATATCCGAAAATCTCTTCAATGCGTGCAGCTGTTGCTAGAAGATTCGTATCCAGCTTGATTGGTGAAAAATGTACCGATGTATTGACACCGAGCGCTACCGATTGATACACATTTTTTCCATGCTTTAAAATCCATGTGAATTGTCCTTACGGACACCGATTCAAAATCTCAAACCTTAACTTTGTGCGTTTCTTGGATTGCTAGAACGAGGGGCTTTTTTTTCTTCCTATACAAGTATCTCTAAGTCCGCCAGATTGTTGATAAACCAGTTCATTAATTATTTGTAGAGATGTTGTTCTATGTTGGTCGTTTGCAACAGACACGAGATTGGCCGTAAAGTCATTAGTTGAACTGTTTGGTTTGTTGCGCCAATCGGGACAAAACTATTCTGTTGGAGGCGATCGTATTCTTCCCCATTCTACCCCATTACCCCGAATTCCAAAACCCCGAACGACCCATCACCCCGAATTCCAATATCATTGAGAAATGTCATCAATATCATCATGTCAAGATAATTTTAAATTCGGGAAAATAGCATTCAGGGTGATGGAATTCGGGGTGATGGCATTCGGGGTAATGGGGTAGAATCATGACTTCCGCACTAAAGGTGCCCCGACTACTCAGGGCGTCTGACCCTCGTTTAAACAGTTTCCGTTCTTGGTCCCTGTTCGGGGATGATTGTCGTACATGTTCTATAGGTATTGCGATGTTTGGGAGCAAAATGCCCTGCACTATGGGGCGGTCCATTAATTACGTAAGGGTTAATGGGGGGAGGGGGGATCTGAGATTTCTTACGCGCCATACAATTTATTTTTAATTTTCATACAAAAAATCTTACTATGGGGGGAGGGGGGGGTTGAAAAACCCCGAAAAATGTCTTACGTAATAAATGGACAGCCCCTATGCTGTTAATGTGTAAGGTAGTAACGGTTTAATTCTGCATCGAAGGATCACCGTCTGAAAAGTTGTCAGAGGTGTCCGGCGGGATGTGACGGTGGTCTGATTTTCGACTTCGGCTGCGACTTTTACGGGGGTTGCCTTGTTTTTGCTGCTGGTAGTTTTTACTGTTCGACTTGGTCGAGCTACTATATTCTGCGGTTCGCGGGTCCATTGTTTCGGTGGCTTTTTCGGTTTTCTGCAGTGTGTTGTAGTTCTGGGTAACTTCGTTGAGCTGCGATTTGTCGTCCGGTAAAGGTTTTTATACATGTTGAGGTCATGTTGCAGTCGATCCGCCATGATCTGCTGGTCTTTCAGTTTTCTGTTCCATTCTTCCTTCCGCTGTTGTTCATACTTTTTTTTTAAACGTACCTACATTTCTGCCAGTCGCTTCAAGGTTTCCTGGTCGCAGCCGTTACTTCAGTTCCCAGTTTGATCAGCTCGTGCAGAGTTTTGTATTAGCTGTTAGTGCTTTTTAGCCGCATTATACATCATGCCTAGATCCACCCGAATCCTTGCTATTTCGTTTTTGGCCACATAAACTTGACATTTTTTACTCGATGCAGGGTGATCGGAAGACTTGCATTTTGGGCAAAGGGGTTTGAGCCGACAGGCTATTCCTTGGACTAATTCGTGATCACCAGCGCAAGTTTCTTTTCTGTTACAACGCAACTTGGTAGGTACCAAGTAACAGTACAACAAACATAGTAACAGTTCATAATGTATAGAAGTTTGGTTGGAGGGTTACTTGGTTACCTATGTCCGAACTCCCAGCATTTGTAACACTGCATGGGAGCGGTTTAATACGACATGGTTGCTACATGGATATAGCCGAGGTATACGGGTTTTGGGATCGCGGTGCCAGATACAGTTAGGATCAAAATCGGAGTGTTAATCCTCGAATTTAAGTCTCTGTTATGCCTTGATTGCCTCTGCTGTTATGCCTTGATCTACTAGGATGTCTCTTACTTCAGCTTCAGAGAGTTCGGTCAATAGAGGTAATAAACTATAGAGGATGAATGTCGCTGGCATCGCTGCCGGAACATCTTTTGCTGGCGGAGATAGGCGGGGCTATAAATGTCAACGCGAAAAAGTATGCAGTTTGACACTTATGTACCCGACATATTCCTGAGCGAGAACAAAGGGAACAGCAACGACATTCGTCCTCTATAGTTTTCTATCTCTATTGTTCGGTCACCTCAGAGAAATGAATTACACATTACAAATGACACATGACGTAGTATTGAATGGGATGTTCTTCGATGCTTATCGGAGTATGATCACACAAGTCTTTCAAATATTTCAATTTTGCTACTTGTTCTGATTTCTAATCTTCAGGGCATACCGAGTTCCACGGTTTTCGGGGAAAGCACCCTCAATCAGTCCGCAGCACTCCTTTACGGATAGACTCACTATTGTCAGATTTGTTGGCAAAGTAGCTGGATCAACAGGTTGCAGTCGGAGAATTGCCAGTTGACCATGGACGTTGTGCGGGTCCATCCATTCGGGAACTGTACGTCCCCTGAATGAGCCTTCAATCGTATTACTACCTACGGCTCCTCCACCGGGATCATGACCGAGAGGGCAGGGTGACATCACTAAGCAAAATCCAGTGGTGCTGTTCTTGGCAACAGCAGTGAGCAAAACGAACAGCAGTATGACTTTCTCTTCGCTTTCAACAATAAACTCGTCGATCTCGGGTGAGATAAGCCACACAATGGAACACCGACAATGGATGTCGTTCAAATTTAATGCCCAAATTTCGTGTTTTGTTCGATGTCACAAAATTTTATTTCACGACTTGCACCAAAACGAACTGCGTTGGACTGAAAACCCGAAAATGTTTCGATTCAAACGCGAAAAATCTCTCCAGGAGTACCTATGTCGTTTTTTTCACTTATTCCTTCAGCCATTTTAACAGCGATTTCTTCAAGGATTCATCCACAGTTTCTTTCAGAAATTGCTTGAAATAATTCCGTCAGAAATTAAGATTATGCCTGAAAATTTCATGAAAATCGATCGAACGATGACGAAATATAAGAATTTTGAAACTTTCATGTCGGCACCCAGTAATGTAAAAAGGATATTTGAGAGTTTTAAACTTCTTCTTCTTCTTTCTGGCGTTACGTCCTCACTGGGACAGAGCCTGCTTCTCAGCTTAGTGTTCTTATGAGCACTTCCACAGTTATTAACTGAGAGCTTACTATGCCAATGACCATTTTTGCATGTGTATATCGTGTGGCAGCCACAGTTTGCTTTCATCTGCTGTCGCGAACGGTTGCAGCAAAACAAGCCTCTTTTTGCCGCTGTTCAAAGTGTGCTTCGATATGGTCGAAATCAAGAACACTATGAGGTTTGCATTTCCTCCGGGATCTGCACGGCCATCATATGAAGAGATCGCCAAATTTGTGAAATCTTTGGATGTCAGTATCGTCGAATTGGATACGCTGTATAGACGAGCAGAAAATCACAGCGTTTACCTGAAATTTAGGAGCCAAACAGCATTCAAGCAAGCGTTGGAAAACAATGGGCATGCACTTCGCTTCGAATATGCGAATGGAACAACAGTGATGGTGCAAACATCAGATGCGGAGGGCAATTTCCAATACGTTCGGGTGTGTGAACTGCCGCCGGAGCTACCCGATAAGGAAATATCGCTGGTGCTAGGAAAATACGGAGAAGTGAAACGAATTGTACGAGAGAAGTTCCCTGTTGGTCTTGGGTTGGATATATTCAACGGCGTTCGTGGAGTGTATATGAACGTGAAGCATGAGATACCGCCGGCGCTTTATTTCCTTAATTGGAGAGGTAATGTCTTTTACATTGGGAATAAGGAAAAATGTTTTATTTGTGCCCAAGAAGGACACAAAATGAGCTACTGTCCCAGGAAAAAGATTCAACGCCCTAATGTGGACGAGGAGAGGACCTATGCTGGAGTGGTGAAGGTGAATACAACGGTGGATAAGGAAAATGAAACGGAACTTTTGGAGATCGAGGTATTAGAAACGGAAAGCATTCAATCGGAAGAAGTATGTTCGGAAATGCAGGAAGCTGAGGAAGTAGTGGATCCCAAGCCTGAACCGGTACCGATAAGATTTTGGAGGTCCAATGGAAAAACATATACGCAGTATGCAGGGATTGCAAAGATTAGAGTGGAAGACGAAACGACACCGCAGAAAAAACGGGACTTGGAGGCCGAGGCATCAAGGAGTTTAACACCATCCAAAGAAAAAAAGCAGAGAAGTTCTTCCCGACTATCTTCTATCGGTTCAAAGTCCGATATATCTGATTAGCTCACCTGTTAGTTTTATTATAGTTTTTTTTATTAAATTGTATAAAAACAGTATAATTTAAAAGACAATTGGCTCCGTAAAGTGTTATACACGTATGAGCCCAATAAATAAACAATTAGAAAAAAAAAAAAAAATCGTGTGGCAGATACGATTATACTCTTTGCCCTGGGAAGTCGATAAAATTTCCAACCCGAAAATATCCTCGACCGGTGGGATTCGAACCCACGACCGTCAGCTTGGTCTTGCTGAATAGCTGCGCGTTTACCGCTACGGCTATCTGGGCCATCCTACAGTTTTAAACTACAAATGGTTAAGTCCAATACTTCCTCTCGTATAGAATTAACAAATGTAGGAGAATTACCCTTATTCTACATATACATACCTATCTATGCTATTCTGAGATACGAAATCAAGACGTAACTTACCTCTATACTGTTGATTCCTGTACTATTCCATATTATGTACATTTTCGTTACATCCGATGATGAATGCTTTGACTAAATACAATAGAAATTACCAGAAATTTATTTTTTGTGTAATTTTCCAGGCCCCCGGCGGATACCCGTCACAAAGATCGGGAAGTACGCGAGAAGGAACGAGACCGCCAGAGACGTCACGAGCGTGATCGAATGGATGATCGAGATCGCGACCGTGATCGACGGTACGGGGAAAGGGAACGGGAGCGCGATCGGGACCGAGAACGGGAACGCGACAGAGATCGCGATCGGCGGGACAGAGATTACGAGCGGGATCGTGACCGGGATTATGATCGCGACCGGGACTACGATCGGCGGAGACGATGAAGTGGGAGGTTTTTTAGGTTTAAAAGTTTTCTTCTAATGTGTGTGTGTAATGTAGATTACGAGAAATTGAAATTGGTCATTTTCTTCGAATAGGAAGATGAGAAATATCCTTGTTAAAACTGTCTTTATAAGTTAACCGTCGTCCTATATCTTGGTCAATGGCTTCTTTTGCATCCATTCAATGCCATTGTAGTTTGAGAATAAGCTTCCGAATTATCGTAGCACGAGGGAACGTTACTAGCACTAACTATTCCATTTTTGACTAAACATCGAACAAACCTCTACCATGAAGTTCGCAACATACTTTCGTTATATTACGTTATTCTTCCAAAACTCCTTCATGATTCCACCAGGTGTTCCTCCACAATTCCAATCAAGATTTTGTCTAGTGATTTAACATGAAATTTCTGTAAGAATTCCTTTATAAACTCCTACCGAAAGTTTAACTGAAATTCCTCATGGGATTCTATCAGGAGTTCCTACAAAGATTCCATCAGTAATTCCTCTGAGAATGATGAGTTCTTCTTCTTCTTGGCGCTACGACTTCACTGGGACAGAGCCTGCTTCTCAACTTAGAGTTCTACTCTAGAGTTTCTACAATTTTTAACTGAGAGCTTCCTTTGACAAAGTTGTCATTTGCGCATGCATATATCGTGTGGCAGGTACGATGATACTCTATGTCCAGGGAAGTCAAGGAAATTTCCATTACTAAAAGATTCTGGACCAACCGGAAATTTAACCCAGAAACCTTCAGCATGGTTTTGCTTTGTAGCCGCGGACTCTGACCACTCGGCTAAGGAAGGCCTCTAGAATCAGGAGTTATTCTAGGGAATTAAACACAATTTCATCGAGGCATTCCATCAGGAGAACTTCTAAAGATTCAATCATAAATTTCACGAAGGTTTCATGTAGCAGTTCCTTCAGGGTTCTTATCAGGACTAGCTCTAGAGTTTCTAGTTCCTCTAGGAATACCATTAAGAATTCTTCTGGGGGTATCATCAGATGTTCGGCTAGGGATTCCATCAGGAATTCTTTCAGGGATTCCATCTGGAATTCCTACAGAAATTTGATCAGGAATTCTTTCAGGGATTGCACCTAGAACTCAACTAGGGAGTTCATCAGAAGTTTCTCCAGGGATTCTATCAGGAGACATTTCAGAGGTTCCACCTGGAATTCTTCCATGGACTCTGTCCGTCGTTGCTTTAGTTCTAGGAGTTCTTTTCGGGATTTCAACAGGAATTCCTTCAATGATTCCATACAGAGTTCCTTCAAGAATATCTTTACAAATTCTTCCAAGAATTCCTTCAGGAGTTCCCCCACGGATTTCATCAGGGGCTCCTGTATCTATATTATCTGTATTTAAATATCTGCATCTGGATTCTATCGGGAGTACCTTTAGGGCTTTCATCAGAGTTCTTCTGGAGATTTTATCAGGAGTTCCTCCAGGGATTCCATCAAGAGTTCCTTCTGAGATTTCACCCGGAATTTTTCAAGAGATTAAATCAAATGTTCCTCGAGGAATTCCATCAATATTTCTTCTAGAAATATTATGAGGAGTTCCTCTAGGGATTCTATCAGGAGTTCTAACTGGAAACTTATCAGGATTTCTACCAGGGATTTTATCAGGAGTTCCTAAAGGGATTCCATCAGAAGTCCCTCCAATGTTTAGGAGTTTTTTCAAGAATATTTATAGATAGGAGTTCTTCCAAGGATTCCATCAGGAGTTCCTCCAAGGATTCCATCAGGAATTCCTATAGGGGTACCGGGGTACTATCAGGAATACCTTTAGGGCTTCCATCAGAGTTCTTCTGGAGATTGCATCAGGAGTTCCTCCATAGTTCTTTTAGAGATTCCACCTGAATTGCCGCCAAACATTCAATCAGGATTTCCTCCAGAGATTATATCAGGAATTCCTTGAGGAATTCCATCAGGACTCCTTCAAGGGATATCATAAAGAATTCTTCTAGATTCTTACAGGAGTTTCTTCAGGGATTCCATTAGGTGTTCCTTCAGCGATTGCAACTGGAACTTCTCCAGGGATTCCATCAGGAATATATCTAGCAATTCCATTAGAAGTTTCTCCAGCAATTCCATCAGCAGTTCCTTCAGAGATTCCACCTGGAATTCCTCCATCAGGAGCTCCTCCAATAATATATTTAGGATTTCCTGCAAGAAATTCCTCCAGGGTTTCTTCTGAGATTTCACCCGGAATTCCTCAAGAGATTCTATCAGGAGTTCCTCTATAAATTCTATCAGGAATTCCTCCAGAAATTTCATGTGGAGTTCATCTAGTGATTTCATCGGGACTCCTGATTCTATCAGGAGTTCCTCTTACAATATCCTTATATTCCTCCCAGTAACGAATCCCTAACCTCAAATCTACCTGTCCCACGAATATAAAATCTAGAATTTCAGCAACAAATTTGCATGCAATGAGCAGAGAGTTGTTAGAAAAGACGATTTCAATAATTTACTCTTTGATTACTTTTTGATTTATATTCTAAATTTGTCGAAATAGTCATTTTTAGAATCATAGAACAGGTAGAAAATGAGGTTACGATTCGCCACTGATTCCTCCAAGGATTCCATCAAGAGTTCCTCTAGGGATTCTATCGGGAATTTCAATAGGGATTCTGTTAGGAGTACCTTTAAGGCTACCATTAGAGTTCTTCTGGGGATTTCATCACGAGTTCATCCAGGAATTCCATCAAGAGTTCCTTCAGAGATTCCAGCTAGCATTGCTTCCGAGATTCTATTAGGAGTTCCTCCAGAGTTTATATCAGGAGGTCACCTACGACTAACAACAGGATCTTCTAGGGATATCATAAAGAATTTATCTAGGCATTCTATCAGGAGTTCCAGCAGGAATTATATCAGGAATTCCTCCAGGGATTTCATCAGGAGTTCCCAAAGTGATCCAAAGGGAATTCTTCAAGGGATTTCATCTGGAGTTCCTGCTAGAATTCTTCTTCTTCTTGGCATTAACGTCCCCACTGGGACATACAGTGAGAGGCAAAATAAAGTGCCCACCTTACCAGTTTTCGAATTTCTCTCATTGATTTGGTTCAAATTAAAGTTAACACACCTAAATCTTTTGTGATATTTTATTTTTGATGTTCTTTTAAAGTTGCACTTACGAAATTTTGATAAAAAAAAGAATTTTACTTAAAGAAAAAGAAAATCAATTTGTATTGAAAAAAAAGTAGTGACAAAAATAAGTGCCCACTTCCTTCTTGGCCCCAGAAAAGATGATTTAAGAAAAATAAAAAGCAATTTAATAGTTAATGTGTCCTCCTTTGGCCTTAAGGACTTGCTGGAGGCTCTTCGGCATGCTTTTCACCAGGTTTTGTAGGTGTTGTGGATCTAGTTCTTCCCAGGCGCGCTCCAAGGCTTCAAAATAATTATTTTTGTTGGTAACACCAGTTTTTTCAACCCTGGCATCGAGAATCGCCCACAAATTCTCGATGGGGTTGAGGTCTGGGCTTTGTGGAGGCCATTCCAGCGGTTTAATCCGACAAGACCGGAAAAAAGACTTGGTCTTCTTTCCAGTATGCTTCGGGTCGTTGTTCTAGAGAAATATGAATTTCTCTTCAAGGCCCGTCTGGATCAGCGAAACCTCCAGATTTTCCAGCAAGATGTTAATGTAGGAATCTGCCATCATTATTCCGTCGATTTTCACGAGGTTTTCTACTCCACTCCATGAAAAACACCCCCAGACCATCACATTTCCTCCTCCATGCTTCACCGTTCCTTGGATGTGGTGCTCTGCATCACACACGAGCCCGCCGCTCTCGGTTAGACAGCTCGAGCTTCAGGAGCGCCACATCCAAGGAACGGTGACGCATGGAAGTGTGATGTGATGAAATGTGATGGTCTGGGGGTGTTTTTCATGGAGTGGAGTAGGAAGCGTCGTGAAAATCGACGGAATAATGACGGCAGATTCCTACATTAACATCTTGCTGGAAAATCTGGAGGTTTCGCTGATCCAGACGGGCCTTGAAGAGAAATTCATATTTCTCTAGAACAACGACCCGAAGCATACTGGAAAGAAGACCAAGTCTTTCTTCCGGTCTTGTCGGATTAAACCGCTGGAATGGCCTCCACAAAGCCCAGACCTCAACCCCATCGAGAATTTGTGGGCGATTCTCGATGCTAGGGTTGAAAAAACTGGTGTTACCAACAAAAATAATTATTTTGAAGCCTTGGAGCGCGCCTGGGAAGAACTAGATCCACAACACCTACAAAACCTGGTGAAAAGCATGCCGAAGAGCCTCCAGCAAGTCCTTAAGGCCAAAGGAGGACACATTAACTATTAAATTGCTTTTTATTTTTCTTAAATCATCTTTTCTGGGGCCAAGAAGGAAGTGGGCACTTATTTTTGTCACTACTTTTTTTTCAATACAAATTGATTTTCTTTTTCTTTAAGTAAAATTCTTTTTTTAATCAAAATTTCGTAAGTGCAACTTTAAAAGAACATCAAAAATAAAATATCACAAAAGATTTAGGTGTGTTAACTTTAATTTGAACCAAATCAATGAGAGAAATTCGAAAACTGGTAAGGTGGGCACTTTATTTTGCCTCTCACTGTAGCCGGCATAGTTCTTATGAGCTTTTCCACAGTTATTAACTAAGAGCTTTCTTTGCCAAAGTTGCCATTTTCGCATTCGTATATCGTGTGGCAGGTACGATTATACTCTATGCCCAGAGAAGTCAAGGAAATTTCCTTTATGAAAAGATCCTGGACCGACCGGGAATCGAACCCAGACACCTTCAGCATGGCGTTGCTTTGTAGCCGCGGACTCTAATCACTCGGATGGGATGCCTCCAAAAATTCTTCAAGGAATAAATATCTCCAAGAATACTCAAAGGTTATCAGGAATTCCTCCTTAAATTTTTCCGGAAATGTCTCAGGATTTTATCACCGGAATAACTCTACAGATTCCATCGGAAATTTCTCACAAAATATCTTCAGAGATTCTTGGAGGTTTTTAGAAATTAATTCAGCAATTTTACCAAAAATTTCTAATAAAGATTTCACAAGTAATTAGGGAACCCATCAGTATATCCTCAAGTGACTCTGTGAGGAGTTCCTCCTAGGATTCAAAAAAGGAATTCCTTCAGCGATTCTTCTGAGAATTCGTTCATTGAATCCAACAGGAATTGCTTCGAAAATTTCGCTAGGATTTCCTCTAGGCATTCCAACTAAAAGCCCTCCAAGAATTTCTCTAAGGATTCCACCAGAGGTTCATCCATGGATTGGATCTGAAATTCGCCCAGATAATTCTCCATGATTTCCATCAGGAAAATCTTCAAGGAATGAGCTGAAATTCTCATAGGGGTTCCACTAAAAATTCTTTAAGAAGCTTCACCAATATTTTTCCGTTGATTTCACCGGAAATTCAAGAAAATCTTCTAAAAGTTCTTCCAACACATTCTAGAAAAAAATCCTTCGGTTCCTTCAGAGATTTCACCAGTTATCTAACTATTTCTCCCGGAATGGTGTTTTTTTAAAGAAATTTCGCCATGAGTTCTTCCAGGGTTAAGAATATCAATAGAGTTTCGCTAGAAATTCTTTACCAGAAAAGCTGTATTAGCTTCGCCAGAAGTTCTACCAGAAAATACTTCAATGATTTGACTAGCATTTTCCTTCTTCGAATTTTTCAGGATTATCAGAAATTCCTGCAGGGTATCAATAAAAAAACACAAGTTTAAATGACTTTTTTTTTCTGGAAAACCGCGAGAGAATCGACCAGCAATTCCACGAAGGGTTGAACTTCAAGTTGAATTCCTTGAAGGATTTTTTGGAAAATTTCTGGAAAAATTCATGGAATAATTTATACTGAAATCATTGGAAGAATCACCAAAGAAAACACTGGAGAAATTCACTGGGAAAATCCCTAATATATCTCCGTAAGAACTTTTAAAGCAATCCCTGAAGGAGTTTCTAAAGGATTCTCTAAAGCAATTCCTGTTGGATTCCTTGGAAAAAATCCTCCAAGATATACTGGAAGGAATTGATGGATAAATTCCTTTAGGAATCCTCGGAGAAATATCCGGTAGATTCTTGAAGTAATTCCTTCAAAAATCCGAGGTCGAATGCCTCGTAGGTTCCCTTAAGGGATACAAAGAAAAATCTTTTAAGGAAACACTGGAAGAATTCATAAAATAATTTATTGAAGATTCCCTAGAAGAATCCCCTGAAAGTAATCTGGGGGAACCTCTCGAAAAATTGCAAGCGGAATTCCTGGTGAAATCCCGGGTGTGAATTTTGTTTTGAATTCTTTTGCAGTATTTCTTGCTGAATTCCCAAAAGCTTCCTGGTGGAATCTCAAGATGAATTCCTTAATGAATCCTTGGAGAATTTTTTGGTGGAATCACTGTAAGAGTTCCTGAAGTGAATCTCTACATGTATTTCTGTAGGAGTTTTTGAAGAATTTCTAGCAAAAATGGCGTAGGAATCTCTGGAAGAATGTTTGGGTTAATCACTGAAGGATTTTTTGGAGGTGTTCCTAGGGAAAGGTTTTTGATGCATACGAGAAATTCCTGGTAAAATTATTGATGGAATTCCTGTAATAATTTCTTGAGCAATCTCTTCAAAAATTTCTAGAGGAATTCCTAGTAAAAGCACAGGAAAAAAAAAATCATATAGGGAAAGTTTACCAGTTATGGTCATAATGGTTCCCTATTTGGACATATATGTGAAATTTTGGTAGCTTTCACATTTTAAATCTTTTTGACTATTTAACATCAAGATATATCTAAAATTTAACTACTACAACACACAAGAGTTTTCAAAATTTGAAGACATGAAAGTAATCACGTATGGCGAAATAGGGAACCACTATGTCCATAACTGGTACACCTACCCTAATCTGTATAGAATTTCTTGAAGTTTCGAAGGAGGAATTCCTAAATACATCTGTGGAGGATATTTTGGAGGAATTCTTGAAGGAAGCACTGAATTAATAAATCCCTCGGAAGTTTTTGTGTAAATCTCTGGAGGACTCTGTAAAGAAAATTACAAGAAAGAATCGCTGAAGAAATTCCTTTTGGTTGAATTTAAGGAGGAGTCCTAGGAGAAGCCCTGAAAAAAATTCTGGTGAAATCCTTATGGGATTTTCTGGTGATAAATCTATTGAGAAGTATCTGAAATAATTCGTTATGTGATTCCTGAATAATGATATAACTTTAAGAGGAACTAGAGGAATCTTTGAAAAATTGTGATAGCAATCTCCGGAAGAATTCTTGAAGTCAGCCTTGAATTAAACTCTGAAAAATTACTGAAAAAATCACTTGCGGATTTTTTTGATCTTTGAAGGAATCAGTAGAGGAATCCCTGAATAATTAGAAGAGGAATCTTTGAAGGAACCTCTGGAAGAAAGCCAGCCTGAAGAATTTTCCTCGGACGATTTTCTGGGTAAATCTGTGGATATATTTCTAGAGGAATTGTTGATGAAATTCCTGATAGAATCCCAGGAAGACTTTCTAATGGACTCATTAGTATAATCAATGGTTCTGGAAAGACTTCAAAGTGGAATAACTAGAGGAAACCGCTAAAGACTCCGGATACAAACTTAAAAGAAATTATTCCCATATCGATGACTGCTCAGAACAATCCCCGATAGAGATCCCTCATAATTTTAGAGTTCTGCCGGAATACTTCGTGCGAATTGTAATTGTAATTCCTCCTTAATATCTATTTCTTCCGGTATTTAAATTCTGAAAGTTCTGCTCTTTCTCACAACGATTATTGCCATAGATATATTCACCCCCACAGCCACAGAAATCGAAAAAAATAACAATCACATATTCACTAGGCTTGCCGAGAGCATTCAAAACATGCAAAGAAATATGGTGTTGCTGCAACAAACTTTGACAGTCGGTCAAACGGTTGCAGCAACATAAATCGGTTTGACTAACTTGGGGGCGGAGTCAATGTTGGTCAAACCGTCTGAGCGTCTGTGGGCTGCATTACAGGTAAAATTTAATTTGCAAGTTTTTTTCCTAAATCGCCAGATTTTCTATGATTTCCCTTGGCTCAATATATGCCGGAATGTGTGTAAAATGCCGAATATCACAGAAATTCATGTTATCAGCACAAGCTGTATGTTATAA
The DNA here is from genome assembly GCF_002204515.2 of Aedes aegypti. Classification (NCBI taxonomy): domain Eukaryota; kingdom Metazoa; phylum Arthropoda; class Insecta; order Diptera; family Culicidae; genus Aedes; species Aedes aegypti. The sequence continues at coordinate 93,801,678 of NC_035109.1, read as the reverse complement.
CTTTTAATGAATTTCATAGCTCTCAAAAGAAGCAAAAGAACTAATCGTGATATTTGTTAAAAAAAAAAGATACATTCATTGAACGGCAAGGTGGGCAGTTCTCATGAGTCATTCATTTGCGATAGAAAGATGAGATATCTATTTGCGTAAGAACTTTATTAAGGTATGACATAAGGGACCTTACATAGCTTTATTAAATCAAACTTCCTATGTGCTAATCTGTACAAACGCCCGCTTGGCAGCCGCCTCCTTCCTCTTGCGGCGCATGTCCTTCTGCCTGCGAGTCTTGGTGGCATCGCGGAACAGTTCTACACCCTGGTTGGCTTCCACCTCCCGCTGGAGCATTTGCATACCGTGGAAGTTGACCCCGATCATGTCCCGCAGTCCGACAATCGCTCCCTGCAGCTTGCCGATGATTTCCTGAATCACTGGCAGCAGCATCTGGTTGTTGACGATGGGTTTCTGGTGGATTCGGAACAGGAACAGGACTACTTTGCAGATGGTTTCGGTTTGATCCTGGCGAGTTTCCGTCAGCTTTGGGATTCGCTCGAGCAGTTCACAGACTGCGGAAAAGGGAAGAAGCAGAAGGGCTTCCTCCAGGTCACTGGCTCGGATGCGGGTGAGAACCGCCAATAGGAAGTCATCGGTGTTGGTGGCTTCATAGGCGTACATCAGCGGTGGGATGATGTTTTTGGTGTCTTCCTCTTCGAACTTCTTGCTAACTTCCAAACATTCGAGGATGTTTTCGGCAGCCTTTTCCGCGCCGATGGTTTTCTTGGAGGGAAGCTTGAGACCAGGTAAACCGGGAACGGTAGATTCTTCGCCGGTGGCAAGTGTGTTATTCTCCAGTTCTTCGCGTTCCTCTTCTTGGACGTCTTGGAGTACGAGGGGTTCTTCGGTACGTTCGTAGAGGCGTAGGGTTCGATCTGAGCCGCAAGTGACGACAAACTTTCCGTTGGGACTGACAGCAAGACTGTGCGCTTCGCCAACGTGTCCTGGGAGGGTAATGATCTTTTCGAAGCTATCTGCGTCCCATTGCTTGAGCTTTCCGTCTTTGCCACAGGAGAAGAACAAGTGAGTCTTTGGGATGAATTGGAGGCCCATGACAGAGTTGTCGTGCGCAATGAGTGATCGATGGCAATCGCCGAAGTCCATGCCCCAGATTTTGATGCTTCGATCGGCGGAACCAGTGACGATGATTGTTGAGTCGTACGAGATATCCATACAAAGAACAGGAAGCTTGTGTCCGTACAAGGAGAGGTAGAATTTCAGCGTGTCCAGGAAGAAGATTTTCACTGTAGAGTCCAACAGAGCAACAGCAATGTACTTGCTATTGCGAGATATGCGAACGCACAATACGGTTTCCTCTAACTTCAGGACATTCTTGTGAAGCAAAGAGAGTACTTTAACTTCGCTTTTGGCGTCCTTTGTGGGATCGGCGATCAGCTCAAAACTCCAGAACTTGACTGTCGTATCGCCACCTCCAGTAACACAACCTCGCATATCCGGCGTCAGAACAATGCTCCAGAGCTCCTTCTCGTGGGCTGCGATCCGTTCGATGATCTCTCCCGTAACGATGTCCACGATGAGCAATTGGCCGGTTTTCAAACCCACCAAAACGTGCCGATCGCCCGGGACGAAGCAAGTACTGACCACGTACCCGGTGTCTACCGTTCTCAAAGAAGACTGTGAAGCTCTGCTCCACAACTTCAGCGATTCTCCACTTCCGGAAGCGATTGCCAAGCTATCTGAACTGAAGGCCACGGAACGAACTTCGGAAGGATGACCCTGCTGGCGAATGGTGTGGATGGCACTTGCTTCAGCATGCTTTTCCGCCACGTTCAGTGTGAAAACTTGGATGAAATTCTTCACGAAGGTAACGCATATTCGGAGCTCATCATTGCTTCCCAACAGCAAATCAAACGACTTGACCTTCTCCGGGACGCTGATCGCTGGAAGACGTTTGATCTCATCGACTAACGAGAGCTGACGCTCGGCCAAATTGGCATTGGCATTGGTGTCGTCTGCCTTAGACTTGGCATCCAGCTTTTTCAAGCGTTTCGTCAATCGAACCAAGGCCTCATCCACGCTGTAAAAGTAGAACAGTTCAATCTTCTTATCGGTTCCGTGACAGCCCAAAATTTGACCGTTATTCTCCACAACCAAGTTGATTGTACGGCCAAATCCCGATCGCTGGATGTTTCCTATCTGGGTGCATCTGAAAGGACTCGTAGCTTCCGATTCCAGCAACAAATCGCCCAAATCTCCTGTCGGTTCCTCCACCGCATTGCTCGTATTTTCTGCAATTTTGTACACAGCCAACTGTGTGTCGCCTGATCCTGCCACCAAGAAGTCATCGTTGCGCATCAAAGCAATGCCCCACACCTCAGTCCTATGGTCAACGATCGTTTTGAAGCAGCTCTGGGTTTCAATGTTCCAAAACTTGATCTGGGTGTCCTTCGAGCTGGATACCACCACATCATGGAACCTCTCCATGAAACAAGCCTCCGTAATGGCTCCATTATGTCCCACCAGCCGACACTTTCCACTCTGGGCCACTACGTCCGAAACGACCAGATCGTTATCCAACCCACCGGAGACCAGCTTGAGTCCGATGAGGTCGAAGTTCATGGCGCTGACTGCCGATCGGTGCGCCGAAAATGTACAGACCGACTGTTTGCTCTCGAAGCTGAACATCTCGATCACGCCATCCGTGTAGCCCACGGCCAGATGCTTGCGATCTGGGCTCGGCCGAAGGAAAGTCACCTCCTGCTTGTCCCGCGCAAATTCCAGCACTTTCTCGCCTAGTCTGAAAAAAGAAACATAAGAAAGCAACGTTGGTAGCGAATTCAAGAACCGAAAATAGAAACATGGCGAATACTGGTGCAGGTTTTCGCCACTCCAATTTTTAATACAAAAGCGATGTTTCTGACGAGTTGTAATATGTTTCCTCCTAAACATGGATTGAAAGTATTCGTTCAACATATTAACAGTATTCAAAAACCTAATGTTGCCCTGAAAACCACTCTCCAGAATGTACCATTCCCCAGAGAGCTTAGATTACGCTCAAAATTTCACAGTGGCTTCTCAGAGCACAATTGAACAAATTTTTGAGATAACTGAACATTTTGACCATTCTATCGCATACTAACCTAGTGTTCCACACCAGAACCTGTTCGGCTCCGGCCACGGCCACGAAGCGCCCATCCACGCCGCCGACACTAACGAATGCAACATTGGCGCGTCCACTGGCAATGATGTTGAAGTTTGCCACCGGCTTAAAAGCCAAATATTGTTTCGTGAGACCCATTCCGCGTTGCTCGATGCTATTTTATGATGATTTTCACAAATTTAAACACTATTTCAGGTAAAAGTTGCAAAACTCATTCCGAAACACACCGCGCTGCGAACGAAAACATGCTGTTTTGATTGCCCGTTTTTGACGTTTCTCTCGTGTCGAGCGGTCCGTCACTCACACTCACTCAATCAGCATGAGGGACTCATTTCACACACACAGCTCATGTCGCGACGGTAAACAAACCATTCTTATTGGAAGTTTCTTATCGCAAGAGCGGAATTTGCTTACAGCGGTTCTTCATAGAAGAAAACTTGGCTTGCCTACATCTAGGCTCATTTATTCAATCAAGAAATTCAAAGTCCACAGAAATTTGCTACGAAATTCAATTACAGTTGCCCCACAGTTATGAATCAATGCTTCTACGTGTAATGCAGCATCAGGAAAACTAAATTTCCTATGCTGGCCTCGGTCACGATCTACAGCTCCGTGTGCTGCGAGGGGAACTTCTTCAGCACGGCATGGTACAGGTTGTAGAAGGCATACACCGACACGGACAGGATCACGATGAGCGCCCCGCCGAACGCCATCGAGAGGAAGTTCCCGTCGATGATTCCGCTGCAGCTGGAGCGCGTTTGGGGCGACCACAGATCCGAGGCGCTTCCACTGGGGGTCGTGGTCTGGCGCTCGGCAATCAACCGTTTCATTTGGTTGAGCCGCTCGCGGAGCACTTCCACCGATTCGGACGAGAGGTCCTCTGGAGAAGAAATAAAGTTTAATTATGCACCTGTGTGATACACAGGATGTAAAGGATAATCACCATCTCGAGCGCCGCTGGGGGCTTTCTTCGGTTTCGATGCCATGTCTAACTTTAGGCGCAAATTACTCGCACACGTGTATGTATTGTCCTGGTCACAAAAAGCTCACAAAAAATGTCCTAGAATGAATATATTTTGCCGTATTTTAAGCAAATATGAAGTTTTTAGATGTTTGAATGGGATGCTGTGGATTGGGATGCGAAAATATTGATTTTTCTCTCTGTCAGATCTCAAACGTCAACATCATCGGAGCTGAATCGCTTTTTCGAGAAGTTGCAGCATCCAAAGCGCAGATGTTCGCATCGCTTTCGAGCAGTGCTTTTTGTCACTTTTTTATTTATTATTTAGTTTCATTCCAAACATTCATTTCTTATATCTATAGGTGTTATGTGTTATTAGACAACACTATCATACTAATTTGGTAAAACAAATTTAAGATTTTATTAACATTCTGTTAACTTTTATATCCTGCAAATAAAGAATAAAATGATATGTTAATCAGTCCACAGTCCGGGAAGTCTCCCCTTCTGCGCTTACGGCAGCCAGTATTTACAGTGACTCAATCTCATTTTCGTACGGGGCACTGTTTTCATATCAAGTTGGTATAAATCTATTAAATGGTGCATGGACTTCGATATACTTTATCAATAATGAAGGTTATAGGTGTCATCTATTGTTTGGCAATGACAAACTGTACTCATTTGCTTAAATCTTTGGAATAATGCAAAAGTATTGAGATTGTGTCTATAATTGACCCAATTCCATATTCGTACACCTAACAAAACAGAAATATACAGCATTCAAAACTATTTTTTAATGGACTAGATGATTACTTAAGCTCTTCGTTGTGTTGTTCAGATGCAGTAGAATACATTTGGAAAATTTAAAAGCGGACATATTTGAAACTTAAGTAAATTTAAGAAAAATACCAGTTTTCCCATGTTTTTTTGCTATAATATTCGGTAAGTCGAACAATAAATTGCATTTGTTTCAACATCACTTCCTTAAAAATGATAACTGCGAATATTGCACAAATTTCAAAAAATTATAATCAGTTTTAGAGTAGCTAGGAGTGGATATCGACAACTTATACTTTTGAATCTTAGGTAGTATAACATTTATAACAAATCCAAAACCAAAAATTTTAGTCAATTTTTTTATGTTTGGCTCCTAAATGTATATACATAATCCATAGTTAATGTTCCTATCAAAACATTGCGTAATTATCATTTTTAATTTACATTTTACTACCAAACATGATTATAGAGATTTAAAGAATAAATATTATTGTCATAACCGCAACACAAACGTTTTTTAAAATGATGAAAACAACAGGATATATTCTATTAAATAGTATATCAATGCTCTCTGCTCATTCAAGTTATTTTGTATTTTTTTTTATAAAATGAATAAATTGCAAAATAGGGTGCTATTTTGAATATAATTTGAATATTATTTCAAAGATAATTGAATATTACGATGACATCAATTATGTGGAAGTATGTACAGCGTAGTTTAGGGTACTTTATTGTAAAACGAAGTTCGTAGTTCAAATTATTTTTACAGACAAATTCAAAATTAACATTTACCTGTTGTTTAGAATGAAAATTTGGTTTACATTGATTAAAAATATCATTTTAGAAGAGTTTTGAACTTATGGCACAACAATTTTCTGAACTCAAAAGGGATAACAACTGTTTATGATTTCTGTAAACTATATATATTTCAACTAAATTTCTATCAGAGCTTACGAGTATAATCTATAGATTGGATCCAATGACAAAAATGAACGTTATTTTTCGAATTATAGGATTAAATAGCAAAAATCATTGGAAAACTGGCATTTGTCATAACTTTACCTAAATTTCATATATCCACTAATAAATTGTCCAAATGTATTTCACTGCATCTGAACATCATAATAAAGCATTTCAGTAATCAAATAGAGCTTCTAAATTTAGTTTTGAACGTTGTGCGTATGAATTTTGGTAGGTGTACGAATATGGAATTGGGTGAATTTTAGACATCAATTCAATACTTTTCTATTAATCCAAAGATGAATGTAAATGGAAACATTTTGTGATTGGCAAACAATAGATGACACCTGTTACCTTCAATGTGGATAAAGTATTTGTAGCTCAATACTTCATTTAATAGTTTTTTACTAACTTTATGTGGAAACAGTATCCTGTACGAATATGAAATTGGGCCACTGTATGGCCCAGAAGTCCCGTAGGTGTACGAACAAGTAAAAGGTACCAGAGTCATAAAGAATCTCACATAAGATAGGTAGACATGACAGTCCTTTCCCATTTAGAAACTTTCTAATAACTCTTTAAAAGGCCACCTTCAAGTTATAACAACGAACAATCGAAAATATAAATACCTAAACAATTCCACAATTGTATGTTCATAGAACTTATTTCACGACTACAACAAAACATTATAATCATTGGATTCATGTTGCTCAACATTACATTTGACAAGTTCGTCAACACCAAAGAACAATTTCGTTCATCTCAATATAATATCTCGCTTCACTAAAGAACAACTTTCTTCACAATATACGACAATTTCGTCAGCACTAAAGAACAATTTAGTTCAACTCAAATTGGCAAATCACCATACTTTTCACAAACAAATAAAAGTGGCAATTTCACCATACTCAAATAAATAAAATTGGCTAACTCGCCACCTCAAAGAAAAACGATAATCGTCAACACACGTTTCCCATGATCCTCGTCGCCACTTTTATATTAACAACATATTACATTTCATTTGTCGTAGCAGTTTAAATTGTTTACATGTGAGTTGATTTCACCTGCTTATAAGAGAAAAAAAAACACGTTTTCAATTTACTTAACCTGAATATATAACGCATTAATCGTGGCAATAGAAGATTGTAACGATTTTTGCCTGAAATTATTAATTATTTTATTTGTTTGAAATTATTAATTAACCTGAAGTGTACGATTTGACAGATAACTTTGAATTATTCTAACAATGTATTTTGGAAAATTGAAGTTTTTTTTAATTTTACGATCAAGCCTTCATGCCAAACACTGTCGAACGCTTTTTCTATGTCTAGTAGAGCAAGACCAGATTTGTTGGAACAGATCAAATTTATTACACGTAAAAGCTGATGAGTGGTCTAATGTCCATTGACGAAAAATGAATTTTCGTTGATGTGGAGCATCATTCTAATCAAAATGACCTTGTCAAAAAGTTTACTGATGGAGGATAGCAAACTGATTGGACAATAGCTAAAAGATTCTGCAGGATTTTTGTTTTGCGTTTTAAAATTGGTACAACCTTAGCATTTTTCCATTTGTCAGGAAAATATGCTAATTGAAAACATTTGTTAAATATATCAACTAAAAATGATAAGTTACTTTCTGGAAGTTTCATGATGAGGATGTATAAAATTCCATCATCGTCTGGAGCTTTCATATTTTTGATTTTTTAATAATAGTTCTCACTTCTTCCAAATCAGTCTCCCAGGAATTTTCGAAAACGTTCTCTTGATTAAGAATATTTTCGAAGTCATGAGTGACTTGATTTCCAATTGAACTAGTAAGCCCTAAAATAAAATTGTGCGCGCTTTCAAACTACATAGCAAGTTTTTGAGCATTTTTGCAATTAGTTAGTTATTACTAATTATTATTTGTTTTCCTCTTTCAATGCCTGTATTGGCTCCTGAGGTTTTTTCAAAATTTTAGATAATTTCCAAAAGGGCCTAGAGCCAGGATCCAATTGAGAAATCTTATTTTTAAATTTTTTGTTTGTTAATTGTGTAAAACGTTTCTTGATTTCTTTCTGCAAATTCTGCCATATAATTTTCATAGCAGGATCGCGAGTGCGTTGAAATTGCCTTCTCCTCTCATCGGAGATCATCGTCTATAATCACGGATTCAAATTTTCACATTTTGGAATTGCAATGCTCCTGGCTTCAACAATGGAATTATTTAAAACTTCAAGAGCATTGCCAATATCAAGTTTTGTATGTAAAGAAATGTTAACATCAAGATTAGAGTCAATGTATGTTTCATATATACATATTCCAGTCGGCTCGAAAATAATTGAAAGTGGAGCTGATAGGATTGAGAATTATCACTTTTATTTGATGCTCAATTGCATGTGAAGCTTCACGAAATTCTTGTTTTGTAATTTTATATAAAAATCATTTCGTAACTTTTGTTATTGTGTCTTGAAAAAAATCAGATATCGACAAACTAGTTTCTATAAAATCAGGATATTTCGTTGATCTCTATCTCTATTTCTATCAGTCTGTGTAACTTATTCTTTATTAAATGACATTAGGTTTTTAAAAATTTGAGCATAAAAATTACAAAATAAATCCCATATATACTACAAATCAAAATGATCTTTTTTAGGGACAAAAATCCCGAAATCTGAAAACCCCGGATCCCAGGAATTCCCCTAATTTTTATGTAAATGCATTGAGTATGTTGTCCACATTCATTGGGAATACAGTCTAACAGTTTATATGAGACATGCGTTTGTTTTTCGTTCTTTACCTAAAAATCAGTGGTTTTCAAGTAGTGCTCCCCGATCGTTTTGAAAATTAGTACCAATGTCTTGAAATGTTTTAACTATTTGCTTTAATCATTTTCAGTAGAACAATACAGTGGTATTCATTGAAAGTTCTATCGATAGGTAACTAGTTGGTTGCGACTAATCGTTCGAATTTTCAATTAAGACCACTGTTTTGTTTCAGAGCTGATTTTGATTCATCTTCACCTTGTGATACTCGCGACGTTATGTTGGAAGACAACTCCCAGTGTTTATGAGTCTTGTAAAAACGGTGTCAAAGTCTTGATTATTATAGAGGTTTCATGTATCTACCTTGGATATTTTTTACGAAAACGATCAGCAATTGGGCTAAGATTTAGTTATTGAAAGAATAAAAATCTTGTGTTGATGATAATTCTCTGATTAAATTTTGTATGGGAAAGTTTTAGCTGCAAAATAGGGTCTTCTTGAATTTTGTATGGAAAACAACTCTCTCAGTCAAAGAAATTCATTTTTTTAGGTTCCAATTAAAAGTTAAAAATAGAAACAAAATTAAGATGAAGATGAATTGAAGCCGGGGCCTTCCTTTTCCGAGTGGTTAGAGCCACGGCTTCAAAGCACAGCCATGCTGAAGGTGTCTGGGTCGGTCCAGGATCTTTTCGTAATGGAAATTTCCTTGACTTCCCTGGGCATAGAGTATAATCGTACCTGCCACACGATATACGAATGCGAAAATGGCAACTTTAGCAAAGAAAGCTCTCAGTTAATAACTGTGGAAGCGCTTATAAGAACACTAAGCTGAGAAGTAGGCTCTGTCCCAGTGAGAACGTTAATGTCAAGAAGAAGAAGATGAATTGAAGCCAAAGCTCAAATTTGCAAGAGTACAAATCTGAAGAAATGAACATTTGTTCGAGTTGAAAATTTGCTCGACCACCAGTAAGTGACCAATCGATCAAGCTTTCAGCTTAAACGAATGTTTGGTTCTCCAGATTTGTGTTCTTGAAAATTTGAGACTTGGCTGCGATTCATTTTCGATTCTATACCATCACCCGGAATACCATTACCCGGAATGCAATTTACCGCAAGACCATTTACCGGAAAGTACCATTACCCGGAAAAACCAATTACCGGAATGCACCATTTACTGGAATGAACCATTACCCGGAAGACAAATCTTCCATTTTTTACGACCTTTCTCAGTACATTTGTATAAAAATTTTATTCTCTTTCATTGATGCTCAGCACAAATTATGTCACGCTAACCATAGACATGCTCGATTCCCTCGGCTTCCATGAACACTATTTCAAAAGACATCTCCAAACAGCTATGGACCAAATATGTTGTTTTTCTTGCCGGCGTTATGACTCAAATGGGACGAAACCTGCTCTCAGCTGTTCTAGGAGCATTTCTACAGTTAATAGCTGAGAGCCTACGCAGATAAAAATATTTAAATTTCAATGTAGCGTAAACAGAAGAGTACAGTAAATGGCGATTTAATTAGCAAAAAAATGGATCTTTGTTTTCTCCCCTCCAATATTTTGAACTGTTGGAAGAGGTGTTGGAGGGGGTGACATCATGTAAAAATAATATTTGTATCAGCCTGATATATAAAAAGACATTTACACCGTCTTCAGCCAAAGGCTGCACAGATTGAACAATCACTTACGGGAAAGTAGGGCAGTTTGGCCACCTTAAGGAAAAATCAATAAAAGTGCTGAAAATATTATGAATTTTTCGAATGTTTGCATGATTTCCAACAATTTTTAGATGAATACACTAGATCCGCATGATTACCTTGTTCTTATAAAGTTCACAGATGAATGATTGATTTTTCAAAAATTGTCATTTTTCGAGTCGATTTTTTACTGATGGGGTGATATGAGCACCCCATTTTTGATTGCAAAATAATCTCATATAATCTAAAAATTCAATTATTTTGTTACTACACTTGAAAGTTATTAGTATTTATAAACACTCCGTGCAAGAAGATGAAATTTTTTAGGAACATTCTAACAGTCAAATATCATTATTCTAAAATGATGAAATTTAAAAAAGCCATTCGGGGCAATATGGGCAGTTTTTTCGAACATCATTTATTTATTTTTATTTGAGTTTCGAACACTGACTTATAACATGCCTATTGCTTTATTTCCTCATCAGCTTTGGGGTTACATGTTATTTCAGATGAAATTCAAAGAATTTATGTAATTTCAAGGGGTGCTCATTCCACCCCATTGGCCAAACCGCCCCGACTACCCCTACATTAGGCAACGGACAACACGGAACACCCAGTAGCCCAGTGAAGAATTTTTCGTTTGACGAAAAGTTTTCTCCACCTGGAGCGGGAATCGAACTCACGTTTCGTGACACAATACGCCTAAACGACCCGCATAGCAAAAAACAGTTCGTCTTATATTGAGAACAGTAAACTTCTTCTAACTGAAATGGTTAATGTACCACAAACAGTAGTTTTGATATAATACAATATGGATCTCAAAACACATTACTATTCAAAACTGTTCAAATAATCCATACCGAACAGTAACAGAATAATATACTGTTGAGATATCGTTAAATAATATGAAGATGACATTTTAAAGGATATGGTGAAAGTATTTCGCCACCATTTGGCAAATGAGTTTTGTTTAAATTTGTGCATCATACTAACACATCTGCATTTTATTTTGTTTTACCAATGCTCAACAATTTGGCGAATAGTTACATGCATCGGTATCTGTGAGCAATTTTTGGAGCGTGTAATATTTTCGTCAGTTTATTTTTTGTTTTGTTCTGTTTTCGTTACCAAAGTGAAGTTGCTTCAGGATTAGAGTGGAAGTGAAAAAAGTTTAAGTTTATTTTAGAAAAGGTTTACGGAGACAGATGGATTAACCTACTGCATAACGGAAACATGCCAGCAGCACCTCTAAGCCCTCCGGCAGATGATTCCTAAAATTACTCCTGTGTCGTAAGTCACGGCTTGCTTTCAAACTTTACTCCTTCTCAATGTCGATCCGGAAGCGCCACCAGGATTTTCCCGTAATGACCAACAACTGGATGTTTCATTACCAACAAATTCCACATGCTGGGTGGGTGGCGTCCAGTAGTAGATGTTTTCTAGCGGTAAAGTACGGCAGATGATCTCCGTTGGAATCCCGGTTAAAAGAAAATGGATTACTTCGAAGCCTCCGAAGTGAATGAACCACTAGTCGACCGAAAGTCAGCGAACGGTTTATCGGTGTATCATTAGAAGGAAAAGAGGTATAGTATGAATATTATAATGTCATAACTCGTAATGAGGAAATAAATGATACAAATGATAAATGATTTATTTTAAATGCTTAAAGTGAGAAGAAAAATACAAAAAATCATGATTAGCCTTAAAACAATTTCCGAAGAATCCAAATAAAAACCAGCTGTAGGAAGAGAATGGAAATAATCAAATTAAACAAAGTTTTTTTTTAATTGTATTCTTTATAAGACACAATGAAACAAGGAAAAATGTGTTCGTATTGTGAATACATATTTCCTTGTTTCATTTTATTTTCTAATTTATTCAATTTCATATAATAAAATCTCACATGACAATACAGTATTGGCTTGAAATACACTAAACAACCGTAACAAAACAATTAGACATACGTTATTTATTTTTTTATAAGTTTATGGTTCAACTGTTTCGCAACTGTTTGTCGTAAAATAAATTTAGCGAAAAACGGATAATATGTCGACCTTTTGGCAAACTGTTGATCACAAATTTTGTTCGAGAAAATCGACGATTCTAAATGGTTACATAACTTAACCGCCTATTTCCCACATTGTTATTTTCCTATTTACTGTTTGCCGTATTGTTAAAACCGTTTGCCGAAGGGTGGATATATTGTTATTCAGCATACTATACAAAATGGTTCAGCTACTGTTGGAAATTGTTTAGCAAGGTATGAGAAACAGTACTGATACGATTCATATTTATTCGGGGACCGACGCCGCTAACCGCTCGGCCACGAAGCCCACATATATTTGATGCCAAATATTAACGAGGTCAATATAAATCGAAAAAATCACCTAAAAAATAAGGTAGGGTGCATTTGAGTAAATGGATCATCTCAGCATTTAAAAATGTTTGGAGTAATGATGGTTTTCATATTCCCTTAAGGCCGCACGGGACGTCATCATAATCACCCTATCCATTTGAAGAAGCAAATCCCAAGAACCACTCCATATATCGATGCGAAAAATGTATCACTATGATTCTATATATGTAGTGCACAACCCAATACATTTTCAGCTTCATCGATTTATTAAAACTCGAGATTTGCTTTCACAAAAGTTTTGATGATAATTGTTAGAGTGAGACAAAAGATAGGGAAAATAACACGGTCTCCCGTGTCGCCTTAAGTTGAAACAGTTCAGAATCCAATTTCAATATTGCACCAGATTAAAAAAAAAAAACATTTATATTGCGTTTTGGGCGAATGGCCATAATGGTTAAAACCCAGTAAAAACAAAAAAAAAAACTTATCTTGCGAGGGAAGCGACATATGGTTCGAGTTTATGGTTTGAGGAAAACTAAAACAAATCAAACTTGGTGATCGATAGTAGGGACACTATTCGCCATTGTGACGTCCATCTTTGGATTTCGAAATATTGAACCTCAATAGATCCACTTTTTCGTTGAATTTGCTTGATTGTGCTATTTTTCTCCGAATGTCATAATTCTGAATGTATGTACCCCAAATTGATTATGTTTTACCTAGAAAGAAAATTCTTGATCATTGTCAAACATTAGACCACTCTGTACCTTCATCCATTCGTGATATTATTGGCAGTAAATATCTTTCTATGATGAAAATTATGTTTGAGTATTCAAATGAAATTTGTTATGTTGTATGATACCGCCTTTTTCAATCATCTTTTCAGAGTTCAAGAAACCTATCTCATCGTTTGTCCGTTGGCCACCACAGCTTATTGATGTTCTCCCTTCAAGATCTTGGCTCTGTTATGGATTATTTCCGGTTGAGCCTTTACTTTATAAGTAGTCTAGTCTTATTTTATAACGTTTTTGAAAAGATGAAGAGGTTTTGCGCCCTTTTGAGAAGTATTTTGAAAGAAAATCACTCAAAGGGGTTTTTCCCTCTTCCAAATTTTTTGTTAAAACAAATAAATAAATAAATAAATAAATAAATGTACCCCAAATTAAATGCCAGGGTAACTAAACACATTTTGCCAACAATGCCGAGATCGGTGAACCGCCAATCAAATAAAGAAGAGTAAATATCAGATGACCCGAAATAGGTCATTCTAGAAAAAGGGATATACGGGGGATTTGCATTCGGTTGATTGACGTTTGTGGAAACGACATTCGGCGAATTGACACAACCAATATTAATAAAAATTCTAATCATTGCCTTTTTATTAACATTTGGACACTTGGAGAACCGACGGTCGAATGTTAAAAGTAAAGTTACATAGATGTAGCCAAATTTTGCCAGTTTAGCCAAGACAAGTTGAAAAGCTAAGTTGAAAGAACAGGTTATTTTTAAAAGAAGGGTGAATCATCTATGAAATGCAAACACATGAAGATGGTGCATATTGACATGATCAAGTATGAAAATATATTAGACTCTTCTTCAATGGTTATGTATTTTGAAGGAAAAACCTCCCCTGTGGTAGAAAAAAGTCGAGAAATGGAGATAAAATTTTCCGGTAAATGGTTCATTCCGGTAAATTGCATTCCGGGTAATGGTTTTCCGGGTAATGTCGGAGAACCTTCATTTTCACCTTAATGAAAGATGGATCAACATAAATCTTACTTTACGATGTTCGTAGGAATAGGGTCGAATTAAGCGTGTAAAATAATCCAGATTTCAAAAGGAATGGGGATGAAGAACAGGGCGCTCTGCTCAACAATTTTATTTTGAAAAGTGCTTCGCGGCCCAAAAAGGGTAAAACCCCTGGTCTATGTTATAACCGATGGCGCTCTGGGGCATGCGAGATAGGAAATAGAGGATTAAAAAAACTTTAGTCCCCTCAATCGGAAATTGTGGTCAAAATCCTTACAACTCGTGAATTTGAGCTAAATGGGGAAACATTAGGGTAACGGTCGTATTTTGGACCCCCTAAGGAAGTGATTTTACATTTTTGTCCCAATTAATTAATTGCACAGCGTAACCAACTCAAAGAACATACCAAAATGTAGAGAAAAACTTCTTCTACGAGATAAAAATGCCCATACGGTCATGTACGATCCAAAAGACGTCGAAAATAATTGAATTGTGATGCACTGTTTTTCATTATTTTGGACACACCAATACATTTTGGACCCTCAAAGTATATATTTTGGACCCCCGGCATTTTTTTATCGTTTGGCGACAAAGTCCACGGCACTGGTTGTATAATATGCTTGCCCATAGTCTAATCAAGCGATTGACAATGGAAAAGCGAAGAAACTCTACGCTTTTAGTCCAGAAATAAGAAAAAAGTTTTTGTTTACATTTGAAAAATTTCTGACGTCTTCAATTTCTGTCTGTAACGTGTTGTAACGGTTGCATGGATGAACAGATTGAATAAAATTAATTTCAGATAAAATAAACACATTTTCCATGCACAAACGCTTGATGCAAGTGCGGAATAGTCCTATCTTTCCAAATGGCATGCGGATTGTATTGGTCTTCCGATTTAAACTGGAAAATTTGCAGGAAAATGGCCCAGGGGGTCCAAAATATATAGAGGTCCAAAATATATTGGTTACCCTATATTTCGAAAATCGTCATAAACATAAATGTAGGCGCAGTGGCGTAGCTACTTTTTTGTGCTCCCAGTGCGTCAGACATGGGCGCCCTTCAAATAGAAGTTTACGAAATTTTCCTTTTTTATCGAACTCACACGTACCTTTAACGTTTTTTTTTTCGCGAACTTCAAGCAAATGGATAAAAATTTCGAAAAAAAAAATTTGCCGTCAGGGAGTAGTTTTTGATAGTATGTCTTTCGGAAAAAAGAATTTAAAGGTATTCATGGATAACTTTTTGTATGTTGTACGGTATTCAGTGGTATGCCTGACGGTTATTCCTAGTATACTTTTTCGAATATTCTTGAAAAAATAATCTTGTAACAGTTCATAGGAAAATTTCTAGTGAAATCGCTGAACAAATTCCTGAACTTCTAGTATTGCGCAAATCTCCACAACAAAGAATTTGTCAGAGATGCAGATCTTGGAGGCAATAAAGAAAAACATATTTTTATTGATCTTATTTTATGAAGAATTCGCAGCGAAACTCATAGAGGTATCCTAACAGAAAATTTTGGTGAATATATCGAAAAAAAAAAAACATGCCGAGATCCTTCCGAAGTCAAAATATTTTCCTGGAACTCTGTCGAAATTCCTTCAATTACTGGATTTTTTTTTTCTAAAAATTCCGTGTAACAGAAATCTTGGAAGAAAATTTGCAAGAATATT
Source organism: Aedes aegypti (assembly GCF_002204515.2). Classification (NCBI taxonomy): domain Eukaryota; kingdom Metazoa; phylum Arthropoda; class Insecta; order Diptera; family Culicidae; genus Aedes; species Aedes aegypti. The sequence continues at coordinate 93,785,578 of NC_035109.1, read as the reverse complement.
TTGAAGAATTCTTGAACTTAAAGCTGATAGAATCGCTAAAGAGTTTCTGGGGAAATTACAGCTGGAGGACGAATCCAAAAGGAGGAATTCTTTCAAATTTCTAAGATGAATACCAGAAAAAAATCCTAGAATAAATCTTAAGGATTTCGTGGAATTATCCCTGGAAAAGAATACTTGGGCAAACCATCAAATTTCTTGGCCAAGGGTACGCCAAGAAATCCCTTCAGTGGTTTTCAGTGGGAAATGCACGCAGGTCTCATCAGTGAAATTCTTGGTCGAAATCTTGATAAATTCCTAGAATGATTTGTGTAGGAAATCTCGAAGAATTCCTGAAAAAACATAAGTATAAATTTTCGAAATCTCTGTGGCATTTTTTTAAGAATCTTTTTATGAATTGACGAACGCCACATAGATTAATACTACTTATATTATAGTGGTTTACGCCTGAAGCAATTATCTCAGAAATTACTAGAAAAGTTCCTGGTGGCATTGCGCTGGATACTCTGTAGAGTTTCTACATGAAAGCGTTCGAAAAATTTTCTTGGATTTGTTGTCAATGTTGCTCCTGAAAGAATTCCTAAAAGAATTATTGGAAGTATTTTATTATTTTTTCAACGAAATCGTGGAAGAATCTCTGGATACGATTAATAAAGAAAAATGTTAGTAAAATCCAACTCATAATTTCACATAAATAACCAGGAGATATCTTTTGATTACTCATTCTACAAAATTCATAATTTTGAAATAAAAAAATCAAACGTAGAAATCTAAAAGAAATGAACAGCCTTTAATTTATGTGACGGGTGTTCAATAGAAACAAGATTTTTTTTAATCATATAGTAAAAAAATAGTTATTTATGCAACAAGTTGCAAAATGATGATTTGTTCAGTACGAGTCGTACATTTATCATACATAAATACGACGAGTGCTGAAGAAATCGGGTTTTGCAACAAATTGCATACAATTTTTTTTGCGATTTAAAAAAAAATACCGTTTTAATCGGATTGTACCTAGGATCACAAACACATTTCAATAGAACCCACGTGGACATCCATGCGCCGTATAGACTATGTATTTTTCAAACAGGTAAGCTGTGATACACACTACACAACTGTTACAAATTTTCACGCTGCCATCCAACTGATCAATGTTTGAGGACAGATTAAGATGGACAGGCAAGATGCCGCATGCAAGTTTCGAACAAATTGTGCAGTTACTATTTACCTATTGTGCTATCTGCTATCACTATTTCTCAACCTTGGCTCGATATTTGGTGTCCATTTCAGTGTTCTTTTTACATGGTCGGGGGACCCACTGTTGAGAAACGTGGTGCTAAATTGTCCACTTGAATCATCAGATGAAGCTCCGGGCATGTTGGGAGTAAACGGAGTAAACTTTACTTTACTCTACCGTGTCGTCAACAACGATCCGATTCTAAATCAGCTCACCGGAGTCGGATTCGGATCGTCGAACATGCTTTAGTCACTGAGTACTTCAGAGCTTATCAATTAATGGTTTTAACTAACAGTGGATTTAGTTGACGATTCCCCAAAGAGTACTGAAAGTGCTACTTTTCAGCACCAGAAACAACGCTGAAAAGTGCTATTTTTCAGGATTGTTAGTATAGTTAGGCAAAGTAGACCGTTGTGTTTTCCATATCTTAGATGAAAAGTAGGCTAATAAGCCATGGAATTGCAAAATGGTAGTTTACGGAACAAGTTGCAGAATGATTATTTTTACAGCACGAGTCGTAAATTTATCGTACGACGAGTGCTGTAAAAATCGAGTTCGGCAACGAGTTACGTACAGCATTTTTTGCACCACTTGAGGGTATCAGAAATTATATTAGAATGCAATAATGGTGATTTTACAATTTTTGAAAAATTGTTGTGTAATGATTCATTACATAACTCAAACCAGTTGCGTAATGAATCATTACAGCACTGATTTCAGTTGCGTAATGACTATTCCCGTACTGCATACTTCAGTGCAGGAAAGTAGGCCGTTTCATGACAGATTGACGTGATGAAAAACAGTCTATTACGATGAGAAATTGCAAAAAGAAACAAAGCAGTCTAAAAGAATGTTTTTCATACTTTATTTACAAATCTCTATTCACATTTTTGCGTTTGATTTATCCGTTTCAACAATGTTCTTGCGCTGTAATTGGTACTACCAAATATGTACTCTAGCTCAAAAAATAACCGAATTAGACTACACACGTTTTCTATGATACATCTATCTTCCGTCTTCATAGTCTATGTGCGTTACAATATGTCCATAGTATTTGCTAATAGTAGTATAACTCCCGCTACTACGAGGTATTGTTACCAAGATGCTTCAACAACGGTACGATCTGCGGACCGTACGTGAATGTATACGGACACGAAACGCACTTTTCATTTGTGGGGTTTATGTATTTCAGTATCCGTTGATTTCCTATCTAAACTCTATAGTGCATTCTGTTTAAGAGTTTTGTGTCTTAACTTACGAGCAAAATCTCAATCGCAAACCCTATGCGAAGTGGTTCGATTGGCGTAGAGACGAAATGATTTCATGTTTAAATCTAAGCGGCTAAATAAATAGGGTGGTTCGATGATCTCAGAAAACCATCGGAAAACCGTCCGATCGTCGAATAAAACTTTCAAATAATCAGTGGAAAACGATTACGATGGGCGGCGATATGAAATGGTTAAGAGTAATGAAATAATATGGCGAGTTTAAATTCAAATGAATTAAGAAGTTTTCCATCAATCACATAATACGCGCATCAAGTGGCAGGCCATCCCACTCTAGGCTAATTGCGCTCCCTCCTGTCGAGAGGAGGAATATTACACACAAAGCTACACCCCACTTCTAGCAGATCCGATAAATTAGTGTGTAGAGTCGTTTGTTCCTTTTTTCCTATACAATTTGTGCCTATTTATAGCTTAAGACAGTAGGAAGGTGTTGCAACCCAAAATAAGGGACCTGATTTCAGAGTCTGACTTCAGCTTCCCCCAATCTGCGGGCTAATCCGGCAGATCGATACTGACGATCGGTACCACCGGTTTGAGGTGATCGTTCTTCTTGTTCAGTGCTGCCTTTTTGCCCTTTTTGTCGTACTTTTCAAACTCGTCCAGCTGGGCGGTCGTCGTGTCCAGGGGTTGCGTTTGGCCGGCACTCTCGGTGTGATATGATATGTTGCCGTACTCCTGCAGGCACGGAACCACCCCCAGCAGAAACTGGCAGAAGTTTTTCCGAATGCCGAACCACCCTGGGGAATGAAAGAAAATGGTTTTGATTATTGTCACCTATTAATTGCTGATTTGTCAACATTTTAGGAAACTCATCAGGATGTCTTCAAGGTTTTTCAAGACATGTTTTCTAGTTTTTTTTAATTCAGATTTATTTTTCGATATTATTTTTTCAAAGCCTGTTCACGTTTTTCTTCCAAAGCTAGTTCACAAGGAATGGACCATGAGATTCTTCTAGGAATTTCTCCGAAAGTTTATTCAGGAGGTCTCTTGGGATTTATCTAGTAATTCCTTTAGAATTCATTTCACAGATAAATCCAGGCATACCTTTAGAATTTCTCAAGATACGCTTTCTTCGAAAATATATCTTGGAATTCAGAGGATCCTTAAGAGTTTTTTTTTTATTCCCCGAAGAATTCTCTAGATATTTTCAGATGGTCACTTCCGGTGAATCAGGAGACAAAAATGGAAGAAGCTCAAAACTAGGCATGCAACTACTCAAACTACATGAAACAATCTCAGCGTTGTTGTAAGAACATGCTTCCTGCCTGTATTGACACTTCGGCCAGATGACCAGACAATGACCGGATTCTGAAAAAGTTACTTCAACAACATGTTTCTTGCATGTATCGATACTTCGGATACTCGAGCTTCATGAAATGTGCGGATTCTTGAATTTGCTGCTTACTTTGCAACTAACTTGTTATTGTTGTTACGAGTTATAAGAATTTTTGCTCAATTTTCTGATAAAGTGGGTCCCACATTTGTTCAAATATGCAAAATTACCTTGTTCAAAAGAAAGTCCGATAGATTTTTTAATATTTTTACTGATTCAGTAGAACGGATTTTGAAATCCGAACATCTGGCTGAAATAGATATACATATAAGAAGCATGTTCTTACAGCAACGTTGAGATTATTTCATAAAGTTTGAGTAGTCGTCTGCCTAGTTTTACCTTTCATTTATGTTTGTCCGCCGGAAGGTATGTCAAAATCCGCTTATTGTTTGGTAATCTAGCCGAAGTATCAATAATTGCAAGAAACACGTTCTTACAGAAACGCTGAGTTGATTTTATGAAGTTTGAGCGGTCGCTTGTCCAGTTTGTACTATTATTTATGTTTGTCTCGCGGTTAACCGGAAGTGACCTCATAATCGGTCATTGTCTGGTTATCTGACCGAAGTGTCCATACGGGTAAGAAGCATGTTCTTACAGCAACACTGAGGTTATTTCATGAAGATTAAGCAGTCGCATGCCAAGTTTTGAGCTTTTTCCATGTTTGTCTCCTGGTTCACCGAAAGTGACTATAAAACCCAGTATTGGCTATATGATACAATTGACAATATTAAGAGTTGACGAGTTGCATCGGTTTTCCGAGATTTACATTTGTTCCTTGGCCTCGGCTCTTACCCGGATAGTACTTGGAACCAGGTTCAGGCTTTCACCCCATGCAAGAATATAATCCAAATGATGTACTTTTACATTGCTCCGTTACTTAAAGTCTTAAAATGGCCAAAACCAATTGTTTTATATTGATTTCGTTGCTAATGTTGTGAAAAAATGACTAGGGAACACTTATTTCCGGTTGAAAAATATTTCCAGACAGGAAGTATGACTAGGGAACACTTATTTCCGGTTGAAAAATATTTCCAGACAGGAAGTATAACTCATCCCATGGTTCGTAGTGAAAATTACATATTATTAAACATTTTTGCTTCAGAGCACCAGTCGGAATACCATCTGCCATCAGGGTTGCCACATTAAAATCTTTATTTTTTACTCGAATCATCTGTATAATCTGTATTACCCTGGAATAAAATAGCTGTATTTTAAATATGTATCCTATAAAATTGAAATAGAAATGAGTATTACGCTAGAAATTCAAGGAAATGCCAATCATTTGTAACTGCAATGTAAAATTGTCACATAACGACTTGAATTTTAAAGTTTTCAAACATATTTTTGTTTTTGTTCAAAAATCTGTATAAATCTGTATAATTTTGGCAAAATTCTATATACAGAATCTGTACATCTGTAATTTTCTAAATAAACTGTAATCTTTAAATACAGATTCTTGGTCACAAAATATCGGAGAAAATCTGTAAAATATAGATAAATCTGTATATATGGCAACCCTGTGTGCCATATGGATTAACCGAGTACCGTCATGCAATAAAATTAAATTTACCCACTGGGAGACAGAGTGGGATTTTCTCTTCATCGTGGCATTGTGAATTAACGTGTAAATCCATTCGTTTTCTCAGTAATAACAAGCTACACACTTCATTACCAATCGCTTTTAGGGTGAGATCATAAAATGAGCTAGATTTATTGTCATAAACCTTGCAATTTATACATGCTTCGTTGAAAAAGTGATTTTTAAAGTCAATCTTTTTTTAACAGCTTTGTGTTGAATTCTGAGAAAATTGAGAGTATCTCTCAATCTCTTTGATCCGCAATACATCATGAGAGTCTGTTTATCGTGTACTGCTACAGCTCTGATTGTTTAGGAGAGATAACAGTGTATGATAAAACCCTTCTAAACAAGCTACAACTCTTGGGGACGCTATTGCTATCGAGTGTTCGGGGATTATTTATCATGCCAATAAAATAAAACACCAACCCCCTTCTTCTTCTTTCTGGCGAAACGTCCTAACTGGGACATAGCCTGCTTCTCAGATTAGTGTTCTTATGAGCACTTCCACAGTTTTTAACTGAGAGCTTTCTATGCCGATTGACCATTTTTGCATGTGTATATCATGTGGTAGGTACGAGGATACCACAGCGTAACAAAAATGACATTTTTGCGTGTCTCAAGGATCCAATTATGTGTCTCGAGTAGATTTGTGGTTGCTGAATCTGATGCCATTTTCAAAAATGTTCCAGCACGTCATAATTTTTAGCTACAGGTCGCCAAAGTTGTATAAAACACTGGTTTTATTGATGTTTACATAAAATTTCAAGTATAATTTATCGAACTTTTTTGTGATCTAATCCACTAAGCATGCTATTTTGAACTTAAACTTTCATTTTGGATTAAATTAGATTGAAATTGTGCGATTAAATTTGAATTAAACCGATTTTTTTGACATGCTTGCTGTCTTCATACAAAATTCGTCGTTTCTCTTATATGGGAAATCACAATACCTTTTTAAACCATCAAAAAATAACTTTTCCGCATCTAAAGTATTATAAACGATAAGTATTGTTGTATACATAAAGTTTGAGTTCTGTGGCAAATTAAGCAAATAAATTGCCATACAAGCTGGCAAACTTGCATACAAGCTGGTAAACTGGATTCAGCAACTCTTAATTGAGTGATTAGCGATATGTTGGTGCTTGAGACAAAACGTGTTCCGCAGTGTACTCTACGCCCTGGGAAACAGAAAAATTTCCCTTTCGAAAAGGTCCTCGACTAGCGGGATTCGAACCCACGACCCTCAGCATGGTCATGCTGAATAGCTGCGCGTTTACCGCTACGGCTATCTGGACCCCAATATTGGTAAATAAGTGAGAAAAATGGGTTTCATCATAATTCTCTTTGGAGCTTGCTTTGGCAGCCCTATTTATCAAGCTTGTTACAACTTGCGAATCATTGTCGTACATGGACCGATACAGATGCGACATTTTTCTCCGCTAGCTTTGATCGTGCTTCGAAATCAATTATGAACTAATTCTGCCATTGATGTTGGTCATGACTCTACCACTTCAATCCAGAATTGATCAAGAGCGTAAAAATGGCGTTTTACATCACTGTGGGGCTGGATAACGTGAATGTCCAAAGAGTAATTCGCAATTTTTTTCCAAAGATTATGCTGAAGATTTTCTAATGGATTTCTCTGGAAATTCCTTCAAAGATTGTTCTAGGAATTTCAGCAATTTAGGATCACAAATATCAGAGTTTTTCTAGGATTCCAACTGAATGTCAGAAACTTACCAGTGTTTCACAATAATTTCAGGACTGTCAGGAATCCTACCAAAATCCTTGGAATTTCTCCGGAATTCAAGGAATCTCGTCAAGTTAACCGGAATCTCAGGAAGCCCAACGAAAGTTCAACTAATCTGGACCAATTTCCACTTGCTGATACAGCCAACTCTCCCTTACTCGATATCGACTAAGAGAACCATAGGTCAAGTTGGATTTCATGGCTAACTCGATGATCCCTTGGATCGCAGTTGCACTGGTTTTGTGTTCTGTAAATTGATTCCTCCCTTCAATATCGAGCTTTGGAGAGCTGACTGTATTAAATTGAGTATACTTGAAACCCCCTTGAAAATACCATAAGAAACACTAGAAACTAGCTAAGAACCTCTGTAAATCTTTCAAGGATCTCTTGAGAATCACTTTTGGATTCCCTCGGAAACTTCTCGGAACTTTTGAACATAGAAAGCCTCGCCAACTCCTCAGGAGCCCATGTGGGTCTTGGTAGACCCTTGGGAAATCTCACAGAAATCCCAGGGAATATTTGTAAACCTATTACATACTCTTTCAAAACTACTAAGGAAATCTCGGCAATCCTTTTCAATTCACGAGTTAGAGAAATGTTCTGTTACGCGGTTTACGCAGTGTTCTTAGCAGTGTTTGTCTTACTCGTAGCAACCGGAGTCTATATACCTACAACACATCTCCATTCATAGACTCTGGTAACAACAATGTTGTACTTACATTTATTGCCGCCTTTTGCGTTGAAGCTCAACAGGATCAGCACGAACAGGGTCAACAGCAATGGTCCGGCCACGGCTATGAACGGCCAATCGAGATCCTCGTCCAGCTTGTCCGCCAGCAGCACCTGAAACACTAGGATTGGAAGCACGGTGGCACAGTTGCCGATCGCCGAATTGATAGCTGACTTTTTCTGCTGCGGCGAAACCTCCGGTGTTCGCAGGAGAATGCCGCAGAATATTATACTATACAGCACTGCCACCAGGCAGAGGCACAGGACAATCCACAGTGGTACGAATACCACCTCCCAGCTCCAGGAAACGAATCCGTCCAGTTTGAGGGGCAGGAACACAAACTGCAGCGCGTTCACTGCACAGAACAGTTCCAGCTGTTTATTAGAATGGAAATGAAAACGTGAGATCAAGATATTTCAGTTTAGGCTGTTAGTGTCTCACCTCAAAGGATCGGTCGTGCTTCACAGCCCACACGCAAGCTCCTACACTGGCAACGCTACCGAAGATGAGCGGGATAAATACCAGCACCCACAGGTGCCTCCCGGAGGTCAGTCTATCACAGGCCAACAGCTCGAACATCAACAGTATTAGATGGAGCGACAGCGATATCAGCATGGCCTTGAAGTGGGAATAGGAATCTCCCTCGACCCTAAAATACGTATAATTGATATGATTAGCAATTTGTGAATTGATGACTAACATGTTCCAATAGTAACAGTGATTTTGCGAGGCTTGTCTGAGCAAATGCGATTTTCTCACCTGTAGTGTGGATAGCGACACCATACTATGGCTCCAACGATTGCTCCTAAAGTAGCTATCGACTTCCATATCCATAGCGGTATAAATATTACCCAATAGGGCCAATCTGCAGAACAATTCGAAAATATTTTTCATTACAAAGTACCTATACCTACATTAGATCTTCTTTTTTTTTAATTGATTTATTTTTGTTTTAAGAGACTGCCCTAACGAGGCATTCGTCTCTGTGATAATGATCATCATTAGAAAGTTTCTTACCTATGATTTCATCCAAACGCAGGCAGAACAAAACCGTAAAAGTGAATAAACAGCAATGTACAACGAATTTGCTAGAAAGAAATAAAAAGAGAGCAACCATTAATAATGTTTTAGTTAAGGATGGTTAATCAGCTTTTTCAACGTGAAGCGGACACGATAACCTTTCACGAAATAAAAAGAACGGATTTCGAGGGAAACGTGGCGTCCGTATAAATGACACGGGGGATGGGAACAAACGACGACCTCAATTTCCTTCAAGATCTTACTTTGATTACTTCAAGACGATGTTCTGCATAATGAGAGATACAAATTTTGATGCTAACGAGGGACTTGGGTTTATTCTACGAGTGGCGTGAGGTGACAATTGTCGACTCGAGTGAAGTGGCTTGCCGTGTAGATCAAATGGAGAGTCACTTCACTCGAGTCGACAATTGTCACCTCGCTATACGACACCGACAATTGTCCCCTCACGCCACTCGTAGAATTAACCCAACTATCCACTTATCTTGAAAGTTTTGTAAGCTCTCAGATTGTCGATCAATAACGGCGCCGGCCAAGTCCTTACAGTCAGTAAAGATAAGGAGGCAATATAAATGTGTAGTGATTGTTGTTACTAGAGACCATCTCCACAATCACCACAGGAAGGCTATTTCTAACGGGAAGATCTGGGAGTCACATTTGATTGGTGATGCGATATATGGATAATCAAGAACTCTATTGGCGGTATTATCGAACTCTGAATCGAAAACGAATGTTACTTATTTGTTGCTTTAATGCTATATGATCTGGATTCATCTTGGTCAGCGATGCAATACATGTAACTAAGTTATTCGTTGTCTTTGTCTTCACTATGCGTTTCAAATAGTTGATTGTTTTTTTTTAACTTTAATTGTTCATTAAGACACATAGTCAGATGAATTAACAAATATACAAATATAAAAGAAGCGCGCGAAAGCGAATACGACATCTTGCCCAATACGACAACTTCGCAATGCACTCTTTAATCATCAGCATTCGTCGAGAACTAAAAATCAGTAGCTTTATAAGCGTAGTATAGTACCAATGAGTTACATAAAATATAGAATATCCAATATTGAAACATTGGAACAAATGCCAAATAAAATAATTAATAATTTCAGGCAAAAATCGTTACAATCTTCTATTGCCACGATTAATGCGTTATATGTTTAGGTTAAGTATATTCAAAGCGTTTTTTTTCTCTTATAAGAAGGTGAAATCAACTCACCTATAAAAAATCTGAACTGCTACGACAAATGAAATGTAATATGTTGTTAACAAAATGTAAATAAAATCTTAAATTTGTTTTACCAAATTAGGATGATAGCAGGGGGGTGAAATGAGCCAATAATTAGCTACCCAACATTGATTGAACATGGCGTCCAATGTCTTTGTTTTGATTCTTTTGGGACTCACAAAACATATGATTTTTTGTATAGAAGACATCAATGATACCTCACTGTGCGTAAAACATTCAACAAAATGTTGAAAAGTGGAAAAGCGTCATCAAATATGACCATTTAACGCAATATATTTAATTGTCAGAAACTAGAACTAGCAGCACATGAGCCGTGTACTCGAAAATCAAGAGCAAGTTAGGGCAAACCGACCAGAAAGTGGATACCAAAACGCGAAGTACCAAAAACGATGTGAGGAAGAGCCGAAATGTATGAAGGATGACAGCCGTGTCAGTCCTCTGGATAATAGTGTTGTCTAATAACACAGAACACCTAGATGTAAGAAATGAATGTAATGTTTGGAATGATACTAATAAAAAAAAAAGCTTTCTAAGCTTTTGATCATGTAAATTAATGGAGCGTCGATTGACGTGTGCGTGAAACACGCACTCTGTGGTTTTCAAGTCTTTGACTCTATTCAAGGTTGTGGCTCTTTAATTCCTGGCAAATGAAATGTTATCGGCATCATTCGACAAGCCATTATTCAGTCGTTTCATCGCTGACGAATAAGAGCTTTCGATCGCAATTGCAATTTTGGAGCCAGTCCAAATATAACGTCAGGAAATCCCCCAGAAATTCCTTCAGGAAATCTCCAATGATTCTTTCAAGTATCCCTCCGGGTATATCTCCAGAAATTTCTCCAGATACTCTTCCTGAAGTTTATAGTAATTCTCGAAGGAATTTGACAGGTAATCTTCCAGACATTCCTTCAGAAATTTCTTCAGGGATTCGTTCTGGCCTTCTAAAAATTCCTCCGGAGATTTTCTCAAGCATTTCTCCAATGGTTTACCATGAAAGCATTCTCCAGGAATTTTATCGCAATTTAATCTGAGAATTTTATAGGTGGGGATTGCTCATCAAACCTTCCGGTCCGCCTCATAGTTACGTACTATTTGGTGCTGGGTGTAGTTCTTGTTTTTCCAGCTGTATTGAAAAGCATGAGCCATAGTCTTTGGCATACAATTGGATCTTTCTTTAGCAGAAAAGAACCGAAATGTCTATCGACGACCGGTGATTGCTAGCAGATATAGTGGAGAGCTTGTCTTGATACGTTCATCGCTTCAAGCTAGTTGAAAAACTGAATACACTGATTGCCTGTCGATCAGAGCCGAACTAGGCATAGATCGTATACATACATCTGAATCTACATGTCTCCGATGTATTACATCGTTCCAGGTGGGAGTTATCTGATATGTGAATATGGTACCATAACAGAATTTTCCATCTGAATGAAGTAATAAATCATAATATTCCGCAAACTGTATCACACATCTACAGAATGTATTGCGTGAAGTTAAGACACAGCAGAGTATTGAGTACACAGGACCAAGTCCCTGCCGGGTAGCGCGAAACTGATGAGCGATAGACAATAGAATCAACAACACTGCCATAAGGGATAGTAAGCATGTGACTATTGTCGAAACTATGATTAGGAGGCAAATCAACATCCCAAGATCAATTTTTTGTTACAACCCAATGTAGGTATTATTAAATTAGGCTGTAGAAAATGATAAATATCTGATCACTTAGGAATGTGTTGCAAGGTAATAAATACTCGTAGTCTGTTTTCTTCGAATACATATGTATAAATTGTTAAAATTGCCGAAGCATACGCGGAATTTATTAAACGGATTATGAAATTAGGACTGAAATCATAATGATGATAGATTATCAACTTTCCTTTCGTCGTGCTATTTGTTACCGTTAGAATCACCAAACTGATTGGTTTCCCACTACATACACCAATGCAACAGCACGAAAACTGAAGTATTATAATCGCGCGTTGAAACTTATTCAATATCCATATATTACATTAATAAATTCTTGTATACAGCTGGTATAAATAACAGAATCATCAACAGGAAAACAGGATGCTTGTTTTATTAAACATACTCAATCTGCACCTAAAATCTCGGATCCAAATAGTTTTCTAAATAAAAATTGTGTCTAAATAAAACGTGTAGGCCAACAAAACATAATTGAGTAGGAGTTTACAAGTTACTTAGGGACTTGAAAGCACATGAAAAGCAGTTTAAATTAATCTATTAGTAGATCAACACTAATGCTCACATTTTTATATTCTCATTTCATCATGGTCCTCATTGCTCGAACGGAGATGAACACCCTGGAGATGGAAAAAATCGACAGCGCTACGATAAGGAAACGTAACAGATGAGAAACTATCGATACATTTATCAATTATAAAACCCCGTTTTAATGTTAACACTTTGTTTCTGTTTTTTTTTCGTTTCAGCAATCAAACAACCGAACCAACTCTACTATCTTTTCATTTCTTCTTCGTTATACTTATAGTCCCTCTGGCACTGAACCGAGTGGTGCGCCTTCCGCTTTTATTAGCGCTGTCTTTGCTGTACGTTGAGCATGGTGTCGGAGGTGGTGTGCTCTGTAGAACATCTGATGTGCTACACGGCACGCCACTTCCGGCATTTTGTTTGGCGTGCGGGATGGGCAGTGCTGGTGATGAGGTGGAGGGCGCTATTCGGTTTAGTGCCAGAGGGACTATATCTATTTAATGTATCTGAAACTCGTGGGACCGCTTTAATTCCGGCGCCTGCTTGTGGAAGAACCCGGTGTGCTAAACGGTATAGGACATGTTAACGGGGGAGGCTTGGTAGGTCCTCACCCAGCCCGTGTCTAGATTGGCGGACAATTGTCTGCCAGGGTGTGGATTGAGCAATTACAAAATTACAATTACAATTTAATCTGAGAATTTTATATTACGAAAATCTCTACCTAGATTCCTCTTAGAATCTCTTCATGTATTCCTCCGTACCGTAAAATGGGGTATTGAGGAATGAAAACATTATTCAACCTCAATTTCGAGCAATTTCTTGTTTGTCAATAATTGAACGAAATACAGTCCTACCATTCTCCCGGCGTGTATATCAAAAGTTACATTTTCCAACAATCTAATGTAATAAGGATGAAAATTCGCTCAACACCATGTAGGGTGAACCCAAACCAACTAGATTCGTGTAATAAAACATTACATACATGTTGTTTAGTGTTCATTTCGGCACATTTTCCTTAAGTGGTGCATATTACCCCAGGAACCCTAATAACGTGCAGCTAACTATTTCTGAGCAAATGAATGACAGAAAGAGACAGCTATCTCCTCTACGAGATCGAACATCTTCTTTTTATCATAGCCATGTCGGAAAACCATATAAAACCGTTCATATACTAAGAAATAACAAGCTGCACACGTGATTACCAATGGCTTTTGAGGCGGTATCTTAAATTATGCGATATCAATGATTCTTTCATCGATTTCCCTAAAATGTACTGCAAGATGTCCGTTTAGATCTTCATTAAATATTCAACTAGAAATTACACTAGAAATGCCTTTAGGGATTTGCTCCAAGACATTTGATTAGATTAGATTAGAAAATTTCAACTAGGAATTTCTCTAAGAATGTACCTTCAGGAGTAGCTCCAAAGATTTTTTCTTAGATTCCTTCAGAAATTGCTTGATAAATTTTCCAAGGAAGTCCTCAAATAACTTATCCATGAAATTTTCCTGAAATTATTGCGGAAAAATCTGGAAAATATTTCTACGGGAAATCTTAAAGTAATCTCCGATAAAACTTCTCCGACAATGATCTCTCTCCTTGACTGTTGAGGTTGTGTTGGAGGGTTCTCTAAAGATAAGTTGCTAAGAATATTGGAAAACAACCAAACCAATCGAATCCCTTCAAGCTTTTCTGGAGAAATTTGTTTGATATCTCTTTGGAAGGATGCCTGGAGGACTCCCTGAATGTATTCCAGAAGAATTATCTGGAGAAACCAATAGGAAAATTTATTAAGTTTTCCTTCGAGAAACCTGAGAAAAATCGCGCAAGATTTTGTAACGGTTTTCCAGGAGTCCCTAGAATTTTGCACCAGGATTCACTGCATGGAGAAAATGGAAAATAATAACTCTTGAGACCACTATGTTTAGAACAGAATCTTGCATTAAAATAGTGACCAAGTTATATTTGAATGCTATACAGAGCCTTGCATTTTGGACAATCGGGCGGAAGGGCAATATTTTAGCTGCAGTTTGAACCGGTCTATTATTGCACTTCGCAACCATAAACAAAATGCCATTCAACGCAGATTTGTGGATGTTGTACTGTTGCATATAAACATTCAGCAGTCGTCGTCGTCGTTTAATAATAATTTCGGACAGCACCACCGATCGATGTGTGGACCTTGAAAAAGAAGTGTACATCGTATCGGGGGCTGGCAACGGCGGACCGTCATCAGTTTCTGCAGTAGCAAGCAGAACGACCACCAACACGTAGAAAGCCAAAAGAAGATTGACCGAAAAAAAACTTACCTCGGATTGAAGTCCTGGAACAAGGATTGCAGATTCATCGTTGCTGGATGTGACGAACGGTCAGTTGGTGCTCATGATGCTGGTCCACAAAGACAAAACTCGATCCGGAAACAGCTGGGAATCGTTGCTACTTTATGTACTTTTTGCTGACGATGGAAACCCGTAGTTCGGAAAACAACACACACTCTTGCTTTCGGTTCTAAATGACTGAGTGCGGATGGTGGAAAACTCGTCGTCAGAAAAAATGGTTCACGTTCGAGCTAAACCAGCAAAACGGTTTGACGTTTTTGACAGCTGGTTTTGTTTTTGTTTTGATTCGTCTCTTCGGCCTAATGATAAAAATATGCGTAAGAACGTTAGGGTAGATGCACCGGCATTTGTCATAGTACTGATAAATAAGTACCATAGTACTGGTGATAATATTTATCAGAGTGGATTTAAATAAGAGTAGCGTCAATATCAGAAAATTTCCCACGCATCGAGATAGACGATTACTTTTCTGTTGAAGTGCATACTTCCCATAACCAATATATATTTTGGACCGCTATGTATTTTGGACCTTCTGGGCCATTTTCTTGCAAATTTCCCATAGTTTAAATCGTTTGAATCGAAAGACCAACTCAACTGCCAAACTGTTGTTTATTGCTGGGTGCTGCGAATTGAATCCCTTTTTATTTTCAAGCAAATCTTGAAACATGCTTCTTGTGAAGAATTGAGTTTGTCGTTCAAAAATTGCCGGAGCAGCAATTGAAAGTATCATGTCGATGGTTTTAGTATTCCGGCCGTAGTATACCCCCTCAATCAAGAAGGTGGGCTAATAAGATGTATAAACTCGATTCCTAGCTTCAAACCGAATAACATCGAAAACGACGATTCTGATTAACCAATTTCGGAAATACCGATGGCGTCAGCATCTCGAACGCTTTGATTTTAAAGATTATTTGAGTGGCCAAAAGCTGAAAGGAGAAGAAATATTCAACCGACAAAATGTTGCGCATGGAGTGTCAAGTATTTTTCCTTGTGTGTATATTAGGTACACTGTTGTTGTAATAAGTCTTAAATATTATTTAGACTATTAAACAATTTGTTGCAATGGATCATTGAATGTAGTTTTTGCAAGTGTTCACCGCATCAAAACAAAGGCGCTACTGTATATGGGATTTAACATTGTGACAGCATTGCTGTTCTGTCAAATACACAAGGCTACGGTGGCGCTATCTATGCTTTCCATAGCGGCCGTTTTGGTTATTTTAATGATCCATATAAAGAAAATAACAAAAATAAATATATTTTTTATCTCTGAGATTACAATACATTCTCACGGGATCACATTACTCTCTCACAAGTAACATAACCACAATCTGGAATGTTTGGCTCCGACATTCAGGCTCCCGCTTGACAAGCAAATTGAGTCAGACCGCAGCACCCAGGTTTATTGGTATTATAAGTTGAATTGTACATGTGTGAGTGTGTCACGCGATATATAAATTTTAACAGTTTGGCACAATGTGAAGACACGGTTGCACTATTTCTTACATTTTTTATGTTCATATAATTTTACAATGTCTGGATATTATACTGAATTGTAATTTTTTGGTGTTTGGTACTCAAACCGTTTTTAATAGTCTGTCGGTTGAGGGTTCATGTTGTTCAATATAAAGCAAACAATTTGGGATACAGTAACATTTTTTTACTGGGTTTTAGCCATTATGGTCATTCGCCCAACATACAGTAACATTAACGGATAGAAAAAATGTATTGTTTTCAATGTAAGACAAATTGTAATTTTCTATGCGGGTGAGACTCGGTAATCTATTTTACCACAAGAATCCGCAAATATTTTTACTGAATTTCGGCAAAGCGAATCTGTCAAAATCTTAAAATCAGAACTGCAAAAACATACATGTACTCGAAATGTACTTGTTAAGAGCGGGTAGAGAGCGACTACATGTAAGTATTCACATAATTTACTGTAAAATTGTGCCTATAAATGAATCATTCAGCAAAAGTCGGCTAGCTCGAGTCAACAATAGTTATAGCTTTTTTATTACATTTTTGGGAATATTCCATGGAGCTTCTACTCCTCGAACTGAAATTGCAGCGAAAATTGTCGTGAGGATTTATTTCCAACGGAAAAGTGCATATATTTTTAAATGGTTAAATGTTCACAGGGGTGATACTTCATACATTTGTAATGCAAAACAATACTTTAAAAAAATTTGTTTTTATTATTAAAAATGGATCATTGAAAGTAGTTTTTGTCAGTGCTCACCGCATCAATGCAAAGGCGCCACTGTATATGGGATTTAACATTGTGACAGCATTGCTCATTGCACGGTGACGTCATCAGAAAATCGCTATCTTTCCCTCCTTCGGGAAATCTGAAAACAACGGTGCCAGTATCCTGAGATTTCGGCAAAAATCTCGGTAAAAGTTCGAAGTGCCGATTGCTCCGAAAATGTTAAATCTATCCATTGGTTCTTACATAGCGTTACGGTCCATACAAAAATTTGAAATTTTTCATACAAAAGCTGTTTTGTGGGGGTGGGAGGGGGTTTAAAATTAAATTTTGCGTTACGTAATATTTGAATGCTCCTTGAAAAAAATGTATAAAATTTTTAACATATAAAGAAAAGATATTATAGTACAAGATAGAGATTGTCGCTAGTGTTCCCATTGTTTTCCTTGCCTTGCCTGGTTGGTACATAACTGTCAAGTTCAAAAGCGAATGTATTAAGGTCAAACATTTTGTTACTCGACAGTAATTACTATGAAACTCCGCTTACCCTTCTGTATAAGACACAAATCTCAATCGTTATTGAAAATATGCATTTAATACTAGCTGTAATTAATTGATAAACAATTTACTTATAGAAAGAAAACAAATAAACTCTCTATATTGCTATATTTGTTACGATTTGTGTTTTTGAAAACGGTGCATAATAGTGGCAGTGTAAACTTTTGGACTCAACACACTTTGACCTTAAAGGCGGCAGCGGAGTTGTCCCGTGTTTTGCTACACGCAAACAAATTTTGTAGTATAATCTACTGAATCCATGGTAGAATAGGGTCCTAAAGCCATGTCCCAATTTTAGTGCCAAACGCTTAAGTTTAGCCCAATAACACATGTTTACTCAATTTTCTAATGTTTTCCGTTGGTTTGAACCCAAAAAACATTTTTTTAGATTTTATCACACCCGTTGGCTTAAACTCAAATTTTGGGTGTATTTTGTTTTCCGTGTCCCTTCCGAAATGTCAGTTAGAAGCAACCCCAGTGTTAAAACTAAAACCCCTGTGGTGTTTTTGTCGACTAAGCGAACGTCAAACATGATCTTAAGTGTCAAGGTTCATTTATGGACCCAATTTTTAAATTAAAGTTTAAACATGATATAGCCGTTATTTTAGCGGGAAAAATTGCTAAAGTAGTTGCAGTAAAATGCTCTTTCGTGTTATTGAACAAAAACAAGGTTTCATTAAAAATTTTAGGACCCAATTAAGAACTGCACCAACGATTTTCAACCGACTACAAAAATCTGTTAAGTTTACAATAATCTGGTAAAAATCACTTAGCAGTGCAGTAAAAGTGACCATGTCCATACACTCAAGATAATGTCTCCATTTGATTCATGTGCAAACCTACATGGATTTTTGCAATGGGGGTTTGCATATGCAAAGTATGTGCGAAATCAATGAGTTAACGCCAATCTTTAT
Organism: Aedes aegypti; assembly: GCF_002204515.2. Classification (NCBI taxonomy): domain Eukaryota; kingdom Metazoa; phylum Arthropoda; class Insecta; order Diptera; family Culicidae; genus Aedes; species Aedes aegypti. The sequence goes on along the minus strand of NC_035109.1, from coordinate 93,767,121 downwards.
CCTCATTGAAAGAATGATGTCTGCATATATAATCCATGGACTAGGCACATACTTTTCAGGGGATGCCTCAATGGAATATATTGATCTACCTTATTAAGATGTTTAGAATGTTTTTTTCATTCATAAAACACATGGTAAACAATTTTGTTTTGTGAATCAGATATATTTCGGATATTGATGCACATATACTATAAGCACAGATTGATGCACATTATCTTGAGTGTAAGAATGTTTATTTTATATTTTTACCTCAACTTGTAATTTGCTCTCGCCAAAGTCGAATCCTTTTCTGCGTTTTCTGCTAACTGCTAAAACTCGCCAGAGCATTTTCCAGTGATGATAATAGGGTCCTAAAGCCATGTCCCAATTTTAGTGTCAAACGCTTAAGTTTAGCCCAATAACACATGTTTACTCAATTTTCTAATGTTTTCCGTTGGTTTGAACCCAAAAAACATTTTTTTAGATTTTATCACACCCGTTGGCTTAAACTCAAATTTTGGGTGTATTTTGTTTTCCGTGTCCCTTCCGAAATGTCAGTTAGAAGCAACCCCAGTGTTAAAACTAAAACCCCTGTGGTGTTTTTGTCGACTAAGCGAACGTCAAACATGATCTTAAGTGTCAAGGTTCATTTATGGACCCAATTTTTAAATTAAAGTTTAAACATGATATAGCCGTTATTTTAGCGGGAAAAATTGCTAAAGTAGTTGCAGTAAAATGCTCTTTCGTGTTATTGAACAAAAACAAGGTTTCATTAAAAATTTTAGGACCCAAATTGGGGAAGTATTTCCACACCTGCAAAGACGATATGTGTTGATGAATTATAATTTCTAACATTTTTTATATGATTTATATTCAAATAAATACCTTCAAGTTATCAATAGAAAACGATGTAATTATTCTTCGGCGGCCATCTTCGTTTATACCATGTGGTATGGGATACACATAAGTAAATTCTACACATGCCTTTTATATGACCCAGATAGAAAGTATTCGATGAGAATATGGTGAGTATGTGGGGCAAATAAATCTAATGAAAATAAAAAATTGAGCTCTGTATATGCAATTGCACATATATTTAAGGGAGCTATTATCTTGAGTGTAGTAGTCTCGACTACATAGCATTGTATTTCAATCCGTGACACTCTCCTTACAACACAGTGTGGTCAAAAGTACAATGCCAAACTTGTTAAATCAAGAATGTTTCAAGTCATGAATACTGCAACTGTGGTTAAATAAACCGAAAATATTTTCTTATGTAGTGATGTTGACTATGGTCTGGTAGACTTAACAGAATAATGTAGTCGGTTGAAAATCGTTGGTGCAGTTCTTAATTTTACCATGGATTCAGTAATTTCTACAACAAAATTCATTTCAGTGTATACTCTTTTTCAGACACGCCTAACAAGATCCACGCATCGCATGCGTTCGAATTTTTGCATAATGAGGCAACCGATGCACAACTGCCTGAATGAGGAAAAAATCTGCAAATCACACTTATTCTGTGAGTTGCTAAAGGCCAATAATCTTTGCACGGATCGATGGAAACGGAACTGTGAGTCATCAGTCATCTCCCGCTCGGCAGCAAACAGTCGACTATTGGTAGGAAACTGCTCATCCATTTCAAAAAGGTGGAAGGTGGTCGCAAATGAACATTTTTCCCCACTTGCTCCTGCTTCGGCTTTTCAAATGAGAAAATCTTTGAAAAAGTTTAAAATTGTGTTTTTCCGGTTTTTCAGAAGCATGTTCATGATGTTCAGAAATAAAATAAAAACATGCTCTCGGCACTCATTTTTGAGCGGAGCAAGTATAGCGTGAAAGTACAACCGTTTGACAGTTATCGCCCGGCATGTTGCCGACAGCGACGACAGCGACAATCTCTATGGATCATTAAAATAACCAAAACGGCCGCTATGGAAAGCATAGATAGCGCCACCGTAGCCTTGTGTGTTTGACAGAACAGCATTGCTGTCACAATGTTAAATCCCATATACAATGGCGCCATTGTTTTGATGCGGTGAGCACTGACAAAAACTACCTTCAATGATCCATTCGCTCCCAATACGACAATTCGTCCGGTGGGGTGTGCTGCTGTCGTCATGATGATGGTTGACGAGAGCAATGTCAAACTCATTCATGGTATCAAAACATTCGGAACAAAATATTTATTTTCACCGCTTACTTTACTTATGTATGAAATTGAATGAGATCCAATAGGTCGTATGAATAAACTGAGTAAAAGCTTTTACTTTACTCAAACCCGCCTGTCAGATAATTTTCTTGAGCATTTACTCAAGTTGGTATGATAAAACTGAGTACTTGAGCATTTACTTTTCGAACATCCAAATTGGTATGAATAAAGGGGAAAAAGCTGAGTAGATGCTCTGAAAATCCTGAGTCACCTGCTGACCATGCTCAGTTGAGATTTTCAAGCTTGAAAATTCAATTTAAAATAATATAAATGACGGAAGCACACGGAAGCTGATCCACATTATAATTAATTTCACAAATTCACGGGGGAATGGGTGGAGGAGTGCCGAAAACAGTAATTTTGGAGAAGTGTGATATAGGGTGGAAGTGAGGAAGTTTTGAAAGTAGTCATTTTGCGGGACGTATTTAGGGCCCATTCTGAAATTGCACTAATTTTTCAATTTATAGGTACCTCCAATCTCAGCCCTTTTTAAAAATTTCTTGCTAAAAAATCGTCAACGAATTTCTTCACATTTATTTCTTAAATATCACAAGGAATTATTTCAAAAAGTGATCCAACAACTCTTAAAGATCCATAAACTCATAACTCCATAAACTGAAAAAAATATTCTTGACAAACGGTCAGGATGAAAAAAATACCACTGCACTTGCCACAGTACATTTACATTTGCATTCCACTACTCACACCTCTATTGCCATGTACTTCTCGAAACTTCCGTCTTTAATTTCTACGAAAATTTCAGAAATACTTTGAAGTATTTTTTCTCAGAAATTCCTGAAGGAATTCTTGTAGTAATATTTTTGGTAAGTTTCGAAATAGTTGCAGAATACATACTTGAGGTTTATTTGAAATTTAGTTATTAGCAGTGCTAAGATATCTCTTAAACAATTCTCAAAACTTTTGGAGAACTTCCTGAAAATATTTATGAAGAAAATAAATAGATCTATAAGAATACTTTAAAAAAAAAATCTTGAATTAATGCTTGGACTTATACTAGAAAAAAAATAGTTGAGGATCAGTTTCTGGAGCAAACATTCAAGGTATTGTTAAAAGCATATCAAGGGTGATTACTCGAACAATATGTGAAACTGTGGTGCGTCTTAAGAAATCTCTAAACAAGTTTCTAAAAGTGACTTTAAAAGAATTCTTGTGAAATCTAAAAAATCTTTTCTTCTGCTGGGGAGAATATCTAGAAACGTCAATGCTTAAACTTCTCGAGGAATTCCATAAATTCTGGAATGAGTCCTTAAGTAGAATGTGATAAGTAGAATTTTAAATTAAGCATAAGCATAAGCATAAGCATTGATGACCGTACAATTCGTAGTTGCTACTCCGTGATTGACTGGAATAATCAAAATTGTACAGGGAACCAACAGATGTAGCTTGGGAGTAGCATGCCATCTTCAATGTACAATTTTGAGGACTCCAAACTCTGTTATGTCAATAACGGCGCCGGCCACGTCCTTACGGTCATCGGGGAAGGGAAGGAATGTTAGTGTGACATCCATTGCTACTAGAGACCGAGATCACCTCTGCATCCCCATGGTTTTCACAGGAAGGAGTTTTGTTAGTGGGAGGGAGGGATCATAAGCTACTTGATCAGGATTCACCTTGGTAAGTAATGCGATTCATGTAGCCTCAAATCAAAATAAAATATCTATCAGTGCGTCGACAAGTTTAATATCGAACCATTCAAAGGATATTTTTCAGTAATTACGATAAGCAAATAAAAGAATATGTACGCGTAGTTCAATTTATTTATGAAACTGTAATAAGAGCTTATGCCGACACCTACAGTGACGAACCATCCATATTTTATTAAGCAAATAAATAACATTGCCACGATACAATTTTTTTTTTCACAAACATGGAACGAACTCACCAGTTGGTAATCCGTCCTCAACGAAAATCATAAATTCGGCATCAACACGCAAAAACAGGGAACCGTAACACAAAATCGATGACCAAGAAATCTTGTGAAATCCAAGCAACTTGCAAATATCTGGTATCTTGAAACTTGAAAACTATTAGCGCTTTTGCTTGATTCTTGAATTCCTTCAAAGTTTTCTCTCTGAAACGAGAAAAAACTGTAGGACGCAGAAAAAAACAGCTTCTTGCTTTGTCAAGGTCTACTACAGCACTTTTTTATTCAAAACTTATTATAACAAATGGCTAAAAAAAAAAGGTATGTGTGTCTCAATAGTATATGAAACAGGAATAGGGGTTTATATCGACACTTGTAGTTTCGAAGTCTGTTTGAAAAATATGTAAACGTAACGTTGCCTTTATATAAATTAATGATCATAAACATGAAACGAGCTCTGCACGAAATTCACGAATACTTTTCCGCACTCGCTTGACGCGACTCGGATACGATTGATTCCGATTCCGTCGCTCACCCCACAGGAGCATGCAACGGTATCTTAAGGTTAATCGCATCTGGGATCTTAACGTTAATTGCATAAATTCATGACGTTCAACAACAAGCGACCAAATTTTGATTTTTCAGTGTAGTTTTGGTTGATTTTCTTACGTCACGAATTATTTACACCCCATATTAAAACGTTTCAATACTTATCACACAATTATATAGGGCATCACAATTATCGGTCTCATGCAACACACAATACATTTTAAAAAGGGATTACACACTGCTCACAACAACATAATTAAATTCACTCATCTAAAACACACTAAGCCAACATTCGTACAATTACCAAAAACGCAATGATAAAACATGTTCGCCCTTCACAATGCTGTATCTATCAAACTATAAGCCACTCCCTATTCAAGATGCAAGTTTAAAGATAAAAATTTACTAATATAATTCTCGCGAAACACCACTGAAGGCCCCATGTACAAATGAGAGGCTCTCTTTGGTTACCTTCTCTTTGATCAATAACTGAGTCACATTAATCTCTTCTGTTGCGTTTTTTGTATGAAACGCTAGTCATGGCAACTGCCTTTAGATCTGTAGTGAAAAACTTCCCAAAAGCTTTATTATTCCACTGTTATAATCGAAAGAGAACGAGAGAAGAGAGAATCTCTCATTTGCACATAGGTCCCTCAGCAATGTTTCGCGAGAATTAATGTCCCCATTACCCTAAGGTTCTACGAAAGCACGCATTAGGAATATAAACGGAACATTACTGTTTTGGAAGAATTACTCCGTTTTTTTTTCGAAATAGGAGCACGCGATTGACAATACGTAAAGTATTTCGTCTCACCCATAGGCCAGGGGAAGTGGTTCACCTAGAGTAAATTTCTGTCAGAGAAAAAGTAGATTTTGTATGAGAATTGACAGAAAAATGAATGACAAGTTCATCCACTCCTTCTGGCCTATTAGATGCAACATCAAAAAGAGGATTTCATTCCCAATAAACACGGGGTGCGTTCAATTTCTGTTTTCTTTTCTTTGGATTGTCTTTTCGACTGGCTAATCTCGCCGAATTGCCCGTCATCATGAATTCGCTCTCTTTCTGTCCTTCGGGAAATCTGAAAACAACGGTGCCAGTACCTCTCAAAGTTGACAGGTACTGGCACCATTGTTTTCAAGTTTTGTTGAAGAGCGAAAGAGAGAATTTCGCCGTGAAATGCCAAATTACTGAATTTACAAGTTCACTTACGCTGACAATCATGATTGAATCCACTACTACTAGCACGAGATCATTTTCATCAAATTGACTCATACATCGGCGGTTTGAGCTCACTCAATCCAGGAACTCGTACACCTGAATGGGACCGAAACATGATGGGAAGCGTTTAGAAGCGTGTCATTCGTCACAATTTCCAGACCGAACGAACTCAATCCATCGGTGGATAAATCAATACGGCAGACGAGTAAGCGACTGATTCAGTAATCGGAAAGCACTAATGCAACAGAATACAAAATATCAGATCTCCAGGTGAAACAGTCAAGCGCACGAAATGGTCATCGCAGTGTCAAAGGCAACTTGAAAGACAAACTATGCAAACGCAAACAAACACATACGGTATTCCGTGTGATTCGTATCAACAACTCATACACCAGTGAATCGAAATCACTCGGCCCAAGAACTCCGACACCTGAGCGGGGCACGCTTATGAATGTTCCCCACGTGTTCAGACCCCGCTCAAGCGTCAAATCTACCGGACCGAGCGAATTCGATTCACCGGTGGATAAATCAATCTTCCATTAGCCAGAATCCCACAAAACACACTCAAACAGAGTTATCACCAACACACACGCATCCCACGACCATTTCTCTTACGATACTCTTTCGCGCACTCCTCTTACACACACCATCAGTACCCACTATATGCACACTAGTAAATGGAAAAATACTCCCTTGGGGCAAATCCGATGCGTTGAGCACGTTGAGCAGCCATGATTAAAACAAAATTTGCAGCAACATTTATGGCACTTTCTTCGGTTTACAACACTTCGCGATAAATACTTCACATGTGAACAAAGCGAATCACTATAATCAATCGATCGACAAAGCAAAAATCATTTAAACGCGCAATTTCTTACTTAAAATCGAAAAAATATTACGGAGCACATTATGTGATAACTACACTCGGCTAGTGTTGCCAGCCTCTCCTGTGATAAGTAGAATTTTAAATTAATATATAAAAGAATTGTTTGAATTTTTGAGAAGTTCTTAAAGTAGTCTCTTAAAGAATCTTTTAAAGAATTTCTGTAGCAATGAAGAAAGAAATTGAACAATATTTTAGGGAATTTCTTAAGAATTCCTTGAAGAGTTCCTGGATGTAGTTACAGAGAAATTTTTCTTCAAATATTCATAATAACTTTTTGAAAACGCTCAAACTTATTACTTATTTATGAATTATTTTCAAATATGTATAACTTTTCAAAAACTCCCATGCTTTCGGTGATATTACTGAGAAAATTGAAAGTTGGAAACCTTAATGGTTCCTGCACGATTCCTTGAAAGAAACCTGAATAAATTTGTTCTGAGATAACTAGGGTTAAATCATTATTTGGGCTTTTCCATGATTCGCTTTGATCTGTTTTTTTTTCTCAGCTGAATGATGTATATCGTGACCAAATAAGAGCGCTGTAGCGTTATAAATTCGGGGCATCCCTTAGCCGAGTAGTTAGAGTCCGCGGTTACAAAGCAATGCCATACTGAAGAAGTCTAGGTTTGATTCCCGGTTGGTCCAGGATCTTTTCGTAATGGAAATTTCTTTGACTTTCCTGGCCATGGAGTATAATCGTACTTGCCACACGATATACGAATGCGAAAGTGGCAAATTTGGCAAAGAAAGCTTTCAGTTAATAACTGTGAAGGTGCTCATAAGAACATAAGCTGAGAAGCAGGCTCAGTGGGGACATAATGGCAAGAAGAAAAAACTTTTTAAAATTAAAAAAAAACCCTGTCGAAGTGAACCAAGCATACAAAGAATAGGATCATCAACCATTTATTTTTTCAACAAGCAGGTCGTGACATATTTCTACCGACAATCTGTCCTTTTGAGCAACTATTTTTCGGTATGTTCGCTCATCGCACTGGTGGGTTTAACTACGGTGTCGTCTTTTTGTTCCGTAGCTCTTTCACTTGTTGCCAATCCACTTGTTGCAGCCGAATTGTCTGCGTGAGTTTTTGCCGGTTTCATACATCTTCCTTGTTCATTGTGACTTCCCGTTGATATTGAGGTGGGCCCATTTTGCCGAAGGGAACTTAAAATACTGCTGCTGGTGTTGACGCTCGTCAACTATGGAAATCGATTCGCAGAGATCGGCATTGTCGATGCTTTTTGGTTTCTATTGTGCACAATTTCCGCTGGAGGCACAATTATCTGCTGGTTCGAATTCCGCTTAACGACCACCGATGAGAGCTAATTGGGAAGGACAGAATTAGTTATGTTTCAGAATATCACAAGTGCAAAACACTTACCGTTGCGAACGTATCGGTTACCATAACACTGCGGCAGCAAAATCCTTAGTTGCGTGTCCCTCATATTCCTTGCAGGTGGCACAGGATGGTTCATATTTGTCCCTGGTTCAATTTTATCGGGGTGTTTGGCTCCATCAGCAGCCGGACAGACGGCAAAAGACGGGCAATTTCCTGGAAGGCACTTCTTTCATACCGCTGGGATTCCTCTTCGTAGCAAAAATCAGATTAATCAAAATAAAAACAACATTTTTGACAGAGTAAAAGCTAAGTTCGAAATTCGAACTTACTCTGAGCAAAGTACTGTTTTATTCATACCGTTTTTAGTAAATGCTCAGAGACTTTACTTTGATCAAGCCAGGATGAGCATGAGCAAGTACTCGGTTTTATTCATATGACCTAATGGTAGAGAATTCATTTATCTACCCAATGGTATTTTAGGGGCAGCGGAGAATGTCCCGAAGCGTGTTTTATTCAAGCGCAAAAATCGCTCAGGCGAAAGTTCCAATGAAACTAACCTCACATATCCTGGTTTTCCAACCTCAAACTAGTGCTCCTACCAGCCGGATCTCAATTTTTATGAAAGTAGTGCAATAATACAAAAAACAAACGTATGTAGAACATAGAGAATGGATATTCCTACCTTTTATGCCTAACTGTTTCACTGTGAACCGTTTTATATCAGGAAAATAAAACATTTTTCCCCACAGCGGCATGTGATGGATGCCTGAAAAATCAAATCTCTCATCATCTGACTAGTTGCGCTACCAAAGTATAAATGGCTAACAGTATGTTGCGTTTTGCGATTGGAAGCGTATCTTGTACTATAATATATTTTATATAAAGTGATCTGCTACCAAGAATATCACGAACAGATATACAGTATTGGACAAAACATTTGTAACTTTTTCGATTTTCCATTCAAAATTACCAACTTTGGTAAGCTATATCTCGGTTATATATTGACCGATTTGAATAAAACTTTGGCAGAAAATCAGACATAACTTGAATTTTAACATATATTCACAGACAAACAGACGTCACACTCTCATCATTGTCCATCGACCACCTTTTTAACGGTCGATTCAAAAATATGGTAGGTGGCCAATCCACCACCTGCAGCGCTTGCATCGTTTTTGTTCGCGTTTGACGTTTACACACTACCGCCATCTGTTGGCCCGTCGGCCAAACACACCAATTTTAGCATTGGGCGTACATGTACTCGTGACTATGATTTTGATCGAAATTTGTTCTGAGCAGGCCCATGACAACCATATATCGATACACAGTGTTCTTCGTAGCCAGGATGTCCCGGGCGATAAGTGAATATCGCCCACTGTCAGTTGTAAGAACTGTGAAAATAAAGACCATTGTTTTGTTTAATTGTTTGTTATGGTTTGATTATCAACTTTTGATATTGTTAAATCAGCTAAAAATGTGCCAAAAAGTTGAAGCACATTCAACATTTCGCTGACTTTGGAAGGAGAGCAAACATTAAAAGGCATCCTGCAAGCCTAGAAGCAAGCAATCAGTGATTTGATTGCGACTCTTGCTCGATTATGGATCATAAACATTAAACAAAACTTCTCATTCTGATTGCACTCTCGATTCAAATTACCCGAAAATGAGTAAACACATGGAGATGTTGACTACGCTAAAAGTCGTCCTGTGCCATGGGCCTGGTTCTAAGTGTTACGTCTGTTTGTCTGTGATATATTTTTGATTGATTTTTCCAATCACAAGTTCAAAAGCAGTTATGGTTTGACTAAAGTGAAATTTTTGACGAGTTTTTATAAATGACATAACTAAATATATTGAAGGAATAGCTACATACACTCAAGATAATGTCTCCATTTGATTCATGTGCAAACCTACATGGATTTTTGCAATGGGGGTTTGCATATGCAAAGGGCCCATTCACAAATTTCATAACGCTGGAGGGGGTGGGTGGGTATCCTTGCGATGTTACGGTTCGTACAAAAACAGAAAAATAATAATACAAAAAGCGTTACATGGGGGTGGGAGGGTATCCAAAATTACCAATTTTAGCGTTATGAAATATATGAACAAGCCCAAAGTATGTGCGAAATCAATGAGTTAACGCCAATCTTTATCCTCATTGAAAGAATGATGTCTGCACATATAATCCATGGACTAGGCACATACTTTTCAGGGGATGCCTCAATGGAATATATTGATCTACCTTATTAAGATGTTTAGAATGTTTTTTTCATTCATAAAACACATGGTAAACAATTTTGTTTTGTGAATCAGATATATTTCGGATATTGATGCACATATACTATAAGCACAGATTGATGCACATTATCTTGAGTGTAAGAATGTTTATTTTATATTTTTACCTCAACTTGTAATTTGCTCTCGCCAAAGTCGAATCCTTTTCTGCGTTTTCTGCTAACTGCTAAAACTCGCCAGAGCATTTTCCAGTGATGATAATTGATGGGGAAGTATTTCCACACCTGCAAAGACGATATGTGTTGATGAATTATAATTTCTAACATTTTTTATATGATTTATATTCAAATAAATACCTTCAAGTTATCAATAGAAAACGATGTAATTCTTCTTCGGCGGCCATCTTCGTTTATACCATGTGGTATGGGATACACATAAGTAAATTCTACACATGCCTTTAATATGACCCAGATAGAAAGTATTCGATGAGAATATGGTGAGTATGTGGGGCAAATAAATCTAATGAAAATCAAAAATTGAGCTCTGTATATGCAATTGCACATATATTTAAGGGAGCTATCGCAGACAGACGTTTAAGCAGGAACAAATTTATTCAAAATTCCTGTGTAAATTCTACCGTGGTGTCACCTAGGGAGCAAATTGCTGCAGTACAGTGACAGTTCGTAAAAGCACGTGGCTTCATTTTCTCGCTTACCACCCAGTCCACCACCCACTGAACAAAAATATCAAAACAATCACTTTAAAAATGATTCACACAATTGTGATTTGTTCACGCCAATTTATTTTACATGAGTTACGATCATTCAAGGGTGTTATACTAGCATGAATCTGTGAGTAAATTAAATGCCAACTTGTGGTAAAAATTACAATGGATTTAATTAACTTTTACATGAGAAATTAGAATCAAAAGGGAACATCACCCACCCAGCGCGAAAAATAGGTGCATAGTTTTTAGCGTTAAGCACGTGGACTGTGGGAGCGGTTGTGTGTCATGATGTCAACGAAATGTGATCAGGATGGTGGCGGGACGCATACGCCTCTAACGCCATCTGTTAGCTTATTGCCACTTGGCGATTTGTGGCGGCCATGTTTTTACACAAGTGGCTGAGTCTAACTTGAACGTCTGTCTGCGGAGCTATTATCTTGAGTGTAAATATCTTGATAAGCTTCTCCACAGTCACTTAAACTAAATACACAACGCCACTTGATTTGTGCAGATTAAATTTGCACTTATTTCAAATATTTTGTGCATTCAATTTTAACCATGGCACCATTGCGACATTAAAAAATACTATATCATGGTTAAAAACTTGCAGCAGGCCAGAATCGAACTGCGGATCTCTCGATTGTCAAGCGCGAACGCTTACCGCTCGGCTATCGATGCGGTTGGATCGATATGGAACAAAACGCAAATAAAAAGCGTTCTTGATAGCTCAATCGTGATTGGAATAGTAAATTTAAAAACTTGTTCATGGTTCTCGATCATTACTTCAACGCTCGTTTCAGTGTAATAGCAGGTTTGCTACTGACAAGAAAAGGAATCGCCTATCTCGATGCGTGGAAAATTTCTTCCCAGAAATGGTCCAGAAAATCACATGTTTCTGATCGCAGTACGCAGTTGAGAAGAAATGTCATTTCAAATGGAGCACTCTGTAGGAAATTTCTTGACCAAGCCTGATTCGCTGCTGACAAGTAATTTCTTCGCCTATCATGATGCATGGAAAATTCCTGCAAGGAATCGACCAAGGAAGTGCTTTTTTTCTGATCGCAGTACGCCGTTGAAAAGAACTGTCAGTTCAAACGGGAGTCGCTGTAGAAAATTTCTGCAAGGAATCAGCGAGAAGATTCTTTAGCGATTCCTCTTCAGCAGCAAATCAGGCTTACGTATGCTGTTCAGCTCAAGAAAAGTAAAAAATTCTGCGGAAAGAATTGGTCAAGAAATTTTCTACAGTGAGCCTCATTTGAATTGACATTTCTTTTCAACTGCATACTGCGATCAAAGAAAAATGATTTTCTTGAGCATTTCTTGCAAGAAATTTCCCACGCATCGAGATAGGCGATTACTTTTCTGTTGAAGTGCATACTTCCCGTTTCTCCGTGTGTGTTCGAGCACTAAACGTCAAAAATCTCGGGGATCGTTCAAATATTACGTAACGCAACAGGGGGTGGATGGAGGGGGTCTTACATAGTGTAACGGTCCATACAAAAAATAAAATTGTCCATACAAAATCTGTTACGTGGGGGAGGGAGGGGGCCCAAAATGGATCATTAAAATAACCAAAAGCCTTGTGTGTTTGACAGAACAGCAATGCTGTCACAATGTCAAATCCCATATACAGTGGCGCCTTTGTTTTGATGTGGTGAGCACTGACAAAAACTACATTCAGGCTGTGAACCGTTTCACCAATTGGTTTAACTATTAGTTAAAATTTGACAGTTCGATAGTTATTTTCCCCTCGAATGGTTAAATTGAACTTCGCGGTCGAACCATTTGAGCTTTGACAGTCGAGTAGTTATTTCAGAACAAAGTTGACAGATGGTTAGTTATTCGCAAATTCACGGGAGCAGAAAATAACTTCCGAGCTGTCAAGTTTAACCATGCTCCAGAGCAGGGTTATTTCTAATCGGAGGGGAAATAACTATCGAGCTGTCAAATTTTAACTAAAAGTTAAACGAATCGGTGAAACGGTTCACAGCCTCAATGATCCATTGGCAAACTATGCGTTACGTAATATTTGAATGAACCCTCGCTGGTCGAAAAGTGCTCGCGCCACGGTTAAAAACATCCAGTCTTTTTGAAGTCGCGAAATCATAAATGATAATAATATTATCATGATATTATCATTAAATGATATTGTCCAAATTCTAAATTATTGTTTGTTTCAACATTTGAAACTCATACTCAAAAGGTTTAATATATTTATTAAAAAACAGAGAAGTTAAATCTTTGTCAATTAAACTGATTACTGCACCTTTTTAATAGTGCAACGAAGATTACGATTTGTTTTCAGATTATCAGTGCTTGTGAAATTTTCACCCGTGCATAAGCTACTTTTAGCGTGTACATGCTTAAAATTGAGACAAAGAGCGATTGAGAGAAGTAAGAGCGCGATTCCTCCGTTTCCTCTCGATTCTCTCTTCCATGGCGTGACCACACGCACACACGCTCTGCTGCTGGAAGTTTCCCGCCAGATGCTCCCCGCGCCGTCCCCCTCAGACTAACACCACGCGTAGAAACATCTCGAAGGACCGCAATTTTATAAAACCAGCCGCCAGTCGCCCACTCGCTCACATTGTTAAACTGAACAGCATCAAGAGCAAACAGCTCTCGCTGAAAAAAGAGGAGTAAAGTTCCTGAAGTGCGTGTGTGATTTTCCAAGAAGGAAGTGAGTGTGTGGAAAAGATTTTCATTCCGGAAATTAAGGAAAGTGATTTCTCGTCAAAACAACATTAATTAAAGGTAAGTTTTGTTTAGTTTTCGGTGGGGGGGGAAAATCGGTTTTTCGCGGTTCTAAAATTTTTGTGGAAGAAGTGAGTCATGCCTTTTGCGTTTTCCCGCATGGAAACAAAATGGCCTTCCCGTTTGGTGCGGTTCGGCTACAATAACGTGCTTTTCGTTTGAATCTTGCAATTTCATGGGCGTTTGCTAACAAGCGGTACTTTTCGTGTTCCTAACGGTGAGGAAAATCCGGAACGGTTGAATTGCGTTTCTGGTGCTGCCAGAACATTCTGGACTTTTCCAGTATGGCATGGAAATGAGGCTGCACCTAACCTCAATTTTTGTTATCGATTTTGGTTAGGGCTGGTCTGGAAGGAAATTGCGACATGGTTTTCCATTCATGAACTTACGTAAAGTTTCCTAACTTATGACTCTGGCAACGGTCAAACGGAAAACCGGGAAGGCATCGTTCTCCATGTGGTTCCCCGTGACCCTGCTTGATGACCTGTGAGTCGCACCACTTCTTGCATGAATTCCCCTTTTATGGCAATCGTGATGGAGAACGGGTTGCTTCTAGTAGAAGGTTATCTTTGTTCACGCGATCTTCCCTTGCGGTGAATAAAGTACCTAGTTAATGAATTGTGGAGCTCAGGGCAAAGATTTGCGGAAGTGAACAACGCTTGTGTGCGCGCTGTCATGTAGGTACTCTGGGCGCTCATGTACCCGTTAAAGGGGGCCAGGTGGTTTATTATCAGTGATGGTTTTCGTTAACGTAAAATGGGGTAACTTTGATAGTTTTTTGGAAGAAATCTGATTTTAAAGGTCAGCATTTTATATATTTTAAACAAGTAGGTACTGGTATCTTAGTTATCGATTGAAGTTAAAATCTAAATACGATTTTCGGTTGTTGGTAACCTATGAACACTCGGAAAACTATAGTTTGCCGGAGTGCCAATATAACACCATTGAACGACGTCCTGAATTAGCACTTAATCGAACGGATCACACAATTTGTAATGTTTGTTGGATGATTGATGATAACATCAAGGAAGTGATTCGTTATTGAAGATTCGATTTGCGGAGAGACCCGTTGATTTCATTCTACAGAATGTTTGCAGCCAACTCTGTAAATTTTCTTTGATAAACTGTAGTTAGTACTTTTTGAAATATTTCTTGACAAATTAGTGAAATATATCCATGGAGAAAAGATCGCAGTAGGCAGCGCGCGCGAACGGATGCGTTGAAAACGTGTAGAGCTGCAAATATCCTTTTTCTTTAAAACATGGCATCGTAGAATGTTCGTAAGCGTGTCAAAACTAATAAGATCTCAATTTTAATTATTAAATTTTTCATTCCTGTCGCTCAACTGATCGAAAGAAATTATGCTATTGCAATCAGTATATGTAGTGTGGGTTCCGCACTATGCAAGTTCCCCACATTATTAAAGACACCCAGTTTTACGGTGGTACCTCTGTTCGCGAATCGACTCGCGCTAGGGCTAGTGTTCCATGTGTGAGCAAAATTGAGGAATATCTCCCGCCGCCGCCACCACACGTCATTTTATTGCGTCAGCTGCCGGACGGCAATCGGATGGGTGGTGGTGTGTTAGCACCACTACAGCTATGATAGCAAGAGCATGCGGCAATGCATAGCAATGAGGTTAGGGTCAAGTAGGAGCGCAGCACGAATGAGTGTGAAACGAACGAACCAAGTAAGCAGAACGATTTTTTGCGCCCGTTTTGGCGTCTCCTTCGAAGTCTCCAGCATAGGGCTTCATTATCATCGATCCAATCATGACTCATGCTTCTCGAAGGCTGATGGTCGATGTTGGAGAATTTTGTTGGGGTGATACATCGAAATTGACTTAACATTTGAAGTCGATTGTGAAATATATTCTAAACGAATGATAAGTGAGCTATCTATGCAGGTCACTGTTTAGTGACTGTCACATTATTGTTATGAAAAACCTTAGAGGGAATTCCAGGAAATTTAAATTCAATGCATGATTCATGATAACCTACTTGCTTTTGCCTACTTTTACCCTGTGTTGTCCAATGTTATATGCTGAACTGGGAAAAGAATCTCTTACATAAATGTATTTTACTCATCTGTTTCCCATCCATTTTCTTCCAGATGGCCAAGGCACCAGCAGTCGGTATTGATTTGGGTACCACCTACAGTTGCGTGGGTGTGTTCCAGCATGGCAAGGTCGAAATCATTGCCAACGACCAGGGTAACCGCACGACCCCGTCCTACGTGGCGTTCACCGATACGGAGCGTCTGATCGGAGATGCCGCCAAGAACCAGGTCGCCATGAACCCAACCAACACCATCTTCGATGCCAAGCGTCTGATCGGTCGCAAGTTCGACGACCCAGCCATCCAGGCCGACATGAAGCACTGGCCGTTCGATGTGATCTCGGTCGAGGGCAAGCCCAAGATCCAGGTCGAATACAAGGGAGAGACCAAAAACTTCTTCCCAGAGGAAATCAGTTCCATGGTGCTGACCAAGATGAAGGAAACCGCCGAAGCCTACCTGGGCAAGACGGTCTCCAACGCCGTTGTGACAGTGCCTGCTTACTTCAATGACTCGCAGCGTCAGGCCACCAAGGATGCCGGAACCATCTCCGGACTCAACGTGCTGCGTATCATCAACGAACCTACGGCCGCTGCCATTGCCTACGGTCTCGACAAGAAGACCGCCGGCGAGCGCAACGTCCTGATCTTCGATCTTGGTGGCGGTACCTTCGATGTGTCAATCCTGTCCATCGATGACGGTATCTTTGAGGTCAAGTCCACCGCCGGTGACACCCATCTTGGTGGTGAGGACTTTGACAACCGATTGGTGAATCACTTCGCCCAGGAATTCAAGCGCAAGCACAAGAAGGATCTGTCGACGAACAAGCGCGCCCTGCGTCGTCTGCGCACGGCTTGCGAACGCGCGAAGCGTACTCTGTCGTCGTCGACCCAGGCCAGCATTGAGATTGACTCGTTGTTCGAGGGAACTGACTTCTACACCTCGATCACCCGTGCCCGTTTCGAGGAACTGAACGCCGATCTGTTCCGTTCCACCATGGAACCCGTCGAGAAGGCCATCCGTGATGCCAAGATGGACAAGGCCAGCATCCACGACATTGTCCTTGTCGGAGGATCCACCCGTATCCCCAAGGTACAGAAGCTCCTCCAGGACTTCTTCAACGGCAAGGAGCTGAACAAGTCGATCAATCCCGATGAAGCCGTCGCCTACGGCGCTGCTGTTCAGGCCGCTATCCTGCACGGAGACAAGTCCGAAGAAGTGCAGGACCTGCTGCTGCTTGACGTTACTCCACTGTCGCTCGGTATCGAAACTGCCGGAGGTGTCATGAGCGTTCTGATCAAGCGTAACACCACCATTCCAACCAAGCAAACCCAAACCTTCACCACCTACTCGGACAACCAACCCGGTGTGCTGATCCAGGTGTTCGAAGGTGAACGTGCCATGACCAAGGACAACAACCTGCTCGGCAAGTTCGAACTGTCCGGAATCCCACCAGCTCCCCGCGGTGTACCCCAGATTGAGGTCACCTTCGATATCGATGCCAACGGTATCCTGAATGTGACTGCCCTCGAGAAGTCGACCAACAAGGAGAACAAGATCACCATCACCAACGACAAGGGCCGTCTCAGCAAGGAGGATATCGAACGCATGGTCAACGAAGCGGAGAAATACCGCTCTGAGGACGAGAAGCAGAAGGAAACCATCTCGGCCAAGAACGCTCTGGAGTCGTACTGCTTCAACATGAAGGCCACCATGGAGGACGACAAGCTGAAGGACAAGATCACCGATAGCGATAAGACCCTCATCATGGACAAGTGCAACGATACCATCAAGTGGCTCGATGCCAACCAACTGGCCGAGAAGGAGGAGTACGAACACCGTCAGAAGGAGCTGGAATCCGTCTGCAATCCCATCATCACCAAGCTGTACCAAAGTGCCGGTGGTGCCCCAGGAGGTATGCCTGGATTCCCAGGTGGTGCCCCAGGAGCCGGTGCTGGTGCTGCCCCTGGTGCCGGATCCGGATCCGGACCCACCATCGAGGAAGTCGACTAAGCCATTCGCCGCCGTCGATCTCATTAACAACAACACCGACAGCAACAACAGCAGCGGCAGGGTGTTGTATTCTTAACTTGTGATAATGAAGTTTATTTCCGCTGTCAACAAAGAGAACAAAGCTAACAGTAAAACACAACCAGTTACTTACGGAAACAAGAATAAAAATAAACAATCGGAAACGAGTTAAGGATTAAAAACAATGGTCTTTTATTTTGTATAATATGTATAGGTTCGCTCTGCACTAAGCGTCAATTTTGTCTACATTTGTCTTTCGAATACAGTTAACCAATTGGCTGTTCGTAATTGTGTGCATATCATTCATTTTGAATGGTGTAAATCTGAGACGAGACTCGCGAAGACGGTCTTCTTTTTCTGTGATTGCTGAGTTTTTTCTTATTCCACTTTGTGTTTATACTAATTATACGCATGCTGTTCAAAACCTCACATGAACCTCTCAGCAAAAAATGATTGAGTTTGCATCACATCGAATCATAAATAGCCGTTTGAGTGAAATTTCACGCCAGCAAACGTAGCAGACATTAGAAATAATTAATCTTCTGCTTAGATTTATCTGCAACTTTGGAAGAAACTGCTCCGTCGACTGAGGTTTTTAATAACAGTTTACTTTGAACACAATACTTTTCACTTTTTCAGTCATAAAAACGGTGGGCTGCATTTGACGTTTCGTGAGAGGGGAATCTGGGCTGCATATGACGTTGATATTTTTCCTCTTCGCGAGTCTCTCTCAGGTGTAAATGGATCCATCCATGCCATGTCTTTGGTTCCACAGAAGTCGACTCGCCTCCTTTGATTAGCATCTAGTACTAGTTGTTTGAGAGTACTTAAACCCGAAGGTCATTCGTCCCTTTTAGTATTAGGGTAAGTGGTCCATTAGTAGTGGATGCTCCTATAGTTGCGGTAGTGCCATTTTCACTGATTTCAATTCACTAGCCACACAACCGACACTGCCAATCGACGTATTGGCTTGTTGATACACGAAATAACTGAAAAGAGCGTTCGAATTGGCTTGAAACTGATGAAATAACACTAAAATTGCTAAAACTTTTCTTACTTGTACCAATAGTTGCGGTAAAGACTTAGTGTTCCTATAGTGGAGGATCCCATTAGAAAACAACGGATACCGCAACTATAGGAACACAAATTAATGGACATAATTGTTCCCTATTTCGCCATACGTTATAATTTGATTATTTTCAAATTTTTAATCATTCTGTTTGTTTAAGTAGTAAGATATCAAATGAATTTTGATGTTGAATCATTCGAAAATATTCAAAATGTGAAAGTTTTCGAGGAAACACATATGGCCAAATTGGGAACCACTATAGCCATAACTGGCACATTTTCCCTAGTGGAGGTATTATTTTTCACTGACATGCTATGGGTTACTGCGATGAAATCATTTTTCTCATTAAGCAAATGGTCCTTAAGTAATTACTTCCCGTTACAACGTTACAATGTACATTAATTGCGCTTCTTGAATTTTGGCGAAATGAATGAATTTTGGATAAATGAAGTTCAATCATGCTTAGTACCTCCACTATTGGTACATCTACCCTAGCGTATCACGTCCATCGAGCGACTCACTAAAATGGCAAATGTTTCTTGGGAGGTATTCATGCAACTTTATGATGCCCAACTGCCTTAGGTGTCTCTTTAATGCATTGCAGGGTTTCCCAACCAATGGTCCGCGATATCCCAAGGGAGCCGTGATGACTTTTCAGGGGGTCCGCGAAGCCATTAAGAATAAGAATAGTTTTTTTTCTTAATTCATGAATAAATGTGGGAAATCTCTCACCTAGCTCTTGTTGGAAAAAAAAAAACTAATTTTGTCTGTTATAAGGTTTTTAAGATTTGCAATAGACCATTTCCGTCAGACCTTACCCCCAACTTTTATATTTTTCTTCGAAAGGCGATTTTTTTTAATGATTATTGACGCTTTTAGATATTTTTTATATGCACTCCTGATATTCTTACAATTTTTTGAAAATTCGGGAATTTGAGGTGAATTTTGTCGTGCGGCACAGTTGTTTCAACCCTATGGGCATAGAAAGTGGAGATTTTTCCAAAACTTTTAACAACCCTGCATTGAATGTTTGTAGACACAACAAAATGTCAAATCCAGCAACAACAAAATTGATTCGCTCGTTGGTTTGTTGCTTATCAAGCTCACGTTAAACTTGTTCCACTCAAAGATGAGTACCGGGTGCACAAAATCGGCCTCTTCTCATGCAGCACGTTTCCTGTGCAAATAGGTTGTATTCATTATTGAGCAAGGGTTTGTAAACAAAAATTAGAGAGTAAATTACGCACAGCGAAAGAACGCTCGAAATGCAGAATTGGCTTCCACTTTTCTCTTGGTTATCCAGGTTTTTAAAAGCGCTAATGGCTGCCGCAAACAGGCTCGCTTTCTGGTAGGGACATGTCGATTTGACGTTTGGCTTGGGTCGTTTTCTATTGAACGGACCCAAGCTAAACGTCAAATCGACATGTCCCTACCAGAAAGGGAGCCTGTTTGCGGCAGCCATTAGCGCTCGTAAAAAGCTGGATAAAAACATGACAATGTTTATGTTTTTTAGATTTTTGCTTTCTATTTGAATAGCTAAAGCTGAAGCAAATGAGGAAACAAATTTCGCATTTGCGGCCATCTTTAAGCTATTCGATGGAAAAAATACCGGAAAACTTTCCATCTTACCAACGATCAACTGTTTGCTGCCACGCGGAAGATGACTGACAGTTCCATTTACAGCGATCTGCATTTAGTCAATGGCCAACACGTATATGTATTATACATAGGATGAGTGCGATTTGCACAAATTTTTCACTTATGCAGACATTTTTGCATTCGTTGCTTTATTTTGTGTAGATCGAACACATGCGATGCGTGAATCTGGTTTAGCGTGCTGCTTCTATGCCCTCAAACAGTCGCACCGAAATCACAAGATCTCCACGAAAAATGGCCGTCGTTGTAGCTGGACAAATTCATCTTTGAAATCCTTCCTGACCACAACAAATGACCGATTTATCTCATGGCCTGAAGCTGCTGTGGTGCGCCGGATGATCCGCGATGGCTTCCTGCTCTCTTGTGGTTTTGTGGCCGGCTTCAAACTGCTTACGAAGATTTCACTGCGCGAAAGCGTATCATTTTTATTCCCGGATATCCATAGAAGCCGGGGCGGAATCCGAATCAAATTATATATTATTCGAACAACTCTTACAACCTTAAGGTGAAGATGCATCAAAGCCAAATCTCGAATTTTCAAGAGCACAAATCTGGAGAATCAAACTTCCGTTTGAGCTGAAAACATAATCGATTGGTCACCACCAGCTAGTAACCAGTGAGTAGCATTTTCAGCACAAACGGTTGTCTGGTTCTCTAGATTTGTGCTCTAGAAAATTCGAGGTTTGGCTTCGATGCATCTTCACGTTAAAAGCGGCAATGTTCCGGATTTAAAGTTGGGATCAAATAGCTTAAAAGACGGTATGCTGCCATACAGTGAAATTTTTCTTTGCCAATTTTCCACTGGCCGCAAAACCAGGAGATTAGGACCCTCTTCGAAAATTATATAGCTGGAGCACCACAGCAACTTCTCTCTTCTTGATAGTTTTTCCACTTGTTGGGGGTCTTGAAAATAAAACGGGATATATATGTAATTAACATTAAGGTTCCGATGTTCAAATATAGATATTTGAATGGCCAGCACCAGCACCAAGGTAGTTTCCGGGACGGATGTGGGGATTGCAGTCATCACAATTACCAAAAAAGGAACAAGTAGGCATCCAAACCCGAAGATCAACAAAGTAGAGACCAATGTTCAGAATTTACTTAGGTGGCGAAAATCATTGATACGTGCCACTATTTCTTTCTTTTATTTTCCGGCTGACGTCACTGTTTACTCTGCATAAGAATAGCGAAAGAATAAAAGAGAGGACTAGTGTCACGCATCAATGATCTGCCCCACCTTAGTAAATCTTGATCATTGGAGTAAATCCAGAAGCTTGAGTGGAGACCGCAAAGGAACAGCTGATCAAAATTCACCACAACGTGGAGATAAAATCATAGGGGAAAAAGGGGCCTGATAAAAATCGGAGAGAAATAAAATGTAGAGGACCGTGGGGCGAACTGTCGTGCCGCCAGTTTTTCATTGTTTTTCAATACAGCGGGGATTCGCTGGTTGGAACACGACTGCCTTCCATCTAGCGAATCCGACCCTTTAGTTGGAACGACTGACAGTTGGTGAAAATGCTCCAGACTAACGCATCTGGAGCGCAAATCGTCACGAAACGCACATATACATACACATTTGTTCTGTATATGGAGACTTCAATGCGACGGTACTCAGACGTCATAGTCAGTTTGACATCTTCCCTTGACATTTGAGTGCTTTTTAGTTGGCATTCTTTCCAACCAGCGGACATCCAACCATCGAGTCATTCCATGTAGCGGACCCCCAACGAGCGAATCCCCACTGTAGTTAGAGGCTTCAAACGATATGGGTTCCTTAGGGAAGTTTGTTCAGTAAATTGAAAGAAAGCTCATGAGCAAATAAAATTTTTTGACGGAAATGGTCTATTTACTTATATACGACGAAACAAGTATCACATGCTTGGCTTACAATCAAAACCTATTCCCGTTCAAGATACTATTTCGATTGACACGTTGAAAATCAGGAAATATCGGACATTTCTGATGTACGTTTGCAAGCTACCAACGAAGATGACCATGGACCTGAAGCTAATCAACAAAAATCTGAAACTATACCTTCAATTACTCCAGAGGTACGAATCCGTCCAAAGCGAACAATTAGAATGCCGTCAAAATTCGAACCGTACTGGGTACTCCGGATATAAGAAGGAAGAGATGTTATCACAAGCAATCCAGTGGTAGCATCGTAGTAGTCCATGACAGCCAAATCTGAGTTGGCATTCTGACAAGTTACTTCGCAAAGAGTGATTCCGTTACCAGCTCTTGTACAGCACAGTCGCAATAGGGTCCTAAAGCCCTGTCCTAATTTTAGTACCAAACGATTAAGTTTAGACCAGAATCACATGTTTACTCAATTTTTGAATGATTTTCGTTAGTTTACGGCCCAAAGACTTTTTTTCAGATTTGTCAGATTTTGTCACATCCTTTGGTTTAAACTCAAATTCTGGGTGTATTTTGTTTTCCGTGTCCCTTCCGAAATGTCAAATAGGAACAACCCCAGTGTTAAAAAGATGAGCTCCTGTGGCGTTTTTGCCGACTCAGTGAATGTCAAACATGACCTTAAGTGTCAAGGTTCAAAGTTGAACCTATTTTTAAAATTTAATTTTAAATGTGATAAAACCGTTATTTGAACAGGAAAAATTGCTAAGGTGGTTGCAAGAACATACTCTTTTGTCTTATTAAATAAAAACAAGATTTCATCAACAATTTTAGGACCCTATTAGCTCCAATAAAGATTATTTTAGAACAGGGGTTTCCAGCCATTTTGGCTCGTGGAGCACTTTTTGATAATAAATCTTTCCGCGGAGCACCTGTTCTTCATCTTCGTTCGAAACCCGATTTTTACACGCCTCAATCGACCCAGTAATTCCTACTAAAACTGTGAAGTGCGATTTACAGTCAGTGACAAAAGTTAGTAGCGTAATCTGGGGTAACATTGATCATTTTTTTTTGAATATTTCTTAAATATTTGGTTTGAAAATGCAAATGTTGCAAATTTTATATTTTTAAAACAAGTACTGTTACCCATAGCTCGTGACTATATACTGTATTTAGTTTTTTGAATGATTTAAGCATGTATGAAAAATGTTTTGTGAGAATTTTCGATTCAGTCGATATGGGGTAACATTGATCCCCTATGTAAATAAGGTTCGGTAATACCGGGCACCCCCGTTGGTTTGACCACATATAATCTGAACACTTTTTAATTTGTACCCCGTTAATTTGCACATCGTTCAGATTAAAAATGGTTCAAACGTCATTTACCTCGTGGAACGGAGTAAAGTGAAAAGTAACGCTGTGGAACGGAACGCAGAATCAAGACAAAACAGCAAAAGAGGTAACCAGAAACGCGTTTCTAGGGTGACTAGATGTTCAAATTAAAAATGAACCCCGATGGTTTGCATGAGGTACCGTTCAAATTAACGGGGGTGTACGGTATTGAAAATGTCGTTACTTACTTAAACCATAGCCCCTGAAGCCGAAGACCGAATATGAAAGCTTGCAAGTCATTTCATTTTTGAGTCATTTCAAAATTAAAAACACCTCGAACCACGAAATACGCCTAAAGGTAGGCAATTTCCTAAGGGAATTGTACATTCTTAACAGTAATTCGATAATGTTGTCTAATTGAGCATACTTATGAAAGTTTTGACAACGGAATCGTTTTTGGCGATGCCATTTTCAAAGAGAACCGCATTTTTATTGTTAATATCGTTTGCAGAACTTATGTGAGACATGAAACTTCGGAATTGTCATCCTTGACCATTGAAATCATTGTTTCGAAAAGTTGACAAATTTACGCATAAGGTAAAGCCAATTATTGCAAAAATCTTCACTTTTATTAGCTTATGAATATGTGAAAGAGAAGCACCATCCATGATTTGAAAATGTTCCATCAATAAATGATGATACGAACTTTTTACTAGATGAGTCATTCCGATCAATGTTACCCCGCTGATCAATGATACCCCGGATTATGGTAATTATATGTTTTTTTAATACAAAATGCCCAAGTTTGGGGCTCTGTATCTCAATTTCTGGTAGTCCGTATTGACTAGAATGTAGTGCTACAAACTACAAATAACCTGACATTTTGTTAATTCATTACAATGTAGTCATTTTCAAATGAGTGATCAGAGAGTTGTTTGAAGTAAGTAACCGAGGTTTTTTTTTATTTTACTCACAAACGCTATTTTGTGGGTAGCTGGTGTTCTAAATCTGCATAACTTTTAAAAGTGAATGACTTCGTCGGACAAACCAATCGCTCACAACTAACCGTTTCTTGTCAATTTAATTTAAAAAATCGCTTAATTACTTATTTTGTCTTCTTACAACCCTCTCAAACTCATTAAAAAATGACTGCATTGTGATGATTTCACTGCAGACAATAGTTCAGGTTACCGTAAATTCGAGTTAAATTGATCACCGTGTCACAAGATTTTATTTCATATGAGTACGAAAATCAATACAACCTATAGTGAATGAACGTTGTTTGTCTTAACTATGGTCGAATAGTAAGTTGTAAAGTTTTTTATGTTAAAGATAATTTATTTCAATGAAATTAAAGTAAAATTCCATAATCGTTTTCGGTGTGGCATTGCCAGATATCTACACTCAAAATAATCCAAACGTCATTGCTACGTGAAAAATCACGTAGACCATTCGAAATTCATTTTACCTCCACTTCACCTGACTAAGGTAATTACTACCAAACCATAGATAAAGAAGAAATGAAGCTCTGGTTATTTTCACTGCGGTTAACCTATCGGACTTACGTGAAAATTAGGTACACGGCTAAATTCATCCCGTTCGTGTTCATTTCTCGATTCATTAAAGATGGCGTCAGTTGTAAATAAACATCGAAAGGAAGTTGATGATCTGAAATACTTTTATTTGTACCATTGTGAAAATTCGGCGTGAGTAAACATTTATTTTGTGCAATTATAAGCTTCAGCTTCATCTCTTTTCGAAACAGGACTATGAGGCAGAAGGACAGACGATGGTCATATACTTCAATATCCAGCTGTGCTCTAGGTTCTTGGTTCCTAGCCATCTAGGCACCTTGATTTAAAATGTAGTGTTTACCGATAATTCAATAAAAGTTGGAATTCACAGAAAATTTTTGTTTTGTTCCATTTGAAAATAATGGTTTTTTAGAATAAAGCGCAAATCTAAATCTACTGTACCTATACCAAATTCTATTAAAATTCACTGTAATCACTCTGTAGGTTTCATCAATTCACATGGTAAGAAGAGTGGGAAATTCACGTAGCTATTACGTAGTTCTCCCGGTGTAGTGAAACAAGTTCATTAATTCATTAGTTCATTCCTCGTCACCTACGATTCCCATAAGAGCTACGTGAAAAGTGCGATGGAAAAAAACCACGTATGTTTCCACGTAACAATGACGTTTGGATTATTTTGAGTGTATAAACTTCTAGTTTTAAACAACGATTTGGACATGGTGTCAACCTGACAGTTTGTAAGGAGAATTGAAATATATCACAAAAACAGATTTTATCATCGAAATTCGTACCAGTTTAATAATTTTGTTGGAATAATTGTTTTTTTTTTAGATATCAGAAGATTCCTTTGTAAATTGCCTACATTTAGGCGTTTTCTGTAGTATTCTTGTAATTATTTCCATAAATCTTAAATTGTTAAGAATTTAGCAAGCATGTTTGGATTCAGGGAATTTTAATAAAGTAAGTAAAGTGTTCTCAAAACAAATAATACTCACCAATTTTTGACAATTGATCCTTGGATTTTCATTTAAGAGATGATTTTCAGCACTAAAAACATATATGTACGACAGTTTCGGTATATAAGCCAATGAGGACCACCGTCGTACTTGTTTCGCTACAATAATTTGTTTGGCATTGGTAATATTGTAAAAACAGACAAGGAAAACAGTGAAAAGTGATCAATTTCACCAGAAATTACGGAATTTGTGAATCGTCATCCAAATTTCAACCAATTCGGAATACCAGAAGCTGAGATACAGAACCCCAAACCAGCTTAATATAAAAAAACTTGTTTGATTGACTGTATATTGGTCAATCTTTAATTAATTTTTATTTTAATTCAATATCCTACTCCTAATCCCGAAAACAAATGTTCAATTTGTTTGAGCATGCTTTTTTATTCCGGAATTAAACTGAGACAATTAGGCATTTAAGGGGTACACAAATTATGTCATGCATCAGAAAGTCAGATACTGTATGACAAGCCATACAAAAATTGTGACTAGGGGGAAGCGGATAAAAAAGTTGTTTACCATTTCAAAATAAAACTATCCCTATTTTTTGGTTAAATATTTAAAAATTCGTGTCTTGTGGCAGAATTGTTTTGGTTACGAAATTTTAAGCTCGAACAACAGAGTGAGTTTCTGACGCGATTTTTTTACTTTTTAAGTCTCCATTGATGATCAAAACTCAACACATAAGGAATATTGATTAATCCCGTGAGATAATCCTAACAGCACAGACAAACAGACGTAACACTTAGAACAAATCTCGATCCAAATCATAGTCACGAGGACATGTACGCCCAATGCTAGAATTAGTGTATTTGGCCGACGGGTTATCAATCCAAGTGGAGCAGTAATTGCAACCGGCATCCATGATGTTCGCAAGGGTCTATTCAAGTTCGATGAAGATAAGAGCGCTGGAATGTCCTTAACATGTGTATCATCAAGCATGCAGCTGTGGCATCGAAGGATGGGCCATCTCAACATTTCCAGTTTGAAGCAGCTTAAAGCTGGTTTAGCGTCTGGTGTTATGTTTGAAGAAACTGAAATTGAAAATTGCGTCGTATGTGCCATGGGAAAACAAACTCGCTTGCCGTTTCCGAAGAAAGGACACAGGGCGGATGAAGTTTTGGAGATTGTTCATTCTGATATCTGTGGACCCATGGAGGAAAAATCACTCGATGGAAGTGTTGGAGTGAGCAATGATTGTGCCTCGTATGCAAAGCGGCAACACTGAATGTGTAGAATTTGGAGAATGAGGCTGCGACGCATGCGCCAGTAGGGCAGGCGGCGAGCGCGCCAAATGTGAGCGAAGAAAGGGAGAATGGAAAGTTTTACCATTCATCCGTAATGTGATGTTCGATCCGTTCAGACGTGTTTATTAAAGCTTTCTCGTTGCGTACAGTAGTTTATTAGTTGTGTTTCTTTCTTACCGAAATCCTGGTTCCGTGTTCCGCTTCGGTGACCCTGTTCTGCGTTGTGGTGTGTCCACCTCTGCCCAACAGGTTATGGACCCAGCAGTGCCGAAGGGAAGGTTCCGGATTGCGTAGGAAAAAGGTTCCGAGAGAGCGAAAGTGATCACGCCGTGTGTGAGTGTGTGTGAGTTGTTTTCTCCGCAGTGGTGATTTTGTGTGGACAAAATGGCGGATGTGAACAAGTTTGCGTTTGCCAGGTTGAGCAACCACAACTGGCAAATATGGAAGTTCCGGATGGAGATGCTCCTGACGAGAGAGGAGCTGTGGTATGTGGTCGGTGATGCAAGGCCGGCTGTAGTGACCGATCAGTGGACGAAGGACGATAGGAAAGCTCGTGCCACTATCGGACTGTGCATAGACGACAATCAGTTCGGTTTGGTGAAACAAGCGGACAGTGCGAAAGCTTTCTGGGATGGTTTGAAAGCTTATCACGAGAAGAACACGGTGACCTCGCGTGTGTCGTTGTTGAAGAAACTGTGTTCGTTGAATCTCGCGGAAGAAGGTGACCTTGAGAGTCATCTGGTGGTGTTGGACGATTTGTTCGACCGTTTGACGAATGCAGGCCAACAGCTGGAGGAATCGCTGCGGATTGCGATGATCCTGCGTAGCTTGCCCGATTCGTACGGTGGTTTGGTCACGGCGTTGGAGAGTCGTGCCGATGCGGACATCACGATGCAGCTTGTGAAGTCAAAGCTGATCGATGAGTTCGAACGTCGGAGGGAGCGTTCCGGCGAAATGCAATGTGAGACGAAAGCGATGAAAAGTGTGGTAGTGCGAAACGAAGTGCAAAGCGTGGGTGGACTCGGCAATAGAGCGCCAGTGAGAAGATGCTACTTTTGCGATAAGCCCGGTCATTTGCGTCGCAACTGTCGTTCGTTTTTGCTAGCGAAGCAGGAGCTAGAACGTGAGTGCGAAAAGAAGAAGAAGCAGGACGACAGAGTGCGTGTGAATCAAAATGCGAAACAAGCGAAAGACGAAAATGGTGGTGCCAGTGTGTGCTTCATGGCGGGAGTGGATCAGCAAAAGTGCTGGTATATAGATAGTGGAGCAAGTCGGCACATGACGAGCGATAGAAACTTCTTCAAATCGCTGAAAGTACGAAAAGGCCCAAGTGTAGTGTTAGCGAACGGTAAAGTGGTTACCGCCGCTGGTTGTGGCGAAGGAGTTGTATATGGTGTAAACGGAAACGGAAGTAGAGTTGAGGTGAAGCTTACCAACGTCTTGTATGTTCCGTCGTTGGCGAGTGGACTTGTGTCAGTGGACAAATTGACGTCAAAGGATTTCTCGGTAAAGTTCAAGAAAGATGGTTGCGATATTTGCGATGCATCTGGTAAGAAAGTGGTAATTGGTGAAAAGTCGGGGTCATTGTATCGGCTGAAGTTGGCGAAGGTTGAGAAGAAAGTAGAGGGCCAGCAGCCGATAATTGGCGAGAAGAAGACGACGAAGCTAAGAAGTTCACCAGTCAGTGTGGTGAGCTGGTATTCGGAGATGGAGCCGAATAGAGCAGAAGAAGATGAAGAATACTTCGATGCGGACACTTCAAGCGAGGAAGTGGAGCCGCTGCAAGTGGCGGAGCCCCACAGTGGAAACTCGGATACGGATGCTGATAACTGGTGGAAAGTTAGACGATCCCGGAGGAGCAATCGTGGAGTCCGACCCGGCCGGTTGGTAGATTACGTTGTCGATGCTTGAAGCAGGAGGAGTTTGACCCAGCATGGAAGGCAGAGATAAGAAGGACGAGTACGAGGACAACATTGAGGAGGAGTGTTGGAGTGAGCAATGATTGTGCCTCGTATGCAAAGCGGCAACACTGAATGTGTAGAATTTGGAGAATGAGGCTGCGACGCATGCGCCAGTAGGGCAGGCGGCGAGCGCGCCAAATGTGAGCGAAGAAAGGGAGAATGGAAAGTTTTACCATTCATCCGTAATGTGATGTTCGATCCGTTCAGACGTGTTTATTAAAGCTTTCTCGTTGCGTACAGTAGTTTATTAGTTGTGTTTCTTTCCTACCGAAATCCTGGTTCCGTGTTCCGCTTCGGTGACCCTGTTCTGCGTTGTGGTGTGTCCACCTCTGCCCAACAGGAAGTCGTTATTATCTATCCTTCACTGATGATAAGACAAGACGAATTTTCACGTATTTTTTGGAACGAAAAAGTGAAGACGAAGTCATGCGAGCATTCAACCAATTCAGGAGTTTTGCTGAAAATCAAACTGGACGAAGGCTGAAAACGTTAACAACTGATAATGGTAAGGAATTCACAAACAAAGCTTTCCAGAACCTTTTGAAGAAGCGTGGCATACGACATCAGACATCAGCTGACTACAATCCAGAACAGAATGGTATGGCTGAGCGCGTTAATCGTACAATTGTGGAGCGAGCGCGCTGCATGTTATTTGAAGCAAAGTTACCGAAAGCTTTTTGGGCAGAAGCAGTAGCAGCGGCTACATATTTGGTAAATCGTTCTCTAACGAAGGGGCACAAGCAAACACCAGAAGAAGCGTGGTCTGGACGAAAACCAGATTTGTCCCGAGTACGTGTGTTTGGATCAAAAGTCATGGTTCACGTTCCTAAGCAAAAGAGAAAGAAATGGGATGCCAAATCAAAAGAAGCTATTTTCGTAGGATATGAGGAAGAAACAAAAGCCTATCGTCTATTCGGGACTACGGAGCTGCTGATGTTTTCTTCGGTTTTCTGTGAGAAAAACAAGGAGAGATATATTTTTTGCTTTTTTTTCACGCACACGATGACAGTTCCTTACGAGGTTTTCCATAAGTGCGAGTGCTTTGTAAATCTCTTTTTGCTTCGAAGTCGCGAATACGATTCCGTTAAGAAGACCATATTCAAGAGTCGAGATGTTCTTTTTATCAATGAGTCAATAGAACGAGGTTAAGAAAAAGGCAACAATCTATCAAAACGATCAAGAAATCACAATTTTGTTAGCCTAGATTTTTTAGAAGATATTCCTGTTACTAATTCGAATAATGAACAGCCACTCAATACTGGAGAAGAGAGATTGCAAGTTTCCCATAATGGCGTGATTCCAGACGAACCCGATGATGACGACGAACTGCAAGAATCTGAGGATTCGCAGTATTTTTCGCAAACAGAAAGCAGTAATGAAGATAGTTCAGACGATTCAAATGACGTGACAATAATGGCGCTCCCTCCACGAACAACTTCAAACCCACCGTTGTCACCGGTGTTGAAGCGCAGTGGACGGGAGCGCGCATTCCCTGGCAAGTATAACGATTATTATCTTCCAAACAAAAGTTTGCCGTCGTACCCAATTACAGATATATCCCGAGAATCAACCAGTCGTGAGCATCAACAACAGCAGACGAATAAGGAACCACCACCAATCCATGGTTTGAAGGCAGTACGGAACATCAAAGATCCTCGAACTCCAACAGAAGCATTGAACAGTGATGATGCGGAGCTGTGTAGAGCTGCCATGGATGAGGAGTTTCAAGCGCTACTAAAGAATAATACGTGGGATTTAGTTGATTTACCAACCGGTGCGAAAACGATTGGATGCAAGTGGTTATTCAAGACCAAGGTCGATGAAAAAGGGAACGTCGTCCGATACAAAGCAAGGATTGTCACACAAGGTTTTACTCAAAAGTACGGAGTGGATTATGATGAAGTATCCGCTCCAAACAAGTTACGTTCCGCATGTTGCTGAGTATTGCTAGCCATAGAAATATGTATGTGAAGCACGTAGATGTTAAAACAGCTTATCGTAATGGACAACTGGAGGAAACTATATATATGCGGCAACCTGAAGAATACAGCACTGGATCCGAGCGCAAAGTTTGTCGATTAAGGAGGAGTTTATATGGATTGAAACAATCGGCGAGGGTCTGGAACAGAAAAGTTGATTCAGTATTCAAGACGTTAGGTTTCAAATAGTGTCGAACTGATCAATGTTTGTACAAGCGCAAGACTACAGGAGGAGAGACAGAATTTATTCTGATTTACGTTGATGACATGATTATTATTACAGCAACTGAAGAGGAATTTGTGTCGATCTACAACAAGCTTGAGAAGAACTTTGCCTTTACAAATCTAGGAGACGTACGAAGTTTTCTGGGAATTGAGGTAGAGAAAGACAATGAAGGGTACAAACTCAATCAGCAAGCATACATTCGCAAGTTAACCGAAAGATTCAATTTGCAAAATGCGAAGCCGTCCAAAGTTCCGATGGACACAAGCTATTTACAGGAGAAGGAGGACAGAGAACCGTTATCTAGCAATTCGCAATATCTTAGCCTTATCGGAGGTCTCCTGTATATAGCAGTACAAACCAGACCGGATATATCCTTAAGCGTTTCGTTACTGGCTCAGAAATCAAGTTCACCGAGTCAACAGGATTGGAATGAAGCAAAGAAGGTATTACCACTATTTGAATGCTAATTCTATTCTGTTAAAGTTTGTCGAACACGCTAACAAGATTAAATTGAGTTTTAACATTTTAAAATTTGGATCAAATTTGTACTCCGCAGTACCCAGAAATTACAGTTTTCTCAATATACATGGTATATAAAACATGCATTGGTATTATTTTTTCAGACCCTAGTCAACGGGAATAAAACATAATACATTTATGAATTCATTGACCATGAACAGATTACATGTTGCTAAAGGCAATAAATTACAATAAATGCCCAAAGATCGAGCACCGCATCGCAACCTGATGATTGTTAAGGCGACACGGGAGACCGTGTTATTTTCCCTATATTTTGTCTCACTCTAACAATTATCATCGAAACTTTGTGGAAGCAAATCTCCAGTTTTAGTGAACCGATGAAGCTGAAAATGTATTGGGTTGTGCACTACATATATAGAATCATAGTGATACATTTTTCGCATCGATATATGGAGTTGTTCTTGGGATTTGCATTTTCAAACGGATAGAGTGATTATGATGACGTCCCGTGCGGCCTTAAATCATGCATGTCACATGTACCGGAAATGAATGAATTGAACAAGTTAGCATTGCTTTTTCTTTCCGAGTGATGATTGTTTTGATCGCATTTCACTGATCATTTAGAACGATTTAAAAACAATCATCATCATCGACTGAGGAAAGGCAGTGCTAACGTGTTTATTTTTTGTATTCATTGAAGCTCACGGTGGTGCTCTTGGCTTACCCACAGTGGATTTACAAATGTGCTTCATAATTACCTATTTTTTACTATTTATTTTCGTAAGATAAATGGTTGCTTTGAACGGGATTGACATTTAGATATGCATTGTCATCATGTCTGGAAATTTAAAATCCGAAATTTTCATGCAAGCATGCTGTTCAGTAAAAACAATTCCCGAAAAAAGAGATTTTCAAGAACCTCGAGATACAAACTTCAACCAAACTATGTTTAAACTTGCTCCAATCATAAAACTGTGTTCGGCAAAAGTTCGTAGAATTGGATAAACTATTATGTAGAAGTATTTCAGATAAATTTTAATGTTTCGTTCGGTAGTTATGATTTTTTAAAGCTTGAAAATAGCCCAAAAACACATAATTGATTTGAAGCACAACTAAATTTACTCTAAATTGAGTGAAATTTTGGCCAGAAGTTCATTTCGCAATGAAAAATCAAAGTATTGGTTGACTGGGGAGTTTCCAGACATTTTTGAAAATATGAATAGGTCTACTATGCATGTACGTTGATGCTGACTACGCAGGAGATTGCAGAGACAGAAAGTCAAATTCCGGGTACCTAATCAAATATGGAGGAGGAGTTTGGGGTTCGAGCAAACAGACAAGCGTAGCTTTGAGTTCAACAGAAGCTGAATTTATTTCCCTTGCTGAAGGATGCCAAGAATTAATTTGGACTAAGCGACTGTTGGAAGAAATTGTTGAAGAAGATATTGGACCAATCACCGTATTTGAAGATAATCAAAGTTGTATAAAACTCGTTTAAGGTGACCGAATCGAACGCAGGAGCAAACACATTTGGGTTTATTCTACCAGTGTTGATAGACTCACACTCAAATCTCAATAAATACGCTCTCCCGTGAGAGCAAACTCATTAAAGATCTGCTTCGCAATTCTCACGCTTGAGATTTTGATGCAAAATCAACTCAATCAACTCAAACCGTAAAAAATGATTCAGTCGCAAAACCCGGCAAAACTCGTGAAACCCGAATGTTGTTGTTTACGTTAGAAAGGATTACTATAATTTTACCAGACTAACAAGAAATTATTGCCGTGTGTGAGTAAACTGTGGAAATACGAGACAATGAGTTAAAAAGGTGAGCCAACTCATCCATGATTTTTTGACTGCTGAGTTGCGTGATTGACAGCTCACGCATGAAAAATCTCAAGCGTGAGTTGTGAGAAATTGAGTTTTTCACAACACTGT
This sequence comes from Aedes aegypti, assembly GCF_002204515.2. Lineage (NCBI taxonomy): Eukaryota > Metazoa > Arthropoda > Insecta > Diptera > Culicidae > Aedes > Aedes aegypti. Next base: position 93,732,952 of record NC_035109.1, on the reverse strand, counting down.
ATTCTACGAGTCACCTCGCTATACGACGCCGACAATTGTCAATCACGCCAGTCGTAGAATAAGCCCAATTGATGTACGATATTTCTTTGTGAGAGATGTGCAACAAAAAGAAGTCATCAAAATGAAATATTGTCCAACCGAAACAATGCTGGCAGATATTCTTACAAAGCCTCTGCAACGTGTACGTTTGGAGCAAATACGAAAGATGATCGGAATACTACCAGATCCAATCGAGGAGGAGTGTTAGCAGTAGGCGTTTGGACCTGAGTTTAATAATAGTAACCCTAGATAATAAATGAAAAAATAAATCTTGTCATTCACTCTTCAACTCTCAAACCAAACAGTAGTTCTTTCTACGACAATATACTAAGAAAATATACTCGACTACACTTTAACGTAATGAAGAACTTCAACAATCCAAAAGAGTATTCAAATTTAGTTTGAAATGTTGTATGCTTGAATTTGGTGTGAATTTGTGTCAATTTTAGACATTCAATACTTTTCCATTTTTCCAAACATTTAAGATTGTCGAATAATAGATGACACCTATGACCTTTATTATTGATATAATGCACAAAGTTCACATATCCTTTAATAGTTTTTTGCCGACTTGAAGTGAAAACAGTGCCATGTACGAATATGAGTTTGAGTCACTGTACTTTCAACGGGACCATTTGAGAGCAACCCACGCATTTTACGCGACAATGCGTGATCGTCGCGACAAATGCGACGCAATAAACCACACAGCAAACAGCCTTGTTTTACCAGCGCAGATCCAGACAACATCCCAAAAGAAGAGAAACGAGTTCGATCTTCATCGATCGTAAATCAGGCTACGCAAGGTGGTCATCAATGACCATACGACACACTATGCAATTGAGGCTTCCTTCAGGAAGTGTTTGTTGAACTCAAATTTATTCGCGTTCGTTTCGCAGCTGAAGATCGGGGACGTTCTCATCAAGATCGACCAGTTCCGAACTGGTTTGCTGCAGCATTTCCGGGTGCCGCTGGAGCAATTGATTTGCGTGGGCCATATTGGCCAGGATGCACTGGAGATTCCAGTCCTTCCGAAGCAGGGCGTCACCCAGCTCGAAATGTCCATGGCGAATGCACCGAATGCCGACGCAATGTGCGACGGATTTTAGATTTAGGCCGATCTCATGAACCAGGTTCCCTATGTAGGCTTCCGTTTCGTTGATGGCGTGCATTTCTGAAAGAAGAAAACATGTGATCACAGTCAAAATAATGTGCAATAAAGTGTCCCAAAGTTTCACTTAGTCTGAAAACTAATTTTGTCAAATTAATTAACTCATTACGCGTGGTAAAGATGGACAAATTATGGGTAAAATTATGAAAAAAATCCACGTGCTCGGCTGGTTTTTTTTTTCATAATTTACCACGCGTAATGAATTAATTAATTTAATAATCATGCGGATTGGATTACCGAACAGCTCAATATAAGCGTCAATTGAATTTTGTCAATTCTATGTCAAAAAACTTTTTGGATCGAAAGATGCGCCTTGATATACCAAGAAAAAGGAGAAAAAACTATTTTTTTAAAACATTTAGATAGACATACACTCCCGTGCATAAGTTTGGGTTCACCCCCTAAAAAACATGCGAAAGTGTTCTGTCCCTATCTCTGTGATTACACGTCCAATTGAAACTCTAAGTCGCATTCGAAAGGCAAAGAATTATTCTTACTTCGTATGTATTTTTACAAAAACATTCTGTGAACTTTGTATACTAAATTTTTACTTAAAGTTGTGACATTTTTGACTGAAAAATCATATTTAATTTCTTCAGGATTGGGTCGACCAAAATTTTAAATCAAAGTGTCATTAGAATCGTAAACTTATAGTCTTTGAAGAGACGCCACGAAATTTTGGCGGAAAAATTTGAAAAGTATTCAAAATCAATGAAACAGTCAGTCAAGTCATCGTGCAAAAGTTTGGGTTCACCCCTCAGTATGGTGTATCGTGCAAAAGTTTGGGTTCACCTGAACTTACTTAAATCTGTGAAATCTCAAACCAATCATGTACGCGCCATTATTTGCGCTCAATAAAGCTTTAAACTATTTAAATCGGTTGAAAAATGGCAAGGATATTGACAAAAATGATGTGCGTGCAGCTCAGGTGAATCCAAACTTTTGCACGATTTGCATCATACTGAGGGGTGAACCCAAACTTTTGCACGATGGCTTGACTGACTGTTTCATTGATTTTGAATACTTTCCATATTTTCCACCAAAATTTCGTGGGATCTCTTCAAAGAATATAAGATTACGATTCTAATGACATTTTGATTTAAAATTTTGGTCGCCCCAATGCTGAGGAAATTAAATATGATTTTACAGTGTGTATTTTGAAAAATGTCAAAACTTTAAGTAAAAAATTAGTATACAAAATTCAAAAAATGTTTTTGTAAAAATACATACGAAGTAAGAATAACTCTTTGCCTTTCGAATGCGGCTTAAAGAGTTTCAATTGGACGTTTAATCACAGAGATATGGACAGAACACTTTTGTATGTTTTTGAGGGGGTGAACCCAAACTTTTGCACGGGAGTGTATGGTGTCTGCGACAAAGTTGTGTGAGCGATTTGAAACAACTTTGACATAATATTTGTATCTATCATAATTTTTGAGATATATGCCGTTGTAGGTTGTATATTTTTCATCATAACTTTTTTCCAAGATTTCCAACATTTTTTGAGTTTTCTACAAAGTTGTTTGCCATGCAAGTTCTTTTATAGATGTTATATTTTCTAAAAAGATATTAGAAATATTAAAACACGTATTTTTGCTGTATATCACAACTCTTCTCCTTCTTGGCATTTCGTTCCGACTGGGACAAAGCCAGCTTTTCAGCTTAAGGTTCCTATGAGCACTTCCACAGTTATTAACTGAGAGCTTTCATTGTCAACGTTGCCATTAACAGATTCGTATATCGTGTGGCAGGTACGATAATGCTCTATGCCCAATGAAGTCAAGAAAATTTCCATTACGAAAAGATCCTGGACCGACCGGGAATATAATCCAGACACCTTCAGCATGGTTTTGCTGTGTAGCCGCGGACTTAAACCACTTGGCTAAGAAAACCGCAGTTTAATGATTCTTACCGAGGGTGAAGAAAGGTCTCCTAAACTCCACCAACCGGATTCCGTAAATCATCGGTTGAGACTTGTCTGCCGGCCGGATCGTGCCCTTCACAGCCAAATCGTAAGCGGCCTGTGATTGCATATCCACTCCACAGAGTTCGAACATCTTCTTCTGATGGGACGCCTGCAGCGAGGCCAACAATCGGTTGATTTTTTCACTTCCGATGTGCTTCACCGTTGCCTTGCCGATGACTCGCGAATCACCGAAATGTGTCTCGGTGGCTTTGCCTAGGAAGCCGGTCACACGATACACCCGCAGCGGACGGTTCTGCTGTATCCGGTAGGCCATCGATAGGCCCTTGTTTATTCCTACCACTGGAATTAGAATTGAAAATAGCAAGAGCGAGGCTACATTTATATTTTTTTTCTAAAGACGAATGAATGAAATTATTATTATCATATTTTTATAGATACCCACCCAGAACTCCACTCGTCAGTCGACCGTGGTTTGCGCTCATCCGCATTCGTATGTCCTCTGTTTGGTAGCGAGGTCCCACAACCAGGACATTATCGGACAGGTCCTCCGTTTTGTGAACGAGGAACTTCGAATCCAAACCCCTTTCGATGGCTACCCGCTGCAGTGGGGGACGCACCTTCAGCTGGTTGAGATCTGTTGGAAAGAAATGAATTTACAATCTATTCTATTTCATTTGAATATGGGTTTAATACGTACCTCTGCATAGATTCCCGATGATTGTGTGGCGCACTTGTTGGACCGTAAGACCTGCTGGTTTGTATACATTGATTACCCCGTTCAAATAGTTCCAAACGGTAGGGGCATCCTTGATCTTTACTAGCGACATATTTGGGAATACTTTTGATTACAGATTACTAAACTAGCCTTTTGCCCTCGGTGATGATGTTAAACATGAATAAAAAGCAACAAATCACGTACTTTTATGGAAAATTAGAATTATTATAACAAACTAATCATAGATTTGTGTTACGCAAACTTTTATCCGCACTGCGATTGTTATTCGAAACTTCACATTAATCTTGATTTTGTTGTCACCCGTGGTTTCTTCACCTTTCTTTGTGCTTTATTTTCACAACACATGCACGTGTTTCGTTAAGTTTCAAAGTATTGGACGATCTTTGCTCACACAATTCACGGCTTTTACCGAGCGCTAACGCTATAAGTAGGTACAAGGAGAAAACTGAAAATCTAGCTAAGGGCCCATTCACACAATTTCATAACGCTGAAGGGGGTGGGTGGGTGTTCTCGTGCTGTTACGTCTCATACAAAATTGGTAAATTTTCATACAAAAAGCGTTACGAGGGAGTGGGTGGGTGTCGAAAATGGCCATTTTTAGCGTTATGAAATTTGTGAATAAACCCTAAATAGGGTTTGCTTACAAATTTCATAACGCTAAAAATGGCATTTTTCGACACCCACCCACCCCTTCGTAACGCTTTTTGTATGAACGTTTTACTAATTTTGTATGAACTCTCGCATGATTTATGATCTCGACCTAAAGCCATTGGTGACCATGCGTGTAGCTCGTTGTTTCTGCACATTTAAATGGAGTTACACGTTATTCAACAACGGTATGGCGAAGAAAGGATCATTCTCTACACACCAGTGATGTTGATTTGGATGCTGATCCATTCATTTGCTCAGAACCAACGAGCTACACACGTGGTTACCAATGGCTTTTTGGGCGTTATCCCAGATTATGCGAGAACTGTAACATGACGAGGACACCCACCCACCCCCTGCAGCGTTATGAAATTTACGAACAAAGCTCGCCTAACAATCATCTCTCACGAGGGCTGGCCCAAACAGCACAGGTTGAAAACGCAGGCCAAGCTAGGCAGCAAACACTGATGCTTTTGAACACACAACCACAGACAAACAGACGTAACACTCTAAACATTTTCATCGTACAGCAGAATAGCACCCAATTCTAATATTTTGTAGTTTGCCGACGGGCCACTTGTGGCGCTCGCCTCACTTTTGTTCGAGTTTGACGTTTGCTCACTACCGCCACCTTGATCACGGTTGGCCAAATGAAGTGTTTTTAGCATTGGGCGTAATTGTTCACATGACTATGTTTCGAATTGATAATTGTTCTAGCTGTTACGTCTGTTTGTCTGTGGTTTCTTGCTCGCTAGCGCCGCCTGGTGGCAAAATCTCGAAACTCATAGCTTTAATAATGATAGTCCTTGAGCTACTGAACAACTTTGCCGAAGACGCCATCTTTCTAAGTGGTCAGGATCCTGAGATAACCGCAAAACAAAATTTCGATGCTCACTAGCACCGCTTAGTGGCAAAATTATGAATCTCATGGCTTTTATAATGAAAGTCCTTGAGCTACTGAACAACTTTGCCGAAAAAGCCATCTTTCTAAGTGGCCAGGATCCTAAGATATACGCAAAACAAATGTTGTATGCTCACTAGCGCCGCCTGGTGGCAAAATTTTGAATCTCATAGCTTTACAATGATAGCACTTGAGCTACTGTACAACCAAAGACAAATTAAAGACCTCCATGTCCCTTGCAGTTGCCCAAAATTTCATGGCTCATAAGGTAATCTAGAATGCCGTGAAAAGTGTACTGCGATCTGCTATGAGTTTCGAGATTTTGCCACCAAGCGGCGCTAGTGAGCATGAAACTTTGTTTTGCGGTTATCTTAGGATCCTGGCCACATAGAAAGATAGCGTCTTCGGCAAAGTGGTTCAGTAGCTCAAGGACTATCATTATAAAAGCTATAAGATTCATAATTTTGCCACCAGGCGGCGCTGGTGAGCATAGAACATTTGTTTTGCGGTTATCTTAGGATCCTGGCCACGTAGAAAGATGGCGTTTTCGGCAAAGTTGTTCAGTAGCTCAAGGACTATTATTATTAAAGCTATGAGATTCAAAATTTAGCCACCAGGCGGCGCTAGTGAGCATGAAACTTTTGCTAAGCTGTTATCTTAGGATCCTGGACACATAGAAAGATGGCGTCTTCGGCAGAGTAGTTCCAGGTCCGTCACACTCGCGCTCAGATTGGGTACCACTTCTAGTACTGCATTTGGTCCCTCGGTAGTGCAAAAGGTACCCAAGTTTGACACATCGCAGTACACTTTTCACGGCATTCTAGATTACCCCGCATAGAAAAATCTAATTTGCCGTATTGTCAAAACTATAAACTTCTTCCAACTGAAAATGTTAATATATCGCAAACTGTTGTCATTTTGTTAAACAATACGTAACGAAAATCAGTATACAATTAAGAACAGCTTAATTAATCCATTTCAAATTGTGACAATATATTAAACTACTCATATACTGTTGAACAATATGGGGATGTAAATCTGTTGGAAATGGCGGAAACATTTACCGCCCTTTTGTCAAATTGTTTTCGCATTTATTCGGAGAACCACACTTACACACCTGCATTTTACTATTTAATACCAATACTTAACAGTTTGGCAAACTGTTACACAAATTGGTATTTGTAATAATTTGTCTCAGTTTTGGTAGCACGCTTAAATATTGTTATAGAGGATATATGGCTTTAACAAAATCATGAATTCAACATTATTTTATGCGTTCGTACATTTCGACAAACAATGTGAAATAACTTGTTTTTTTTTGTATTGCTGCTTATGTTTTAGTCCCGATAAGGGCCTGTTCACAAATTTCATAACGTTGAAGGGGTTGGGTGGGTATCTACAAAATGTTACAGCTCATACAAAATGTACAAAATTTTCATACAACAAGTGTTACGAGGGGATGGGTAGGTGTCAAAAATGGTAATTTTCGGCGTTATAAAATTTGTGAACAAACCCTAGGTAAAACGGAATCATTTGTTTTTTTTTTTTAATTTAATTCGTAATGGTACTGTGTACGTTGTTTTAGCGTCCGATTCGATTTTTGTTTTGACAAATCAAACCGGTGTGAAAAAAATCCGTCAGCGAAATTTCAGAATTCAGCTATCTGAATGGGTTTGCTTGACCTCTGCATAATCGTTATCCATTGGTAAGTGCTTGTATTAATTGCCTTTAATTCTTTCGATTTTGTAAATTCATTCTTCTTCCCCAGAGCATTGATGATGCAAAAGGAAAGCAACATACGGGCGGTTCCTGAACAATCGCTTTCAAGTTACGTTAACTTGGCAGCTGCAATTACGGTAAGTAAATAACTTTGTAATATTCGAAAAGATTCTCGAATAACAAGTATCCATTCAACAATATCCATAAAAGGCTACGGAAAGATGTCACGGATGAAACCAACGCTGTATTTGGTGTCTATTCCAAATGTCCATACACACGATGATGGCTGTTCCGGTGAAGTGTTGTTAGCGATAGGAACGAAGATAACGATATGCTTAATGAGGGTAGGTACTTCAACATTAATTTGTAAACTTCTTATATATAAACAAAAGCTCATTTTCATTCCCTACAGTGGTTTGCGCGGAAGATTTGCAATGTAGAGTCCAGTAGAAGCAGTTCAATACCAACAGAAAATCATCCGGAATTCGGATTCGATCATCGAACCCATCTACAAGCGCGAATTACGAGCTACATATCATCAACATATTGACGAAAATTATTTAAAAGATTTTGAAAGTAGTGCAGGTAACTCTAAAAAAACATGTAATATTAAATTATTATTATCAGAAATGGACAAAAGTAAAAACATGGAATAAAACAAATAAAAATTGAGTTCCTACTTTCCTATTTTTTCGTTCCTCCGTCTATAGTTTTAATGTAAAGCAACAGTACAATATACAGTGTCCATACAATAACGCACCGTAAACATATTATTGTTGGAACCAGGGAACGGACTTAGCAGAGTGGCAACCCAATAAATGCGTGGGAATCGGATAAAATAACGTTTAACCGGAGAACTTACACTACCCGCCATAAGTATGGAATCGCATCATCTAGTATTGCAACACCTCAATTGAATATTGCAGCACCCCCCAAAAAGTTTAGCATCACCCGTAAGCTATTACACTTATGACGCAATATCTTGGAAACCTTACTTTCTAGAAAGCTGCGGTCTTCAGCAAAGTTGTTCAGAAGCCTTACGGCGTTCATCAGCTGAAATATTTTTAATGCGCCATTTTGCCGCTACGTGGCGCTAGTGTGCATGTAATTTGGTCATATTTTAGACGGCTCTAGCTCATGAACCTGACCACCTAGAACGTTCGTGCCTTCAGCAAAGTTGTTCAGAAGCTTAAAAGCAATCTGAGGCAGCACTGATTGGTTAGCAATTTTGCCGCTACGTGGCGCTAGTGTGCATATAAATTGGTCATATTTTAGACGGCTCTAGCTCATGAACCTGACCACTTAGAATGTTCGTGTCTTCAGCAAAGTTGGGCAGAAGCTTAAAAGCAATGTGAAACAGCACTGATGGGTTAGCAATTTCGCCGCTACGTGGCGCTAGTGTGCATGTAAATTGGTCATATTTTAGACGGCTCTAGCTCATGAACCTGATCACTTAGAATGTTCGTGTCTTCAGCAAATTTGTTCAGAAGCTTAAAAGCAATCTGAGGCAGCACTGATTGGTTAGCAATTCTGCCGCTACGTGGCGCTAGTGTGCATGTAAATTGGTCATATTTTAGACGGCTCTAGCTCATGAACCTGACCACTTAGAATGTTCGTGTCTTCAGCAAAGTTGTTCAGAAGCTTAAAAGCAATCTGAGGCAGCACTGATTGGTTAGCAATTCTGCCGCTACGTGGCGCTAGTGTGCATGTAAATTGGTCATATTTTAGACGGCTCTAGCTCATGAACCTGACAACTTAGAATGTTCGTGTCTTCAGCAAAGTTGTTCAGAAGCTTAAAAGCAATCTGAGGCAGCACTGATTGGTTAGCAATTCTGCCGCTACGTGGCACTAGTGTGCATTTAAATTGGTCATCTTTTAGACGGCTCTGAACCTGACAACTTAGAATGTTCGTGTCTTCAGCAAAGTTGTTCAGAAGCTTAAAAGCAATGTGAAACAGCACTGATTGGTTAGCAATTTTGCCGCTACGTGGCGCTAGTGTGCATGTAAATTGGTCATATTTTAGACGGCTCTAGCTCATGAACACCTGACCACTTAGAATGTTCGTGTCTTCAGCAAATTTGTTCAGAAGCTTAAAAGCAATCTGAGGCAGCACTGATTGGTTAGCAATTCTGCCGCTACGTGGCGCTAGTGTGCATGTAAATTGGTCATATTTTAGACGGCTCTAGCTCATGAACCTGATCACTTAGAATGTTCGTGTCTTCAGCAAATTTGTTCAGAAGCTTAAAAGCAATCTGAGGCAGCACTGATTGGTTAGCAATTCTGCCGCTACGTGGCGCTAGTGTGCATGTAAATTGGTCATATTTTAGACGGCTCTAGCTCATGAACCTGACCACTTAGAATGTTCGTGTCTTCAGCAAAGTTGTTCAGAAGCTTAAAAGCAATGTGAAACAGCACTGATTGGTTAGCAATTTTGCCGCTACGTGGCGCTAGTGTGCATGTAAATTGGTCATATTTTAGACGGCTCTAGCTCATGAACCTGATCACTTTGAATGTTCGTGTCTTCAGCAAATTTGTTCAGAAGCTTAAAAGCAATCTGAGGCAGCACTGATTGGTTAGCAATTCTGCCGCTACGTGGCGCTAGTGTGCATGTAAATTGGTCATATTTTAGACGGCTCTAGCTCATGAACCTGACCACTTAGAATGTTCGTGTCTTCAGCAAAGTTGTTCAGAAGCTTAAAAGCAATCTGAGGCAGCACTGATTGGTTAGCAATTCTGCCGCTACGTGGCGCTAGTGTGCATGTAAATTGGTCATATTTTAGACGGCTCTAGCTCATGAACCTGACAACTTAGAATGTTCGTGTCTTCAGCAAAGTTGTTCAGAAGCTTAAAAGCAATCTGAGGCAGCACTGATTGGTTAGCAATTCTGCCGCTACGTGGCACTAGTGTGCATTTAAATTGGTCATCTTTTAGACGGCTCTGAACCTGACAACTTAGAATGTTCGTGTCTTCAGCAAAGTTGTTCAGAAGCTTAAAAGCAATGTGAAACAGCACTGATTGGTTAGCAATTTTGCCGCTACGTGGCGCTAGTGTGCATGTAAATTGGTCATATTTTAGACGGCTCTAGCTCATGAACACCTGACCACTTAGAATGTTCGTGTCTTCAGCAAATTTGTTCAGAAGCTTAAAAGCAATCTGAGGCAGCACTGATTGGTTAGCAATTCTGCCGCTACGTGGCGCTAGTGTGCATGTAAATTGGTCATATTTTAGACGGCTCTAGCTCATGAACCTGATCACTTAGAATGTTCGTGTCTTCAGCAAATTTGTTCAGAAGCTTAAAAGCAATCTGAGGCAGCACTGATTGGTTAGCAATTCTGCCGCTACGTGGCGCTAGTGTGCATGTAAATTGGTCATATTTTAGACGGCTCTAGCTCATGAACCTGACCACTTAGAATGTTCGTGTCTTCAGCAAAGTTGTTCAGAAGCTTAAAAGCAATGTGAAACAGCACTGATTGGTTAGCAATTTTGCCGCTACGTGGCGCTAGTGTGCATGTAAATTGGTCATATTTTAGACGGCTCTAGCTCATGAACCTGATCACTTTGAATGTTCGTGTCTTCAGCAAATTTGTTCAGAAGCTTAAAAGCAATCTGAGGCAGCACTGATTGGTTAGCAATTCTGCCGCTACGTGGCGCTAGTGTGCATGTAAATTGGTCATATTTTAGACGGCTCTAGCTCATGAACCTGATCACTTAGAATGTTCGTGTCTTCAGCAAATTTGTTCAGAAGCTTAAAAGCAATCTGAGGCAGCACTGATTGGTTAGCAATTCTGCCGCTACGTGGCGCTAGTGTGCATGTAAATTGGTCATATTTTAGACGGCTCTAGCTCATGAACCTGACCACTTAGAATGTTCGTGTCTTCAGCAAATTTGTTCAGAAGCTTAAAAGCAATGTGAAACAGCACTGATTGGTTAGCAATTTTGCCGCTACGTGGCGCTAGTGTGCATGTAAATTGGTCATATTTTAGACGGCTCTAGCTCATGAACACCTGACCACTTAGAATGTTCGTGTCTTCAGCAAATTTGTTCAGAAGCTTAAAAGCAATGTGAAACAGCACTGATTGGTTAGCAATTTTGCCGCTACGTGGCGCTAGTGTGCATGTAAATTGGTCATATTTTAGACGGCTCTAGCTCATGAACCTGATCACTTTGAATGTTCGTGTCTTCAGCAAATTTGTTCAGAAGCTTAAAAGCAATCTGAGGCAGCACTGATTGGTTAGCAATTCTGCCGCTACGTGGCGCTAGTGTGCATGTAAATTGGTCATATTTTAGACGGCTCTAGCTCATGAACCTGATCACTTAGAATGTTCGTGTCTTCAGCAAATTTGTTCAGAAGCTTAAAAGCAATCTGAGGCAGCACTGATTGGTTAGCAATTTTGCCGCTACGTGGCGCTAGTGTGCATATAAATTGGTCATATTTTAGACGGCTCTAGCTCATGAACCTGACCACTTAGAATGTTCGTGTCTTCAGCAAAGTTGGGCAGAAGCTTAAAAGCAATGTGAAACAGCACTGATGGGTTAGCAATTTCGCCGCTACGTGGCGCTAGTGTGCATGTAAATTGGTCATATTTTAGACGGCTCTAGCTCATGAACCTGACAACTTAGAATGTTCGTGTCTTCAGCAAAGTTGTTCAGAAGCTTAAAAGCAATCTGAGGCAGCACTGATTGGTTAGCAATTCTGCCGCTACGTGGCACTAGTGTGCATTTAAATTGGTCATCTTTTAGACGGCTCTGAACCTGACAACTTAGAATGTTCGTGTCTTCAGCAAAGTTGTTCAGAAGCTTAAAAGCAATGTGAAACAGCACTGATTGGTTAGCAATTTTGCCGCTACGTGGCGCTAGTGTGCATGTAAATTGGTCATATTTTAGACGGCTCTAGCTCATGAACACCTGACCACTTAGAATGTTCGTGTCTTCAGCAAATTTGTTCAGAAGCTTAAAAGCAATCTGAGGCAGCACTGATTGGTTAGCAATTCTGCCGCTACGTGGCGCTAGTGTGCATGTAAATTGGTCATATTTTAGACGGCTCTAGCTCATGAACCTGATCACTTAGAATGTTCGTGTCTTCAGCAAATTTGTTCAGAAGCTTAAAAGCAATCTGAGGCAGCACTGATTGGTTAGCAATTCTGCCGCTACGTGGCGCTAGTGTGCATGTAAATTGGTCATATTTTAGACGGCTCTAGCTCATGAACCTGACCACTTAGAATGTTCGTGTCTTCAGCAAAGTTGTTCAGAAGCTTAAAAGCAATGTGAAACAGCACTGATTGGTTAGCAATTTTGCCGCTACGTGGCGCTAGTGTGCATGTAAATTGGTCATATTTTAGACGGCTCTAGCTCATGAACCTGACCACTTAGAATGTTCGTGTCTTCAGCAAATTTGTTCAGAAGCTTAAAAGCAATGTGAAACAGCACTGATTGGTTAGCAATTTTGCCGCTACGTGGCGCTAGTGTGCATGTAAATTGGTCATATTTTAGACGGCTCTAGCTCATGAACACCTGACCACTTAGAATGTTCGTGTCTTCAGCAAATTTGTTCAGAAGCTTAAAAGCAATGTGAAACAGCACTGATTGGTTAGCAATTTTGCCGCTACGTGGCGCTAGTGTGCATGTAAATAGGTCATATTTTAGACGGCTCTAGCTCATGAACCTGATCACTTTGAATGTTCGTGTCTTCAGCAAATTTGTTCAGAAGCTTAAAAGCAATCTGAGGCAGCACTGATTGGTTAGCAATTCTGCCGCTACGTGGCGCTAGTGTGCATGTAAATTGGTCATATTTTAGACGGCTCTAGCTCATGAACCTGATCACTTAGAATGTTCGTGTCTTCAGCAAATTTGTTCAGAAGCTTAAAAGCAATCTGAGGCAGCACTGATTGGTTAGAAATTTTGCCGCTACGTGGCGCTAGTGTGTATGTCATTTGATCATATTCTAGCAGGCTCTAACTCATGAACCTGACAACTTAGAATGTTCGTGTCTTCAGCAAAGTTGTTCAGAAGCTTAAAAGCAATCTGAGGCAGCACTGATTGGTTAGCAATTCTGCCGCTACGTGGCGCTAGTGTGCATGTAAATTGGTCATATTTTAGACGGCTCTAGCTCATGAACCTGACCACTTAGAATGTTCGTGTCTTCAGCAAATTTGTTCAGAAGCTTAAAAGCAATGGGAAACAGCACTGATTGGTTAGCAATTTTGCCGCTACGTGGCGCTAGTGTGCATGTAAATTGGTCATATTTTAGACGGCTCTAGCTCATGAACCTGACCACTTAGAATGTTCGTGTCTTCAGCAAATTTGTTCAGAAGCTTAAAAGCAATCTGAGGCAGCACTGATTGGTTAGCAATTTTGCCGCTACGTGGCGCTAGTGTGTATGTCATTTGATCATATTCTAGCAGGCTCTAACTCATGAACCTGACAACTTAGAATGTTCGTGTCTTCAGCAAAGTTGTTCAGAAGCTTAAAAGCAATGTGAAACAGCACTGATTGGTTAGCAATTTTGCCACTACGTGGCGCTAGTGTGCATGTAAATTGGTCATATTTTAGACGGCTCTAGCTCATGAACACCTGACCACTTAGAATGTTCGTGTCTTCAGCAAATTTGTTCAGAAGCTTAAAAGCAATGTGAAACAGCACTGATTGGTTAGCAATTTTGCCGCTACGTGGCGCTAGTGTGCATGTAAATTGGTCATATTTTAGACGGCTCTAGCTCATGAACCTGATCACTTTGAATGTTCGTGTCTTCAGCAAAGTTGTTCAGAAGCTTAAAAGCAATGTGAGGCAGCACTGATTGGTTAGCAGTTTTGCCGCTATGTAGTGCTAGCGTACAGCTGAGAGAGGAGACAGCTCACTGACAGTTGGCATGTTTTCTTGCCTTCTTAGACTTCTTTTTTATTATTTTATTATTTATTTTTTTATTATCTGTCTCTTCTCTCTCAGATGTGCAGGTAGATATGATTATATTTCCGCTGGCTCTAGCACATGATCTTGACCACCTAGAATGTTCGTATCTTCAGCAAATATTTAGAAGAAGGCATTTTCTACGAAACTGTTTACTTAGACAAAATTCAAAACATTGTGGAATATAATACAGTGAGGACCCGATTTTGTCAGCCCCTCGATGAATTTTAGGCTGACAAAATGGGGAACCTGACAAAATCGGGTCATTTTATTATGTTCCTGTTTTTCAAATTTCGACGTGTTAATGATTGCTTGTGAACCGCGTCAAGAACTTGCATGGACTTTTAAGAGTTCATTCAATAGTTACGTAACGCAAAATTTGTCAATTTTAGACCCCCTTTCACCTCCACGTAACAACTTTTGTATAGAAAATTTTACATTTTTCTTTGAACCGTAACACTATGTAAGACCCCCTCCCTCCCCTGTTGTGTTACGTACCCAGTAAACACAAACTCGTATACGATAGCGCATAAGAGTACAAAAGTGGAGGCGGTATACGTACATACACCATTAGGCTGCATGCAAAATGTACGTATATCGCCTCCACATTTGTACTCTTTTATCCTATCATATACGATTGTGTGTTCACTGGGTAATATTTGAACGGTCCCTAAGGGGTCGATGACCATTGGCATAGCCAGGTTTTTTCATCAGGGGGGGGGGTGGCTTGAGAAGATCGAATCTTAACATTTCATTCACGATTTTCACGACAAAACGATCATTATACAATACACTCTTTTTGCATGAAACATAAAACTATACAAGATACCCACCGTATTTTTTTCATAGTAAGCTAAGTAAAATCCTATACGCGTTTTATTTCAATGTTGAGTGACGGGTCTATTTAAAGTCTTGCATATTTACCTATTGGAAAAATTCCAAAGATTCGATTCGTTGTGGTTCCTTTGATCGGCAATTTTGCTTTGTCCAGTAAAACAAATGGAATCAACCTGAGTTCCTAGTTATACATGATCGATGAATTATCTAAAAATTTCTCACAGAGCACAGAAATTCCTAAAGAGGTTCATATTAAAATTCCTTTTGATTTAGAAACTCCTTCGAAATACATAGCATAAATAATTGCCTCGAAGCTCTTCTTGGAATTCATTTTAGTATACTTCAAAAAATGTTTCATACGGAGTTTTCACATAATTTTTCCTAAACATTGTTTTTAAACTCAATGTTTGGAAATGGAATGTGTGTAAAAATATTTCGTACTGTATGAAAACCAAGAAATTTTCTTTAGTTTTCATGGATATTTTTTTGCTGGGTTTTTAGCGCAGAAGTATTCATAAATTACATCACATGAAGTTGTGACTCATAAATTATTCCTATACCTAAGGGATGATTTAATGCTTCAAAATGATTTTGGTGAAATTCCTTGTCAAGTTCCTGAAAATCTCGTAAGCAAATTTTGAAGTTTATCTCGAGACATACTGAAGATAAAAATGGAATGAATTCAACAAGGACTAAAAGAAGATAATTAATGAAGTAATTACTTGAAAAATAAAAATATTCTATTAGAATTTTGAGTGAAGTTTGTGGTCGAGTTCAAGTTCAAGCAAAAATCAATTTTAATTTAGACGCAAAACCCTTTCGGTGTACCCAGTATGTTTCTGGAACAATTTATGAAATTATTGTTTGGAAATTTTTGAAAGAAAAGTTTTACAGTCATCTCTCCCTTACTCGATATTGAAGGGACTATCGAGTTAGGGAGGTATCGAGTTACAGAACACAAAAGCAGTGCAACTGCGTTCCAAGGGACCATCGAGTTAGCCATGAAAACCAACTTTTACTATGGTTCTCTAACTTGATATCGAGATACGGAATATCGAGTAAGGGAGAGTTAACTGTAACAGGAATCCATAGATTAATTTTTGAAATAGTATTGAGAGAAATTCTCGGAGGAATTCATGAATGAACCTACACACATGTTTTTTTTTGTCATAAACTCGGCTGTATGAATCCCGTTTTTTTAATTTTAAGAATGATTTAACTAGCGAGTTGCCAAGTTGCTAAGTAACGAAACACAGTTTTATGATACTTGAGATCACTGTGCATAACTCGTTTAATATTTGGCATATTAAATTGAGCTTTTATGGAAGAATTTTTAGAATCACCTCTAGAAAACACCTCTAAATTTTGTTGAGGAATCTCTGGAGATTTTCGAGGTACAGCCAGGAACGATTTATAGAATAATTTCAGGAATAATTGGAGAAACACGTTGAAGAAATATCTGGAGGATTATGAATGATATCTCGAGTGGAATTCCTGTGGGAAATACGAGGAGTCCGATTACTCTAATGATAATATTCTGCTGACAATAAATTTTGTAGAACCTTTTTGAGTTTCCCAACAGATTTTATATCGAAAAATTTATGGCAAGAAGTTTTTCAAAAAGCTGATTGTTTGGAACACTCCATAAGTTTTCCAATCTATCATCATGCAACAATTATATAAATATGAGTGTTGGAGACAATCTTTTAAGAATACAAACACATGATAAATTCCCGTAATATTGTTTTTAGCATCGTCCAAAGGGAAGGAGGCATTCCCATTGCCCCCTCTAGCTATGCCCATGCGTGCATGACATTAAACATCGTCATCATTTTTAATGAAAATATGGTAGAACATGGCGAAAACAATTTTTTGATAAATTTAAAACAAGCCGACAAAATCGGGTCAAAAAGCTGACAAAATCGGGGGAAGACATCGGGGACTGACAATATCGGGTCAGTACTGTATAATTGTTTACTATGTGTTAAAAAAATACAAAATTTGACATTTTTTGTTAAAATAGGCTATATTTAATGCCTTAAGGAATCGTACACAGTTTTAATTTAAAGTTATTTCCAACATTCAGTTCAAATTTCGGATCCATCATTTCGCTAAAAGCAGAGCCACCCTCATCAAAATTGCTAACCAATCAGTGCTGTCTCCGATTGCTTTTAAGCTTCTGACCAACTTTGCTGAAGACACGAACATTCTAAGTGGTCAGGTTCATGAGCCAGAGCCGTCTAAAATATAACAAATTTACATGCACACTAGCGCCACGTAGTGGCAAAACTGCTAACCAATCAGTGCTGCCTCAGATTGCTTTGAAGCTTCTGAACAACTTTGCTGAAGACACGAACATTCTAAGTGGTCAGGTTCATGAGCCAGAGCCGTCTAAAATATGACCAATTTACATGCACACTAGCGCCACGTAGCGGCAAAATTGCTAACCAATCAGTGCTGCCTCAGATTGCTTTTAAGCTTCTGAACAACTTTGCTGAAGACACGAACATTCTAAGTGGTCAGGTTCATGAGCTAGAGCCGTCTAAAATATGACCAATTTACATGCACACTAGCGCCACGTAGCGGCAAAATTGCTAACCAATCAGTGCTGTTTCACATTGCTTTTAAGTTCCTGAACAACTTTGCTGAAGACACGAACATTCTAAGTGGTCAGGTTCATGAGCCAGAGCCGTCTAAAATATGACAAATTTACATGCACACTAGCGCCACGTAGCGGCAAAACTGCTAACCAATCAGTGCTGCCTCAGATTGCTTTTAAGCTTCTGACCAACTTTGCTGAAGACACGAACATTCTAAGTGGTCAGGTTCATGAGCTAGAGCCGTCTAAAAGATGACCAATTTACATGCACACTAGCGCCACGTAGCGGCAGAATTGCTAACCAATCAGTGCTGCCTCAGATTGCTTTTAAGCTTCTGACCAACTTTGCTGAAGACACGAACATTCTAGGTGGTCAGGTTCATGAGCTAGAGCCGTCTAAAATATGACCAATTTACATGCACACTAGCGCCACGTAGCGGCAGAATTGCTAACCAATCAGTGCTGCCTCAGATTGCTTTTAAGCTTCTGACCAACTTTGCTGAAAACACGAACATTCTAAGTTGTCAGGTTCATGAGCTAGAGTCTGCTAGAATATGATCAAATGACATGCACACTAGCGCCACGTAGCGGCAAAATTGCTAACTAATCAGTGCTGTCTCAGATTGCTTTGAAGCTTCTGCCCAACTTTGCTGAAGACACGAACATTCTAGGTGGTCAGGTTCATGAGCTAGAGCCGTCTAAAATATGACCAATTTACATGCACACTAGCGCCACGTAGTGGCAAAACTGCTAACCAATCAGTGCTGCCTCAGATTGCTTTTAAGCTTCTGACCAACTTTGCTGAAGACACGAACATTCTAAGTGGTCAGGTTTATGAGCCAGAGCCGTCTAAAATATGACCAATTTACATGCACACTAGCGCCACGTAGCGGCAAAATTGCTAACCTGCGCTGCCTCAGATTGCTTTGAAGCTTCTGAACAACTTTGCTGAAGACACGAACATTCTAAGTGGTCAGGTTCATGAGCCAGAGCCGTCTAAAATATGACCAATTTACATGCACACTAGCGCCACGTAGCGGCAAAATTGCTAACCAATCAGTGCTGCCTCAGATTGCTTTTAAGCTTCTGAACAACTTTGCTGAAGACACGAACATTCTAAGTGGTCAGGTTCATGAGCTAGAGCCGTCTAAAATATGACCAATTTACATGCACACTAGCGCCACGTAGCGGCAAAACTGCTAACCAATCAGTGCTGCCTCAGATTGCTTTTAAGCTTCTGAACAACTTTGCTGAAGACACGAACATTCTAAGTGGTCAGGTTCATGAGCTAGAGCCGTCTAAAATATGACCAATTTACATGCACACTAGCGCCACGTAGCGGCAAAATTGCTAACCAATCAGTGCTGTTTCACATTGCTTTTAAGTTCCTGAACAACTTTGCTGAAGACACGAACATTCTAAGTGGTCAGGTTCATGAGCCAGAGCCGTCTAAAATATGACAAATTTACATGCACACTAGCGCCACGTAGCGGCAAAACTGCTAACCAATCAGTGCTGCCTCAGATTGCTTTTAAGCTTCTGACCAACTTTGCTGAAGACACGAACATTCTAAGTGGTCAGGTTCATGAGCTAGAGCCGTCTAAAAGATGACCAATTTACATGCACACTAGCGCCACGTAGCGGCAGAATTGCTAACCAATCAGTGCTGCCTCAGATTGCTTTTAAGCTTCTGACCAACTTTGCTGAAGACACGAACATTCTAGGTGGTCAGGTTCATGAGCTAGAGCCGTCTAAAATATGACCAATTTACATGCACACTAGCGCCACGTAGCGGCAGAATTGCTAACCAATCAGTGCTGCCTCAGATTGCTTTTAAGCTTCTGACCAACTTTGCTGAAAACACGAACATTCTAAGTTGTCAGGTTCATGAGCTAGAGTCTGCTAGAATATGATCAAATGACATGCACACTAGCGCCACGTAGCGGCAAAATTGCTAACTAATCAGTGCTGTCTCAGATTGCTTTGAAGCTTCTGCCCAACTTTGCTGAAGACACGAACATTCTAGGTGGTCAGGTTCATGAGCTAGAGCCGTCTAAAATATGACCAATTTACATGCACACTAGCGCCACGTAGTGGCAAAACTGCTAACCAATCAGTGCTGCCTCAGATTGCTTTTAAGCTTCTGAACAACTTTGCTGAATACACGAACATTCTAAGTGGTCAGGTTCATGAGCTAGAGCCGTCTAAAATATGACCAATTTACATGCACACTAGCGCCACGTATCGGCAGAATTGCTAACCAATCAGTGCTGCCTCAGATTGCTTTTAAGCTTCTGACCAACTTTGCTGAAAACACGAACATTCTAAGTTGTCAGGTTCATGAGCTAGAGCCTGCTAGAATATGATCAAATGACATGCACACTAGCGCCACGTAGCGGCAAAATTGCTAACTAATCAGTGCTGTCTCAGATTGCTTTGAAGCTTCTGACCAACTTTGCTGAAGACACGAACATTCTAGGTGGTCAGGTTCATGAGCTAGAGCCGTCTAAAATATGACCAATTTACATGCACACTAGCGCCACGTTGCGGCAGAATTGCTAACCAATCAGTGCTGCCTCAGATTGCTTTTAAGCTTCTGACCAACTTTGCTGAAGACACGAACATTCTAGGTGGTCAGGTTCATGAGCTAGAGCCGTCTAAAATATGACCAATTTACATGCACACTAGCGCCACGTAGTGGCAAAACTGCTAACCAATCAGTGCTGCCTCAGATTGCTTTTAAGCTTCTGAACAACTTTGCTGAATACACGAACATTCTAAGTGGTCAGGTTCATGAGCTAGAGCCGTCTAAAATATGACCAATTTACATGCACACTAGCGCCACGTATCGGCAAAATTGCTAACCAATCAGTGCTGTTTCACATTGCTTTTAAGCTTCTGAACAACTTTGCTGAAGACACGAACATTCTAAGTGGTCAGGTTCATGAGCTAGAGCCGTCTAAAATATGACCAATTTACATGCACACTAGCGCCACGTAGTGGCAAAACTGCTAACCAATCAGTGCTGCCTCAGATTGCTTTTAAGCTTCTGAACAACTTTGCTGAATACACGAACATTCTAGGTGGTCAGGTTCATGAGCTAGAGCCGTCTAAAATATGACCAATTTACATGCACACTAGCGCCACGTAGCGGCAAAATTGCTAACCAATCAGTGCTGTTTCACATTGCTTTTAAGTTCCTGAACAACTTTGCTGAAGACACGAACATTCTAAGTGGTCAGGTTCATGAGCTAGAGCCGTCTAAAATATGACCAATTTACATGCACACTAGCGCCACGTAGTGGCAAAACTGCTAACCAATCAGTGCTGCCTCAGATTGCTTTTAAGCTTCTGAACAACTTTGCTGAATACACGAACATTCTAGGTGGTCAGGTTCATGAGCTAGAGCCGTCTAAAATATGACCAATTTACATGCACACTAGCGCCACGTAGCGGCAAAATTGCTAACCAATCAGTGCTGTTTCACATTGCTTTTAAGTTCCTGAACAACTTTGCTGAAGACACGAACATTCTAAGTGGTCAGGTTCATGAGCCAGAGCCGTCTAAAATATGACAAATTTACATGCACACTAGCGCCACGTAGCGGCAAAACTGCTAACCAATCAGTGCTGCCTCAGATTGCTTTTAAGCTTCTGACCAACTTTGCTGAAGACACGAACATTCTAAGTGGTCAGGTTCATGAGCTAGAGCCGTCTAAAAGATGACCAATTTACATGCACACTAGCGCCACGTTGCGGCAGAATTGCTAACCAATCAGTGCTGCCTCAGATTGCTTTTAAGCTTCTGACCAACTTTGCTGAAGACACGAACATTCTAGGTGGTCAGGTTCATGAGCTAGAGCCGTCTAAAATATGACCAATTTACATGCACACTAGCGCAACGTATCGGCAAAATTGCTAACCAATCAGTGCTGTTTCACATTGCTTTTAAGCTTCTGAACAACTTTGCTGAAGACACGAACATTCTAAGTGGTCAGGTTCATGAGCTAGAGCCGTCTAAAATATGACCAATTTACATGCACACTAGCGCAACGTATCGGCAAAATTGCTAACCAATCAGTGCTGTTTCACATTGCTTTTAAGCTTCTGAACAACTTTGCTGAAGACACGAACATTCTAAGTGGTCAGGTTCATGAGCTAGAGCCGTCTAAAATATGACCAATTTACATGCACACTAGCGCCACGTAGTGGCAAAACTGCTAACCAATCAGTGCTGCCTCAGATTGCTTTTAAGCTTCTGAACAACTTTGCTGAATACACGAACATTCTAAGTGGTCAGGTTCATGAGCTAGAGCCGTCTAAAATATGACCAATTTACATGCACACTAGCGCAACGTATCGGCAAAATTGCTAACCAATCAGTGCTGTTTCACATTGCTTTTAAGCTTCTGAACAACTTTGCTGAAGACACGAACATTCTAAGTGGTCAGGTTCATGAGCTAGAGCCGTCTAAAATATGACCAATTTACATGCACACTAGCGCCACGTAGTGGCAAAACTGCTAACCAATCAGTGCTGCCTCAGATTGCTTTTAAGCTTCTGAACAAATTTGCTGAAAACACGAACATTCTAAGTTGTCAGGTTCATGAGCTAGAGCCGTCTAAAATATGACCAATTTACATGCACACTAGCGCCACGTAGCGGCAAAATTGCTAACTAATCAGTGCTGTCTCAGATTGCTTTGAAGCTTCTGACCAACTTTGCTGAAGACACGAACATTCTAAGTGGTCAGGTTCATGAGCTAGAGCCGTCTAAAATATGACCAATTTACATGCACACTAGCGCCACGTAGCGGCAAAATGGCGCATTAAAAATTTCAGCTGATGAACGCCGTAAGGCTTCTGAACAACTTTGCTGAAGACCGCAGCTTTCTAGAAAGTAAGGTTTCCAAGATATTGCGTCATTAGTGTAATAGCTTACGGGTGATGCTAAACTTTTTGGGGTGCTGCAATATTCAATTGAGGTGTTGCAATACTAGATGATGCGATTCCATACTTATGGCGGGTAGTGTATGTTTAACACGTGTGAACTTTAATTCGAGTAAAAGAATGACAGATGAAGGAATAATGTTTTTGTTCTTCTTCTCTTCGCTGACCCTGTGACTCGGGCATTTTCTAGTTGCCAGTGCATCAGCGCCCTGCGACTGGATATGCCGACACTCCTCCTCGCTGATCACTGGAGTTCATTTGTAGACTTCCGCTTAGGACACAGACCAAGCTTCTCCGCGAACAACTGCATCTTGGTAGCGCCCAAAGGCTTAGTGAACACATCTGCGATCATTCTATCAGTAGGACAGTAGTGTAACTGGATGACCTCACGACTGCATAGATCCCGAGCATGATAAAACTTAGTATCAATGTGCTTGCTTCTTTTATTCTGCCGCTCCAAAGAAACGAAGTCAATGCAACTGCGATTATCTTCGTTTAGCATAGTAGGTTGTCGTTGCTCTTGACCTAGTTCTCCCAGTAAGCGACGGAGCCAAGTTGCTTCCTGAGCTGCTTCGGATAGCGCGATATACTCGGCTTCCATCGTCGACGTTGCTACGCACGATTGCTTTCGGCTAGCCCAGCTGACACTAGCTTCCCCTAGTTGAAAAACGAATCCACTGGTAGATTTACGATCGGCGGTGTCGCCGGCCCAGTCTGCATCGCTGTATCCGACCAATTCCAAATTCTTCGTCCGATCGCTGGCAAGCCTCAACTTGTAATCTTGGGTACCGATCAAATATCGCACGGTACGCTTCAGTTCCAACCAGTCCAGTTGGGTTGGACAGTTGGTCTTTCGACTCAAAATAGAGATGGCGGCTGATATGTCCGGTCTTGAGTTAGTGGAGATGTAGAGAAGCACTCCAACTAACTTGTGGTACTGTGTGTTATCAGGAAGTTTCTCTCCACCGTTCAGACGAAAGTAACCAGGATCCACTGGATACTTTGACGGTTTTGCGTCTGTCAACCCAAACCGTTCTGATACTTCCCGAATCAAGGCCTTCTGGCTCAGCATGTACATTCCGTCCTTGTCTTTAGTGACGTTGATACCGAGAAACTGTTTTATCTCCCCTAGTGAGGTAATCTCAAAATGCTTCCTTAGTGCGTTCTCAACAACGTCGATTTGATGTCCATCTCGACAAACCAGGAGCATGTCATCAACATAAATTAATAAATAAATCCACTCACCGTTTGATAGCTTCTTACTGAACAGACAGGCATCCGCCTCCGACTGCCGGAATCCAAGACCAATGAGAACTTCCTTGATGGTCTTATTCCAGACCCTGGCGGCCTGTTTAAGGCCGTAAATGCTACGATTCAGTTTGCAGACAAGCGCTTCATTGCCCGCCGATGTGTACCCCGGCGGTTGGCGCATGAAGATTTCTTCATGAAGCACTCCGTTCAAATACGCATTCCTGACATCAACATGACGCACTTGCAGGTTGTTATGTCCCGCCACTGTTAGAAGCACTTTGAACGTTTGCTGCAATGCAACTGGAGCATGCACCTCACCAAAATCTTCACCGTAGCGTTGCGCGTAACCCTGAGCTACCAGACGCGCTTTAAATCTCACTGTTTGTCCACAAGAGTCCTTTTTCTGTTTGAACACCCACTTCGAGCCGATTGCGTGACGTCCTTTTGGCAGAGGAACAAGCTTCCAAGTATTTTTCGAAAGAAGCGACTTATATTCACTGTCCATAGCTTTACGCCATTGTTTCCTGTTAACACTTGCAATTGCTTCTTTATAGTCCTTTGGATCTCGTTCCTCGATTTTTGCAACGCCCACAACAAAATCACTGAGTTTCTTAGGCAAAGCCCCAGCGGTGCTCCGCTTAGGCCTTCCAGCACTTTCCCCTTCACCACTTTCTTCTCCATGGCTCTCTTCTTCATCACTTTCTTCGTTCACGGGCTCTTCTTGATCCGAAAAACCCAGGAATTCATCATCACTTCCCGTCACTGGTTCTTCCGCATCTCGATCATCGTTGCTGTCATCGCTGAATACTGTCGTCGTCAACTGCTGGCTGGGAATTGGTCGAACCACCGGTTCCAGCTCCTCCTTAATCTTCGCACCAAGTTCAAGGAATTTGGCGTCCCGACTGACGATGATTTTGCCAGTTTGCTTGTTCAGAAACCTATACGCCTTCGCTCCGCATTCATATCCGACGAAGGTCAGCTTCTCAGCACGTCTCTCCAGCTTCTTACGCTTGACTTCCGGAACGTAGACATAGGCGTCGCATCCAAACACTTTCAGACCGCTTAGATCGGGCTTCTGTCCGTTCCACAACTCAATCGGAGTCTTCCCAACCGATCTCGAAGGAAGCCGGTTCTGAATAAAACCCGCTGTGGCAATGGCTTCTCCCCAGTACCGTTTCTCAAGTCCGGCGTCCAGCAGCATACACACTGCCATCTCCTGCAGGTACCTATTCCGGCGCTCAGCAACGCCGTTTTGCTGAGGGGCGTAGCCAGCGGTAAGCTCCATCCGTATACCTTCCTCTTTATAAAACGACTTGAGCTCCTTGTTGACAAATTCAGCTCCTCGGTCCGAACGAATGGCTTGTGGCTTTCTGCCGAACTGGTTTTCGACAAGCCTCACGAAGTTCTTGATACAGTCCTTCGCTTCCCCCTTATCCTTGAGTAGATACAGCACCAGGTACCGACTGAAGTCGTCAATCAGTACCATGAAATATCGATTGCCTCCTGGGGTGACGTTGGCCATTGGCCCACACAAATCCGTGTGAATGAGCTGTAAAGGCTGGGTAGTCTTCCGATCGGCCTTCTGAGGGAAAGGGGGACGGGAAAACTTCCCCTCTAGGCAACACTCGCAGACGATCTTCTGCCCGCAGTCCACCAACTTAAATCCCGTGGCCAACTGCTGTCGTTGAATCCGATCAATAACCGCTGGATCACGATGGCCGAATCTTCTGTGCCATGTATGCTGGCAATTCACAGAATGGCACGTATTCGACACCGCTGCACACTCACGATCCTTGAGCATATAGAGACCGCCGCTACGCATGCCCAGCGCCACAACTTTCTTCGATTTATCGATAATTTCGACGCTATTCTGCTTAAACAGCACATCGTAGCCCTTATCCGCAATCTTACTTACCGAAATGAGCCCGCTATCAAGTTCTGGGACATACAAGACGTTGTCCAGCCGCACGTCTACAGCCTCACCAGCGCCGTCGACACATTTCACAAATCCGCTTCCGTGACCACCTGACTTCGTGTGGTTTCCATTTGCCATCACCACCTGAACACTGTTCGACTCATCCAAAGCATCAAAAAACGTATCGCTGCATGTCATGTGGCATGATGCGCCACTGTCGATGGTCCACGAACATTTTTGCGCAGCTGAAGAACGACTGACGTAACTCTCCTCCCGAACCAGAAAACTCACTGGTTCCCGCTCGGCGTTTGTAGCTTGCTTCGCTTTGGCTTTGCTCTTACCACCAAACGGTTTACTGTTCCCGGAAGATCCTGCTTCACTTTGCGACTCCTTCATCGCACGCCACTTCCGGCAATCCTTTTTAAAGTGGCCGGGCTGCTTACAGAAGAAACAGGCCTTGCTCGACTGTGTCTTGAGCACCTGTTCGCCACCGGGTCCTTTGCTGCCTCTCTCGCAGCGCTTGTGGAATTCATCCAACAATTTTGATTTGACGAGCTGCATAGTGATATCATCATCCGGTCTAGCTTCGAGCGCCGATGCCAAATAGTGATACGATTCTGGCATACTGCGCAGCACCATTGCCACCTTAAGCTTTTCCTCCAGAACAAGTCCCACATTCTGCAGCCGTTCGAACAGCATATCCATGTCGAGCAAATGTTTTTCGGCATCACCACCCTCCTGGAGCTTCGCATCGCACAGCTTGATCAACAGCGACAGCTGGGAGGTAGTGGTTGACTTTTGATGGTATCCTTGTTGGAGTATGCAATGGTTGTGCCTCGTAAGCAAAGCGGCAACACTGATGTGTAGAGAATGGCGAATGACGCATGCGCCGGTAGGGCAGTCGGCGAGCGTGCCAAATAGCAAAGGAAGAAAGGGAGAATGGAAAGTTTGCCATTCATCCGTAATGTGATGTTCGATCCGTTCAGACGTGTTTATTAAAGTTCTCGTAGCGTACAGTAGTTGATTTGTAGTTGTTTTCTTTCCTACCGAAATCCTGGTTCCGCGTTCCGCTTCGGTGACCCTGTTCTGCGTTGTGGTGTGTCCACCTCTGCCCAACAGGTTATGGGCCCAGCAGTGCCGAAGGGAAGGTTCCGGATTGCGTTGGAAAAAGTTTCCGAGAGAGCGAAAGTGATCACGCCGTGAGTTTGTGTGAGTTATTTTCTCCGCGGTGGTGATTTTGTGTGGACAAAATGGCGGATGTGAACAAGTTTGCGTTTGCCAGACTGAACAATCAGAATTGGCAAATATGGAAGTTCCGGATGGAGATGCTCCTGACCAGGGAGGAGCTGTGGTATGTGGTCGGTGATGCGAGGCCGGCTGTAGTGACCGATCAGTGGACGAAAGACGATCGGAAAGCTCGTGCCACTATCGGACTGTGTATAGACGACAATCAGTTCGGTTTGGTGAAAGAAGCGGACAGTGCGAAAGCTTTCTGGGATGGTTTGAAAGCATATCACGAGAAGAACACGGTAACGTCACGTGTATCTTTGTTGAAGAAACTGTGTTCGTTAAATCTCGCGGAAGAAGGTGACCTTGAGAGTCATCTGGTGGTGTTGGACGATTTGTTCGACCGTTTGACGAATGCAGGCCAACAGCTGGAAGAGTCGCTGCGGATTGCGATGATCTTACGTAGCTTGCCTGATTCGTATGGTGGTTTGGTGACGGCGTTGGAGAGTCGTGCCGATGCGGACATCACGATGCAGCTAGTGAAATCGAAGCTGATCGATGAGTTCGAGCGTCGGAGAGAGCGATCCGGCGAAATAAGCGAAATGCAATGTGAAACGAAAGCGTTGAAAAGTGCGGTAGTGCAAAGCGTGGGTGGACTCGGCAATAGAGCGCCAGTAAGGAGATGCTTCTTTTGCGACAAACCCGGTCATTTGCGTCGCAACTGTCGTTCATTTTTGCTAGCAAAGCAGGAGCTAGAACGAGAGTGTAAAGAGAAGAAGAAGCCGGACGACAGAGTGTGTGCGAAGCAAAATGCGAAGCAAGCGAAGGACGAAAATTGTGGTGCCAGAAGTGTGTGTTTTATGGCTGGAATGGATCAGCAAAAGTGCTGGTACATTGACAGTGGAGCAAGTCGGCACATGACGAGCGACAGGAACTTTTTCAAATCGTTGAAAGAAAGAAAAGGCCCGAGTGTAGTGTTAGCGAATGGTAAAGTGGTTACCGCTGCTGGTTGTGGCGAAGGTTTTGTGAATGGAGTGGACGGAAACGGAAGTAAAGTTGAGGTGAAGCTCACCGACGTCTTGTATGTTCCGTCGTTGGCGAGTGGACTGGTTTCCGTGGACAGACTGACGTCGAAAGCGTTTTCGGTGAATTTCAAGAAAGATGGTTGCGATATTTGTGACGCATCTGGACAGAAAGTGGTAATTGGTGAAAAGTCGGGGTCGTTGTATCGGCTGAAGCTAGCGAAGATTAAGAAGAAAGTTGAGGGCCAGCGGCCGATAATAGGCGAGAAGAAGACAACGAAGGGAAGAAGTTCACCAGTCAGTGTGGTGAGCTGGTATTCGGAGAAGAAGCCGAATAGAGCCGAAGAACGTGAAGAAGAAGAATACTTCGATGCGGACACTTCAAGCGAGGAAGTGGAGCCGCTGCATGTGGCGGAGACCAACAGTGGAAGCTCGGATTCGGATGCTGATAACTGGAGGGAAGTTCGGCGATCCAGGAGGAGTAATCGTGGAGTACGACCTGGCCGGTTGGTTGATAACGTTGTTTGAAGCAGGAGGAGATCAACCCGGCAAGGAAGGCAGAGAGGATGCGGACGAGTACGAGGACAACATTGAGGAGGAGTGTTGGAGTATGCAATGGTTGTGCCTCGTAAGCAAAGCGGCAACACTGATGTGTAGAGAATGGCGAATGACGCATGCGCCGGTAGGGCAGTCGGCGAGCGTGCCAAATAGCAAAGGAAGAAAGGGAGAATGGAAAGTTTGCCATTCATCCGTAATGTGATGTTCGATCCGTTCAGACGTGTTTATTAAAGTTCTCGTAGCGTACAGTAGTTGATTTGTAGTTGTTTTCTTTCCTACCGAAATCCTGGTTCCGCGTTCCGCTTCGGTGACCCTGTTCTGCGTTGTGGTGTGTCCACCTCTGCCCAACAATCCTTTGAGCGCATCCCAAACTTCACGAGCAGAATCACATCCCTGGATGAGTGTATACTGGCTCGCTTCCACACAGAGAGCAATTGTAGCCCGCGCTTTCCTGTCAGCTTTCAGCCAGGCATCCGTGACGGGTTCGGGCTTCACTTCATCCACAAAATGCCAGAGATCTTCTCTCGTGAGAAGCATCTCAACCTCGAACTTCCACGTCGCATAATTGTTGTTGTTGAGTTTGGCGAGGGTAAACTTTCCCACTTCTGCCATCTTGCTCTAACAAACAAACTTGCCGACGAACACCACACGCAAACAACGACGAAAAACTACCACCGCACAACACCGCGATGACCGTCGAAAACTTTTCAATTTTTATCGCGAATACAACCCGTTTTCCACCGATCCTCCACTGGGGCCATAACCTGTTGGAACCAGGGAACGGACTTAGCAGAGTGGCAACCCAATAAATGCGTGGGAATCGGATAAAATAACGTTTAACCGGAGAACTTATGTTTAACACGTGTGAACTTTAATTCGAGTAAAAGAATGACAGATGAAGGAATAATGTTTTTGTTCTTCTTCTCTTCGCTGACCCTGTGACTCGGGCATTTTCTAGTTGCCAGTGCATCAGCGCCCTGCGACTGGATATGCCGACAATTATTACACAAACGTTATTTCTCTTCATTCAAACTTATAGCTTAACTAATTTGAAACTGTTTCTATTACTGTAAATTTGTCGAAATATGGATAGTATATCAACCATTACGCAAATTGTGATGGAAAAAAGTTGTTCGAGAAAATCGGCGTTTTCAAATGGTTACATAACTAAACCGCCTATTTCCCATATTGTACTTTTTCCAAAAACCATTCACCGAACTGTCAAAACCGTTCATGGTAAGGTGGACTTATTGTTTTTTTTGGTGTTATTCAGATACTGTAACATATGGTTCTGGATAGTATTGGAAACAGTGCAATTATGGTTCATATTTATGCGGGACCTTATGAGCCATAAAATTTTAGGCATTTGCAAGGGACATGAAGGTCTTTAATTTGTCTTTGGTGGTTCAGTAACTCAAGGACTATCATTATAAAAGCTATGAGATTCATAATTTTGCCACCAGGCAGCGCTGGTGAGCATAGAACATTTGTTTTGCGGATATCTTAAGATATATATAAAATATGACGTCTTCGGCAAAGTTGTTCAGTAGCTCAAGGACTATCATTATTAAAGCTATGCGATTCAAAATTTTGCCACCAGGCGGCACTAGTAAGCATGAATTTTTTGTTTTGCGGTTATCTCAGGATCGCATAGCTTTTATAATGATAGCGCTTGAGCTACTGAACAACTTTGCCGAAGACGCCATATTTCTAAGTGATCAGGATCCTGAGCCATCCGCAAAACAAAAGTTCTATGCTCACTAGCACCGCCTGGTGGCAAAATTTTGAATCGCATAGCATTTATAATGGTAGCGCTTGAGCTACTGAAACACTTTGCCGAAGGCGCCATCTTTCTCAGTGGCCAGGATCCTAAGATGACTACAAAACAAAAGTTCTATGCTCACTAGCGCCGCCTGGTGGTAACATTTTGAATCTTAAGCTTTTATAATGATAGCGCTTGAGCTACTGAACAACTTTGCCGGAGGCGCCATCTTTCTAAGTGGTCAGGATCTTAAGACAACAGCAAAACAAAAGTTTCATGCTCACTAGCGCCGCCTGGTGGCAAAATTTTGAATCCCATAGCTTTAATAATGATAGTCCTTGAGCTACTGAACAACTTTGCTGAAGACGCCATCTTTCTAAGTGGCCAGGATCCTAAGATATACGCAAAACAAATGTTCTATGCTCACTAGCGCCGCCTCGTGGCAAAATTATGAATTTTATAGCTTTTATAATGATGGTCCTTGAGCTACTGAGCAACTTTGCCGTAGACGCCATCTTTCTAAGTGGTAAGGATCCTGAGCTATTAGCAAAACAAAAGTTCTATGCTGGTGCCACCTGGTGGAAAAATTTTGAATCGCATAGCTTTTATAATGATAGCGCTTGAGCTACTGAACAACTTTGCCGAAGACGCCATCTTTCTAAGTTGTCAGGATCCTGAGATATCCGCAAAACAACAGTTGCATGCACACTTGTACTGCCTGGTGGCGCAATTTCACTTAAGCAATGTTGCCAGCTACGACAAAATTTTGAACCCTTCATGAAAAACTGGATCACAGTTGAAGAGTATTGCTATGTTGCTTCTTCTTTTTGGCGTTACGTCCCCACTGGGACAAAGCCTGCTTCTCAGCTTAGTGTTCTTATGAGCACTTCCACAGTTATTAACTGAGAGCTTACTAACGTGCACCCCCGCTAATTTGAACGGTACCTCATGCAAACTATCGGGGTTCATTTTTAATTTGAACATTTAGTCACCCTAAAAACGTGTTTCTGGTAACCTCTTTCACTGTTTTGTTTTGATTCTGCGTTCCGTTCCATAGCGTTCCATCTCACTTCACTCCGTTCCATGAGCTAAATGACGTTTGAACCATTTTTAATTTGAACGATGTGCAAATTAGCGGGGTACAGATTAAAAGGTGTTCAGATTAAATGTGGTCAAACCAACGGGGGTACCCGGTATGCCAATGACCATTTTTGAATGTATATATCGTGTGGCAAGTACAAAGATACTCTATGCCCTGGAAAGTCGAGAAAATTTCCAACCCGAAAAGATCCTCTACCGGTGGGATTCGAACCCACGACTCTCAGCTTGGTCTTGCTGAATAGCTGCGCGTTTACCGCTACGGCTATCTGGGCCCCTTAAACGTTGTTGCTAAGCATTCTATTTTTCTGTTCCGCTCAAATTTTATGGTTTTGATATTTTCTTCATTCTTCTTGAGCAGTGTTGCCAGCCACATGAACATTTATGATTCAGCCGACTATCCACTTATCCGCGAGCGGGAATGGCGTCTTGTGGGTGCTGCTTGATGGTGGGTGGGATTCAAAGTTTGACGTTTGTTGGAGGTCGTCAAAGCAAGGGTGTAAAAATTTTGTCCACGCTGGGTTTGATGTTTGCAAAATATCAATGTGAAAGAGCGGTTCGTTTTGATAAAAGTTTAACTTTAACAATTCGAATTCCATCGTAGAAAAGTTGTTGAAATACCAACTGCTAGAGTGAGCACCAGGAATTCACCCAACCAAGCCAACATCAATTTCGTAAGAATTCAAGCTTTCAGAAGCTATAACAACAAGAAAACAACTTTCTCACCAAGCTCCTCTCGTAAAACAAAACACTTTTCTTGTAGCATATCCGGAACCTACACTATCTGAACATCCTGTTCCTCAGAAATATGTGTTCCGCAGAAACGTAGCATCGGGATAGCTTGAGAGTTCATTCATTTTCATGGGTGATCCTAGCTTGTTTGCACCACCGGCGTCGCTCTGTTTGCTTAGAATTGGGTTCTAAAATGTTTAATGAATTCTTGTTTTTATTTAATAATACGAAAGAGCATGTTATTGCAACTACTTTAGCAATTTTTCCAGCTCAAATAACGGCTATAACATTTTTAAACTTCAATTTAAAAAATGGTTTCGAATATGAACCTTGACACTTGTGATCTTGTTTGACATTCACTTTTTCGACAAAAATGCCACAGGGCATATAGTTTGAACACTGGGGTTGTTCCTATCTGACATTTCGGAAGGGACACGGAAAACAAAATATACCCAACATTTGAGTTTAAACCAAAAGGTGTGACAAAATCATAAAAAAAATGTTTTTTGTATTTAAACCAATGAAAATCAATTAAAAATTGAGTAAACATGTGTTTCTGCCCTAAACTTAAGCGTTTGGTACTAAAATTGAGACAGGGCTTTAGGACCCTATTGGGATAGGATGGGAATCTGAGGAAGGACACTGTTTCCGGGATGCATTTTGAAATATATTTACACATTTAGATTTACATTTTTTTTTCCAAAACTATCATCATCTATCATGGTTTAAGACAATTGCCAAATTTACTCTCCGATAGATGCTTCTTTTTCTCCTCTGGGTGACAAGACTGCTGTCTCCGGTAGGTGAAACTTGCTTTGACGACCTCCAACAAACGTCAAATTTTGAATCCCACCCACCATCAAGCAGCACCCACTAGCCGCCATTCCCGCTCGCGGATAAGTGGATATGGCACGCAACACTTCCTTCAACTTTGGTGGACGTTCGGTATCGTTATCTTTAATTTTTTTTGGTATTTGCATATCACACCCCCATAAAATTGGCTCTTTTGATAACAATCGAGCAGTGTTGCCATCTATTACCAAAATATGAAAGCTTGAACGGCCATATTGGAAAGTTCTCAACCCATGCTTCAACTTTGCCGAATATCTCGAATTAGTATTTCCGCATCTAAACGTTGCATTTTTTGAAAACATATATAATTAGGGTTCATTCAAATATTACGTAACGCAAAATTTTCCTATTTTGGACCCCCTCCCTCCCCCACGTAACAGCATTTGTATGGAAAATTTTAAATTTTTGTATGGACCGTAACACTATGATAAACCCCCGGGGGGCCTCCCTCCCCCTGTTGCGTTACGTAATATTT
Source organism: Aedes aegypti (assembly GCF_002204515.2). Classification (NCBI taxonomy): domain Eukaryota; kingdom Metazoa; phylum Arthropoda; class Insecta; order Diptera; family Culicidae; genus Aedes; species Aedes aegypti. The sequence continues at coordinate 93,699,635 of NC_035109.1, read as the reverse complement.
GAACAATCCCTTATAACCCTGATTTTTTTTACGACCCCCTGATAACGGTCGTAAAAAGAGGTTTGGGTGTATAATCATATGTTGAAGTTTAGACGACAGTGATCATAGTAACCTAGCTTGATCGAAGAATCTATGACTTAATCTGAGTTTGTTCATTCGTCTTAAAGCTTTCATTAAATACCGTGATGAATCAAAATCCGGACGGTATCGATATCCGGACACTCCGACTACATTCATTGATTTTCATGTAAATTTGAAAAATAATGTGGTTTTCATTATTTACATCTTACTTTTTTAACATTGCTTGTCACTTTACTACGATTTCGCATCTAGTAATCATTGGCAGAAAATTAATAAAAATAAAAACATAACTGTAACCCCAGTTTGACAACTTATTTTCATAGTGCAGCTTTTGTGGTCCAAGCTGGTCAAAAATTAAGAGGAACGTTGAGTGAACGATAATTTATTGAAAAGTGCATTGTTTGTGAAGTGTTGGTAACATTAGTGTGCACAAACTAGTTAATGAACAATTTAAATATATCGAAGCGGCGAAAAGTAGTGTAGAAGAATATTTTTCAAGCGAATAATGAGTGTCCGGTTCAGTGATCCATTGTTTTAATATCCGGACGCTACGCGTTCAAGTTATATTTTGCCTCAAAAAATAACTATTCGGGAGGGAAAATGCGGAGAAAACTTAAAGGAAAGCCAGAAAAAGGATATGTTCGGATGAAAATTGAATAATTGCGGAAAAATAGCTCCAATGATAATGATTATTACAGGTAATCGGATTCTTACTGCAACCAAAGAGAGTGAGTAACCGAAATGTGAAATATTCTCAACAGTTAATTCTTCAAATCATTATAATGTGTTTCCATTAATAAGTTTAATAAAATGTAATCTAAAGGTCACATTTGAATGATTTTTTTTTTGAATTTAATTTGAATTCAACTACTTAGAATACGAGTGTCCGGAATTCGATTCAAAAGTGTCCGGCTTTTTGATTCATATGTCCGGATTTAAAAACAACACTTGTGTAACTAATATCGTTATTTTAAAATTAAATTCTTTGTTTTAAATAGAAAACATGTCATTTTCATGAAGAATAATGTTCAAACGATTCGTGACATGGTGGTACATTCATAAAATCAAACGGAATTGGATTGAAATTAATATCAGATCATTTAGCACTGCTTAAGCGTCCGGGTATTGATTCATCGCGGTACAGACCTATTTTAGTTTCACTGCGTGTTAGGGTTCATTTATTTATTTCATAACGCCGAAAATGGCCAATTTTGACACCCACCCACCCCCTCGTAACGCTGTTTGTATGAATATTCTACAAATTTTGTATGAGCCGTAATATCATGAAGACACCCACCCACCCCCTTTAGCGTTATGAAATTTGTGAATGAGCCCTTACTTATTACCAAGATCATATTCTCTGGATATTTCCATAGGCCAGGAGAAGTGGATGAACTTGTCATTCATTTTTCTGTCAAATCTCATACAAAATCTACTTTTTCTTTGACAGAAATCCACTCTAGGTGAACCACTTCCCCTGGCCTATGAGTCGATGGTCCCTTCAATATCGACTCATGGAGGGTTGACTGTAGTTCAAACGACGCACAGCGACTCATCCTCGCTCGCACCACTTTGACATTTCTCAACGTCAAAATCAGCTGTTTTTGGCCAGTGTGTTTTGATCATCATCCGTGATGCTCCACTCGTTCAGTCGGCATATTTCAAGACTAACAATTCAAAAGGCCTCATCTCCAAAAAGTAAACAATGAGAAAAATGCAATCTTGTTTTGTCAAACAATAAATCAAATTTAAATTATGAATTTAAGCATTTTATGTTATTTTATCGTCCAGAAAGTCGATGGATAAACTGATTTATAGCTATGAATATTCATTACTATCATTTTAGCAAAAAATCCTGCTAAAAAAACGAGTCAAAGGAAATGAGGCTTTTATTTCACCAAAAGCTATGCAGCCCTTTTCATTTGTGCCCATAGACGCCGGCCGACGCTGATGAGGCCTGTGAGTTGACGCCTTTGTTTTCTCTAAAATGTATTGAGGCCTTCTAGTTGTGGCTTGTTTTTTCATCATCTTCAGATGTGGCCTTTTGAAAGTCATTCAATATTCATGATAAAATACGATAATTGAAGTGTAGAAGAGTGTTACGTGGTAAAGCAAGGTACATGGGATCTCTGCAGCAAGAGGAGATTCGTGCGGTCGATTAAGTATGTGATTTATTCAATCATCGTCATCGATAAACATAATGGATGTGCTAAGCGTGAGTGTCGTCGAGCAATTATATGGAAATGAACTGACACTTATATTGAGCTATTCGGTAATCCAATCCGCATGGTTATTAAATTAATTAACTCATTACGCGTGGTAAAGATGGACAAATTATGGGTGAAATTATGAAAAAAATTCACGTGCTCGGCTGGGATTTGAACCCAGGACTCTTGTATGCTAGACGAGCGCTTTACCAACTAAGCTACCGAGCCACTTGGTGACCCAATAACTGAGTTGGTTACAAGTTTAGAATTCAAATCCCTACAGACCACGCGGACCCCTTTCATAACCAATATCCATCCATCTCATGTTCCTACACACGCGGAGCGAGCGAGTGCGATTTGTTTAGTGTTGAAACTGTTTGCCTATCGTACCTACATCGCTTCCACAACAACTGTATTGTGGAAGAGTAAAGATGTGGGAAGGCTATCAACGTGTCGTTCTCACTCAAGTGACGACATGACTACTACAGAGAGGCAGTACACTCTAATATAAACTGACACTTATATTGAGCTATTCGGTAATCCAATCCGCATGGTTATTAAATTAATTAACTCATTACGCGTGGTAAAGATGGACAAATTATGGGTGAAATTATGAAAAAAATCCACGTGCTCGGCTGGGATTTGAACCCAGGACTCTTGTATGCTAGACGAGCGCTTTACCAACTAAGCTACCGAGCCACTTGGTGACCCAATAACTGAGTTGGTTACAAGTTTAGAATTCAAATCCCTACAGACCACGCGGACCCCTTTCATAACCAATATCCATCCATCTCATGTTCCTACACACGCGGAGCGAGCGAGTGCGATTTGTTTAGTGTTGAAACTGTTTGCCTATCGTACCTACATCGCTTCCACAACAACTGTATTGTGGAAGAGTAAAGATGTGGGAAGGCTATCAACGTGTCGTTCTCACTCAAGTGACGACATGACTACTACAGAGAGGCAGTACACTCTAATATAAACTGACACTTATATTGAGCTATTCGGTAATCTAATCCGCATGGTTATTAAATTAATTAACTCATTACGCGTGGTAAAGATGGACAAATTATGGGTGAAATTATGAAAAAAATCCACGTGCTCGGCTGGGATTTGAACCCAGGACTCTTGTATGCTAGACGAGCGCTTTACCAACTAAGCTACCGAGCCACTTGGTGACCCAATAACTGAGTTGGTTACAAGTTTAGAATTCAAATCCCTACAGACCACGCGGACCCCTTTCATAACCAATATCCATCCATCTCATGTTCCTACACACGCGGAGCGAGCGAGTGCGATTTGTTTAGTGTTGAAACTGTTTGCCTATCGTACCTACATCGCTTCCACAACAACTGTATTGTGGAAGAGTAAAGATGTGGGAAGGCTATCAACGTGCAACGTAGCCTTCCCACATCTTTACTCTTCCACAATACAGTTGTTGTGGAAGCGATGTAGGTACGATAGGCAAACAGTTTCAACACTAAACAAATCGCACTCGCTCGCTCCGCGTGTGTAGGAACATGAGATGGATGGATATTGGTTATGAAAGGGGTCCGCGTGGTCTGTAGGGATTTGAATTCTAAACTTGTAACCAACTCAGTTATTGGGTCACCAAGTGGCTCGGTAGCTTAGTTGGTAAAGCGCTCGTCTAGCATACAAGAGTCCTGGGTTCAAATCCCAGCCGAGCACGTGGATTTTTTTCATAATTTCACCCATAATTTGTCCATCTTTACCACGCGTAATGAGTTAATTAATTTAATAACCATGCGGATTGGATTACCGAATAGCTCAATATAAGTGTCAGTTTATATTAGAGTGTACTGCCTCTCTGTAGTAGTCATGTCGTCACTTGAGTGAGAACGACACGTTGATAGCCTTCCCACATCTTTACTCTTCCACAATACAGTTGTTGTGGAAGCGATGTAGGTACGATAGGCAAACAGTTTCAACACTAAACAAATCGCACTCGCTCGCTCCGCGTGTGTAGGAACATGAGATGGATGGATATTGGTTATGAAAGGGGTCCGCGTGGTCTGTAGGGATTTGAATTCTAAACTTGTAACCAACTCAGTTATTGGGTCACCAAGTGGCTCGGTAGCTTAGTTGGTAAAGCGCTCGTCTAGCATACAAGAGTCCTGGGTTCAAATCCCAGCCGAGCACGTGGATTTTTTTCATAATTTCACCCATAATTTGTCCATCTTTACCACGCGTAATGAGTTAATTAATTTAATAACCATGCGGATTGGATTACCGAATAGCTCAATATAAGTGTCAGTTTATATTAGAGTGTACTGCCTCTCTGTAGTAGTCATGTCGTCACTTGAGTGAGAACGACACGTTGATAGCCTTCCCACATCTTTACTCTTCCACAATACAGTTGTTGTGGAAGCGATGTAGGTACGATAGGCAAACAGTTTCAACACTAAACAAATCGCACTCGCTCGCTCCGCGTGTGTAGGAACATGAGATGGATGGATATTGGTTATGAAAGGGGTCCGCGTGGTCTGTAGGGATTTGAATTCTAAACTTGTAACCAACTCAGTTATTGGGTCACCAAGTGGCTCGGTAGCTTAGTTGGTAAAGCGCTCGTCTAGCATACAAGAGTCCTGGGTTCAAATCCCAGCCGAGCACGTGGATTTTTTTCATAATTTCACCCATAATTTGTCCATCTTTACCACGCGTAATGAGTTAATTAATTTAATTTAATTTTATATGGAAATATTTGTTCAATTGAAGTAATATTTCAATTGAACGTTATGTTTCATGTAATTGTAACGAAATCGTGTTGTTATCAATAAGTCGTGAAGTACAGACATGCTGACACAGGTATTATTAGGTAGTATGATACAAAATACATCACTCCACAGGAACCCGACGAAAAATTTGATTATGTTCGCTGTTGAGACGATCGCTGTGTAAAATAATACATGGAGCGGAGCGGCTAAAGTATAACTTGTATCTGCTTAGTAAATTTGAAACATTTTTTCGTAATTTTAGTTGCAACTTTGATGTTTGTTTAATAGGCCTCAACTCGGTTTCAAGTAAATATAGAAATGGGGCCTTTTTGGGAAAAGGCCGCATTTGCGATTAATATCCTAATTATCGGGAAATGAGATGGGGCCTTTTAGAAAAATGATATTTTTTCAACTTTCATGCATATTTTTGCATGACTATTGTATGATACAGTAAAGGCCCAAACGCAATGATAGCGGAACGGCAACGGAATGCGGAACCGGTTCGCCAGCATGTATCACAACATCTCGACTGAGCTGACAACGAATGAAATTGGATCAACACTGATTCGACAAGCTGATTATAGTTCATGCTGGCGAACCGGTTCCGCATTCCGTTGCCGTTCCGCTATCATTGCGTTTGGGCCTTAAGAATAGGCTCTTATACATTTAAATCAGCAGAAACCCGAATTGTTTACATTTTGGACTTGAGGCCTTTTCAATTGTTGGTCTTGAATTTTTAGATTTGGCAGAACTTTTTCCGGTGAGCTAATTTAGCCGAATTATCAATTGAAGTTTGACTTACCGGTAATTTATGCAGATAAGCCAATAGTTCGTACATTGAGCACCATGGTAGACGCAAAGTTGGAAGCCGTTCCACTGGTGGAAATCGACGAGGGCATCTTCAAGTACGTGCTGATCAAAGTGTACGGCAAGGAGAAATCCGATGGCAGCGAGCCAAGCAAGAACATTGTCCGGGGATTCGCCCGCGCCAATTGGCACTCGGACATCTACGACGAAGTGAGCTCGTCTTTGGAGGGGCTAGGCCTGGCGACGGAATGCCTCGGGGGTGGCCGGATTGAACACCGTGCTGACCGGAAGTGGATCAAGGTGTACGGCTACTCGCAGGGCTACGGAAAGGCGGACCATCAGGAAGCAAGGAGGATTTTGCTGACGCAGTTCGGGGGATATGAAATTGAAACATCGGACGAAGGGTATTAGGCATTGCTGCAGCGTAATAAATTTCTACTTATTTTTAGTAGTTTACGATCTAGTTTATTAGTATCAAAAACTATCACAATGATAGCAGGGCTGGTAGCGGCAGAGTGTCTTGAAAATAGGAACTTAATGGGCCTTTTGCTTGAAAAAAGAGACCAAACAGGAATCGAGCCAAGAAAATGGAAGCTAATAGGAACCAGGACAAAGTTTGATTCTTCATAGAATTATTGCCTATGGAATTCCCATGAGAATTTTTATTCCTCAAAAAATTTACAAGAGATTTCTCAAGGATAACCACAGAAATGGCTTAAGAGAGACTCAAAACATTGCCGCAAGGATGCTAAAGGACGTCTGTCATATGAAGGAAGATACCAAAAAGCTTGTTTGTGCAAATTGCGGGCGCAACCATAAGACTAACTAAAACGAACCATAAGTCTAGCTTTTGAGATTGCCCTTCTCGCAAACGAATCGTTGAGGCTCGTACCAGGCTGATGAACGTCAACGTTTTTTTGTAGCCTGAATTCGCCTGGCAGAATCTCCAACAATTATCATTTTTCAGTTAACAATCGTTTGCTCAATAATCATACCCATAAGGTAATTTATAATCATGCTCATTCATAAGCTATTTTTTCCCGTCTGGTAGCCGTTCGAATCTTTTAGTTTCGAATGCATTTACCCAAGGGAAATCTTATACAAATATTGTAGCTCCTTCCCTTTTCTTCCTGCGAGTAACCGTTTGAATTGTTTCAAATCAAATGGAAATACCCCTGCCACCGCAGGTAACTTATATTCCGCCTCTTCATCTTCATGGCGCGGTAAATGGCTGGGCATGGCGTACCATTGGTACCTCGCGTACCTGCAGGAATAAAATAGACCCCTTTGTGCGGTCCTTAGCCTCTTGCCCAGCAACTCCTATCCCTACCTCCTCGTGGTACTGGCCGGGGTACGAGTAACCTTGGGGAAGATCGGGTAACCAACCCCCGGTGGGAACTTTGGTCGTATGCTGACAGGGAAGGGGGGGGTTGCTTTTGCAAACCTGGAGCGTCTGTACTCCACGTTAGGAGCGGCTCAAAACAGCGTCTGTTCCCCATGTCAGGGGCGGCTGATCATCGTCCGAGTGCCAGAGAAGGACTCTAAGCTAAACTGCGCACTATGGCCCTCCGAACATTTAGGGGGAATGGTCCTCCGGAAATCTAGGGGGTTGGTGTCAGGCCCTGCGAGCCAGCCGTAAAAACACATCATCACAGGAACGTCAACGAGAGAATACGGACCGGAACAATCGGCAAAGACCACAGCGACGAAAATGGACTAGCGATTGGAAACTCGGTACGTGGAACTGCAAATCTCTCAACTTCATTGGAAGTACTCGCATACTCTCCGATGTACTGAAGACCCGCGGTTTCGACATCGTAGCGCTGCAGGAGGTGTGCTGGACAGGAGCATTGGTGCGAACGTTTAGAGGTAATCATACCATCTACCAGAGCTGCGGCAATACACGCGAGCTGGGAACAGCTTTTATAGTGATGGGTGATATGCAAAGGCGCGTGATCGGGTGGTGGCCGATCAATGAACGAATGTGCAAGTTAAGAATCAAAGGCCGATTCTTTAACTTCAGCATAATTAACGTGCATAGCCCACACTCCGGAAGCACTGATGATGACAAGGACGCATTTTACGCGCAGCTCGAACGCGAGTACGACCGCTGCCCAAGCCACGACGTCAAGATCATCATAGGAGATTTGAACGCTCAGGTTGGCCAGGAGGAGGAGTTCAGACCGACGATTGGAAAGTTCAGCGCCCACCGGCTGACGAACGAGAACGGCCTACGACTGATAGATTTTGCCTCCTCCAAGAACATGGCCATTCGTAGCACCTATTTCCAGCACAGCCTCCCGTATCGGTACACCTGGAGATCACCTCAGCAGACAGAATCGCAAATCGACCACGTTTTGATTGATGGACGGCACTTCTCCGACATAACCGACGTCAGAACCTATCGTGGCGCCAACATTGATTCCGACCACTACCTGGTGATGGTGAAACTGCGCCCAAAACTATCCGTCATCAACAATGTACGGTACCGACGCCCGCCCCGGTACAATCTAGAGCGGCTGAAACAACCGAATGTCGCCAATGCGTACGCGCAGCATCTTGAGGCAGCGTTGCCGGATGAGGGCGAGCTCGATAGGGCCCCTCTTGAGGACTGCTGGAGGACAGTCAAAGCAGCCATTAACGACGCTGCCGAAAGCGTTGTCGGATATGTGGAACGGAGCTCAAGAAACGATTGGTTCGACGAGGAGTGCCAAGAGGTTTTAGAGGAGAAGAATGCAGCGCGGGCTGCAATGCTGCAGCATGGTACGCGGCAAAACGTGGAACGATACAGACTGAAGCGGAAACAGCAAACCCGCCTATTCCAGGACAAAAAGCGCCGCCTGGAAGAGGTGGAATGCCAAGAGATGGAGTTGCTGTACCGTTCTCAAGAAACGCGGAAGTTCTATCAGAAGCTCAACACATCCCGCAAAGGCTTCGTGCCGCGAGCTGAGATGTGCCGGGATAAGGATGGGAGCATCTTGACGGACGGACGCGAGGTGATCGAAAGGTGGAAGCAGCACTTCGATGAACACCTGAATGGCGCAGAGAACACAGGCACAGAAGGTCAGGACAGCGAAGGCGATGGCTACGTCAGCACGGCGGACAGCGGAAATCAACCAGCTCCCACGATGGGGGAAGTTAAGGATGCCATTCAACAGCTCAAGAACAACAAAGCCGCTGGCAAGGATGGTATCGGAGCCGAACTCATCAAGATGGGCCCGGACAGGTTGGCCGCTTGTCTGCATCGGCTGATAGTCAGAATCTGGGAAACGGAACAGCTACCGGAGGAGTGGAAGCAAGGCGTTATATGCCCTATCTACAAAAAGGGCGACAAACTGGAGTGTGAAAATTATCGTGCAATCACCATCCTAAACGCCGCCTATAAAGTGCTATCCCAGATTCTCTTCCGTCGTCTATCACCTATAGCAAACGAGTTCGTGGGAAGTTATCAAGCAGGTTTCATCGACGGCCGCTCGACAACGGACCAGATCTTTTCCGTGCGGCAAATCCTCCAGAAATGCCGTGAGTACCAGGTCCCTACGCACCATTTGTTCATCGATTTTAAGGCGGCATACGATAGTATCGACCGCATAGAGCTATGGAAAATCATGGACGAGAACAGCTTTCCCGGGAAGCTCACAAGATTGATCAGAGCAACGATGGACGGTGTGCAAAACTGCGTGAAGATCTCGGGCGAACACTCCAGTTCGTTCGAGTCTCGGCGGGGACTACGACAGGGCGACGGACTTTCGTGCCTGTTGTTCAATATTGCGCTTGAAGGTGTCATGCGGAGAGCCGGACTTAACAGTCGAGGCACGATTTTCACGAGATCCGGACAATTTGTTTGCTTCGCGGACGACATGGATATTATTGGGAGAAAATTTGAAACGGTGGCAGATTTGTTCACCCGCCTGAAACGCGAAGCAACAACAGTCGGGCTAATGGTGAATGCGTCAAAAACAAAGTACATGCTGGTTGGCGGAACTGAGCGCGACAGGACCCGCCTAGGAAGCAGTGTTACGATAGACGGGGATACCTTCGAGGTGGTGGACGAGTTCGTCTACCTCGGATCCTTGTTGACGGCTGACAACAATGTTAGTCGGGAAATACGAAGGCGCATCATCAGCGGAAGTCGTGCCTACTATGGGCTCCAGAAGAAACTGCGGTCAAGAAAGATTCACCCCCGCACCAAATGCATGATGTACAAAACGCTCATAAGACCGGTAGTCCTCTATGGGCATGAGGCGTGGACTATGCTCGAGGAGGACTTGCAAGCTCTTGGGGTTTTCGAACGCCGAGTGCTAAGGACGATCTTCGGCGGCGTGCAGGAGAACGGCGTGTGGCGGCGAAGGATGAACCACGAGCTCGCTCAACTCTACGGCGAACCCAGTATCGTGAAGGTAGCTAAAGCTGGAAGGATACGCTGGGCAGGGCATGTTGCAAGAATGCCGGACAACAACCCTGTAAAGATGGTGTTCGCCACGAATCCGGTCGGAACAAGAAGGCGTGGGACGCAGCGAGCTAGGTGGATTGACCAGGTACACCAGGACCTGGAGAGCGTGGGTCACAGTCGAGGATGGAGAGAAGCGGCCATGAACCGAGGGAATTGGCGAAATATTGTTGGCGAGGCTTTATCAAGATAATTGATGTAAAGCCAAATAAGTAAGTAAGTAAGTAAGTATCAACGAAAAATCCCATCAGAAAATCCACCTTTTTCTGGTAACATGTCTCTCTCTGATTTTAATTTTTCAACTGAACAATTGAATCAGATGATCGATGCAATGTTCAAAACTACGACTATGGCTGAAGCGTTCCAAGTAGGTATAAGATTAATAAATTGCGTTTCTCTAATTGATCTAAATATGTTTTCATTATTTTGAATCGGAATGCTTGTACTTTAATTAGTAACGAGGACGATCTGTTTCATTTTCTAACAACTAATAACATTTATGTATTTATATAGCAGTAATTACTGAAACTTATTTGAAAACTGGATTAAAGCTCAAAATAGATCCATAGTTTTTTGTTTATCGTACTGATTATTTATTGAGCCTTCACCCTTCGCTCATCGAGTACTTGGTCTAACTTATCAATAAAGCCATCGATTTCTTTTCGACTCATCCCCAGAGCAGCACTTGCCGTCAAGTAAGGCACTGTCTCCAAATCGCGATGAGAGCCCCATGCTTTGAACTTGACTCCTGCTATAGATTTCTCTTCAGTTCCAGTCACCACCCGGCAACCGGACACTCCTCTGCGGTGGAGCATTGATCCTATCATTTGCTGATCCGAGCCAAAAGACTTCAGGGTAAGGGCAATCGAGATTGGATTCCTGCCGGATATCACCGATTCGCCGAACTTCTCGGCAATTGCGATCATTCGTTTCAAGAGGTTCTGATGTAGTTCCTTCCGTTCAACGACCAGATTTTTGTAGCCGGTCTTTCCCAACGATAGTAGAGTCATAAGCACATCTAGAGACTGTGAACTGGATGCTCTTCCGGGGTAAAGTTTGGAAACATGCTCTACAATTTCCCTGTCGAATGCAGCAACGATAGCGCCTCCTACGGGGACCAGTAGGTTCTTGTCCGTACTTTGGATGAAAGCGTCAACTCTTCCATGCTTGTTGGCTTGTTCTAGCTGATGTGTGAGGTAAGTGCTCTGCAGTCCATAAGCATTATTGACCACGTGAGGAATGTCGCTCTCTTGGCACAATTTTGCCAACTCGATAATGTTATCGCATGTGCGAGGCGCGAAACAACTCGTAGTTGAAAGCACGCAGCATACGTTACTGGCCCCAAGCTCTGTTATCTTATCCCGAAAAGCACCCAAATCCGTTCCCAGAACAGTGTCGTCCCTTTCCTCCACCGGAACGGTATCGATAACCACCGGGATCAATCCGGACGATTGAATACTCTTGAAGCACGATTGCTGATCAATTCTGGACCACAGAACATATCTGCTCTGGGGTCGTTCCGCTTTCAGAGCCAATAGCGTCAACATGACGGCCATCCCAGTGGCCATGGGTACCAACAGGGCCTTCCTACAGCTGCCGATGCCAGCCTCGCGAATCAAATCCAGAATCAAAGCATTCGTCAGGTTGTTCAAAATGGTTGAACCCGCGGCTTTTGGTTGAGCGTCCGTTAAATTGCCCGATCTCCCGATGCCGTGGGCGAAATTATAATGACGACGTTGCACTAGTTCTAAAAAAAAACGTATATATTTTAGCTACCCATACACATTTTACAAGTTCAATACACTAACCACAAACGACCCTTCCTTCCCGTTCGCCAACGCCGCAGCGGTTCAGAAAATTGTTGCTATCCATCAGAGCGAGTTCGTTGACGAAATACTCGATCGTTGCGTTGTCCCAGCCGTGCCCCGGCAGTTTCTTCTAAAAAGATGATTGTTTTTTAAATTGATTCCAATTGCAGAAGAAGAAATTGAAATGAGTCTATTGATCCTCAGCTTAAGGGCATGTTCACAAATTTCATAACGCTGAAGGGGGTGAGTGGGTGTCGTCAAAACGCTACAGCTCACACACAATTTGTACATTATTCATACAAAATGCATTACGAAAGGGTGGGTGGGTGTCAAACATTATCATTTTCGGCGTTATGAAATTTGTGAATGAACCCTAACTCACATAACTAAAACTTATACATGAAACAATATTTCTACAGCTTAGCTTCCAAAAAGATTTCTAAACAGTCTTCTTTTTCATAATACAAGTACATTTGTGTATCCCGCAGAGAAACATTCAAAGAACCGTAGTGATTTTGGATCTGGAGCACTTCTGCATAACTATAAATAATCTGGTAATCAACCTCCTGGAAACAGTTGAGTTTAAGGAAAATTCAGAAAATTACTTCAAATAGAAAAAACATTCTAGACCTATTTTCTGCTACAAAGGGAAATAATTTATATAAAACCTCACTGTCGTTGAAAATTCTTGGCCTCAGAAAAACTTCTGCTCTGAGCTAAAAATGTATGACTTGCAGAAACCTTCTTCTGAATTCCATTTCCATTTCAATCCAAAAAAAAAACAACTGAATAAGCCGTAAAGTCTGCTAAAACTTTTAAGAACCGTATATTTAAACAACTTATTCAATTCTTTTAATTAGCTGAGATTTTACTTATTTGAACAGCTTCCTAGGATAAACATCAACAACATTGAGATTTCCTGAATTTTAAGGAAACATACGCACTTAAAACGCGACTACAAAGTAGAGCGTCAATTTACCGGTCATTTCGCTTGTCCCGGGATTCGGGACAAAATATGAACCTTATCCCGGGAAATCCCGGGAATTCTTGAATTTCATATAAAACCACTTTTTTCTATTGAAATGGAAGTAAACAAAAACTACATTGCTTTAACAATTGAATTTAGAGAGAAAGTACTTTTCTAAGGCAAAAAAAAAATTAATACAATAGTAATTTTAATATATTATATGTTATAATTACAAACATATTATGTTCAAATGAAGTTAATAAACAAAACCAAAGCTTGACTTAGATAATTGCTGATATGTTAGGGATTTTTTCAATTTCTCTTTAATATAAATGCAAGTAAGGCCAACATTCAAGTCATTTATTTTAAAAGGTTTCTTTAGAAAATTTAAAAATTGGTGGCTTTCCGAAGATTTAAAGAAATGTTTAAAATTGTTTAAAAATTAGAGGTTAGAGGCAGAACTTCAGGTATACTTCTAGACTGACTTTCTCAGTTTAGGGTTATAAAAGCGAATAAAGTTAAAGAGGAACGCAAAAAATATCCTTTGGAACTAGACTGACAACATAATATTACTTACCTGATAATTTGGTCTTTTCATGAAAATAACTAACTTTTTATTTTCCTTTCTTTATGATAATCTACACAATGAGGAAAAATGTTGCTTTGCATTTAAATTAAAGTAGTTTTCATCAAATTTTAATTCATCTCGGGAATCTCGGGATTTACGGGACATAAGTATGTATATCCCGGGATTCGGGAAATCCCGAAATTCCTCAAATCCCGGGATGGACACTCTACTACAAAGCCATGCTGAAGGTTTCTGGGTTCGATTCCCGGTTCATTTCTTTTCTTTTTTCTCAAAAGTTTTTTTTAAGAAATTTCCCAAGCAAAACTTTGAAAAAGCAAACTAGGATCTCTGAAAGAAAACCTAGACTTTTGTGAAAGTCTTCTAGAGGATTTCCTAGACAATTTGATGAGATATGTGATTGAGAAAATAATCCTTCAAAACTCTGCTTATAATGTTCTGCCTGAAGGAATTCCTTGAAAAATATCGAAATCCCAGAAGAAATGATCGGAAGAATTATTGAAATAATTGCTGTAGTATTAACTGGTATGGAACCTGCAATGAACTTTTGAAGAATCCATGGAGATTTTAAATGATAAATTGTCTCTGGAGGAAACCCTAAACGAATTTCTTCAAATGCTCTGTAATAGAGGTAATGGACCTTTGTAGACTTTCTTGGAAAAACTCATGTAGGAATCTTTGGAAGAGTAACAGCTGGAGAAATCGGTGGAAGAATTAGTGGAAAAATATCTGAGGAAGTCCTGGCATGATCTCTGAAAAAAGGGTAATCCTTAAAGGAATAAATTCTAGAAAAATTCCTCTAAGCATTCTTTGAAAAAGCGTTGGAAGAAATTGTAGAGGAATTTATAAAGGGATGTCTGGAAGAATTCTTCCTTCTCCCCGAGGAAATTTGAGAAACAATACCTGAGGAATAGTCGCGTAACAGTCACTATAAGTTTCTCTGGAGCTTCTTGAATTTTGCACCAGGATTCATTGCAAGCAGAGTAACAGAAAAAGTATCTTCAGAGACCATTTTGGTTAAAATAAAGACTTTACGTTAAAATACACTTCTAAGAGAATTGCATTGAAAATTTAGTTAGTAACTTAACTGTTGAATTTGTAATTATTCAACTATTTAATCGTGACCCTTTCTTGAAAGAAACCCGCTACCAGCCCTGCAGCAATTGAAAAGGCACTTACCTTTTCCAGCAGGATCCGGATCTGCTTGTCCCGATTGGTGCGAGCATTGTTGGCCACCGAGAGATAATTTGCCGGTACCAAATCCGGTGCGATTGATTGCAGCGTTGAATCGTTCATCAAGGTATTTTGAACTAGATACTTAACAAAAACTTAACTTAACTTAACGGAGGAATACATGGGAGACCAGTAAGCAAATTCTAAAATAATATTTAATAAATTATTTACGATTTTGTGTTTTGTTTTGTTCCAATTCGCAGCTGCAACTGCATTCTGCAGTGACCGGCCGAATAGTGCTGTGCGATATTTTTTCATGTTTCGTTGAATTTCTAGGGTTGACGTTAATTAACCTTTCGGTCGTCGCGCGAATTTTTGTAACGCGAGTAGTCGCGCGTTGTACTTTGTACAACACCCTTGGTTTTGCGAATATCCCAGGAGTCTGACCATTTAGAAAAATGACGTCTTCGGCAAAGTTGTTCAGTAGCTCAAGGGCTATCATTATTTTAGCAAACAAATTCGGGTTTTTGTCACTAGGCGGCGCTAGTGAGCATGAAACTTTTGTTTCGCAGATCTTACGATCCTGCCTACTTAGAAAGATGGCGTCTTCGGCATAGTTGTCGATAACTCAAGGACTATCATTTTTTGAACTAGTCGATTCAAAATTTTGCCACTAGGCGACGCTAGTTAGCATAAAACATTTGTTTCGCAAATATCTCAGGAGTCTGATCACTTAGAAAGATGGCGTCTTCGGCAGAGTTGTTCAGTAGCTTAAATTCTGTCTTTTTTAATCCTTCAAATTCGAGATTTTGTAAAATAATGATATTCCCTGAGCTTCTGATCAACTTTGCCGAAGGTGCCTGTCTAAAAATCAAGATTCTGCAGTATCCGCAAAACAAATGTTTTATGCTAACTAGCGCCGCATGGTGGTAAAATATCCTATTTATTGGCTCAAATAATGATGGTGCTTGAGCTACTGAACTACTTTGCCGAAGACACTATCTTTCTAAGAGGTCAGGCTCCTGAGATATCTGCAAACAAAAGTTTCATGCTCACTAGCGTCGCCTAGTGGCAAAATTTTGAATCAACTTGCTCGAACAATTATAGTCCTTAACTTACTAAACAACTTTGCCGAAGACGACATCCTTCTAAATAGTCAGGATCCTGAAATATCTGCAAAACAAAAGTAAAACTTCCATGCCTACTAGTTCCACCTAGCGGTCAAGTTCCGAATTAAATGAGGTACCATCAGATAGCGCTTCACCTCCAGAACAACTTTACTAAAGACCCCAAGTTTCTATATTATCTCGATTTTGAGATATACCGATTTCAAACTGTGGTTTCCACGAACCGTATAGGGTAACCAATATATTTTGGACCCCCTGGGCTATTTTCCTGCAAATTTCTCAGTTTAAATCGAGAGACCAACTCAATTTGCATGCCATTTGGAAAGATAGGACTATTCCGCACTTGTATCAACCGTTTGTACATAGAAAATGTGTTTATTTTATCTGAAATTAATTTAATTTAATTGGTGCATTCATGAAACCGTTACAACACGTTACACACAGAAATTGAAGCCGTCAAAAATTTTTCAAATGTAAACAAAAACTTTTTTCGAATTTCTGAACTAAAATCGTAGAATTTCTTCGGTTTTCCATTGTCAATGGAATGATTAGACTATGGGCAAGCATATTATACAACCAGTGTCGTGGACTTTGTCGCTAAACGATTAAAAATGCCGAGGGTCCAACATATATACATTGAAGGTCCAAAATGTATTGGTGTGTCCAAAATTATGAAAAACAGTGCTTCACAATTTAATTATTTTCGACGTTTTTTGGATCGTACATGACCGTATGGGCATTTTTATCTCGTAGAAGAAGTTTTTCTCTACATTTTGGCATGTTCTTTGACTTGGTTGCGCTGTGCAATTAATTGATTGGGGCAAACAACTAAAATCACTTCCTTAGGGGGTCCAAAATACGACCGTTACCCTATAGTGCGTTCATTATTATGCGACCTTCATGTACATATGTTGATTTAACCTATTATAAAGGGCCATACTGTAAATAGAGTTCTGTTTGATCTTTCGACCTTGACACTTGCTTTTGCCGGGGCGAGCGACGAGGGCAGGATCAAACATGTCACGCGTTGGTCTAGTAAGTGAAAAAGTGGCGTGATCGGTGAGTTCGGTTGGAATAACTGAAAAAGTGCCGCGATCGGTTAGTTCTGTTTAATCCTTCGACCTTGACGCTTGCTCCTGGGCAGTGCGTCAAGAAAGCCCGAACAGTTTTTTTTATTCTTTTTGGGTCGCGCGCTTTTTTTTTCCTGAGTGCTTTTTTATAGCCGATCAAACGAGTGAAGCCGAAAGTGGATTGTGGCTGCTCAGTCAAGGATAACGGATCAATTGGTGAGCTCGTTTCATGCTACTATTTCTAATCTATAAAATATGTATGACTGCACATTCAATCGTTACAATGGTGGGATGTAAATATGATTTTTCAACAAACTATGGATGGTTCGTCACTGTGAGTGTCGACACAAACTCTGATTCATGATTTATTTATGTTTAACATTTTTTTTCAGAACACCTCTTATATACCTTTATTTTTGTAATTAAAAAAACTTTGAATGGTTCGACACTACAAGTGTAGACTTGCGAAAGGTTCACTTTATTCAACAAACTTTGGATGGTTCGCCACTGTAAGTGTCGGCATAAGAATAAGAGTGTTCTATGATGTCCCAACCAATCGAGTTTTTTGTTTCTTTTCAAATGAGTAAAATATAATAACACATGCTTTCGTCCTGACAGCTGTAGGAATGTTACATTTAGGTATTTGTTCAACAAACTTTGAATGGTTCGTCACCTCAAGTGTCGGCATAATTTTCCTCTACATAGAAATTGTTCATATCAAATGAAAATATTATATTTACGTATAAGCATGTATATATCTCACAAATCATTGTTTATCATGGTCTAATCGCTTATCAAAGTGAATCCTATGACCCAACGATCCTCCCCATTAACAAACATCCCTCCCAGTAACCTTTGTGGAGATGCAGAGGCAAACACGGTCTCCAAAAAGCAAAGGTTACACACTAACATTCCTTCCCCCAATCCCACCTGACTGCAAGGACGTGGCCGGCGCCGTTATTGACCCTGTATAAATAGAGGCACTGAATTATGCACACTGAAGAAGATTATGGCCAATCCCAGCCGAACTTCTAGTTGATTCTTTGTGCATTTTCACTGACTTCGGTCAATCACGGAATAGCAACCATTAATATGTGTAGTCAGTCTAAGCTAAGCTAAGCTAAGCTAAGCTATAAAGGGCCATACTGTAAATAAAAACTGTCGAGTATTGCTCTTGGGAAGATTCTTAAGGAATACATTTTGGTTTGGTGTCGATAGATATCTTTGTTACAAAATGATAGCATATAAATCACAACTGTTGTACAAAGTACAACAGCGCGACAGCCCGAAGGTTAACATTCAAGGATTTACAAATCGACCTGAATTTGGCTATTTTAAATCGTGATTTTCACGGATGATTGGACTTTCATGACGAAATTGAGTAGTCGCCAATGATGTAGGTACCGTTTTGACGCATATTCCGAACACTTAAGGCCAACAGTGACTTCAAATGCATCTGATTGGCATAAATTAGCTGATATTTGTGTAAATTTTAATTTCCTCGCAAAGTCTAGCTGTTAGCTGTTGGGTGTACCGGTAATAATGTTAATTTAATCAGTTTTAGTATTGTTTTTACGTAAAAGTATGGAACAACATTTTGATTCAAATGCCGAACACTGTGTTAATTCTGTCTCATATTCCGAACACCTTGATTCAAATTCCGAACAGCACGAATAAATCCATCCTATTGAAATGAATAATTTCTCAAATACCGTTTTGACTCATATTCCGAACACTTAAGGCCAACAGTGACTTCAAATGCATCTGATTGGCATAAATTGGCTGATATTTGTTTAAATTTTAATTTCTTCGCAAAGTTTAACTTTTAGCTGTTGGGTGTACTGATAATAATGTTGATTTTATTAGTTTTAGTATTGATTTTACGTTAGAGTATGGAACAACATTTTGATTCGAATGCCGAACACTGTGTTCATTCTGTCTCATATTCCGAACACCTTGATTCAAATTCCGAACAGCACGAATAAATCGTATTCAAATGAATAATGTCGCAAATAAATGTATCTGAGCTTGTTCTGCTGGTCTCAAACTAGAGAATCATCACCACTCCCGCGGTATAAATGATATTGGAGACGTTATAATTGAATTACAATTGACTGCCATTTCCTTGTTTTTTGGTGACATATTTCAGTGAAATATTTCAACCAAATCGCCATACAAAAATCGAGTGTTCGGAATATGAGTCTGTTCGGAATTTGAGACAAAACGGTAAATTTATCTGAGCTTGCTCTTCTGGTCCCAAACTAGAGAATCATCGCTACTCCCGCGGTATTATTTATATTGTAGACGTTAAAATTGAATTGCGAAATGACTGCCATTTTTTTGTTATTTGATGACATATTTCAGCGAAACATTTCAACCGAATCGCCATACAAAAACAGAGTGTTCGGAATACGAGTCTGTTTGGAATTCGAGGCAAAACGGTACTGATGGTACATTTTCAAACAGTATACCGTTTTGACTCATATTCCGAACACTTAAGGTCAACAGTGACTTCAAAAGTATCTGATAGGCATAAATTAGCTGGTATTCGTGAAAATTTTAATATCTTCGCAAAACCTAGCCGTTAGCTGTTAGGTGTACTGATAAAAATGTTTATTTCAACTTGTTTAGTATTGTTTTTACGTAAAAGTATGCATTAACATTTGACTCAAATGCCGAACACAGCGTTCATTCTTTCTCATATTCCGAACACCTTGATTCAAATTCCGAACAGTACGAATAAATCGTATTCGAATGAATAATTTCGCAAATCAATTTATCTGAGCTAGTATAAGTGGTTTCGAGCTAGAGAATCATCACTACTCCCGAGGTATAAAATTGATTGGAATACGTTAAAGTTGAATTGCAATTGACTGCCATTTCCTGGTAATTTGATGACAAATTTCAGCGAAACATTTCAACCTAATCGCCATACAAAATCCGAGTGTTCGGAATATGAGTCTGTTTGGAATTTGAGACAAAACGGTACCGTGACTTCAAATGCACCTGATAGGCATGAATTAGCTGATATTTGTGAAGATTTTAATTTCTCCGCAAAGTCTAACTGTTAGCTGTTGGGTGTGCCAATAAAATTGTTGGTTCAAACTTGCTTAGTGTCATTTTTACGTAAAAGTATAGAACAACATTTTGATTCAAATGCCGATGAAACTGTATTCTGTCTCATATTCCGAACACTTTGATTCAAATTCCGAAAAGCACGAATAAATCGTATTCAAATGAATACTTTTGCAAATACATTTATTTGAGCTGGTTCTACTGCTCTTGAACTAGAGAATTATCATCACTCCTGAGGTATAGAATAGATTGGAAGACGTTAAATTTGAGTTGCAATTGACTGCTATTTCCTTGTAATACGACGACATATTTCAGCGAAACATTTCAACCAAATCGCCATACAAAAACCGATTGTTCGAAATATGAGTCTGTTGTGAATTTGAGACGAAATGGTGTATTGACTGATCCACTGGATATGATCCACCGCGCGGCTGCTGTAAAGTTTCCAAAAACGCGCATTTGCCCTAAATTTTACGCGGCATATGTAGGCTGACCATAAGCCAACCAGATAAAATCGGGACAAATAAAAACAAAAACGGTACAATTTCAAAAGACATAGATTATGCGATTGTGCTACTTTTCCCCGAATTCCAGTTCCCCGAATGGCCCGTTTCTCCGAAGCCATTTTCACGAATGACCCGTTCTCTTGTAAAGCAATGCAGCTCAAAAAAGTGCAATAATAGTCTTTACCCGAGCAGGCGAAAAAAAGCTAAGTAATAGCAAATTTTGATATGGACATACAAAAGTGATATTAACTTGAAAGATATAAGAGTTAAAAAATCCGAAAACAATATCTAAAATTTACTCCTGGAATATTATTAGCGGTTGGCTGCGTTGTTTATGGCTGCTTTGAGACTTCTCCAGCAGTCCTCAAGAGGGGCTTCGGTGAGCTCTCCCTCTTCCGGCAACGCTGCTTCAAGGCTTTGCGCGTAATCAGTTGCGACTTCGGGTAGCTTGAGTCGTTCCAGATTGTACCGTGGCGGGCGTCGGTACCGAATGTTGTTCACAACGGAGAGTCGTTGGCGCACTTTAACCGTCACTAGGTAGTGGTCCGAATCGATGTTTGCGCTGCGATAAGTTCTGACGTCGATAATGTCCGAGAAGTGTCTTCCATCAATCAAAACGTGGTCGATTTGCGATTCAGTTTGTTGGGGTGATCTCCAGGTGTACCGATACGGGAGGCTGTGCTGGAAGTAGGTACTACGTATGGCCATGTTTTTGGAGGCGGCGAAATCAATCAGTCTAAGGCCGTTTTCGTTCGTAAGCTGGTGAGCGCTGAACTTCCCTATAATCGGTCTAAATTCCTCCTCCTGGCCAACCTGAGCGTTGAGATCTCCGATAACGATTTTGACATCATGGCTTGGGCAGCCGTCGTATTCACGTTCCAGCTGTGCGTAGAAAGCGTCCTTATCGTCATCGTCACTTGCTAGGTGAGGGCTGTGCACGTTGATTATGCTGATATTGAAGAAACGGCCTTTGATCCTCAACTTGCACATTCTGTTGTCGATTGGCCACCACCCAATCACGCGCCTCTGCATTTCGCCCATCACGATAAAAGCTGTGCCCAGCTCATGTCTGTTGCCGCAGCTCTGGTAGATGATATAACCCTGGGAGGGAGGCACCGATACTACACACGAAATATAAGACAACGTTATTTTGAACTGCAAGATAACTACAGCTTGCCAACAACAATCAAGGCAGGCTTCGAGAAAATCGGTAGTTTCCTTTTGTTGTGCACCTTCGATCTTTCCTGACAAATATGAAAAAAGGGCCACAGTTCTCTATGCACTAAATATTAATTTTCATTGGAAAAAGTAGAACGATGCATTTTTCAATGCTTTATGTTCAATCAGATTAAATGGTGCTCACGTGACATTACTTGCGTTATGTGCATGAATTGATTTTCATTCGATTTTTATCACTTTTGAAGAAATACGAAAATGTGTTTTAATCAGTTACGCGCTTTTTCCATGTTAGTCCAATGTTTGAGATCTGGGCTCACAGTGACAGTTCGTGACAGCGGAATCTCGGCTCACTATGACGTACAGAAATTTTGTATTGGTTTCTCCCTCCCAGGTATAACCATCCCTATACGTATGTACCGTCGACCCTTTCCAGCAAACCTCCTGCAGCGCTACGATGTCGAACTTGCGGACCCTCAATAATTCGGAAAGAATGCGGGTACTTCCCAAGAAATTGAGAGAATTACAGTTCCATGATCCGAGTTTCCAATCGTTAGTCCGTTTTCGATGCCTGGGTCTATGCCGATTGTTCCGGTTCGAATTTACATTGTATGCATTCTGTACTGATGATTTTTACGGCTGGCTTGTAAGGCCTGCACCAACCCCCTGTCTCGCCGGAGGATCATCGTGCACAGCACTGTTTAGAGTCCCACGCTGGCACTAGGACGATGATCAGCCGCTCCTAACATGGAGAACAGACGCTGTTTTGAGCCGCCCCTAACATGGAGAACAGACGCTCTGATAAGCTACACCCTCAGAAGAGAGGAGCCCCCCTTCCCTGTCAGCATACGACCAAGGTTCCACCAGGGTTGGTTACCCGATCTGCCCTACGGTTACTCGTATCCCAGGCGGCACCACGGGGAGGTAGGGATAGGAGTTACTGGACAAGAGGCTAAGGACCACAAATGGGGTCTATTTTATACCTGCAGGTACGCGAAGTACCAATGGTACGCATTGTCCAGTCATTTACCACCTTTACAGAGTGTCTCATCAAAGTGTTAATATTAGTCAAACATTTAGCATGTTTTGAAATAAAAATATCAATTAACTCTAATTAAATTAATTGTATCGTATTCGGTTTTCATTATTTTTTCAATTGATACTTGTAGGGGAAAGTGGGGCAGTTTGGCCACCTTAAGGAAAAGTCAATAAAAGTGCTGTAAATATTATGAATTTTTCGAATGTTTGCATGATTTCCAACAATTTTTAGATGAATACACTAGATCCGCATGATTCCCTTTGTCTTATAAAGTTCACGGATGAATGATTGATTTTTCAAAATTTCTCATTTTTCAAGTCTTTTTTTTACTGATGGGGTGATATGAGCACCCCATTTTTGATTGCAAAATAATCTCATATAATCTAAAAATTCAATTATTTTGTTACTACACTTGAAAATTATTAGTATTTATAAATACTCCGCGCAAGAAGATATAATTTTTTAAAAACATTCTAACAGTCAAACATCATCATTCTGAAATGATGAAATTTAAAAGAGTAATTCGGGGTGCCATGGGCAGTTTTTTCGAACATCATTTATTTATTTTTATTTTAGTTTTGAACATTGACTTATAACATGCCTATTGCTTAATTTCCTTATCAGCTTTGAGGTTGCATATTATTTCAGATGAAATTTAAAGGATTTATGCAGTTTTAAGGGGGTGCTCATTCCACCCCATTGGCCAAACCGCCCCGACTACCCCTATTGTTCTTTCTATTTTGGTACTGTCTCAGTATCGCTTAAATTATAAAACTGTATAAATTCTCTACACCAAATAAAAAAAACAACGTCTAAACTTAAGTCAGTAGTTCATATAGGAAACTTACTGGAGATCCTGACTTCTAGAAGAAAAGATAATCATGTTTTGGAAAATAATAAGCAATTTCTGAACAGATAATCGATTCAGTTGTACTTATTCGACAAAAGAATGAGTAAAGCTAAGTATGCACTTCAACAGAAAAGTAATCGCCTATCTAGATGCGTGGGAAATTTCGCGAGAAATGCTCAAGAAAAGGATTTTCCTATGATCGCAGTACGCAGTTGAAAAGAAATGTCAATTCAAATGGAGCTCACTGTAGGAAATTTCTTGACTATTTCTTGGGCAGAAATTTTTACTTTTCTTGAGCGGAACAGCATACTTAGCTTAAGTTTTTAAAGAATAAAGAATTCACTAATTGTTAAACATTTTGTGTTAGGTGTTAGTAATTAGTTAACAACACATTGGTAAAGTTAAACATTCAAATGAAATTAAGCTATTGAAATTATCATGCTTGGTAATATCATCCCACTTTGCACAAAATGTTATATATTAATTTATATACTAAACAACATGAACTACAAACACTAAAGTAACAATAGCATGATGTCACATTTACGGAACTCGAAGATAGACGAAACTGATCAGTTTGAACAACAGCAATAGATTAGTAAGAATCCAATCGATAGACATGCAATTCGCGCGCCTTGTTTCACTAAAATAAAGAAGTTTTATTGAATATAACCGTTGAACGCTTTTATCGGAAGGAAAAAAACTAGAAGAAGAGTTGAAAAAGGATGTTCATAGGGAAAGAAAAGGAACATGATTATTCACATAACGGAGGGATCTGCGGAATCCGTTGCTGAAAATACAACTTAACCCACGAACCTATACCCTCAACATCATGGTTGACTTGGTTGATTTAGTCACTTCTGTACTTCAAATTCAATTTGCTTCACAAAGTTCTGTCCTCGTCTGAAATGGATGTAAGAGTGACATTTTTCTGAAAAAATAAATCCATGCATACTGCGATGAAAATTGTAAATTTTGCTGTTTCCAACGCCGTCCGCATCGCAACCGTTTTTTCCTTAGCAACACTAGTTATCCAAAATGACTGCTTTCGACGTTTTTTCCCTTCGACGTTTTATCCCTTTCGACGTTTCGGGGTTCGAAGTTTTGGAATTCGACATTTTGGCATTCGACGTTTTGGTTTTCGACATTTTGTCCCTAAACCACTATTAGCATATCATATTTAGCTTTTATAAGATCTCACCAATATCAGCGAGCTATTCCTTAGATCTTCCAACATCAAATTTAGCTATGGCTCAGAAGTTCTAGGAATAAAATTTTAATATTATCTTCAGATCTTCAGATCTCTTATGTCAATCAAATCAATATCTCGATTCAATGGTTAGAACTTTGCTTCTGCTCGGGTAGTGAGATAGTGTTGAATTAGAAAGATCGATAAGCTACCAAAGAAGGAGATATATGATCATTCAATACAGTACCAGATTAACGGCCTAACTGACAAATGTAAACAAACTGAGTTTTATTCACCTAACAGTTTGTTTGATAAATTGCAATCATATAATGCACCTCTGTTCCCTAAAAATAAAGTTTTTCACGAAATAAGTAAGAAAAACATAAAGGCGCATTTGATATTCTCTTTCGATTCGAACTCTGATGTCAATTTCGCCCATCTTCCCCCTCTGCGGTAACCGGGCGCATTTGAGCTTGAGTGTGGCAGCAGGGCGCATTTCAAACTGAGTGTGCAGAAGGGCGTTAGTGATAAGTTCGTGCGAGAGAGCGTAGCAGAACGGCGAAGCTGATGATAGTCAAACCAGAAGGACGAGGTCAAAAGGCGTAATCGCTGTTGTCAAACTGAAGAAGACGAAAAATCGAGGGGCGCAACAGCTCTAAATTTTGTTGAATGGCGCATGATGGATTTTTATTTATTTTAACATGTTATTCATAATATTTAAATAAGTTTTTGATACAAAAATAATATTGTAATAGATCCTACAAAAATGCATCATGCGATTAAATCGACCGGAAACATAATATAGAATTAAAATTAAACCCGCAAACTTCAAACCGATTTTACTGAGAATGTGTTGAAATGTAAAAGGTTATGACAATTATGAGTGTTAGAACTTTTCGGAGAACTGAGCTATGATTATGCAATCCCAAGCTAAGTGTCTATATGATTCAAAAAAATCACTTAAGAACCTTGAAGCTCATTCTTTGATTTCCAAAAAGCAGCGTTTTTTAAGAATTTCCCAAAAAAATCGTTACACTTTTCAATTTTTTAAATTCAAACTTAAATTTTTCTAATATTTCATTACTTTTTTTAAAATATCCACTTTTTAAACAGTTAATCCAATCAATTGCGTATCAGAAGTAAACACATAGTTGTTCTTTTTCATTTTAGGTGTTATATGAATTATTATCCTATGCAGATTTTGGAAATCCACCAAGATTTGGCATAAATATGAGTAAAGAAACGCAAAAAGTTAAGCAGAAGCATTTACGGATCAAGTTTAACTCTGTTTGAGAAACTAATAATTACTTGGAAAATAGATAAGTAAGACAATAAACTCTGAAATATTTCTAAAAACTGTTTGTTATGTTGTTATTTTTACTTTTTACTGGTGTTGAAAATTATGCGCCAATTCTCCATTTCCTAAAATACGGGACAAATCGAGCATTTTCCATAAAACGACGGGATAGTCCGCCGAAGGGACGAAAACGGTACTGTCCCGTTAAATACGGTACGTATGGTCAGCCTAGGCATATGGTCCAGGAAAGGAACAACCGTGTTTGGTGAAACGCCGCAATGCTATCTCTCATAAGAATGAATTAAAAAATAAGCACAACGCGGTTGTCCCTTTCCTCCGGGGTTTCATTTATTTAGTTAACATCTACACAGATAACACTAAATCAACAATTTCACGCTACAATACTCGGTTCGTGGCCGCATCTCTCCATCCTCGGTTCTGCCCCACTTTAAGCTTCAACCCAGGCGAAATGACATTTAGTGTAGAAATTCACAGCAGAATGAAAGAGGCAGATAGAAAATAGTAATTGATGCATAAACTTTAGTAATTCAGTGACTATTATTATTTCTCAGTGCGGGTGTACATGTCCTGCAGGTCTGCCAGCTTTTCAAATATTCGGCCGACGATGTCCATATCATCCGCGAAGCAAACAAATTGACTGGAGCTCGTAAAAATCGTACCCCGGCTGTTAAGCCCGGCTCTCCGCATAACACTTTCTAGCGCAATATTGAACAACAGGCACGAAAGTCCATCACCTCGTAGTCCCCGGTGGGATCCAAACGAACTGGAGTGTTTGCCTGACACCTTCACACAATTTTGCACACCTTCCATCGTCTCGTGAGCTTCCCGGGAAAGCTGTTCTCGTCCATAATTTTCCATAGCTCTACACGGTCGATACTGTCGTATGCCGCCTTGAAATCTATGAAAAGGTGATGCGTTGGGACCTGGTATTCACGACATTTTTGGAGGATTTGCCGTAAAGTAAAGATCTGGTCCTTTGTCGATCGGCCGTCAACGAAGCCGGCTTGATAACTTCCCACGAACTCGCTTACTATAGGTGATAGACGACGGAAGATGATCTGGGACAATACTTTGTAGGCCGCATTTAGAAAGGTGATCGCTCGAAAGTTCTCACAATCTAACTTGTCGCCTTTCTTGTAGATGGGGCATTTTACCCCTTCCTTCCACTCCTCCGGTAGCTGTTCTGTTTCCCAGATTGTGCCTATCAGCCGGTGCAGACAAATGGCCAGCCTCTCCGGACCCATCTTTATGAGTTCAGCTTACCATCCTTACCAGCAGCTTTATTGTTCTTGAGCTGGTGAATGGCATCCTTAACCTCCCTCAAAGTGGGGGCTGGTTGGTTTCCATCTTCCGCATTTCCTCCGGGGTACGCGTTTTGAAATTCATAGCGGGGTATCATGCAATTCATAGCGGCCGTTTTGATTATCTTTATTAGAGTGCCTTGAAACAAGAGTGACGTTATGTTCTAGTTTTGACAGGTCTCCTGCTCGATTGGAACGCGGATTTGTATGGAAATAACAGTGTGCCGCCGTTCCAATTTTGACATTGACGCCACCGCCACTCTGATCTTTATTATCCATTACTGGTACCCTTGAATGTATTTATAATTAGGCGTATTTCCTGCTTCTTTGCCAGAGGACTGACACGGCTGTCATACTGCATACATTTCGGTGCTTCCTAACATCATTTTGGTACTTCGCGTTTTGGTACCCACTTTCTGGTCGGTTTACCCTTGCTTGCTCCTGATTATCGAGTATACATCTCATGTGCTGCTAGTGCTTGTTTCTGGCAATTAAACATAGTGTGTTTAATGGTCGTATTTGATGACGCTTTTATTTTTTTTTTTCATTTTGTTGAATGTTTTACCTATCCAAAAAAAATCATATGTTTCGTCAGTCCAAAAATAATCAAAACAAAGACACTGGACGCCATGTTGAATCAATGTTGGATAGCAGGTTATCGGCTCATTTCATCCCTCCCTGTTCTTTGCTATAAAACACACTGTTCATGTAAACGTCAGAATCTATCGTTGAGTCATCATTGACTCTGACCACTAAACGGTTATGATAGAACTGTGGTTAAAACTCCGTATTGTTAAAAGTGAGCGGTACCGACGCCCGCGTTGGCAGTGTTGATAGACTCACACTCAAAATCTCAATCAATACGCTCTCCCGTGAGAGCAAACTCATTAGAGATCTGCTTCGCAATTCTCACGCTTGAGATTTCGATGCAAAATCAACTCAATCAACTCAAACCGTAAAAAATGATTTAGTCGCAAAACCCAGCAAAAACCCATGGAACTCGAATGCTGTTGTTTACGTTAGAAAGGATTAACATAATTTTACCAGACTAACAAGAAATTATTGCCGTATAGAGCTTAGTGACATTTGAACACACGTAGACTAGCATACGCTCGTCATACACAGATTGTTTTTGTTTTCCTCAAAGAAACTTGCACACGCTTTGCAGACTCATCAAAATGCATATGTAAATATTACCCAATTTGAAAAATTTAAACTCGGTTTCTGGGTGTTTTTCGAGACTGAGTGCATATTGTTTTCCTCTAAGGTTCACAACTACATCTACACTAGGGCACCCATACCATTAGGCGTGATAACCACTATGTGAGTAAACTGTGGAAATACGAGACAATGAGTTAAAAAGCTGAGCCAACTCATCCATGATTTTTTGACTGCTGAGTTGCATGATTGACAACTCACGCATGAAAAATATCAAGCGTGAGTTGTGAGAAATTGAGTTTTTCACAACACTGCGCGTTTGTACGACCTTCAACTATTGAAGCAGAGGGATGTCAGCACAGCATACGCCCCCATCTTGAGTACACGTTGCCAGAAGAAGATAAGCCCCTCTCGTTCAGCGAATAGCGAAAATAATCACGTCTTATCGGTGAGAATAAAACTCACGACTTTCAATTCGCTATATAGGTGCGTTACTGCTCCGCCATGAATGCAACCTGAAGTCAACCTGAATTCAAAATCAACTGGCGGTGCTTCATTCGCAAAGCGCACTTCCTTCGGAATTAGATTCTCATTCAAACGCAATGCTTTCATTGTACTTATCTGCAATGCCTAAGAGAGATCATGAATTATTGGATGCCGTAGATGGGAGTGACAATGTGTGGCAATGGACTAATGCACTGGTTCACTATTTGACGTTTTAGCGGTGCCGTGTTATTTATGGGACCAGGGCAACCAGTGAATTCGGCACCGTTCAAACGTCAAATTAGTGAACTCGTGCATTGATCCATGGGTCAGAGCTGTCGTTCAACAGTGGCGACACCTATGAAAGCTTCGAGAAAAAGTAGAAAGCGCAAATAAATACTGTGCTTGTCTGGGGCCTTCCATAGCCGAGTGGTTAGAGCCCGCGGTTACAAAGCAAAGCCAATGCTGAATCTTTTCGTAATGGAAATTTCCTTGACTTCCCTGGGCGTAGAGTATCATCGTACCTGACAAACGAATGCGAAAATGACAATTTTGGCTAAGAAAGCTCTCAGTTAATAACTGTGGAAGTGCTCATAAGAACACTAAGCTGAGAAGTAGGCTCTGTCCCAGTGAGGACGTTATTGCCAAGAAGAAGAGTTAATTATTGTATAAACGTCAAACAAGAATAAAAACGATACGAGCGCATCGGGTGGTGGATTGGCCACCATATATTTGAATCGACCGTTAAAAAGTGTGTCGATGGACATCGATGAGAATGTGACGTCTGTTTGCCTGTGGCTTAATGTTTGTGGGTCTGTAAGAGTTTAAAATTTCTCAAAAATTCGCTCCGTGAAAGGGTCTAACAATGTTGTAAGCATGTTTAGGAGCCAGCACGATGTCATGAAGCAGCATTCATGCTGTTAATCCATGGATTAACATGCGATAATATGAGTCAAGATTGGTCTATAGTTATAAAACAAGTCATTTACAAAAGTTGGCAATAAAAAAAAAAATTCACTTCACAGTTTAAGCCCGGCAAAGATTGTTTGAATATATAACTGTAAAACAGAGTATATGAAGTTCTCATCGTCCTTCTTTATACTGCATTGTAAAATATAATGAAAATCGACTAAATTCCGAGTGATAATTCAAAAAGAAAATCGATGAAGAGAAACCGATCACTGCAGATACGCCTTTATCATACTCAACGCGTTTATAACTACCAGAAGCGTCCATCGAATGCATCGAAGTTATTTAAAACACCTGCTTTTTATATGGCTAATTATGATTATTTTTATGTGTATAACCCTTTCAAATTGGGCAGCTTTTGGAATGGGCCATCTCGCATGCAACAGCTGCACTAGAGCTGAAATTGAAGGGGTGATCGATTCCTGGAAGCTCACATATACGTGTATTAACGAATTAGATTTTATAATTTAGAAATATCTCTCTTATCAAAATCGTTAACAATCTATATAAAATGCATTCGGAAGATTCGAAAGCCTGTTGAAATTATGCACAAATCTAAGCCCGCAACATGGCCAATTCCCTCGGCCGTTAATTCTAAACTGAAATACAGCTGGTAGTGCTTGGATGCATTCCGGTTGCCACGCGGAGGAAACGATGATGAATTTCTACGTTTCGAGTGACGTAATGAAGATTGATGGGTCAGGATGGTGTCGGTCGTTTACTGACTGGAAATCATTTCAATGACGACAGCCGACAGCCTGTCCCCGACGGAACACCCGTCCTGATTCTCGAACAGAAATCAATTCTACCTGGAAGAAAAAAAATACAATTTTCTGTAGTCACAAAAGAGCATAATCAATACGCAGCATTGCGCTTTCCTCAGTTCAAAAATGAAGGATGAGAAAAACGTGTTACACGTTTTGAGGTAATTCCGGCCTAGGAAGGCGAAGAAGCCAATAGAAACCCGATTAGAGTGTCCCAGAAAAAAATCAATCTTTGAAAAGTTATGGAATGGAAGTGTATGGTTATTTGTAGCATTTTTGTAGAACACATTGACTTTCTAACAAAAACGTTTTTAAACAGGTTTTATTTCAAAACCTGCCTATCTGATAACACTCTTTATATGATTTTTTTTTATTGAAAAAAGCCGCAAAAATATGTCAGTTGATTCAGATGCTGATTGAAAAAATGAGAAAAATATCACATTTGTTTTCTATTTCTCTATTTTTCAGGATTTAACAGTGAAAACACTATTTTAGGTACAGGCTGTAGTCAATAAAAGGTCGTCTATTAATTAATTAATTAATTTGCCATACAAATCATTTTTAGTTTAGAATGTGTAAAAAATCAAATGTATCATTAGGGCGATTCAAAATTTAAAAATGTTTGAAAATCCCATCTCTCATATCTTTTTTACCAACCCTTCCATAAAAATAGTGTTCTGTGAAACTATTTTCCATAATTCGATCCGGCGGATCCTCTAAATGATCTCATATAAAGTAGATATGAAAATGATTTAAATAAAAATATGTTTCAAGGTACAGAGGAATGGTACACAAATTATGTCATGCCAAATTGGGACTTTCGGGACAACTCCTCCCCTCTTGTTACGCTTTTTGTATGAGACCTCCACAAATTTTGTAAGACTTGTGACGCTATGCCTGACACTATCTCCCCCTCCCATTGGAGCGTGAAGTTATTTGCATGACCCCAGATGAGCTCCAAATGTTTTCTAATATTGATTTTTTATGGTACACCCTATTCCCTATGGATTAGAAGAGAGAGAGAGAGAGAGAGAGTGAATCGGACAGATGAAAAGAAGGACCATGTGCGGATAATTTCCCCCCTGAATGGCAATCGCTGCAGCCGGTTGGAATTAGTGAAATCCTGCCATGGGTGGTACTTTCAATGAATAATTGTTCCAGGAAGAGAGGCCATGCGATGACTACAGATGGCGGCAGGATGAGGCGCCGAAGCAGCAGCCAACGGCGGGCAAGATGAGCTCGTGGATAACGACACGACGATTGAAATCGGTTTCTTCCTGTTTTGAATCGATCAAAGAAAGGAGAACAGATGATGAATAGGACGTACCGTAAAACGGGGTAACTTTGATAATGCGGGTAACTTTGATAGTGCGAGACCCAGAACATACTAAACAAAATAACAAAGTTTCTGTTAATCAGCTAAGCAAAACTAATGCAAAAGTAAAGAGTATTAGTATGACACTTCATGTCAAAGCTATTTTTGTTGGAATCAAGTACATTTGAGGATTTATATGCAAATATTAATTTTTTTTAAGATTTTAGCATTTCTGAAACGCTCACAAACAATCAGTTCTACGATCACTATTTGATGAAGTCTTAATAAGTTCGTCACTTATCCTTGACAGCCTAGTTATAGTAGAACATAAATTCGGTCTCAAATCTCTTAGCGACTACAATTTGTATAAACTGGGACCATTTTTGTAATCTAAGTCAGAAATTTCCATATAGCGTTAAACGCCTAAAGGTATGCAACACCCTATAAATGTTCCATAATTCATTCAATTTTGTTCGATTTGTACTCCATTATCAAAGTTACCCCAAAGCAGAAAACCGACTTTCGATTATATTCAAAATTATATATCCATTCAGAATGAATCTTTTGGCAATCTTTCAACTGTAATCGATAGTTAGGATGCCAGTACTTGTTTTAAAAATATAAATTATAAATCTTTGAAACAGCATGCATAAATATTTAAGTTTTCTTCGAAAAAACTATCAAAGTTACCCCGTTTTACGGTATCGAATTGAAGCAATTATCTTTTTTTGGAAAAATCGTGCGTACCTTGAATGGATTAAAAGCGGCCTGGTTTTAGCGAGAATTACTCAACTGTGGAAGACTCACAGGAACATTAAGCTGAGAAGCAGGCTCTGTCCCAGTCGAGACGTAACGTGCAGAGCTTAGATAAGGAGTTCAGTATACAGACACTCGCGTTTCGCTATATTTATTAACGATATTTTTAAACACTGGGCTAGTTCAATTCGGACCAACACCAACAGCTTAACTTCCCTTCCGAAGAAAGTCGACACTATAACCTTTACGTCATAAGGGACTTTCTTGAGGATGGGATTCGATCCTAGGTGGTCGGAGTGAGACGCGTGAGCTATTACCACTACACTAGGCCTGTCCCTCTATAGGCTAATATTTTCAAAGCTTAACGATCTCTTCTACATCTGGTGGCTATTAGGAGAACCGTCGAAAAAGAGTTTGAGTTGAGAACGCACCGTGTGCAGCATAGGAAGGAGCACACAATTTACACTTTTTCTCGGAATAGTTATTTTGTAGACGATCAGAGAGCATTGAAAAACATAATAAACTTGTTTTCCAACGAAAATGTATAGATCCGGTCAGTGCTCATGTACGATTAGTGGGATAAAATTGGAAAATTGGCGTTTGGCAACATAGGTTATAAACTTCCGGATTTTTTGTTAGTGCTTGAATTTGTTGTGAAATCACGCGTATCACAAGAATGAAGGGTTGAAATGATTATGTCAATGGAAAATAGTTCAATAATTAATTGATTATGACCTGATTTTTGGGATGACATATTGAAATTTGGACGTAAACAAACATTTTCAGTGACATTTCTCGCCTTCTTCCCCAGCGACCTCTATGATGGTGGCGCATTATATTTGCCTATACAGTACAGGTTGGTAAATGGCTGGGCATGGCGTACCATTGGTACCTCGCGTACCTGAAGGAATAAAATAGACCTCTTTGTGCGGTCCTTAGCCTCTTGCCCAGCAACTCCTATCCCTACCTCCTCGCGGTACTGGCCGGGGTACGAGTAACCTTAGGGAAGATCGGGTAACCAACCCCCGGTGGGAACTTTGGTCGTATGCTGACAGGGAAGGGGGGGTTTGCTTTTGCTTTTGCTTCTGCAAACCTTGAGCGTCTGTGCTCCATGTTAGAAGAGGCTCACAACAGCGTCTGTTCCCCATGCCAGGGGCGGCTGATCATTGTCCGAGTGCCAGAGAAGGACTCTAAGCTAAACTGCGCACTATGGTCCTCCGAACATTTAGGGGGAATGGTCCTCCGGAAATCTAGGGGGTTGGTGTCAGGCCCTGCAAGCCAGCCGTAAAAAAATCAAGCAACGAATAATCAACGAGAGAATACGAACCGGGACAATCGGCGAAGACCACAGCGACGTAAAGGGACTAGCGATTGGAAGCTCGGTACGTGGAACTGTAAATCTCTCAACTTCATCGGGAGCACACGCATACTCGCCGACGTGCTGAAGGACCGTGGATTCGGCATCGTAGCGTTGCAGGAAGTGTGTTGGAAGGGATCAATGGTGCGAACGTTTAGAGGTAACCATACCATCTACCAGAGCTGCGGCAATACACATGAGCTGGGAACAGCTTTTATAGTGATGGGTGATATGCAGAGGCGCGTGATCGGGTGGTGGCCGATCAATGAGAGAATGTGCAAGTTGAGGATCAAAGGCCGGTTCTTCAACTTCAGCATAATAAACGTGCACAGGACCACCCCGGTATGACCTAGAGCGGCTCAAGCAACCGGATGTCGCAGCGGCATACGCGCAGCAACTCGAGGCTGCATTACCGGAAGAGGGTGAGCTGGACGAAGCCCCTCTTGAGGACTGCTGGAGAACAGTAAAAGCAGCCATCAACGATGCAGCTGAGAGCAACGTCGGGTACGTGGGACGGAGTCGACGGAACGATTGGTTCGACGAGAAGAATGCAGCGCGGGCGGTCATGCTGCAGCAAGGGACCCGGCAGAACGTGGAACGCTATAAACGGAAACGGCAACAGCAGACCCGCCTCTTTCGGGAGAAAAAACGCCGCCTGGAGGAGACGGAGTGCGAGGAGATGGAACAGCTGTGCCGGTCTCAGGAAACGCGTAGGTTCTATCAGAAGCTCAACGCATCCCGCAACGGCTTCGTGCCGCGAGCCGAGATGTGCAGGGATAAGGATGGGAGCATTCTGACGGACGAGCGTGAGGTGATCGAAAGGTGGAAGCAGCACTTCCACGAGCACCTGAATGGTGCTGAGAGCACAGGCAATGAAGGACGGGACAACGGAGGAAATGCCTTCGTCAGTACTGCGGAAGATGGAAACCAACCAGCCCCCACTTTGAGGGAGGTTAAGGATGCCATTCACCAGCTCAAGAACAATAAAGCTGCTGGTAAGGATGGTATCGGAGCTGAACTCATAAAGATGGGTCCGGAAAGGCTGGCCATTTGTCTGCACCGGCTGATAGGCACAATCTGGGAAACAGAACAGCTACCGGAGGAGTGGAAGGAAGTGGTAATCTGCCCCATCTACAAGAAAGGCGACAAGTTAGACTGTGAGAACTTTCGAGCGATCACCATTCTAAATGCGGCCTACAAAGTATTATCCCAGATCATTTTCCGTCGTTTGTCACCCGTAGTAAACGAGTTCGTGGGAAGTTATCAAGCCGGCTTCGTTGACGGCCGATCGACAACGGACCAGATCTTTACTGTACGGCAAATCCTCCAAAAATGTCGTGAATACCAGGTCCCAACGCATTACCTTTTCATCGATTTCAAGGCGGCATACGACAGTATCGACCGCGTAGAGCTATGGAAAATCATGGACGAGAACAGCTTTCCCGGGAAGCTCACGAGACTGATAAGAGCGACGATGGAAGGTGTGCAAAATTGTGTGAAGGTTTCAGGCGAACACTCCAGTTCGTTTGGATCTCGCCGGGGACTACGACTAGGTGATGGCCTTTCGTGCCTGTTGTTAAATATTGCGTTAGAAGGTGTTATGCGGAGAGCCGGGCTTAACAGCCGGGGTACGATTTTTACGAGATCCAGTCAATTTGTTTGCTTCGCGGATGATATGGACATCGTCGGCCGAACATTTGAAACGGTGGCAGACCTGTACACCCGTCTGAAACGCGAGGCAGCAAAAGTTGGACTGGTGGTGAATGCGGCCAAGACAAAGTACATGCTAGCTGGTGGGGCCGAGCGCGACAGGGCTCGCCTAGGTAGCGTAGCAGTGTTACGATAGACGGGGATACGTTCGAGGTGGTCGACGAGTTCGTCTACCTTGGATCCTTGCTGACGGCTGACAATAACGTTAGCCGTGAAATACGGAGGCGCATCATCAGTGGAAGTCGGGCCTACTATGGCCTCCAGAAGAAGCTGCGGTCAAAAAAGATTCACGCCCGCACCAAATGTACCATGTACAAAACGCTCATAAGGCCGGTAGTCCTCTACGGGCATGAAACGTGGACGATGCTCGAGGAGGACCTGCAAGCACTTGGAGTCTTCGAACGTCGGCTGCTTAGGAAGATCTTCGGCGGTGTGCAGGAGAACGGCGTGTGGCGGCGAAGGATGAACCACGAGCTCGCCCAACTCTACGGCGAACCCAGTATCCAGAAGGTGGCCAAAGCTGGAAGGATACGATGGGCAGGGCATGTTGCAAGAATGCCGGACTGCAACCCTGCAAAGATGGTGTTCGCTTCGGATCCGATTGGTACAAGAAGGCGTGGAGCGCAGCGAGCTAGGTGGGCGGATCAAGTGCGTATCGATTTGGCGAGCGTGGGGCAGAACCGAGGATGGAGAGATGCGGCCACGAACCGAGTATTGTGGCGTGAAATTGTTGATTCAGTGTTATCTGTGTAGATGTTAACTAAATAAATGAACAGTACCGTTTACCAGCTGATTTGGAGCATACTACAGTCGACACTTGTTGTAACATCATCGCAAGGGATCGTCGTAACAGAGAGAAGTCTTTATAAAAAAAAAGTTATAACATTGAAATAATTTTCAAGGGACTGAAAAATGTCGCTATAGCGATCTTTTGTCGCAATTGAATATGTTTGCTGTAAGAAACTTGAACCATTACGATTAATTTCTCAAATTTAACGTCATGAATCAAACAACAATCTTATTACATCGATGCTGCATATGTAAGTATGTCGGTAAGTATTTACGCTATTATTATTATTTCAATTTATCTCTTGGAAGTTTTTAAAACCTGAGACGAGACTCGCGAAGTCGGTCTTCTTTTTCTACGGTTGCTAAGATTTTCTTCTTTGATTCTGTGTTTACACAAATTTGTGAGCAAGATGTTCAAGCTTTTACATGAGCTCGATGGCAAAGATGAATTGTGATTGCATCGTTCCAAGTTCAGAAAACCTTTTCAAGTTAAATTTCATATCCGCAAATGCAGTAAACATTGCAGTAACAAATGTTTTGCTTGTTTCGATTTAGTTTCATCAGCGCAAATCAAATGAAATATTTCGCTGAATTTAATTTTCTATAAATGATTCCAATACTTTCCATATATTCGTCCAAAAAATCAACTGGCTGCATCTGACGTTTCGTGACAGCGAAATCTGGGCTGCATATGACGTTGCTTTTTTTCCTCTTCGCGAGTCTCGTCTCAGTTTAAAACTACCTAAAGCAATAAAACAGTATTTCTCAGTGCTACAAAAACAGTACTTTTCAGCACTATTTTTCTTCTATTGATCCCTTTACGGTCCTTGTTAGGACCCGTGCCTTCGGTTTTTCGTTGGACCCGTCAGTAAAAGCTAGCGGTGGTAATCCTTCTTGGACACCGTCTTTGAAAAAATCTATTAGTAGGTCTTTTCTTTCTGAATTTCTGAATGCACATTTTTTTGGTGGATTCAGGCAGGAGATCTTGAACTGTGAACTCCATTAGGGGAATCAAGTTTTCTTTCCAAATCGCAAAGAAAGGAGACTGTCGCGTTTTACCAGAAACTTTTAAAGATCGCGAACTTCTTCTCAAACATCTTGAAGAGAAGGTTACTTCAGGTCGTATACTTCAGGTTAATTATTAGAATTCCAAGTCTGAAAGACTTCCTGTAAGAGCTGGTGTTCCTCAAGGCAGCATTTTTGGGCCAATATTATAAAATATTTTTAATCTGAGTTACCTGAGTTTCCTCAGGGATGTCAAAACTCTTTGTTTGCGGATGACACAGGCCTCTCCGCCAAAGGACGAAGCCTACGTGTCATCTGTAGTAAATTGTAAAAAAGTTTGGATATGTTTTCTTCATACTTGCAAAAAGGTAGATTTCTCCTAATGCTTCCAAAGCTCAACTTATAATATTCCCATGTAAACTAAGCTCTTTATTTGAAACCTTAAGTATACATGCAGTCATTCCACGGGGTCACCGAATTCCGTGAAAATTTGCTATTTTGTTCCTTATCCGAAATAAGGATACACGTGTTTTTGGATTTTTTGATTAGGATGATTTTTTCCGAAATAGGGTGACCTAAAAAATTGCGATTTTATTAAATTTTAATTTTTTAAAGAATTATAACTTTTGAACCGCTTGATCGATTTTCAATTTTCTTGCACGAATTGAAAGCTTAAAATTTTAACTTATCAAGAAAAATATAAAATTTCACAAAAATTGTTTTTTTACATGAAAAATAATAAAAAATTCCGTTTTTTCGTGTTTTGATGACCTTGGGGCCCCGACAGACTGTTATTGTGTAAAAAAATTGTCCATCAAATCTGAGCTCAGGGCTCGATTCCTTAGGTCATTCTGCACCTCTGGACCAATTTAAAAAAAAAAATCCCTAGGAGGAATCTCAAGAAATCTTGATTTGAAGTTTTGACTAAAATTTTCAATATAATCCTTATTAAAATTTTGCAATAGCACTCAAAAAACCTACAAAAACGCTCAAACAGTTGTCCAAACTGTTCTCAACTAGTATAAAACTGTTACCCTTGTCATAATTAGACATTTACAACTGAGTAAACTTACCAGAGTGGCTTATTTTTTTTTTCGTGGTTTACTAATTTAAATTTAATTGATTGTTGTTTTCTATGTTAAACAAATTGAAATGTCAAACAAATAAATTAACAATCAGCAATGTTGTTTTTTTCGAAGAAAAAGGATTTGAGAATAAATGTAGCATAATAATAGTTAGAAGATAAGCCATGTGAATACTTTTATAGCCGATTAGAGCTAGTATCAACCATTTGTTTCAAATCTGGAATGATTTGGTAGCTCTGGTACACTCACGTCAATATCAGAATGAACATATGCGGATGTCTTCTTCGGGGCCACTGACCTCCACCTGAATGATGCAATTTTTTCTTCCGGCATTCTCACTAAATGACCAGCACACTGAAGTTTGTCTATTTAATTCGCTCAATAGTTTTCGCTCCTGTTCTCAAATAAATGTGCCAAAAGAGCCAAGAATAAGCGTTTTGTACAGGAAAAAATTACAATGGTGTTTCATTTAGGCATGTTTGCATTCATCGTTGCTCTGTTTGCATTATTATTGAAAACTGATTTAGTTTTAGAAACACTTTTCAGTGTTGTGCGATAAAGGATCGCGAGGTGTTTCGGCAAAGTTATTACGAAATAATGGATCTATGAAATCAGATAAGCCTTTATCAAGCAACAGTGTAGAAATGTCATTTCCCTTTGTAAATTGCGGATCCCTAAGCTAGTTACGTAATCCATTAAATAAGATATTCACAGCCAGTACACGTGCGTTATCATTATTATCATACGTCACAAGCGTTATATGGCTCTTCAACAAAATCATCTTCATCTCAACCAAGCACTGCTTCAGCACCAACATATCTGGACTTGCTTCTTTTTCTACATGCAACCATATACGTTTGGGTAGAGTACATGTCATTACAAGCTTATCCTAGTTGTCCTAGTTTATCCAGTGAAATCCTGCGTTACTGTACTGCGATCGTTTTCAACAAAATCAAGGAGTTTATGCGACAAAACGCAATAGCAATAAATTCTGAAACTCAACTCGGTTTCATTCCATGTTATCTTCCAAAAAAAAACACTGGATTGTATTTGTCAGCTTAATCAGCTTGAGGTCTTATTTTTAAGTCTTTGATATTACCTGCAACAGCTATATTTTTGTTACTGAGTAGAACGCGACCTAGAAATCAATAATCAGATTGACGATAAATCTCGAAAAAAAAATAAAACGAAGTAGATGGTTCCAGGTATATAAAGTGTAAGTCCTAGTAATGTTAATACTCAAGCATTACCTATTGGGGACTTGTTTGAAGTTGTGGAATGTTTTGTTAATCTTCGAACACTTGTGACATATGACAATCATGTTTCCCGTGTAGTTATAATCGTGTTGTGGCTGGAATGTTGAATAGGATATTTTTACGCAAAATGGTGAGGGCAATACTTGGTGGAAAACTAGACTTAAACATCAAGAGTAGTACCAGATGTACAAAGAAACAAATTTTATTAAGCAAAATAAATACGGCAGACTTTGGTGGGCTGGTCACTTAGTGTGAAAGTCGAAAAATAAGCTGTAAATCAATAATATTCAGCATTGACGTTTATGGAACGTAATATCAATTGTATGTTAGAATTTATTTCTTATATTTCATTTTATTGAACTAAGCTTACTGGTTTGAGCCATGTAGAAACATACTTAAGTCACTCTGGTATGTTGAGTCAGTTGTAAAGTTTTCTTATTACAACAATGGTAACAGTTTTATACTAGTTGAGAACAGTTTGCCCAACTTTTTGAGCGTTTTAGTAGATTTTTCAAGTGCTATTGCAAAATTTTGAAAAGGATTATGTTGAATTTTTATGTCAAAAACTTAATACCAAAATTTCTCGAGATTCCTCCTAGGGAAATATTTTTTAGAATGGCCCAGAGGTGCAGAATGACCTCAGAAATCGAGCCCTGTGCTCAGATTTGATGGACAATTTTTGTTGCATAATAACGGTTTGTCGGGGCACCGTGGCTATTGCTGTTCTCATTTTTTCTTGAAAGTTCAGAAAATTTTACGTTTACTGTCAACTCAAATCAAAAGCAGAACAGGTTCTAGTTTTTTAGAAAAATTTTTTTTCGGAATTTTATATATATATTTTTTTGGAAAGTTGAAATCTTAAGCTTTTTTTTCATAAAAAAAGATTGGAAATCGGTTGAGCTGTTCAAAAGTTATGTTATTTTAAATAAAAAATCTAATGTGCAGAGACCTACAGTGTGTGCCGATAAAAAATGACTGATTTTTTATTTTCAAAAATATATATCTCAAAAACTAAAAAACACACATTGCTGAAAATTTGAGAGTAAACGTAAAATTTTCTGAACTTTCAAGAGAAAATGAGAACAGCAATAGCCTCTTTTGTCCCAAAACCTTCAAAACACGAAAAAACGGAAATTTTTGATTTATTTTTTCATAAAGAAAAACATTATTGTGAAATTTTATATTTTTCTTAAGGTGATTATAGAACGAAGCCACACCTCAAATTTTCAAGAGCACAAGACTTGAGAACCAAACAGCGCTCCGCGTTGAAAATTTATCCCATTGGTCATTACCAGCAAGCAAGCAATTTGATTGATTTTCAACGCGTACTGTTGTCAGATTCTCCAGTCTTGTGCACTTGAAAATTCAAAGTTTGGCTTTGTTTTATAATCACCTTAAAAAGTCAAAATCTTTAGCTTTCTCCAAGAAAATTGAAAATCCACTTGACTGATTCAAAAGTTATAATTTTTGAAAAAATAAAATTTATTTTGGAAATAATCATCCTAATTAAAAAAAATCAAAAACACGAGTATCCTTATTTCGTATTAGGAACAAACTAGCAAATTATCACGGATGTCGGTGACCCACCAGATCTGTTTTTCCTAGAATGACTGCATGTTGTCACGATGAGGGGTTTCAATAAATTGGTCAGATGAAGTTAAGTGTGAAGGCTCATGCTAGATACAAATTTAACTTTAAAAAATCACATTGAGGCCAGTCAAGCCAAATGTAACAAATA
The DNA here is from genome assembly GCF_002204515.2 of Aedes aegypti. Classification (NCBI taxonomy): domain Eukaryota; kingdom Metazoa; phylum Arthropoda; class Insecta; order Diptera; family Culicidae; genus Aedes; species Aedes aegypti. The sequence continues at coordinate 93,657,785 of NC_035109.1, read as the reverse complement.
TATAAGATTTCCATTTATTAACAGCAAATCGAAACTTTGTCTCAAGAACAAGCTTTTCATCATCAAACAAATTTTCAGGCCAGCCATGTTGTCTGCTGTACCAATATGGATTAGCTGTTGTAATACCCGAAAGAAAGCTATGCTGAGGATCCAAAATAAAATTTTGAAAATCATTTTGAAGCTCCCTCCCTGGTAAAGTACTAATGAGTTACAATGTTGAAACAATCTTCCTTTACCACGATTAATGCGTTATATATTTAGATTGAGTTAGATTTAGTCATATTTTTCTCTTATAAACAGGTGAAATCAACTCGCCTCTAAAAATTCTGAACGGCTACGCCAAACGAGATGCAATATGTTGTTAACAAAAGCCTAATTTAGTTTTACCAAATTAGGTTGATAGTGTTGTCTAACACATAACACCTAGATGTAAGAAATGAATGTAATGTTTGAAACGATACTAATAAAGGAATTAAACAAGGGGGGTTTGGTATATCATTGATTATAAGTTTAACATAATAAAAACTTTAGCAATATTCATCTTATCTGGTTAGAAACTTGTAATGTTTGCACTGTGGAAAAAAACCTAAAACAAAGTAGGAAATGAAAGACATGAAAATAATGCATTATTTCAAAATTACAGCTGGTACAAAAGCATCGTCCGCATCACTCAAGGCATAAAGAAAAATAAAGGGAACTCAAAACCGTGCTTTTACAATACGAGCCTTATTTCCGTCCTGCCTGCTGCAATTACTTTCCGGAGTGAGCTGAACGAACAAACGACGAACCTCTTCTTCCGAATTGCTTTTAATAACCCCCGCGTGTGCAAATCAAACGCGGAACAGGTCCTCCCGGTCCTCCCTAATGCCGTATTAGGGAACGTCCATCGATTTCACTACCCCGGCTGTGTTAAGTTGTCGACATGGCAAATCAATGGCTGTTCACATTTGATATCAACCGTCGTTCTTTGGGGGCCGTCCATGAGGCACGTGTTCTGTTTGAGCACAGGGTGGTAATGTAGTTTATGAACGTTCCATCAGCCCAGAATAAGTTTGTTCATCGCAATGTTGATGATGATTTCGACGCATTTCCTGGAGAACATTTCTTCCTTTCCGGCGGCCAATTGCAGTCGATCTCAATCAAAATCTCCAGAACGGTCTGAACGATGGGAGCCACCTTCCAAGTGATCTCAACAAACTACTTACCTGCTGAAGGCAAAATAGAAATCACTCCAAAGTTACTTCCACGAACCTTCTTCACAGCCGATACCGTAGAAAATCGAACAAATTTTACAACCTTGAAAAATTACGGAAACACCCCGAAAAAATCCGAACCTTCACCAAAACGATTGCAGTTTTACGATTGACTTGGAGAGAAAAGCGAGAAAATTGCGGGTGCAATTAGCAAAGTCAATTGAGTCCCTCCTCGCCTCGGTTTGCCTCATGTGCATCCAGGCCAGGGATGCCAAGCTGGAGGTCTTCTTATGGAACACTTTTGAGTAGAGCGAAATAAATCTGTAAGATGGAAGATATTTCGAAGACATTGAGGAAATTGTGAAGACATATGAAACATTTTTTTTTCAAATTCATAGCTTCTGAAAATAAATGAGTTGAGGCAGTGTTACGTAATTTGCGAAGCCTCTGTTCGGGAACCACGAGAGCAAAATCATTTCAGATCTGCTTCGCAAAACTTACGCATGAGATTTTGATGCCAAATTGCTTGCTCACACTCATGTCAAACAAGATTCTATCTTAAAATTCATTGGATATTTGTTAAAACCCAATATTATTGTTTACATTCGAAAGGTTTGTTATGTCTCTTGCTGAAAATAAAAAATGAGTTTAATGCATGAAAAAAAACTTTGGAAATACAAGTCAATGAGTCGAACGGATGAGCCAACTCATGCATGATGTTTTGGCTGTTGAGTTGCGTGCAAGAATGGAAATCTAGTGATCATGACAAAATCCATGATACCTCGCGTTGTTCTTTATCGTGCGATCATAGCAACAACGATTAACTTTTTGTCATCAAGTTATCACAACAAACTACGCTCCGCGAATAATGCATTATGTTGCACGTGTGCAAGCGCCAATAAAAGTTTAATCATTTTGAGGATTTTTCCACTTTTACTCAACCTCCATATATGCTGTTTTTGATTCTAAAACCAATCGGACCTTGGTTGAGTAATAAATAATAGCGCGAATGCGGCATGATTGAAGTTGATCGCTACTTGTAACAATATCCGATAAACCATTTGTTCCACGACAAACAGTGCATCTGATGCTTCATATATCGGCTCTACGCGCGCGTAATGAGGTGTTGAAATCATGCTGCTGCGAGATTAATGGCCCTCTTAGATTATTCCAATTCTATGTTGTTGATCGCTAGAGACGATTTTTTTCTCAACTTGCGTGAGCTAAAACTCAAACGTGAAAAATTTCAAGCATGAGATATAAAAATTTGAGATTATCGCAACGCTGATTATAGGTGCTTTTTTGGATAATATTTGTAGTGATGAAAATATAAATTTTTAACTTTGAAATCGCCACCGTTTGGAATATGAGTCATGTTCGGACTTTAAGACAAAACGGTTTACTTCTTCTGGGATTCATGCAACGATTACTTCTGAAATTCTTTCAGTGTTTTTTTCAGGAATTTTCCTGGGCTTCCTCCAGGATATTTCTGGGATGTTTCTTCCGAGGATTCCTCTTTAAACTCTTCGTTTGGAATACGGCACTTCTTAAAAATCTTCGAGCGTTCAATAGAAAATCCTGGAGTCCTTGAAACTTATTTGAAAGTATTTCAAAGGGTATCTGCAGAAATATTGTTGATAGATTTCTACGGAATTCTCTGACGGAAGCTCTGACTTAACCCAAAATTTGGACTTTCAGGCATGTTTTGAGAGTCGAAGGAGGTGCCAAATGTCGACTCTATCCCATTAAATTAGCATTAGTCGTAGATGTGAAATCGACTCCTCTCGACTCACGTGACACGCAGAATGAGCCTGTTAATTTTGATCATTGAGTGAAGTAGCCCTAATAATTATGAAGAGAAGACATTTCCCCTTCAATTGGAATTGAACTCACCTGGCATCCCTGATCCAGACCAGAGTCATCTTGTCGACGATAAGGAAACATTGAAGATCGACTCATCTTTTGTGTGATATATAATCTTATACGCAAATTATTTTTTGGCTTATAAACAACGGATCGTTGGTTCGCATTCGATTTCATCGCCATTCTTAGGCAGAAGAACGCTTAACACTCATAAAAATTTATTACTCTCAGAATCATCCACACCCAAACACTGCCGATGGAAATGGATGCAGTTTAAGGGGCAATGTACTTGCAATGGGTGTCGAGCAAAAGAAACGGCGCGTTTTGACTTTTTACAGCGCTTCCCAACCCATGGAAGATTTACTACCCCCTTAGATGGGCCGTACGGACGGACAGTCAACCGATTGGGAACGAGGAATCTGTGACCTGTTTCTGTAGTAACGCACAGCCCAGCTTCTAAGCTCCACCAGCAATCTGTCCATAAATTAACTCAGGTAGGCATTAATGGGATTAGGTGATCGCAAAACGGTCGGATAAAGTAAACAAATTCTTAACTTTCTTCGGTGTTTATGGGCAGTGCATTTCTTGGGAAAACTATAAACGTGCAATATGCAATTATTGAACACCTATTTATGGCCGTAGTAGAATTAGAGTCCCACCGAGCAGAATGAGCAAAGCGATGGAAGGTACGTTTACTGCATTACGGTGGATTTACGATGTAACAATAATTGTGACATCATAAAACCCTCGCAGTAAACTAAAGACAATTTATTAAAATACTCGTTCGCCAAAAAAAAACAAATATTATGCTTACTTTGGAAGGCATAAATTGAATTATGACGCTATAAAGAAACCCGCCCTTCCATAAACCTGGAAAAAATCTGATTGTGGTATTGCTAAAACATCTACAGACTTTAAAATCTAATTCCTCTTGTTTAGTTTTTGCTCTTGCTATGATTTTTCTGTAACCATACGTTTTTCTTTTGACACTTTGTGAACATTGCTCATGTTTATATAACTCGGATAAATATTAACAGATTTATATATTTTTATACACGGTACACGGCTACGCGGATCTACTCAAACCTGAGTTTGTTTCAACTAAAAACCGTAGTTGAGCCCAATAACCTGAATTGGGTTGTTTAGTGATGAAAAATTCACCGTTTTTTGAAGCTTGATCGAAAGAGCACATTTTTCTAAGTGCAACACGATTTTATTGTGCTTTAATATCTTAATTTTTATATAGTCAATACCCAGGTAACCAATGAGCACTTGAAGCAGCATCCGTTCAGCATTATATATACCTATAAGGCAGGGCATTTAATGCTCATTGACCGTATAGCTGCATGGCGTGCTATCTCAAAGCAATTTTTGGCGAAATAACGGGCTGCTTTAGTACTATGCCTTCAGGAACGTTTCATGTTTCTGTCAAAAAAGCGTAACGCCTCCGAGAAGGCGAATGAAAACAAAAATATTTTGTCCCTCCTCCCAGACAACCAGAAATCGCATGAAAGTTCACGTTATAACTCGTTTATTCATACTAATTATATCCAACTCGCAAAACACCGTGGATAAACTCGTCAAATTGATGAGTTTCCTCGCATAAAACACTTTTTTTCTGAGTTCATTTGCACATTTTGTTTCGCCTCGTACACTCGTACAAAGTAAGTCGAATCAATTCGTAGCAGCTGTCAAATCAACATTTGTTATCATAAGTTAAGTCGCATAAGATCACAGGTTAGTTCGGTGGAATATTTAAACACTCGCATTGTATGTTATTGTTCATCACATAATATATGCACGCATATCGCCTCCACTTTTGTACGTAGAAAGCCTTTTCGCGACATCTTATAAGTGAAATTTTGCACATACAAAGTCTCCAGGTGATTTCGTTATGCGTACATTTTGGTTGTCTGGGCTCCCTCTCTCGCTCCTCGCCGTTGCCGTTGGATTTTATTTTGGATACTTTTCGCTGTTGTGCTGCATGTTTTTTTGCTTCTTTTATTGCTGATTGGGGCTCAAATTGATGATCCGGTGATTGCTGATTGAAGGGCCTCGCGCTGCAGTGTACGCTATAGATGATATAGTGCTGATCATTGATTTTGTGCATTAAATAAGATGCGTTTATTTAGCAGAGAAAAATTGGTTCAGTGAAATCATATTCAATCCCTAAGGCCCATCCAGCCAGCATACAGTTCTAAATAAAATAATAAATCATGCTGACTAATTTCTGCCGGGATGCATTCTTTGATTTTAAAATGATTTCCCCAAATTAAAATCTAATCCATCAAATACCAAACACAGGTACGGGTGTAAGCGAGACAAAATACAATGTCAAACACGTAACATACAACCTGTGCTACTCTATCATTGCATTTGAACAGCAACAAAATAGCATTTACATTGCTGAATGCTGAAAATGAATTGTAGTTGAAATTCCTATTAACAACTAAAAGCCAAAAAAACTAAAGCCATAACAGAGATCTTTTTGACGTCAACAGAAAGATTTCAACCTTTATTATCTGGGAAAAATATAAAAAGAATGATACAACTATTTTTTAACATAAAATTGCTTGAGCCACTATTGGTACACATGTTCCAGTAGTTGCGCTAGTGCTCCAATAGTAGACGTTCGGAAATGATACAAGGAATTTTAAACAAAATGGTAAATTTTTACATAGGTTTAACATTTTTCCCTCGGAACAGGAATTAATATCTTTCGAATGAGCATTTAGATCATCTGTGCTACTTTTCTTCATGTTTATACATCCATTTTAAAAACTGATTCCATCCGTTGATCTACTACTGGAACACGACGGCAACTACTGGTGCAAGGGAGCAAATTTTTTGCGTAAACCTGATTATTTATATGACTTTTTGGTAAAATAAAAAGCTGAAATTTGTCAAATCGACTAAACCAGAGGCGATCTATCCTTTAGAAATAGCACATGTCGTTTTCATCGAAAAATGTACATTTTATTTCATAGTTCAATCTACTGGTACATTACAACCATTGGTACCGGCACCCTAGCAAAGTTTATGCTGATTTAAGGCAGCTAAGCAACCAAACTGCTTGAATAGAACAGCAAGCAGATCAAATGCTGTAAGTAGTCTATTACGCAGCTTATTGGTTACCTGTGTAATAAAATAAGATTTCATTCCGTCGACTCAATGATATTTCAATTTACAAAATGACAGCTCACCCCGAAAAAAAGAATGCCGAGGGGTGATTCAAACGCGATTTCCATACTAATATCAAACGTGTTTTAAAAATAGGCTGCAAGTCGACGGAGTCCTCACAAGTTCCTACCTCATGCTTCCACGGGTCGACGAATGACAAATCACCGCCAGCTAAGAGTTGCGTGCTTTAGCTAGTAATGCAGCCTGGGCCCTGTAGTCCTTCTGACTTCCGCTAGATTGAGGAGGTACGTCCACCGAGCGTCTGTTCACCAAGGAGGTGCAGCTCAAACAGGGTCTGGCTGGCATCCAGCGGCTGAATAAGAAATCCTCTTCCCCGAAATCAACACTTAAGATGGCAGCCCCATCACGGCGAATAGGGTACCATAGGCTAACAATCTACTGTCCCCGAAACTTCAAAAAATGTTCACGAAACCGATAGAGAGAGATCACGAACACAGAATATCATCGGGACAAATTCTGCTATTGACTATTTAACGATAAACTTGCGACGATCGACGCGCCACCATATTTCATATAACGGAGGGTATTAGAACTAACTTGGAGGTGATGATTTGGAGGTTATTTGGCAAATTGGAGGTTAAAATCCCCTCCAAACACTAGCGATTTTGCGGTGGGATGTTGACGTTTGATGACGAATATTCTGGCCAGCGAGTTGAACACGCTCCTCGGCACCGTGGAGTTGGCTTTCTGTCTAGTGTCCAAGCTAACGCCGCGCTTATGAAGTGGGAACCTATAAATTGGAGAATAATCGTCGCCCCAGACAACCAGAAATCGCATGAAAGTTCACGTTACAACTCGTTTATTAATACTAATTACATCAAACCCGCAAAACACCGTGAACAAACTCGTCAGATTGATGACCTTTCTCGCATAAAACACTTCTTTTCTGAGTTTACTTGTACATTTTGTTTCGTCTCGTACACTCGTACAAACAAAATCGGATCACTCCGTAGCAGCTGTCAAATCAACATTTGTTATCATAAGTTAAGTCGGATAAGATTACAGGTTAGTTCGGTAGAAAATTTATACACTCGCATTGTATGTTATTATTCATCACATAATGTATGCACGCATATCGCCTCCACTTTTGTACGTAGAAGGCCTGTTCGCGACATCTTATAAGTGAAATGTTGCACATACAAAGCCTCCAGGTGATTTCGTTATACGTACATTTTGGTTGTCTGGGGCCAGATTTAGAACACGGGTTCGAAACCTTACCATAACCCTCCAATGTTATGCGCCAACAGATGCTGCCGAATTGCAGGACAAAGAGAACTTTTATAGTCAACTCAATGCTGTCGTGGATAAGATTCCGAAAGGTGATATCAAGATCTACATGGGCGACTTCAATGCGAAGATTGGATCCGACAACTCGAGCTATGAGTCCGTCATGGGACGCCATGGTCTCGGAGAAATGAGCGAGTTTGGCAGTTTTTGTGTCAATAACGACATGGTGGTCGGGGGATCGCTCTTCCCTCATCCTTCGGTTCACAACGTCACGTGGGTCTCTTGTGACTGTTCTACTGAAAACCAAATTGACCACATCTTCTTCTTCTTCTTCTTTCTGGCGTTACGTCCCAACTGGGACAAAGCCTGCTTCTCAGATTAGTGTTCTTATGAGCACTTCCACAGTTATTAACTGAGAGCTTTCTTTGCCGATTGACCATTTTTGCATGTGTTTATCGTGTGGCAGGTACGAAGATACTCTATGCTCTGGGAATCGAGAAAATTTCCTTTACGAAAAGTCCTCGACCAGTGGGACTCGAACCCACGACCCTCAGCATGGTCATGCTGAATAGCTGCGCGTTTACCGCTACGGCTATCTGGGCCCCTAAATTGACCACATCTGTATCAGCCGAAAGTGGAAACGGTGACTGGAAGATGCCACAGTGAAAAAGTCCTTCGTCGAAGAACTGGAGACTCGTACTGCTAATATTTCAGAAGGTGGCAGCGTAGAAAAGCAATGGACCGCCATCAAGAATGCCTTCATCACTACCAGCGAAAATAATCTGGGTGAGCTACGCACTCGGAGAAAACAGTGGATTACGTTGAAACCTGGAGGAAGATAGAGGAGCGGAGGGAAGCCATAGCCGCGATAGAGCGGGCGAAAACCAGAGGAGCCAAGGCACTTTCCCGTCAACGATACTTGGCTCTAGAAAAGGAAGTTAAGCGCTCATGTAGGCGGGACAAACGAGCGTGGCTGGACTCCCTTGCTGGCTATTGAAGGTGAGAAAGCCGCAGCAACCGGCGACATTCGTCTCTTCTATGATATTTCACGACACCTTAGCGGGGCAAAGACAGCTGTTAACCCTCTAATACCCAAATTTTTGTTTTCGATCTAAATATTATTTTTCGTTATCTAAAATCATTCTAAACACGGTTTGGGCAATGATTTATTTTTCTTCGCAAATTTATGAATTTTGGTTTTTGATTTTTATTATTTTTATTTTTGAACATCCCTACCCTTATAATTTTTTTCTTGAAGCCTCTTCTGGATACTGATTTTTGACAACAATAAAAATTTGAGTTTTTACTATACTTTTAAAAATATGTTTTTTTTAATTTTTTTTCTGGAACATTTTTTATTTTCCGTGTAACTTACGGAAAAACAGATTTGAAATCATTTCAATACCATCAGGCTCTTCTTCTGTGATAGGTTGATCGTTGAAAAATATAAAAGGTACGATTTTTTATAATACACGTTAAATGAATCCCAGGCATTTGTAGGTTATATAAGAATACAATTTTTCAAACAATTTTCAATAATACAAATAAGTTTCAAAAATCATAAAAAACTTTTCTTATATGCGTGTTATGGGTTAAGGTTTAAGCCAAAAATAAAATCATTTTAATTTCCGAGCTATGAAAAAATACACAAAATTCCAAAGTGTACCCCGTCTAAATGCGGGGTTGGGTATTAGAGGGTTAACAGGGTTCCTGAGTGTGTGCTCCTGAGAAAATCATCGGCCTCATCGAAGCGTACGAGGCCTTTACGTGTAGAGTATTGCATAACGGGGTCTTGTCTGAACCCATCCGGGTTGTAGCTGGAGTGAGGCAAGGATGTATACTATCACCGCTACTGTGCCTCATCGTAACTGACGAGATCTCGATAGGCGCCATTGGCCGTGAACAAAACCGTGGGCTGCTATGGCGGCCTATTACTATGGAGCACTTAAATGACCTCGATTTGGCTGATGATATTGCTATACTAGCTCAACGGCGCTCTGATATGCAGAGTAAGCTCGACGATCTTGCCGAACGCTCCACAGCGGCAGGTCTCAACATCAACGTCAACAAGACCAAATCGTTGGATATAAACACGGCCAGCCCTTCCAGCTTTACAGTAGCCGGGCAAACAGTGGAGAACGTCGAAAACTTCCAATATCCTGGTAGCCAATTGGCGTCTGACCGCGGTACCAAGATCGACATAGGTACAAGGATCAAGAAGGCGAGGGCTGCTTTTGTGAGCATAAGAAATATTTGGAAGAACAGTCAGATTAGTCAACGCACCAAAACTCGAATATTCAATGTCAAATCTGTGCTGCTATACGCCAGTGAAACGTGGTGTGTATCAGCGGAGAACACTCAACGGCTGCAGGTGTTCATCAACAGATGCCTATGGTATATAATTCGGGCATGGTGGCCACACAACTGGATCTCTAATGCTAAGCTCCATCGTCGGTGCCACCAGCAACCGATACGAACGAAAGTGGGGGTGGGTCGGCCACACTCTACGTCGGGGCGGAAACGAAATCTGCAAACAAGCGCTGGAATGGAATCCAGCAGGACATCGCAGCAGAGGCAGACCCAGAGGTTCATGATGGCGCAACCTCAACAAAGAAATAAAAGAAGTCGACGACAATTTGACCTGGCTGCAGGTCAAGGCGATAGCTGGCAATCGCGCAGGATGGAAACCTTTCACGTCGGCCCTATGCAACAGAATGGGTGAATGAAATGAAACTTTGGATTCTTGCTCAGTTTTTAACGTAGAGTCAGAATATGTAAAAAACAGGATACCCATAAATAAGCCAATTTGTCTAAATATCCAAGTCCTCCATAAGGTATTTTGCCTTTGAAGCCAAAAATTCACTTAAATTTGGTTTGATTCAACGCAAAATTGAGTTCATTCAATTCAAGTTTGAGAATAATGCATTTACCTAAAATTGGCTTATTGGGCCAAACTACCCCCATAGGGTAGATGTAGCTCTCTCTATTTTTGACAACATTGGTGAACAATACTTAATATTGGGTAAAGTCAATTTTTCCCGCTCAAATAACGGCTATATCATATCCAAACTTTAATTTAAGAATTGGGTCCATAAAAGAACCAAGACATTTTTGATCATGTTTGACGTTCGCTTAGTCGACAAAAACACAAAAAGGGTTTTAGTTTTAACTGCAGTTTGGGATTATTTCTATCTGACATTTCGGAAAGGATACAAATCTAAAAAAAAACATAAAAAATGTTTTTTGGACTTAAACAAATGGAAAACATAAAAAAAGAGTAAACATGTATTTTTGGCCTAAACTTAAGTGTTTGGTACTAAAATTGGGACAGGGCGTTAGGACCCTATTTTGGCAGTAGTGGGGACGTAAAAAAAAGTTTCATTGTATTACTTGAATATAACGACCAATACTCACTGGAGTGATAAAACAACTTGTTTTTATTTATTATAAATAAGGATTGATAAGACCATTCGTTTCGAATCGAAATCAGGGTTGGGAAAAATCTTGAAATTCACTCTACAGTGGCCAAGCAAAGCAAATCACAGTCAGCGAAGCCAGTGAAACTCACGCCCATCGCTGTTGTAGTCAAAAAGCCTTGAAAATAGCAAGACACCCGTTGCTAAGGGCAACCTAAAATTACTGTAGAAAAATGTTCTATTTCCCGCTGCGTTTCCCGTATTTAGAGTCTTCAGTGACACTATTTATTTAGGAAATTCATGGCCCCATCATAGGCTATTTGATGAGATTCACGTTTTTGAACTACTGTACTGGAAGAGCCACGTGAGTTTCTCGAAATTCAAGCCTACTATTATTACCATTCCCAGCACTGCACGAAACCTTATGGGTGGGGGGTGACATTGGGTAAACAAAAGTCTAACTGGTCCGCAATAGGAACAAGCAGAAAAATCGTCCTCTATTTAAGTTGGATTCTTCTAATAACATGGAAATAAAATTTTAAAATAGTGACGCTTCTAAATGTTTGTTTTTCTATGACAGCTTAAAATTAACTTCTGGTTAACTTTTACAGTACTGGGTGCCGACATCTAAGATTTAAAATTTTGTAATTTCGCAATCGTTCGATCTAATTTGATCAAATTTTCAGTAAAATCACATTTTTTTCTATTTTTATCAACGAGTAGTTAACCCTGGGCTAGTTCATCTCGGGACTTTTACGTCATAAGTGACTATCTCGGGGATGGGATTCGATCTCAGGTGAGAGTCGTGAGTTCTAACCACTACACAAGGCCCGTCCGCTTAATGAGTTATATTTCGGATTCGATGATTCTTTAGGTTCAAATTTGTTGGGGTACTTAGGGTATTTCATAATGAACATTTTCCTCATAATGCAAAAAAAACTATCGGAAACATTCAAAAATCAATGTAACATTGATTTACTTGACAGAATGTGTCACCTGTTTCATTTTGGAGACTATAGTGGTCGTTTCGGGAACATGGTCACCGGATATCGATTTTGGTGGGAACCCTAAAGGAACATTTCCAAAATATTATGCACTGTAATCTTTGGAGAGCTCAAAATTAATGATTTTCTTCCCAGAAGCTAATAAATGCCAAGTGGTTCTGATCATTTTCGGGAATTCGGTGAAGGGTTCCGATAGGGCTCCGATTAGCCCTCCTGTGCAGTTCTGCTTAAACTGTGTGTGAATGCTTAAACAGCATGATTTTTCGCATAGAATTGAATATAAATCAACTCAAATGCTTCCATGCCTGTTTTGCCTTATGACCTAACCAGAATTGAGCTTTTTCTCAACTTGGCGTTTTTCAAGCTTTTTCACATCAATGAACTTACAGCTTTCTTTGCAAATTTACCATTTATCGCTTTATGCAATATCTTTCGAACTAAAATAGTTGATACAAACAGCCATACAGATCAATTTCACACTAATTTTATAAAATTATTGATGAGGTTTCTTGAATTTCCACATCATTTCTTTTTCAAAATACTCTAGGTATCCTAACCAATTTGGACCTAAGTCAAAAAAAAAGGATGGAAAAAATCAGCTCTAACGACAAACAACACGGTATTTGAACGATCCAAGAGGGCCATCGCTCTTGCAGCAACATGATTTCAACACCTCACCACGCACGCTAATCATAGATATATCGAGCATCCGATAAACTGTTTGTCGTATGACAAAGGGTTGCGATTAATGCGAATCAATTTTAAATTCACGGATAAACTTTCTCACATTCCATGCACGATTGACTTTAGGATCAAAAATGGTATGCTAGAAGTCATATCGCAGAGTGAAAGCGTGAAAATCTTCCAAAATTTATGAATTCGGTTTGCGAACAATTGATCGTTAGCACACATGCCGAGCGATTCATTTTTCGCGGAGCGAAGTTTGTTGTGATGGCTTGACGACTAAGGGTTTATCGTTGTTGCTATGATCGCATGATAAAGAACAACCACGATGCATTATTTGTTTTATCATGATCACTAGATTTCCATCCTTGGTTCAAAACCATCACCGAATCCGAAATTTTCAACTAATGCATAATAAAAATAACACATTTAGAATTTTTAAATTTCTATGTCGGCACCCACTACACAGCTAAAATATGTTAAGTAGATGAAAAAACCGAATTTAGTACTATACCATTTAATTCCACTAGAGTTTGTATCCTTTGACAGATACGCGTATTTCGACCTCAACTGTAAGGCCGTCTTCAGTGTCGTGTACTAGACTCGACTTATGTTGTAAATTTAAGTTTATTTTCATGCACATATTTGAAGCATCAAAATAAACCTAAGGGGCTGTCCATTAATTACGTAAGACAATTTCAACGACCCATCCATTATTTTTCAATCGAATTCACTTTAAATTTACACGATCATGTAATATTCAACCACTTTTAGTTGAAAATTGAATGCATATTAATTTAAATTTACATGATGCTGTAGCAACACACGAATTTAATTTATTTTTGCAGTAAACTTCAGTTTACATCACATTGAAAATTAAATATTTGTGTACTGTAAAGGCTTACTACTGCGTTCATGTACGAGTATACGGAGTATACTCAGAAACACGGGTAGTTAAATGCGTATTTCTTCAATTCAAACAACTTTGTAGAACATAAAAAATCTCAAAAATAGAGTAGAGTTTGGTCCGTTGAATCTGTTGCATGCTCCTTTGTGAGCGAGCGACGAAATCTGGATCGATCGTGTCCGTTTCGCGTTGTCCCTCCCATCCCCAAATTGACCTGCAGTCGGACCATTCGGACGCAGTCGGCGCCGTAATTGTTTGCTATAATAAGGAGAGCACCAGTACTTACACATTGAGGATGCTACTGATCCTGAATAGCATCTGTTGGTTCCCTGTGTAAATACAGCTGTTCTCGCAATAACGGAAGGGTACCAAATCTGAACTCGACTACTATGTCTGTAGTCGTCTCTAGCTAAAGTGTGCTCAGCATATTTTCATACCGTGAAAATAGGTAGATTTATCACAAAAAAAATACTTCCTTGAGAAGGGCTGCTACAGTCCAAACAACTTCTTTGAAGATACCAGATAAAATGATAAAATGACCAGATGTGTCCGGGAAAAAAATCCGGGACGCTATGTTAGATCTCATCCCCAATGAAGCGCTGCTCATATTGGATAGTCGATCAGAGACATATACTAAGTAGCAAGTTAATTAAAATGAAAAGTATGGACTCTGTTCTCTCAAAATGAAAAATGCTCTGTCCCAGATAATCCGGGGCGTCTGGTCACATTACTCTAAAACCAAAATTTTGGCGTAAAACAATTTCGATCTCGAATTTAGGCTTCTAGAAGCACCGTGAGTTGGTTAGAGACTGAATTAGTTGTTGATTAGATGATTTGTCAAATTGACGCAATGATTTCTATTTTCCATAACTTTTCCTGTTCATCATTCATGTATTGATTTATCTCCAATTGTTCCAATTCTTTGTCATTTATTTCTTCTTGGAAAATTATCAATGATCCTAATGGTATTGATCATTTACCTATTTTGATCGAAATCGCTTTCTAATTGTGGTAATATATCTAGCGAGCCATTTGTTCCCAAGCTCCCGGTTTTGACACCAGCATTCCATTGTTCGGGCAGAACGGTGATACTCTACGCTCAGAGAAGTAAGGGAAATGTTCAATGTGAAAAGATCCTGCACAGACTGGGAATCGAACCCAGCCACTTTCTGCAAGGCTTTGTTTTATTTCCGCGGAATTCACCACGAGGCAAAGGAAGGCCCCTACACGATATACCAATGGGAAAATGAGAACTTAGGCAAACACAATCCTCGATTGAAAAATTTTGAAGTGTGCTTAGAACACTGAACTGAAATGCAGTCTCTGTCCTAATGGGGATGCATTGCTAAAATAAAGAAGAAGAAAAACATCTCGACCATATCAACCAAATTAAACGAATCTGTTTCAGCTCAAGCAAGGTAAAGTATCGTTTCATGAAGAAGTAACAAATAAAAAAATAGTATAAGGGAATCTGGGGTAATATGCACTCTTGAGCCAAAACAACCCACGGTGCTCTTTAAAACTATTTGGGAAGTAATTTGAAACAATTTTTTATCAGGGGTTGATAGTAAGGAACCCTGTCTCAATTTTTCCAAAATACTCATTGAAACTCCAAAAAGTCGTTTTGCCCCGGGGGTGCATATTACCCCAGATGCCCCAACCATCCCGTGTCACTTTCCACGTCTACATGATAGATTGTTCCAAATTTGAGGCTCAATTTCACACTCTATTATCATCACAATTTTTTATTCATAGAATCTGCCATCCCCACAATACGACAATAAAATAAGCTTTGATCTCCCTACAAGGAACCGCTAGCTGACAAATTACATCTCATTTTTCACTGACCCTACATCGGTGTCCCACGTGCGTTGTAATAAATTGAAAACTCGTTTCGTATATAGGCCTACGATTATCATTTTTTTATAACTTTGAACCCAAACCGTGTAACGGTTGAGCAGTACGTTTGAACCGTCACCATCACCCCTTTTGTCGCCGGATGCAACTTTCACACCTCTCAGTAATATCAGTTGGTCGTTCTTTGTTCGGTATCGGGCCATCGCCGGGGGATTAAAAATTCTCACCCCTATAGCCAAACCAGCATACGCTGACCAACCAATAACTGTCGCCTTTACAAAACTGCAGGAGATCAGCTTCCGATTTAAATTTGAATTTTTCACGCGTGGCCATCGGCATCAACAGATTTAAATGCAAACACGGAGTCACGGTGCTCATTATGTAGTTGTTAGCAGAAAAAAAAATCTTCAAATTTGCGCCCATCAGTCGATTTCTACGGCTAACGTCCTTTTGACGGTGTAAGTCCACAAATTCTAAGGAAAACAATGTTTTTAAGGTTTGTATAGATATTTTTCTATGATGGTAGGTCATTTGGTATGCAGTCGTTTGGCATAATGGTCGTTATGATAATACCGGTCTGAGGAGCACCGTGGGAGTGCGATACCGCACAGACGGATGCAGCTTCTCAAAATCCACCCTGAAACCCGAATGTTTGTTCTTTAACTCTGAATCATTCGTTCCGACAATGGTCCCCTTGTTTTGCGATCGTCATAATTGTTCTCCCGCGTTGTCATCCACTGTTCAAAACGGTGCGCACACTTGAAAAATCATTCGATTGTAACAATATTATTGTCATCGGTGGCATGTCTACTTCGCTTCCGACCGACCGAACCCAGGTCATCCCGAGAGGGGATGGGATATAATGCGGAATTGAATAGCAATAAAAATAATCATAATACGCAATGAAAATCAAATCAAACCACTACTCAAGCATTCATGGACAGTCAGCCGGCAGTTGAAACAGCGCATTGCTGCAACCGCACCCCTCAATATCGTTTAGCAAAACATTATGGCGTGTGTTTCGGTTCTATTCTTCGATATTGCACAATTAAAGGGGAACTAACTCAAACATAAGACAAACTTTTTTAAATATACACCTTTTTTGACAACTAAATTTATATTTCAGAGAATTATTACAATATTTTCTATCAATCAATTAACTTTCTCGAACTGCAAAATTAAATATTTTAGAGACTTTGATAAACTCTTGGAGAAATCCCAAAATGCATGCTCGAAAGAAACCCCTGGGGGAATCCCTGGAAGAACTCTTGGAGGAATCCCTGGAGGAATTCCTGGAAAAATCCCTTGAGGAATCCTTGTTATTTTGGTTGCATGTTTTGGAAGATGGGACATCCAAGAACTTCCAGAAACAACGGAATTTTGATAGAATCTTGGTGTAGTACATGCACACAACAATTAGGGGAAATAAAATTCATAAAATCTAGATAGAATTTGATGAGAAAAATGGTGGATGAAATTTCAGAAATCTATTGTAGAATTTTTATTTATTTTTGTTTGAAAAATAAAGGATCTATGTCATATTTAAAAACATGAATAGACCACTAGTTACTCTTGTAGACATCGAAACCTGTTTCATGGTGTTTTGCAAATTGATAACATTATTAAAAATCATCAATATTCAACTGCCCGTGCATGTAGATCCCAAGGCTGAATTCGATAAAGTTCTTGAACGGCCCACAAAATCCATACAACATAATACAATGTTTTGTTTACTTGGATTGAATCTCAACAGCCTATGGACATGCCCTAAATCATCTGCAGCGATTTGCAGTAGACAGGATGTCCCGGGCTCAATCCATCTGACAAGCCAATCGAGCCCTCTGTCACCATAGAAGATGGTGTCTCCATCGATGTCGATAGCCTGAATCTCAATCACAATCTTCTTAACCCTTTGGGGCCTGATTTTTTCTAAGAACTATTATACAGTGTTTTGAACGCCTTTCAATAGTCTTGGTGCTCAAAATGCTAAACATAACAAGAAATGATGACAAATATTTTTTTAGGAGGTGCTAGGTCTTTAAAACTGCTCTTGAGTTCATAACTTGAAATCTATGCTTGTAATAACAACCTTGTTCATCATACAAGGTGATGAACTGTAATCTACCGTATATTCTGAACCTTCTGAGTGTTCAGCAAATATTATCAGATCATTTCGAATGTTCTAGATTATCTAACTTGTCGGGATGTTCAGTACATAAGATCTACAACGCGATGAGAGTCAGGATTTAGTGGTACTAAATTAATAACCACGAAACGAAGCACTTCCGAAACATGGTGTATTCGACAAAGTTTCCAGTCATAATTAGCGACATCTATTGGGAAGCATCCATAAATTATGTCACGTAAAAATATACTATTTTCAACCCCCCTGTTTTTCACCTTTTGTTTGAGAACAATTTGTGAATACGTCAGTAGAGTCTAAATGCGTAAACGAGTAGAAACACGTTTTGAATATATGTGTTTGTCGACGAATCTTCTTCTTTTTTCTTGGCATATCGTTCCCACTGGGAGGAAGCTGGCTTCTCAGCTTGGTGTTAGTTTAGCACTACCACATTTATTACCTGAGATTTTTCTCAGCTAATGACCTTTTTGC